>NC_086448.1:770572449-771202949 GCF_028390025.1 Pseudophryne corroboree
GTGTCCTGTGCTGTTAGGGGTGCTGTCCTGTCACTGTGGTGTCCTGTACTGTTAGGGGTGCTGTACTGTCACTGTGGTGTCCTGTGCTGTTAGGGGTGCAGTGCTGTCACTGTGGTGTCCTGTGCTGTTAGGGGTGCAGTGCTGTCACTGTGGTGTCCTGTACTGTTAGGGGTGCAGTGCTGTCACTGTGGTGTCCTGTGCTGTTAGGGGTGCAGTGCTGTCACTGTGGTGTCCTGTACTGTTAGGGGTGCTGTCCTGTCACTGTGGTGTCCTGTACTGTTAGGGGTGCAGTGCTGTCCCTGTGGTGTCCTGTGCTGTTAGGGGTGCAGTGCTGTCACTGTGGTGTCCTGTACTGTTAGGGGTGCAGTGCTGTCACTGTGGTGTCCTGTGCTGTTAGGGGTGCAGTGCTGTCACTGTGGTGTCCTGTGCTGTTAGGGGTGCTGCAGCTGTACTGTCACTGTGGTGTCCTGTGCTGTTAGGGGTGCAGTGCTGTCACTGTGGTGTCCTGTGCTGTTAGGGGTGCAGTGCTGTCACTGTGGTGTCCTGTGCTGTTAGGGGTGCTGTCCTGTCACTGTGGTGTCCTGTGCTGTTAGGGGTGCAGTGCTGTCACTGTGGTGTCCTGTACTGTTAGGGGTGCTGTCCTGTCACTGTGGTGTCCTGTGCTGTTAGGGGTGCTGCAGCTGTACTGTCACTGTGGTGTCCTGTGCTGTTAGGGGTGCAGTGCTGTCACTGTGGTGTCCTGTGCTGTTAGGGGTGCAGTGCTGTCACTGTGGTGTCCTGTGCTGTTAGGGGTGCAGTGCTGTCACTGTGGTGTCCTGTGCTGTTAGGGGTGCAGTGCTGTCACTGTGGTGTCCTGTGCTGTTAGGGGTGCTGCAGCTGTACTGTCACTGTGGTGTCCTGTGCTGTTAGGGGTGCAGTGCTGTCACTGTGGTGTCCTGTGCTGTTAGGGGTGCAGTGCTGTCACTGTGGTGTCCTGTGCTGTTAGGGGTGCAGTGCTGTCACTGTGGTGTCCTGTGCTGTTAGGGGTGCTGCAGCTGTACTGTCACTGTGGTGTCCTGTGCTGTTAGAGGTGCAGTGCTGTCACTGTGGTGTCCTGTACTGTTAGGGGTGCAGTGCTGTCACTGTGGTGTCCTGTGCTGTTAGGGGTGCTGTCCTGTCACTGTGGTGTCCTGTGCTGTTAGGGGTGCTGCAGCTGTACTGTCACTGTGGTGTCCTGTGCTGTTAGGGGTGCAGTGCTGTCACTGTGGTGTCCTGTACTGTTAGGGGTGCAGTGCTGTCACTGTGGTGTCCTGTGCTGTTAGGGGTGCAGTGCTGTCACTGTGGTGTCCTGTACTGTTAGGGGTGCAGTGCTGTCACTGTGGTGTCCTGTGCTGTTAGGGGTGCAGTGCTGTCACTGTGGTGTCCTGTGCTGTTAGGGGTGCTGCAGCTGTACTGTCACTGTGGTGTCCTGTGCTGTTAGAGGTGCAGTGCTGTCACTGTGGTGTCCTGTGCTGTTAGGGGTGCAGTGCTGTCACTGTGGTGTCCTGTGCTGTTAGAGGTGCAGTGCTGTCACTGTGGTGTCCTGTGCTGTTAGGGGTGCAGTGCTGTCACTGTGGTGTCCTGTGCTGTTAGGGGTGCAGTGCTGTCACTGTGGTGTCCTGTGCTGTTAGGGGTGCAGTGCTGTCACTGTGGTGTCCTGTGCTGTTAGGGGTGCTGCAGCTGTACTGTCACTGTGGTGTCCTGTACTGTTAGGGGTGCAGTGCTGTCACTGTGGTGTCCTGTGCTGTTAGGGGTGCAGTGCTGTCACTGTGGTGTCCTGTGCTGTTAGGGGTGCTGCAGCTGTACTGTCACTGTGGTGTCCTGTGCTGTTAGGGGTGCTGTCCTGTCACTGTGGTGTCCTGTGCTGTTAGGGGTGCTGTCCTGTCACTGTGGTGTCCTGTGCTGTTAGGGGTGCTGCAGCTGTACTGTCACTGTGGTGTCCTGTACTGTTAGGGGTGCTGTCCTGTCACTGTGGTGTTCTGTGCTGTTAGGGGTGCAGTGCTGTCACTGTGGTGTCCAGTGCTGTTAGGGGTGCAGTGCTGTCACTGTGGTGTCCTGTGCTGTTAGGGGTGCTGCAGCTGTACTGTCACTGTGGTGTCCTGTACTGTTAGGGGTGCAGTGCTGTCACTGTGGTGTCCTGTGCTGTTAGGGGTGCAGTGCTGTCACTGTGGTGTCCTGTGCTGTTAGGGGTGCTGCAGCTGTACTGTCACTGTGGTGTCCTGTACTGTTAGGGGTGCTGCAGCTGTCCTGTCACTGTGGTGTCCTGTACTGTTAGGGGTGCTGCAGCTGTCCTGTCACTGTGGTGTCCTGTGCTGTTAGGGGTGCAGTGCTGTCACTGTGGTGTCCTGTGCTGTTAGGGGTGCTGTGCTGTCACTGTGGTGTCCTGTGCTGTTAGGGGTGCAGTGCTGTCACTGTGGTGTCCTGTGCTGTTAGAGGTGCAGTGCTGTCACTGTGGTGTCCTGTGCTGTTAGGGGTGCAGTGCTGTCACTGTGGTGTCCTGTGCTGTTAGGGGTGCAGTGCTGTCACTGTGGTGTCCTGTGCTGTTAGGGGTGCTGCAGCTGTACTGTCACTGTGGTGTCCTGTACTGTTAGGGGTGCAGTGCTGTCACTGTGGTGTCCTGTGCTGTTAGGGGTGCAGTGCTGTCACTGTGGTGTCCTGTGCTGTTAGGGGTGCTGCAGCTGTACTGTCACTGTGGTGTCCTGTACTGTTAGGGGTGCAGTGCTGTCACTGTGGTGTCCTGTGCTGTTAGGGGTGCAGTGCTGTCACTGTGGTGTCCTGTGCTGTTAGGGGTGCTGCAGCTGTACTGTCACTGTGGTGTCCTGTACTGTTAGGGGTGCTGTCCTGTCACTGTGGTGTTCTGTGCTGTTAGGGGTGCAGTGCTGTCACTGTGGTGTCCAGTGCTGTTAGGGGTGCAGTGCTGTCACTGTGGTGTCCTGTGCTGTTAGGGGTGCTGCAGCTGTACTGTCACTGTGGTGTCCTGTACTGTTAGGGGTGCAGTGCTGTCACTGTGGTGTCCTGTGCTGTTAGGGGTGCAGTGCTGTCACTGTGGTGTCCTGTGCTGTTAGGGGTGCTGCAGCTGTACTGTCACTGTGGTGTCCTGTACTGTTAGGGGTGCTGCAGCTGTCCTGTCACTGTGGTGTCCTGTACTGTTAGGGGTGCTGCAGCTGTCCTGTCACTGTGGTGTCCTGTGCTGTTAGGGGTGCAGTGCTGTCACTGTGGTGTCCTGTGCTGTTAGGGGTGCTGCAGCTGTACTGTCACTGTGGTGTCCTGTACTGTTAGGGGTGCTGTCCTGTCACTGTGGTGTTCTGTGCTGTTAGGGGTGCAGTGCTGTCACTGTGGTGTCCAGTGCTGTTAGGGGTGCAGTGCTGTCACTGTGGTGTCCTGTGCTGTTAGGGGTGCTGCAGCTGTACTGTCACTGTGGTGTCCTGTACTGTTAGGGGTGCAGTGCTGTCACTGTGGTGTCCTGTGCTGTTAGGGGTGCAGTGCTGTCACTGTGGTGTCCTGTGCTGTTAGGGGTGCTGCAGCTGTACTGTCACTGTGGTGTCCTGTACTGTTAGGGGTGCAGTGCTGTCACTGTGGTGTCCTGTGCTGTTAGGGGTGCTGTACTGTCACTGTGGTGTCCTGTGCTGTTAGGGGTGCTGCAGCTGTCCTGTCACTGTGGTGTTCTGTGCTGTTAGGGGTGCTGTCCTGTCACTGTGGTGTCCTGTACTGTTAGGGGTGCTGCAGCTGTACTGTCACTGTTGTGTCCTGTGCTGTTAGGGGTGCTGCAGCTGTACTGTCACTGTGGTGTCCTGTACTGTTAGGGGTGCAGTGCTGTCACTGTGGTGTCCTGTACTGTTAGGGGTGCAGTGCTGTCACTGTGGTGTCCAGTGCTGTTAGGGGTGCTGTCCTGTCACTGTGGTGTCCTGTACTGTTAGGGGTGCTGCAGCTGTCCTGTCACTGTGGTGTCCTGTACTGTTAGGGGTGCTGCAGCTGTCCTGTCACTGTGGTGTCCTGTACTGTTAGGGGTGCTGCAGCTGTCCTGTCACTGTGGTGTCCTGTACTGTTAGGGGTGCTGCAGCTGTACTGTCACTGTTGTGTCCTGTGCTGTTAGGGGTGCTGCAGCTGTCCTGTCACTGTGGTGTCCTGTACTGTTAGGGGTGCTGCAGCTGTACTGTCACTGTGGTGTCCTGTACTGTTAGGGGTGCTGCAGCTGTACTGTCACTGTGGTGTCCTGTACTGTTAGGGGTGCAGTGCTGTCACTGTGGTGTCCTGTACTGTTAGGGGTGCAGTGCTGTCACTGTGGTGTCCAGTGCTGTTAGGGGTGCTGCAGCTGTCCTGTCACTGTGGTGTCCAGTGCTGTTAGGGGTGCTGCAGCTGTCCTGTCACTGTGGTGTCCTGTACTGTTAGGGGTGCTGCAGCTGTCCTGTCACTGTGGTGTCCTGTACTGTTAGGGGTGCTGCAGCTGTCCTGTCACTGTGGTGTCCTGTACTGTTAGGGGTGCTGCAGCTGTACTGTCACTGTTGTGTCCTGTGCTGTTAGGGGTGCTGCAGCTGTCCTGTCACTGTGGTGTCCTGTACTGTTAGGGGTGCTGCAGCTGTCCTGTCACTGTGGTGTCCTGTGCTGTTAGGGGTGCTGTCCTGTCACTGTGGTGTCCTGTGCTGTTAGGGGTGCTGCAGCTGTACTGTCACTGTGGTGTCCTGTGCTGTTAGGGGTGCTGCAGCTGTCCTGTCACTGTGGTGTCCTGTGCTGTTAGGGGTGCTGCAGCTGTACTGTCACTGTGGTGTCCTGTGCTGTTAGGGGTGCTGCAGCTGTCCTGTCACTGTGGTGTCCTGTGCTGTTAGGGGTGCTGCAGCTGTACTGTCACTGTGGTGTCCTGTGCTGTTAGGGGTGCTGCAGCTGTACTGTCACTGTGGTGTCCTGTGCTGTTAGGGGTGCTGTCCTGTCACTGTGGTGTCCTGTGCTGTTAGGGGTGCTGTCCTGTCACTGTGGTGTCCTGTGCTGGGTGCTGTCCTGTCACTGTGGTGTCCTGTGCTGTTAGGGGTGCAGTGCTGTCCTGTCACTGTGGTGTCCTGTACTGTTAGGGGTGCTGCAGCTGTACTGTCACTGTGGTGTCCTGTACTGTTAGGGGTGCAGTGCTGTCACTGTGGTGTCCTGTGCTGTTAGGGGTGCTGTACTGTCACTGTGGTGTCCTGTGCTGTTAGGGGTGCTGTCCTGTGCTGTTAGGGGTGCTGCAGCTGTACATGGGTGTTGCTGTCCTGTCACTGTGCTGTACAGGGGCACTGTCCTGTATGCTGTAAAAAAATACAGGGATGTTGTAAAGGTACACCGGCTCGGTCTTGTATGCTGCATAATTACAGGGGTGCAGTGAAAATAAAGGTACACTCAGGGCCGGTGCAAGGTTTCTCGGCACCCTAGGCAAAACTTCAGCCGCCCCCCCCACCACTTCCCAGTCCCTCAGGTGAAAGTATGGAGTCGGGGTCTTATAAGTTCTGGACCCATGCCTCCTTATCTAATTTCATCCTCTCTGTGCAGTCCATACATAACCTCACATATTTTGTCTTTCTTCACGTTCACATCCTCCTGACCCCTGGCCAATATTGCTGTGTGACCTTATCATACAACCCAGTAAGAACATTTGCAATCTGCACAGACCTGTATGCAATAGGACAGACATTTGTAATGGTTAGCATTACTGCCTCCCAGCACTGCGGTCATTGATTCCCACCATGGCCCTAACTGTGTGGAGTTTGTATGTGCATGTGCTTGCGTGGATTTCCTCCGGGTACTCCGGTTTCCTCCCACAATACAAAAATATACTGGTAAGCTAACTGGCTCCAACAATATTAACTCTAGCGTGAATGTGTCTGTTTGTACATGTGGTAGGGAAAATAGAGTGTAAGCTCCACTGGGGCAGGGACTGATGTGAATGGGCAAATATTCTCTGTAAAGCGCTGCGGAATATGTGTGCGCTATATAACTATCCCAGCACTCGGAATACTGGCACTCAAATCCTGAAATCTATCACAATGCCAACGCCAGAATCCCGAATGTAAGTATACACGGGAGAGTGTAGGCTGCGGGTAAAGGGTTAGGTTTAGGCTGCGGGGAGGGAGGGTTAGAATTAGGGATACTTACAGATGGAGCCTCCGTTATCTATGCCTGCCTCGTCATGCCGGGAGTGCACAGAGCAGCTTCCCATTGTAAGCGTCTGTCTGGGCGCCCGCGCCTGTCCAGATGGAGATGCTCACAGTGACTAGGTGCGCCCAGGTGGGTACGCCTAGTCACAGAGGGAGCAAAGATAATGGGTTCCATCTGTACCTCCACTGCCCCTGTTGGGATTTCAAACCGTCTGACTGCCAGCATCCTGTCCCTAACCCACTGGCAATAATACGTAGCACATACCCTTGTGTATTAATGCCTATCTCCCAATAGAGTGTAAGCCTGCAAGCAGGGCCTTCCTACCTCTATGTCTGTCTGCTAATATCCAGTATTGTTCTATTACTGTTGGTCCAATTATAAATAAAAATAATAAGAATAAATAAACTAATTCTACAGCAGTATTAAGTACAACAAGCAGGTGCCACCAGAGGAGGGGAACAAGCAGCATTGCGGTTATATAGACACCACTGCAGGAGATGATGATGATGATATGAGATATATATATATATATATATATATATACAGTATGTATATATATATATATATATATATACAGTATGTATATATATATATATAAAAACTCAGAGCCTAAAACACAAGTTAGTAGCAAAATAAAATAAGAGTGAATACAGCCTGTCTTCCTTATACTTCACAGTCTCTCTGAATGAACACAGGAATCCTCCTTCTTCCCTGCAGCCTACTGGCTGCAAACAGTTTAACTTGACTGACAGCTGGTCAGTTTGCTCAGCTCAGAGCGGTGCGGTTCGGGCAGTGGCAGGGGTGCCAGAATGATTTCTCCTTCAACGCCCCCCCCTCCCCCGTGGTGCCGGTCTTCTCTCTTTCAACGCAGGGGGAGCGCTTACCACTGTATCCCTGTGGGCGGCTTCTAAAGCAGTGTGCTGCCACAGGCAGGGTGCGGTGCCCCTTCTGTACTGCCCGGCTGTCTCTTCACTGGTGATGCATGACAGCCGGGCAGTACAGAAGGGGCACCGCACCCTGCCTGCGGCAGCACAGTGCTTTTAAAGTAGTAGCCGCTTACGGGGATGCGGAAAGGAAGCGCTCCCCCGCACCAGCGCCTCCATCATGTTTGGGGGGGTCAAGCTGCCCGCTTCCCCCCCCCCCCCGTTCCGATGCCTATGGGCAGTGGTCACTCAGGGTAGGGGGATAGGGAGAGACTATGCGGGATGCAGTCACGGTGGGTGGTGGGGAGGGAAGGAGGAAAATCGCGGGGGGTGGGAGGCTGAAATGAATGCATCTTAACTGTTGACAGGTGGTCACTTTGCTCAGCGGGGAATGGGGAGGAAGGGCGGTTGGTTACGCTACCGAGGGCGGTAAGGATGAAGGGTAGGGGGGAGGGTAAGACTATGTGGGATGCAATTGCGGGGGGGGGGGGAAGCTGTATACACAAGTATGCGGTTGTGGCGTGGAGCGGGAAATGCTGGGTGCTATCGCGGGTTGGAGAGGAGGGGAGCTACATTTAACAAGAGCCAGCTTACGTTAACCACATAGAACGCATGCTGTCAGTGCCTGCTGATAATGGATGGGCGGCTGCGGAAACCCAGCTCCTGGTCTAGCTAAGGAAATAATAGAGGAAGCATTCATCTGTAATGTGCGGCGCCGCCCTCTAGTGGCCGGCGCCCATAGGCAGCTGCCTAAAGCTGCCTAATGGTGGCGCCGACCCTGGGTACACTGGCCCTGTCCTGTATGCTGTAAAAATACAGGAGTGCTGTGAAAATACAGGAGAGCTCGTTCTGTCCTGTATGCTGTAAAAATGCAGGGGTGCTGTGAAAATAAAGGGGCACTTTTCTGTGTGCTGTAATAATAAATGGGTGCTGTCCTGTGAAATGGAGAACAAAAATTTTGGGGGAAAAATAGTCAAAGATCAGGAACCACTTCCAGTTCCTAGTACTAGTGCTGAAGCTGCTGCTGCCACCAGTCATGACATTGACTGTGCAATTCCATCAACGTCGTCTGCTAAGGCCGATGCCCAATGTCATAGAGGGCACATAAAATCCAAGAAGCAAAAATTAATAACTAAATATAAAAAGAAATGATCTGATAAGAAATGTAAAATTGGCAATATGCCATTCACGACACAAAGTGGCAAGGAAAGGCCTTGGCCTTGGCCTACGTTCATGATTGGTGGTTCAGCTTCTCATGAAGATGGAAGCCCTCCTCCCTCTTGAAAAATTAAAAAAATAAGGCTTGTTAAAGCACAGGAAAAAACAACTGTGCGTTCAGAGATATCACAAATCACCAAGGAGAGTCCAAGTGTGTCTGCAGTTGCAATGTCTAGGCCTGACCTTCACAAGGCTGTATGGGAAGAGGAGGCTCCTACCACCATTTGCACACCCTCTGCAAGTGCTGGGAGGAGCACCGCCAGTCCAGTTGCTGATATTGAAATTGAGGATGTCACTGTAGAAATACACCAGGATGAGGAGGATATTGCTGTAGCTGGCAATGAGGAGTAAGTTGATGATGAGGATTCTGATGGTGATGTGGTTTGTTTGAATAAGGCACCAGTGGAGACAATTGTTGGCTATGGGATGAAAAAGTCCATTGTCATGCCTAGGCAAAATACGAAAAAAATATTCTCTGTGAGGATGTAAACACTGAAGGCGGTGAGGAATTGGAGGATGAGGATGAGGACGACATCTTACCTCTGTAGAGCCAGTTTGTGCAAGGAGATATTAATTGCTTCTTTTTTGGTGGGGGCCCAAACAAAGCAATCATTTCAGCCACAGTCATGTGGTAGACCCTGTCGCTGAAATGATTGGTTTGTTAAAGTGTGCATGTTCTGTTTATACAACAAAATCGCTCATTTTAATTCTACTTAAAAGCATTGAAAATAATCCCATAACCATTTTTGCACTTTCTATTATATCAGTAACACATTGCTTAGAAAACAAAAAAGCAATTGATTAACCTCTTTGTAAAAAGAGAAGAGTTGTTTTTCTTTTTACATTTTATTCCTTCAATATGTAAATTGCCATACAGTACAAGGCATTCCTTTTTTTTTTTTTTAAATTATAATACATTTGATTTTATTTGCTGTATATTATTTTTAAAATAAAATTTAGTGGTATATTGCAGCTGTAAAGAAGCAAACTGTTAGAAATGAACAGACCACTAGGTGGCAGGGATGGACCGATTTGTGAAACAGACATTCATTTTGAAGTTTACATACAGTACATATGTACAAGTTATTCAGCCCAAACATCTAACGGGTGAACCCTGATTCCCCAATGCCAATCCGATTTGTCGGTCAGCAGACTCCAATGATAGTCAATTTCTCAGGGGATCAGCAAAATACAACATATTACAAAATCCCAGCTCGCCACTTCCGATCATTATTGGGTCGGAAATGGCGAATCGATACTGTCCATCACGTTGGATTTTGCTGATCACCTGACCCCGTCATCAGCAGAACAGGGAATTGTTCTAATTAATTGCTAATGTAGTTTTAAATAGTTATTTTCCATGTATCTAAGACAACAGGGAATTTAGCACATTGCAAATAATATTTAAAATTACACACATGCAAGACATGAAATATTAAATACTGCTATTTACAGTCTACTCTCTTCATCTGCATAGTTTTAGAACATTATTAATACAAGTGTAAAAATTCTCCTGGCAGGTAACAAGGAGCAGAAGATCTGGGGGATAGAACCATACTGTAGGGGGTTTGGTAAGCAAGGTCAACCACATTTAGGTCGACAGTGGCTAGGTCGGCCACTATTGGTCGGCAGTAAGTAGGTCGGCATAGTTTCTAGGTCGACGGGGACTCTAGGTCGACATGTACTAGGTCGACATGACATAAGGTCGAAATTAGTTTTTCCACTTTTTTTGGTGTCGTTCTCTCTAGTCCCCAATTAGTGCGCCGTGTCCCCTCGCATGGCGAGTGAGCTTCAGGTGCGGTGCCTCGCTCCGCTAGTGCTGCGCTTGGCACAGGTTACCGATCCCAATTGTAGTCCACGTGGCTCATAAAGTACGAAAAAGTTCTAAAAAATTTAAAAAATTGTGAAAAACCTAGAACATTTCGACCTAGAGTCCCTGTCGACCTAGAAACCATGTCGATCTATTTATTGTCGACCAATAGTGGTCGACCTAGACAGTGTCAACCTAAGTATTGTCAAACTAGAGACCGGATACATTATTGATGCATTTGTGCATCAATAACACATACCTCCCAACATGACCCTCTCCAGGAGGGACACAATGCTCTGCTCCTGGACTTCCCTCTTAATTTATGATTGCCGGCACCTGTGTTGAACAGGTTAATGGATAAGAAAGGTGTTTCAGCACAGGTGATGGCAATCATACATTAAGAGGGAAGTCCAGTAGCAGAGCATTCTGTCCCTCCTGGAGAGGGTCATGTTGGGAGGTATGATAACAGGTATGATTAATAATATATTACACCATACGGGCGCACAGCATGTTTAAAGCTTCGCTCATAGGATGGCATTATTATCATATTGTACTATGAGACATTTTTTTTTTATGTCCGTGTTGCATTTAACAGTACATCTCTTTGGGGCAACTTAAATGCATTTATTTATTTTGCATGCAGGGTAAATATTGGGCAGCTTTGTTATTGCACCGACATGCAGAATTAAGCTAGGAGACGCCCTTTGGTACATACTGTAAATGACCCTAAGAAGTCTCTTGTGTTCCTTAAGGTTTTACTTAAGGCAATGAGAAGCTAGCTCCCAATTTATCCAGCAAATTCTTTTGAAGGAAAGAAGGGTAAGACATTACAGCTTGACCCATTTCATAAGGGAGACCTTTGCCAAGTTTCTGAGTCTTCATTTATATTTTAATGAAATAACCTGGGCTCAGTTAATTAGATGATATCAAACTGCCTTCTACATCAATTAAGTAAATGAGCCCAGGTTAATTATTGATTGTAGTAACCACTAGTGGCATTAGATTCATGAATTCACAATAATGTATATAGAAACATATAAGGCAGCAGCCAACTGCTTGGACTGGGGCAAGTAAAGTCAGGCACAGGACTTGGAATCCTAAAGCAGTCCATCTATCTATCTATCTATCTATCTATCTATCTATCTATCTATCTATCTATCTATCTATCTATCTATCTATCTAATCCAGTGGTTCTCAAACTCGGTCCTCAGGACCCCACACAGTGCATGTTTTGCAGGTAACCCAGCAAGTGCACATGTGTATTAATTACTCACTGACACATTTTAAAAGGTCCGCAGGTGGAGCTAATTATTTCACTTGTGATTTTGTGAGGAGACCTGCAAAACATGCACCGTGTGGGGTCCTGAGGACCGAGTTTGAGAACCTGTGATCTAATCTATCTATCTAATCTATCATCTATCTCCCAACATGACCCTTTCCAGGAGGGACAAAATGCTCTGTTCCAGGACTTCCCTCTTAATTTAAAATTGCCCTCACCTGTGATGAAACACCTTTGTTAACCATTAACCTGTTTAAAGCAGGCGAGGGCAATCCTAAATTAAGAGGGAAGTCCAGGAGCAGAGCATTGTGTCCCTCCTGCAAAGCGTCATGTTGGGAGGTATGATATATATAATGCAGGCTTATCATAGCATGATACACAGGTTCTCTAGCTGATTAAAACCAGGTGAAATACAGGTGTGAAGTCAGCCAGCCACATAACCTGTGATGGATGGATGGATGGATGGATGGATGGATGGATTGATTGATTGATTGATTGATTGATTGATTGATTGCTGGCACCTGTTCAGAACATGGTAATGGATAAGAAAGGCGTTTCAGCACAGGTGATGGCAATCATATTAAGAGGGAAGTGCAGGAGCAGAGCATTCTGTCCCTCCTGGAGAGGGTCATGTTGGGAGGTATAATATGATATCACATGATACATCATACTTGCCTACCTGACCCTCTCCATGAGGGAGAAAATGCTCTGTTCCTGGACTTTCCTGGTAATGTATGATTGCCATCACCTGTGGTGAGCTAGTTAATTGATAAGAAAGGTGTTTCACCACAGGTGATAGCAATCATACATTACCAGGAAAGTCCAGGAACAGAGCATTTTCTCCCTCATGGAGAGGGTCAGGTAGGCAAGTATGTGATAGAGATATATATATATATATATATATATATATATATAATTTCTAAAAACAAGGATAAAGGGAGAATGCGCTCATAGTGCAGATCAATTTTTATTTTTTAAAAAGCAATGTCTCAGGACAAGTCAAACAACATTGGTAGGATTCGTACCCTAAAAACCCACACTGTGGGCTGGTTACCACATGGTGAAATATATTCCGAAAGGCAAATGCTGCATACTGCCGTCCGCTACCCGGGACCTTGCACCGCGCCGCCGGCTGTGGGTTACGGCCATGACCCGTCAGGACACCGCGCCGGGGGACCAGTCGGAAATGAGCAGTTCAGATGGAGACAACAGCGCCTGGCAGGCCACGCCCCAACGTGTTTCGTATGTTACTTCGTCATTCTCCCTTTATCCTTGTTTTTAGAAAGTTATTTGCTCCAGGAGTTCGGAGCTGTTTTTGTAGAGTTGCTGCGGAAATTAAAGTGTACCTGTGCTACAGCCCGGAATTGTGATCTGTGGACTGGATGCTTGGGTATAGGTCGTTGGGTAAACACAACTCAGGTCGACAGTCATTAGGTCGACCGTGGAAGGTCGACATGCATTAGGTCGACAGGGACAATAGGTCGTCATGGTCATTAGGTCGACATGTACTAGGTCGACAGGTCAAAAGGTCGACATGGTATTTTAAAACTTTTTTGGGCGTTGTTTTCTTCGTAAAGTGATGGAGAACCCCAATTAGTGCACCGTGTCCCCTCGCATGGCTTGCTTTGCTCGCCATGCTTTGGGCAAGGATTGCTGTTCCAATCGCAGTCCACGTAGATCGTTCAGTATGAAAAAAAATCCAAAAAAAAGTTGTTGTTTTTTTTAAACCTCATGTCGACCTTTTGACCTGTCGACCTAGTACATGTCGACCCTTTCACCATGCCAACCTAATGCATGTCGACATTCAGTGGTCGACCTAATGACTGCCGACCAGAGCTATGTCGACCTAACGACCGTATCCTGGATGCTTTACTTCTAATTGACCAGCGCACCTGTATAATATTACTGAATATATATATATATATATATATATATATATACTGTGTGTATATATATATATGAAATGCCATCTGTCGGGATCCTGGCGTTCCGGAATATATATATATACTGTATGTGTTAGCTAAATGACAGAAGCTGATTGGTTGCTTTGGGCAGCTGCAACACTTTATCTCCAAGGCTTGATACATCTTCCCCTTACTGTTTTTCAATAAGAAATATATTATACACACTAATATTTACATTCTAAATCACCTCAGCTGGAGTGCCTGGGTCTACAGTGTAATGCACAAGGTGCAGTAATTTAAATAACGGAACAGTCAAAATAAAGGTTCACATTTATACCTTTTTTTTTTTAAGCTCGGAACACTATAAATACTGTACTTTATTATGCTATACAATGGCAAGTAATATATTTATTAGATAACCATATCGTATTTTACCTTTGTTCCTTGATAGAAATCATCAATCGTATATGTTCCCATGAAGGGAAACTGGAAGTGCGTGTGGGTATCGATACCTCCAGGGATCACCAGTTTGCCCCTAGCGTCTAATATTTGTAAGCCTTCCGCTCTTGTAGGAACTATGTTTGTTCCTATGTCTTTTATCAGCCCATCTTCAATGAAGACATCCGCAAAAAAGGAACAGTCGTCATTAACGATTTTGCCCCCTTTAATTAGAATTCTATTCTGCGAGGCCATTTTCTAGTATCTCTGCTCAGGTGAAAAAAATATATTTTGCATATATTTTTGTGAAAGTGTGATCTCCACCAGTCTTCTCTTGCAGAGAAGGGATTATTAGAGCACAAAAAAAAAGGTTCTAGCTGCTCCTTCAAAAAAAGCTATCCAAAGGACCTCCAAATTCAGTATCCTTCAGACTGACAGCACTAGAGCTTTTTATATGGGCTGATCTGTCATTGATTAATAGGAATGGAGGATACACCTACTTTTGGCTTTGGAATGACCACAACTACAAAGCCGTGGCCAGAGAGAAGGAATGATCATCATTTTCAGATTGAAATGTCACTCAGCCAAAAGAAGAGTTTCCTGAGGACAACTAAGCTCTTGCTGTTACATAACAGTTTTTAATATATATACACGAATAACAGATGTAGTATCTTTCTAGAATATCTGGTTCAGCTTGCAGACAGCAATACAAAAATAAAGGGACATACCCCATACTGCCACCCCAAACACTGCCAAACTGGACTCACTGGCAGTTGGTGAGTCTCCACTATTTGAATTTTGGACTGCTCTGCAACTGCCACTAGCAAGGAAGTTCAGGAACAGCATATTTTGGGGCTGATTCAGATGAGGGCAAAGCCGCGTGTTCGCATGCAGCGGCCGCATCCAGATGGTCTGCACATGCACACCAGCCATTATGCACGTGCGCGACTTTATACATTACGGCCGCATCCAGGAAGGATGCGGCTGCGGTGTGATTGACAGCAACAGCCATCGAGGGGTCATCGTTGTGATGTTGGGGGGAGTCACACACAGCCGTTCCGGAAAAAAATGGTGTCAGATCCTCTGATACCTTAGTTCCGATGCGTCCGCAATCTCAGACGCATGGGGATGCGGCCTCACACATGCTAGGCGGCCTTGCCCTGTGCTGGGGGGCTCCCAGCATGTGAGATGAACGCAGATCTGGTTGCGTAGGCAGCAATCTGCGTTCATGTCTGAATAAGGACCTTTGTACCTAATGGAATGGGTCATATTGGAGGGTAAGAAGGGATCACACATGCAGAAATGTGAAATATGTGTAGAAGGGGGGAACACCACCCCAGGGAAGATTTACTTTTAGATTTAGGTGAATTATTGGTTGCCTGAGATACAAAACTGACCTGCTGGAATAAACACTGCTGTATCCATCTCGCATATCTCAGCTTATCGGTTGGTATACTGGAGGGTAATAAACATAAATGAATCAGAATTAACTGATGCTGGAAGTTTTCCTTTCGGGTGTCAAGAATACAAAGGAAAAAAGGTTATTGGGGAGATTTATCAATGCTTGTAGAGATAAAGAGGAGAGAGATAAAATACCAACCAATAAGCTCCTAAATGTCACTTTTCAAATACAGACTGTAAAATCACAGGAGCTGATTGATTGGTCCCTTTCATTCTCCATTCTAGATCTCTCCAAACTTTGATACATCTTTCCCTGGGTAACCTATCAACTCTCCAAATCTGGGACCTTTGGCAATGTAAATCATCTCTGTAAAGGGCTTCCCTAGTTAAAGTAGCCATTTGGGGAAGTTAAGTGTCCTGGCTTCTCATTTTACATTCCCCGCGTTATATTGCAGAATAAAAGAATGGGACAAAAGATCGTCATAAAGGGTTGGGCCCTCCTATGCTCCGAGCTGGGACTAAACGATATCGGCCGGTTCAGAATGATATCGCTTATAGGCCCTACACACTGGCCGATTTTTAGAAAGATATGAACGATCTCGTTCATAAATGAACGAGAACTCGTTCATATCTTTCAATGTGGAGACTCCAGCGATGAACGATGCGCGGCCCCGCGCTCGTTCATCGCTGGTCTCCCGTCGGCTGTGCATGCAGGCCAATATGGACGATCTCGTCCATATTTGCCTGCACTTCAATGCAGCCGCGTGACGGGGGGCGTGAAGAAACTTCACTCCCCCCGTCACTGCCCCCCCGCCGCCGGGTCGCTCGTCGGCCGTATCCGCCGTCGGGCAGCTCGGCGGCGGGTCGGCTAGTGTATAGGGCCCCTTAGTGTGTACAGATGATATGTCGCTCGATGCGCACTCCCGTGGGTCATCTGCGACGTTACCCGTCAGGCCGCCTGCATGCAGTTCCGACAGGCCATATCGCAGATGACGGCCATGCTACCGAATGCAGCATTACTGCCTCCATCGCACCTGACGTCGACAAGTGTGTATGCACTTGCTGATGCCGGGGGTCTTGTCGTAAATGAGGTCACATCGAGCACACATCGTTTTAATGTGTACTTAGCTTGAGTGGGTACACACTAGGACGATATGGCTTAGATCCATCTGGTTCAGAACGATGTCATCTAGTGTGTACAGGCAATATGTGACTCGATGCGCACTCCCGCGGGTCGTCTGCTACGTTGCCCGTTGGACATGCATGCGGCTCTGACGGACCATATCGCACAAATGCGGGCCATTCTCCCGAATGTAGCATGTCCGCACCCGACATCGGCAAGTGTGTATGCACTTGGCGATGCCGGGGTCCCATCGTAAATGGTGTTGCATCGAGCGCACATTGTTTTAATGTGTACATAGCTTAAGATCGAAGTCTGGTGGTCTTAAAATGATTTTAACTTCTTTTATTATAAGTTAAGTAATAGATAAAATCATAGCTACACAGGATAATCTTTATTTTTCTGTTTACAAAAATAGTCCCCCATGCACAGGTGCAGCAGTTGCCTTAGTTTAAAGCATGAAATACCATGATAATTTGATAGTTTACCAGGAAACTATTTCGGAATGTCTGGATATTAGGGGGTTAAGTGCTGCTAGCATTTGATAGCAGTGGAAATCTATTGGCAGTGTAAATATTGTGTGAAGAAACTGTCCCTTTCATGTGTACAGGGGTCATTGTACTGTACCAGGTCATGTGCAGATGTCTTTTGTAAGTCCTCCTGGCAGACAGCACACTGATCGGAAGGGCACAGATGTCCGTCTAACATCACAGACATTGGTACACGTTGTCAGTGTCGGATGGGGCAAGAAGGGCCCGCCGGGTAAATGCAGTGGTAGGGGTCCATTCTTAAGGATGTGGCCAGGCAATAGTGGAGGTGTGGCCAACCACCACAGAGGCCCACCTAACATTAAGAGAGTGCATGGGCTGGTCCCATAGTCCTGTGGCGTATAAGGTAACATATGTATGATGTATAATTAGTCTACTAGGATACAGCCTGGAACCTAATCCTTAGAGGAGGAGGTGGGCCCAGAGGCAGGGGGGCCCACCGGTGGTTTTCCCTGTTCCCCTGTGGGCCAGTCCAACCCAGCACGTTGTGCTTCTTCACAACTAGATTTCATTATTGTCGATATGAAAAATAAGACACTCAACACTGATGTCCCAATCTCTTCTGACTAGGATGTGACTATGGGCATGTATCATACACTCTACAGTGGTCAGCGCTACTGACAGAGGCATTTGTTGCTTAAAGGTCCTAACTCAGATCTTAGGCAGCAGCACATTTGTTAGCTAATGGGCAAAGTTACCATGTGCACTTCAGGGGAGGGGGGGGGGGGGGGGAGGCAGATATAATATATGCAGTGAGAGTAAGATTTGGGTGGGTTATATTGTTTCTGTGCAGGGTAAATACTGGCTGCTTTATTTTTACACTGCAATTTAGATTTCAGTTTGAACACACCCCACCCAAATCTAACTCATGTTACATCTGCCCCACCTGCAGTGCACATGGTTTTGCCCATTAGCTACCAAGTTTGCTGCAGCGATCAGATCTGAATTTGGCCTAAACTTTGAAGGTCACCACCTGCTGGAGGCTGCATTCTCAGGGCTACTAGCTCAGCACACAGAATAATGACCCTTCCTCTCTGGAGGTCACCGGTACGCTATAACTGGGCATTCTTGCAGAACAAAAAGAAAAATGATTCCCACTTGGAAAAAGTATTTTAAGAATGTAAAAGTTAAGTCCAAAAGAAGAAATCTGTTTCTGTAAAATAACTTGTAAGTTTTCTTCTTCTTTTTTTTTTTTTTTATCTATTGGCAATGCTGTTTAATATGGTGGCGCCATATAAATAAATGATGGCAAGGGTGTAGCTATCATAGGTGCAGGCAGTGCAGCTGCTATGGGGCCCAGACCTGAGAGGGGCCTACATTCCCTGTCACAGTTACATGTGATATATACATATATACATTTTTTGCCATTGGGTGGTACGTAGGGGTCCTTTCAAACTGTTTCCTTGGGGCCTGCTATATATCTAGGTATGCCCCTGGACCTGCTCATTGTAGTGTGGTATAAAATGAACTGCAGGGCATTAAATAATATGAACCGGGGCACTGTAATGAGGCACAATATGAATGGGGAGCACTATAGGCCTAATTCAGACTGATCGCTAGGCTGCGTTTTAGTACAGCTGGCAATCAGGTCTAAACTGCGTATGCACCGCAGTGCACAGGCGTGTCGCACGAGTACAAAGCGGATCGCCACTCAGCGATGGGTTTGTGCGAAGGATCCATTCGCATGGGCGTTCGCAAGGAGATTGACAAGGAGAAGGCGTTTGTGGGTGGCAACTGACCATTTTCTGGGAGTGTCTGGAAAAACACAGGCGTATCCAAGCGTTTGCAGGGCGGGTGTATGATGTCAATTCCGGTCCCGGACAGGCTGAAGTGTTCGCAGCGGCTGAGTAAGTCCTGGGCTACTCAGACTGCACAAGGTCTGTTTGTACAGCTCTGCTACACATGCGTTCACACATTTGCATTGGTAAAATACACTCCCCTGTAGGCGATGACTATCTGTTCGCAGCAGTGCAAAAATCGCCTGCTAGCGATCAGGTCTGAATTACTTCCTATATATAATTATGTGAATTAAGGGTACTGTGCGTCATATTGTGTACTGGCAGCTCCGAAATGTGAGATAGGGTGAACTTAAGCACTACTGTGATTCATAAAAGAAACTAGGGAACTACTATGGGGCATAACATTAAATAAGGCTCTACTATGGTTCAATTCAGTTAGCCTCCCACGGCTAACTGAATTGCCTCCACAGAGACTTTTCACAAGGTAGCTGTGATATATTCTCACTCTCATGAGATACGTTATGACAAAAAGAGGGTTACTATTAGTGATGTGCACCTGAAATTTTTCGGGTTTTGTGTTTTGGTTTTGGGTTCGGTTCCGTGGCCGTGTTTTGGGTTCGGACGCGTTTTGGCAAAACCTCCCCGAATTTTTTTTGTCGGATTCGGGTGTGTTTTGGATTCGGGTGTTTTTTTCAAAAGACCCTAAAAAACAGCTTAAATCATAGAATTTGAGGGTCATTTTGATCCCATAGTATTATTAACCTCAATAACCATAATTTCCACTAATTTTCAGTCTATTCTGAACACCTCACACCTCACAATATTATTTTTAGTCCTAAAATTTGCACCGAGGTCGCTGGATGGCTAAGCTAAGCGACCCTAGTGGCCGACACAAACACCTGGCCCATCTAGGAGTGGCACTGCAGTGTCACGCAGGATGGCCCTTCAAAAAAATACTCCCCAAACAGCACATGACGCAAAGAAAAAAAGAGGCGCAAAGAGGTAGCTGTGTGACTAAGCTAAGCGAACCTAGTGGCCGACACAAACACCTGGCCCATCTAGGAGTGGCACTGCATTGTCACACAGGATGGCCCTTCAAAAAAATACTCCACAAACAGCACATGACGCAAAGAAAAATGAAAGAAAAAAGAGGTGCAAGATGGAATTGTCCTTGGGCCCTCCCACCCACCCTTATGTTGTAAAAACAGGACATGCACACTTTAACGAACCCATCATTTCAGCGACAGGGTCTGCCACACGACTGTGACTGAAATGACTGGTTGGTTTGGGCCCCCACCAAAAAAGAAGCAATCAATCTCTCCTTGCACAAACTGGCTCTACGGAGGCAAGATGTCCACCTCATCATCATCGTCCGATTCATCACCCCTTTCACTGTGTACATCCCCCTCCTCACAGATTATTAATTCGTCCCCACTGGAATCCACCATCTCAGGTCCTCGTGTACTTTCTGGAGGCAATTGCTGCTGGTGAATGTCTCCATGGAGGAATTGATTATAATTCATTTTAATGAACATCATCTTCTCCACATTTTCTGGAAGTAACCTCGTACGCCGATTGCTGACAAGGTGAGCGGCGGCACTAAACACTCTTTCGGAGTACACACTGGAGGGAGGGCAACTTAGGTAGAATAAAGCCAGTTTGTGCAAGGGCCTCCAAATTGCCTCTTTTTCCTGCCAGTATACGTACGGACTGTCTGACGTGCCTACTTGGATGCGGTCACTCATATAATCCTCCACCATTCTTTCAATGGTGAGAGAATCATATGCAGTGACAGTAGACGACTTGTCAGTAATCGTTGGCAGGTCCTTCAGTCCGGACCAGATGTCAGCATCAGCAGTCGCTCCAGACTGCCCTGCATCACCGCCAGCTGGTGGGCTCGGAATTCGTAGCCTTTTCCTCGCACCCCCAGTTGCGGGAGAATGTGAAGGAGGAGATGTTGACGGGTCGCGTTCCGCTTGACTTGACAATTTTGTCACCAGCAGGTCTTTGAACCTCTGCAGACTTGTGTCTGCCGTAAAGAGAGATCCAAGGTAGGTTTTAAATCTAGGATCGAGCACGGTGGCCAAAATGTAGTGCTCTGATTTCAACAGATTGACCACACGTGAATCCTGGTTAAGCGAATGAAGGGCTCCATCCACAAGTCCCACATGCCTAGCGGAATCGCTTTGTTTTAGCTCCTCCTTCAATGCCTCCAGCTTCTTCTGCAAAAGCCTGATGAGGGGAATGACCTGACTCAGGCTGGCAGTGTCTGAACTGACTTCACGTGTGGCAAGTTCAAAAGGTTGCAGAACCTTGCACAACGTTGAAATCATTCTCCACTGCGCTTGAGACAGGTGCATTCCACCTCCTTTGCCTATATCATGGCCAGATGTATAGGCTTGAATGGCCTTTTGCTGCTCCTCCATCCTCTGAAGCATATAGAGGGTTGAATTCCACCTCGTTACCACCTCTTGCTTCAGATGATGGCAGGGCAGTTTCAGGTGTTTTTGGTGGTGCTCCAGTCTTCTGTACGCGGTGCCTGTACGCCGAAAGTGGCCCGCAATTCTTCTGGCCACCGACAGCATCTCTTGCACGCCCCTGTCGTTTTTTAAATAATTCTGCACCACCAAATTCAAGGTATGTGCAAAACATGGGACGTACTGGAATTTGCCCAGATGTAATGCACTCACAATATTGCTGGCGTTGTCCGATGTCACAAATCCCCAGGAGAGTCCAATTGGGGTAAGCCATTCTGCGATGATCTTCCTCAGTTGCCGTAAGAGGTTTTCAGCTGTGTGCCTATTCTGGAAAGCGATGATACAAAGCGTAGCCTGCCTAGGAACGAGTTGGCGTTTGTGAGATGCTGCTACTGGTGCCGCCGCTGCTGTTCTTGCAGCGGGAGGCAATACATCTACCCAGTGGGCTGTCACAGTCATGTAGTCCTGAGTCTGCCCTGCTCCACTTGTCCACATGTCCATGGTTAAGTGGACATTGGGTACAACTGCATTTTTTAGGACACTGGTGAGTCTTTTTCTGACGTCCGTGTACATTCTCGGTATCGCCTGCCTAGAGAAGTGGAACCTAGATGGTATTTGGTAACGGGGGCACACTACCTCAAGAAATTGTCTAGTTCCCTGTGAACTAACGGCGGATACCGGACGCACGTCTAACACCAACATAGTTGTCAAGGCCTCAGTTATCCGCTTTGCAACAGGATGACTGCTGTGATATTTCATCTTCCTCGCAAAGGACTGTTGGACAGTCAATTGCTTACTGGAAGTAGTATAAGTGGTCTTCCGACTTCCCCTCTGGGATGACGATCGACTCCCAGCAGCAACAACAGCAGCGCCAGCAGCAGTAGGCGTTACACTCAAGGATGCATCGGAGGAATCCCAGGCAGGAGAGGACTCGTCAGACTTGCCAGTGACATGGCCTGCAGGACTATTGGCTTTCCTGGGTAAGGAGGAAATTGACACTGAGGGAGTTGGTGGTGTGGTTTGCGCGAGCTTGGTTACAAGAGGAAGGGATTTACTGGTCAGTGGACTGCTTCCGCTGTCGCCCAAAGTTTTTGAACTTGTCACTGACTTATTATGAATGCGCTGCAGGTGACGTATAAGGGAGGATGTTCCGAGGTGGTTAACGTCCTTACCCCTACTTATTACAGCTTGACAAAGGCAACACACGGCTTGACACCTGTTGTCTGCATTTCTGTTGAAATACTTCCACACTGAAGAGCTGATTTTTTTGGTATTTTCACCAGGCATGTCAATGGCCATATTCCTCCCACGGACAACAGGTGTCTCCCCGGGTGCCTGACTTAAACAAACCACCTCACCATCAGAATCCTCCTTGTCAATTTCCTCCCCAGCGCCAGCAACACCCATATCCTCATCCTGGTGTACTTCAACACTGACATCTTCAATTTCACTATCAGGAACTGGACTGCGGGTGCTCCTTTCAACACTTGCAGGGGCGTGCAAATGGTGGAAGGCGCAAGCTCTTCCCGTCCAGTGTTGGGAAGGTCAGGCATCGCAACCGACACAATTGGACTCTCCTTTGGGATTTGGGATTTCGAAGAATGCACAGTTCTTTGCTGTGCTTTTGCCGCAAGTCTTTTCTTTTTTCTAGCGAGAGGATGAGTGCTTCCATCCTCATGTGAAGCTGAACCACTAGCCATGAACATAGGCCAGGGCCTCAGCCGTTCCTTGCCACTCCGTGTCGTAAATGGCATATTGGCAAGTTTACGCTTCTCCTCAGACGCTTTTAATTTTGATTTTTGGGTCATTTTTTTTACTGATCTTTTGTGTTTTGGATTTTACATGCTCTGTACTATGACATTGGGCATCGGCCTTGGCAGACGACGTTGATGGCATTTCATCATCTCGGCCATGACTAGTGGCAGCAGCTTCAGCACGAGGTGAAAGTGGATCTTGATCTTTCCCTATTTTTTTAACCTCCACATTTTTGTTCTCCATATTTTGCGCACAACTAAAAGCCACCACAGGTATACAATGTAGATGGATGGATAGTATAGTATTACTTATACTTATGGACGACGAGTGACGACACAGAGGTAGGTACAGCCGTGGCCTACCGTACTGCTGCTTAGTGCTTATATATAAATATAATATACTGTATAACGGACCTGGTGGACAGTGTCAGCAGCAGACTGCTAAACTAGTATGAAGAAAGAAAAAAAAAACACCACAGGTATACAATGTAGATGGATGGATAGTATAGTATTACTTATACTTATGGACGACGAGTGATGACACAGAGGTAGGTACAGCCGTGGCCTACCGTACTGCTGCTTAGTGCTTATATATAAATATAATATACTGTATAACGGACCTGGTGGACAGTGTCAGCAGCAGACTGCTAAACTAGTATGAAGAAAGAAAAAAAAACACCACAGGTATACAATGTAGATGGATGGATAGTATAGTATTACTTATACTTATGGACGACGAGTGACGACACAGAGGTAGGTACAGCCGTGGCCTACCGTACTGCTGCTTAGTGCTTATATATAAATATAATATACTGTATAACGGACCTGGTGGACAGTGTCAGCAGCAGACTGCTAAACTAGTATGAAGAAAGAATAAAAAACCACCACAGGTATACAATGTAGATGGATGGATAGTATAGTATTACTTATACTTATGGACGACGAGTGCACTGACGACACAGAGGTAGGTACAGCCATGGCCTACCGTACTGCTGCTTAGTGTTAATATATAAATATAATATACTGTATAACGGACCTGGTGGACAGTGTCAGCAGCAGACTGCTAAACTAGTATGAAGAAAGAAAAAAAAAAACACCACAGGTATACAATGTAGATGGATGGATAGTATAGTATTACTTATACTTATGGACGACGAGTGACGACACAGAGGTAGGTACAGCCGTGGCCTACCGTACTGCTGCTTAGTGCTTATATATAAATATAATATACTGTATAACGGACCTGGTGGACAGTGTCAGCAGACTGCTAAACTAGTATGAAGAAAGAAAAAAAAACCACCACAGGTATACAATGTAGATGGATGGATAGTATAGTATTACTTATACTTATGGACGACGAGTGCACTGACGACACAGAGGTAGGTACAGCCGTGGCCTACCGTACTGCTGCTTAGTGCTTATATATAAATATAATATACTGTATAACGGACCTGGTGGACAGTGTCAGCAGACTGCTAAACTAGTATGAAGAAAGAAAAAAAAAACCACCACAGGTATACAATGTAGATGGATGGATAGTATAGTATTACTTATACTTATGGACGACGAGTGCACTGACGACACAGAGGTAGGTACAGCCGTGGCCTACCGTACTGCTGCTTAGTGCTTATATATAAATATAATATACTGTGTGTATAACGGACCTGGTGGACAGTGTCAGCAGACTGCTAAACTAGTATGAAGAAAGAAAAAAAAAACACCACAGGTATACAATGTAGATGGATGGATAGTATAGTATTACTTATACTTATGGACGAGTGACGACACAGAGGTAGGTACAGCCGTGGCCTACCGTACTGCTGCTTAGTGCTTATATATAAATATAATATACTGTATAACGGACCTGGTGGACAGTGTCAGCAGCAGACTGCTAAACTAGTATGAAGAAAGAAAAAAAAAACACCACAGGTATACAATGTAGATGGATGGATAGTATTACTACTTATACTTATGGACGACGAGTGACGAGTCGACACAGAGGTAGGTACAGCCGTGGCCTACCGTACTGCTGCTTAGTGCTTAATTATATATATAATATACTGTATAACGGACCTGGTGGACACTGCAGTGTCAGCAGACTGCTAAACAAACTAGCATGAAGAAAGAAAAAAAAAACACCACAGTGTTTTTCAGGCAGACAAACGTATACTGGACTGGTGGTCACTGTCAGCAAAACTGTGCACTGTACTCCTGCTATAACTGCTCCCCAGACCCCACAATTAGGCAGTGTGAGCAGTGCACTCAGCACAGATATATCATGCAGCAGTGCAGCACACTGAGTGAGCACAGATATGGTGGAGCGTTTTTTTTCAGGCAGAGAAACAACGGATTAAACTTAAAACCCTGCACTGTACTCCCTAACAGCTGCTCCCCGTCCCCAATCCTCCCCACAATTATAACTAACTAAGTTCTAATATAATACAACGAACTTGGAGAGGACGCCAGCCACGTCCTCTCCCTATCAATCTCAATGCACGTGTGAAAATGGCGGCGACGCGCGGCTCCTTATATATAATCCGAGTTTCGCGAGAATCCGACAGCGGGATGATGACGTTCGGGCGCGCTCGGGTTAACCGAGCAAGGCGGGAGGATCCGAGTCGCTCGGACCCGTGTAAAAAAAAGGTGAAGTTCGGGCGGGTCGGATTCCGAGGATCCGAACCCGCTCATCACTAGTTACTATACAACAGTAAGAGTAAATTGGGAGGAAGGGCCCAAGGATAAAGTGCGTGATGACAGTTTTACCGCTTTAGGCCCCAAGCGTGAACACTATTCTGTAATACGTGTAGGGGTGTACTCCTGCACTAGGCCATACATCTTTACACAATTGCAATTCAAGATATTTTGCCACACATAAATGATGTTGACAGCACCGGTGCAAGCGGATGGAGCACACTAACTTGCACCTCCTACCTGATTCCTCTGGCGCGTTTCTCCTCTGTATCTAAAACTTACTCATAGGTAAAATAGTGACTCCTGGTGAGGAATCTAGAGATGTGCGGCGGGCACTTTTCGTGTTTTGTGTTTTGGTTCTGGTTCCATGCTCGTGTTTTGGATCTGGATTGGTTTTGCCAAAGCCAACCTTCCGTGTTTTGGTTTTGGATCTGGATGATTTTTTAAAAAATAAATAAAAACAACTAAAATCACAGAATTTGGGGGTAATTTTGATCCTACGGTATGATTAACCTCAATAACATTCATTTCCACTAATTTCCAGTCTATTCTGAACACCTCACACCTCACAATATTGTTTTTATGCCAAAAGGTTGCACCGACGTGGCTGGATGACTAAGCTAAGCGACAAAGGTGGGTGACACAAACACCTGGATCATCTAGGAGTGGCACTGCAGTTACAGACAGGATGGCAGATTTTAAAAATAGGCCCCAAACAGCACATCATGCAAAGAAGAAAAAGAGGTGCAATGAGGTAGCTGTATGACTAAGCTAAGTGACACAAGTGTGTGGTACAAACACCTGGCCCATCTAGGAGTGGCACTGCAGTGTCAGACAGGATGGCAGATTTAAAAAATAGGCCCCAAACAGCACATCATGGAAAGAAGAAAAAGAGGTGCAATGAGGTAGCTGGATGGCTAAGCTAAGCAACACAAGTTTGCTGCACAAACACCTGGCCCATCTAGGAGTGGCACTGCAATGGCAGACAGGATGGTACTTAAAAAAAACTAGGCCCCAAATGGCACATCATGCAAAGAAGAAAAAGAGGTGCAATGAGGTAGCTGTATGACTAAGCTAAGCAAAACATCTGTGTGGCATAAACACCTGGCCCATCTAGGAGTGGCACTGCAGTGGCAGACAGGATGGCACTTAAAAAAAAAATAGTCCCCAAACAGCACATCATGCAAAGAAGTAAAAGAGGTGCAATGAGGTAGCTGTATGACTAAGCTAAGTGACACAAGTGTGTGGCACAAACACCTGGCCCATCTAGGAGTGGCACTGTAGTCTCACTGCACTAATGGCGGATACCGGACGCATGTCTGAAACCAGCATAGTTGTTATGGCCTCAGTAATCTGCTTTGCAACGGGGTATATATATATATATATATATGTATATATATATAGCAGTATCACTGGAATTATATGGCAGTATCACTGGACAAATACGGCAGTATCACTGGATTTATACGGCAGCGCCACTGGAATATACGGCAGTATCACTGGACTGGATTTATACGCCAGTACCACTGGATTTATACGGCAGTTCCATTGGACATATATGGCAGTATCAAAGGATTTATACGGCAGTACTACTGGACATATACAGCAGTATCACTGGATTTATATGGCAGTACCACTGGACTTATATGGCAGTACCACTGGACTGGATTTTTACGGCAGTTTCACTGGATATATATGCCAGTACCACTGTAATTATATGGTAGTATCACTGGAATTATACAGCAGTACCACTGGACTTATACGGCAGTACTACTGGACTGGGTTTATACAGCAGTACCACTGGATTTATATGCCAGTACCACTGGAATTATATGGCAGTGTCACTGGAATTATACGGCAGTGTCACTGGAATTATACGGCAGTATCACTGGAATTATACGGCAGTATCACTGGAATTATACGACAGTACCACTGGATTTATAATGCAGTACCACTGGACTGGATTTATACGGCAGTGTCACTAGACTTATACGCCAGTACCACTGGAATTATACGGCAGTATCACTGGAATTATACGGCAGTACCACTGGAATTATACGCCAGTACCACTGGACATATACGGCAGTATCACTGGACATATACGGCAGTATCACTGGACAAAAATGGCAGTATCACTAGACATATACAGCAGCACAGGGATACCACCACTGGACTGATGCAGGACAACACAGAACCACTGCAATGGACTGGACTTATACAGCAACACTGGACATATGGCAGCAGAGGACACCACCACTGTGACTGGACTGATGCAGCACAAGACACTACCACTGTACTGATGCAGGACAACACAGCACCACTGCAATGGACTGGATTTATACAGCAGCACTGGACATATGGCAGCAGAGGACACCACCACTATGACTGGACTGATGCAGCACAATACACCACCACTGAACTCATGCAGCACAACACAGCACCACTGGAATGGACTTATACAGCAGCACTGGACATATGGCAGCAGAGCACACCACTACCGTGACTGGACTGATGCAGCACAAGACACTACAACTGTACTGATGCAGGACACTGAAGGACACTGAAGACGGAGACACGTCTTCTTGCTACACTCTCCAATGCTGTAGTGAAAATGGCGGCAACGCGCGGCTTCTTCTATGGAATCCAAACCCCGCGAGAATCCGACAGCGGGATGATGACGCTTTGCCTCGTTCTGGTTTCCGAGTCAGGCGGGAAAACCGAAGACTGACTCGGATCCGAGCTCGGGTAGTGAAGTCCGGTAGGGTTCGGTTCTCAGGGAACTGAACCCGCTCGTCTCTAGTAAGGATTCATGAACAATCATATATAAATTAATCTCATTAACTGCTCATCACTTATTAAATAAGTTTTGCACCCTACTTATGATGGGCATTAAAAACGCACAGCCCCAATGAAAATTGTAAAGTGACCCCGCCCCCCATGTCCTTTATGCATTTACCCCAATGTCCATCATAAAAAGGTACAGTGCCCTTCTGTTGTCTATTGCACAAAGTAGCCTGGACCCCCATGGAGAGCGGCCCCTGTGAACAGATGATTGCTTATCCCCTTAAACGACCTTGGGATCCCTTTCAAATGGTGCAGAGTGCAGATACACAGGAGCTGCGATACGTCACAGTGACTGATAAACATCATTCAGAAAAGCCGACAGCCAAATGAGTACACTGTCTGCGTTTACTGTCTGTAGGGTTGGCATAGTGGTAATCATTGCTGGCTCACAGTGATGGAGTCATGGGTTCAATTCCGACCCTATATCTGTAGCGTTTGTATATACTCCCCGTGTTTGCAGTTTTCTATCACCATAAAATACAGTATACTTCTTGGTTTAATTGTCTGCTAGATAGAGAGCAAAATGATAGTAATGGGAATGGAGTGAGTTAAACCTCCTTGGCTGGGGTGGGACTGATATGGCATGACAGTGTGTGGGCCAATAGGAAGTTTTTGGGATGGTGTTAAGGATATGATCTGTTTGTGACTGGGGTTTGTGCTTTGTTCTTTCCTTTTGCCTTCCCACCCTCCCGCCCTTTCCTGTTTTTGGTATTTTTATTTGTTTTTTGGTTTTGGGTTGTTAGCAGCTGTTTTTTCGTTAGCTATGTTTTTTTGGCGGAAAAGAGCGGCTGGTTCATTGTGTTTGAGTTAGTAGTCGCAGTTTTAGTTGGTTTGGTGCTGTTTAGGTGCACACACCTTCGTTGACTGTTATATCTGCTGAACCAGCCTTCAGGGGGCAGCGTCATCACCCTTCAGGGTGGGTAGTCATGGTAGAAGGTCTGAGTGGATACCTTGGTTTGGCTTTTAGTTTGCTCGGGTTACTGGTTGGGTTTGTTTGATTAGCTTGGGGTTTGACGTTGGTTTTTGGCCGTTCTTTTTTCTGGCCACCATACTCTTTTTTCTTTATCTTTATTAATTAATCCAATTTTTACAGTTTTTCCTAATTATTAGATTAGATTAATAAATAGCTAACAACTTTCTGCCAAAATACATGTCTCCGTGTCATTATTTTATAGAATAAGTGGTTTTGGATGTGTCACTGTTAGGAGAGGGGTACAGCCCTCAGCCATCAGGAGGTTTAAAAATGGACCAGTGTGTGTGTGTGTGTGTGTGTGTGTGTGTGTGTGTGTGTGTGTGTGTGTGTGTGTGTGTGTGTGTGTGTGTGTGTGTGTGTGTGTTAAGCCGGGTACACATGGCCAATATATATCGTGAGCCCGTCGGCGGGTATGTACCACTGGTCTGTGAATGACATTATGCACAGACATATTGCGTCAGTTGTGCAGAAGTGCGTATACTTACCTTGAAAGACAGCTCAGTCGGCACGACAGCGAGTCCTCCAATGTGTCGGTCAGGTGTGTGGATTTTAGAATGTAACCTCCGATGGGAATATAACTGATATAAGTAATTAAATTTTAGAAGAGGTGATGAAATCACTGCACTTTGTGAGAAAATACGAGAGTGGTTGAATACGGGAATGTGTAATGTTCTCTATTTCATTCTAATTTCCTGCCAGGCCTGAGCAGGTAGACCACTGATTCCCCTCAAAGCCATTAGACTGTGACTCATATAAGTCATAGGGTGGGATGTACTAAGCATCGCATCTGCAATGTGATACATCCTGCCACTTACTGCCACTTACTGCCAATGGTGCAAGTAGAAAAAATGTCTTATAGGTACTGTGTGCGTGCGCCGAAGGCCCGCCAAATAAATGGGTGTGGCCAAATGACACATGGTGCGTGGCCAATGGAAATGGGGGCATGATACATATATGGGGGGGAGATACACATATGACCCCAATACTACCAGATACACGTTGCCCCACAGTGCCAGATATACATTGCCCCATAGTGCCAGATACACAAAGGCCCCCTCAGTGCCAGATATACATTGCCTCACAGTGCCAGATACACATTGCCCCACAGTGCCAGATACACAAAGGCCCCCTCAGTGCCAGATATACATTGCCTCACAGTGCCAGATACACATTGCCTCACAGTGCCAGGTACATATTGCCCCACAGTGCCATATACACAAATGCCCCCAGAGTGCCAGATATACATTGCCCCCCCCCCCCCCCCAGTGCCAGATACAGAAATGCCCACACAGTGCCAGATGCATATATGCCCCCAGTGCCAGATATGCCCCCAGTGCAAGATACAGAAATGCCCCCAGTGCCAGATACACATGTCCCCATAGTGCCAGATACACATGTCCCCATAGTGCCAGATACACATGTCCCCATAGTGCCAGATATGCCCCCAGTGTCAGATATGCCCCCAGTGCCAGATACAGAAATGCACCCAGTGCCAGATACACATGTCCCCCCAGTGCCATATATGCCCCCAGTGCCAGATACAGACATTCCCCCACAGTGCCAGATATGCCCCCAGTGCCATATACAGAAAAGCCAGCAGTGCCAGATACAGAAATGCCCCCAGTGCCAGATACACATGTCCCCGCAGTACCAGATATGACCCCAGTGCTCCCCCTTCGCCTGCTGCTTACAGCGCTGCTGCTGTCCTGTATGTGAGGGGAGAGCGCAGCGTGCCCCTCTCCTGCCACTCAATTAGGCGCTGATCCGTGAGCCAATCAAAGCTCACGGTCCGGCAGCCAATCAGGAGCCTTGGCTGCCGGTCTGCGAGCTCTGATTGGCTCAAATTGAAGGTAGATACTGAGAGGCAGGAGAGGCGCACGCTGCGCTGTCCTTCCCTCACAGCAGCAGCGCGGTGAGCAACAGCGGAGGAAGGGTGCAGTGGCCGGGAGGCGATTGAGCAGCAAGTGGAGGTTGAAAGAGCCGCATGCGGCTTGAGAGCCGCGGGCTGGCCACCGCTGGTCTAGTTGGTGAGTGCAATGAGCGGCGGCCTGGCGGCGAAAGGTACGGCGTACCCATGGCTAAATTCTTAAGGGTACGCCATACCCGCCCACTTGCACCGCTGCTTACTGCGTACATACAAATCGCATATGTACTTACATATGGCAGTTAGGAGCTAATTGGCTGGTACTTTATCACCGTCCACTTTATCTCTCTCCAAGGCTTCCCCAACGCAGCATTAGCCTAATAGTGCCGAGTGAGTGTCTCTCAGAACATTCTGGAGTTCAGATTAGCTGCATTATTTTATCTTCGGGGATGGATTATGGGTTGATGTATCAAATGCGCTAGATCCAGCACATTTTCACTCTTTATCAATCATGAAGATGTATTAAAGCAGTTGCCATAGAGCAAATCACTTTTCTCTCTGGTCGCTGCATACTTGTCACAATATCGCTGTTGCCATAGAGTTGGCGATGGTGATCTTATTAAAAGCTATAAGATCTCCAGTGTACAGGATCTTACAGTCTTTTCCCATAGCAGCAGGATTACTCTCTGGCGTGTGTTGTATGTGTGTGTCTTGCAGTGCTGGATATCTGGCACATGCACCATTCATGCTGAATGAAATCTATAATGGGCACAATGTGTACGCTGCATACAGGCTCCTGGGCACAGGGCGGCCCACACTGCACACCCTGCACCCTTTTCTTCAATACCCTCACCCTAAAGTCCCATGTCGGCGGCAGCAGTGCTGCACAAGTCACCAGGAAAATAGCACAGTGGCCATTTTCCCGGCATTTTGCGCATGTGCAGTAACCAAATCACTGGGAAAATGTCCGCCTCTCCATTTTCCCAGAGACCAGCACATGCGCACTAGATTCTGGCACAGCACCAGAATCTCCTAGTGACCCTTGTGCTCAGAGACTACTACACTGCTACACTGCTGACTACAGTGGATACGCCCCCTGCTTGCGGCTTTTGTGAGCTCTCACGCATATGCATTGTGGCCCACATGAAGCAATGACGTAACATTAGGCTGATGCACTATGCAGAGGAACTTTAAGAGAGGAGGAGGCCTGTGTGCAGGCTCCGATTGGGCCCTCTACTCTCCGGCGGCACAATGCCAGAGTTTACTGTGCATGCGCAGGTCTCCGGGAACATGGCGCCCATGCCGCGTTCCCGTGGACAGCTCTATTGCGCATACGCAAGTCACCGGAAAATAGTCGCAGCTGCCATTTTCCAAGGGATTTTTGCCGCCGTGCAGCTAGCACTGGGCCAACGGAGAGGTGAGTATAAGAAAAGGGGTGCAGACGTAGGCGTTTCTATGATGGGTGCATTGTGTGGTTCACAGGGGACCCTAGGTCCAGGGGGGCCAACACCGCAAACACTGCACCCATTTATTATACTTACCCCTCCTGAGTCCTACGATGGATGCCCTGCTGTGTGGCCACAAATCACTTGGAAAATGGCCGCCACGCTCATTTCTAAGTAATTTGCGCATGCACACTGCAGGTGTCCCCGGGAACAAGGCGCAGGCGCCATATTTCCGGAGATCTGCACATGCGCAGTAGACTCTGGCATGCATAATGCCAGAGTCTACTGCTGCCGGAGAGTAGGGGGCACCGCAACGGAGGCTGCACGCGGGTCCCCTCCTCTCTTAAAACGCCCCTGGGTGTGCGGTGTGTAGGCCCCTTTGCAGAGCCGGCCCTAACCAATATGATGCCCCCTAGCACCACCGCTAGTTCTGCCTCTGACCCTGCACCCCTTTCTCAGCACCATCACCCCTCACCCATAACAGTCCTCATTTTGGTGTTCCTACCCCCTACATTTTAAATAGAAACAGTGCGCACAGTCAAAACAGGGGTGTGTTCTTGCTAGGAAGGGTCATGGCCACACAATAGTACCCCCAACTCAAATTACACAACACAGTAGTGCAACTTTATTTGCATTTTATCATGCGATAATGTCCCTAATTCACGTTACATCACACAGTAATACCTTTACCTTATAAACATTACTCCTCACAGTAGTGCCCCTTATTCACATTACATCACACTGAATTGCTCCTTATTCACATAACACCTCACCATATTGTTCTTTATTCACATTAAACCACACAGTAGTGCCCTTTCTATACATTACGTCACACAGTAGAGCACCTTATACACATAATGCTACACATTAGTAATGTATTTTATGCACATAATATCACACAGTAATGCCCCTTACACATATGACACACATTATTAATGCTCTTATACACATAATGACACACATAATGACCCTTACACATATGCTGAACACTATTGCACAACCGACCCACCCGCACACAGCACTCACATGGCTGCTTACACTGTGACCTCTGCCTCTGCTTGGATACAGATGTGTCCTCATACATACCTCAGTATGCCATGCAGCAGGAGATGCCTGGCATGAGTCAGCTGGCAGCTCTGCTAACGTCAGGCACCTTTTTTTATGAAAATGCATCCTATTTGCATTACTATGTGGCTAGGATGCACAAGCAGCTTCTGCTGATTAAAATGATACGTGGCATGCCAATATTCTGTGTGTGACTGTGGCTGTATCTGCATATGAGATGCTATGTTACAGTGATTCCCAGGAATACACTGTAACGTAGCATTTTGTATGCAGATACAGCCGCAGTCACACACAGAATATAGGCATGCCGCATATCATTTTAATCAGCAGAAGCTGCTTGTGCCCCTAGGCATACCAAATGTGCCTAGGGTAGGTTCTGCCCCCCTGGACCCAGGGGCCCATGTGCACTGCACTTTGCACCAGTGGCACTATAGGACTTGCAGAAATCATCACAGGGGGGGATTTTCCCTTCCCTACTGGGATCTCTGCGTAGTTGCTACCTTCTTTGCCTCGATAAGCAGCAAAGCATGAGCAGCAAGTGCTCTAATATTGTTTATCCCCTTTGTACCATTAAAGTGTTTAATATCATACTGCAATATTTGTTCCCTCTGCTTGTTTCATGTTCACATGAGATGATGCCCAACAATGGGTTCGGTATGTAATACCGCTGGTCAAGATGCCGGCCGTCACATGACATCCAACAGCGGCACGCCGACTAAACGCATTCCCAAACAAGTAATGAGGGAGAATAAAAGATCAGAATGTTCCAGGTAAGCTGGCTTTTATTAGTCATTTGCTACAGGTCTATTTATCGGAATACATATGATTTACCAGTGGACGGGATGCCGGCTGTTCATATCCCAACAGCGGAATCCCGTCCGCCAGAATGCCGGCAGCGGGGCGAGCACAAAGAGTCCCCTTGCAAGCTCGTGACTCGCTGCGATCGCCACAGTTTTTCCACTCTATGGGTGTCGTGAACACCCACGAGTGAGAATAGTGTCGGCATTGCCGACTGTAAGGATTCCGGTTGGCTGTATCCTGACCGGCGGGTTCCCGACAGTCGGCAAATTTAACGTATCCCTATTTATCACTTCTATCAATATACAAACGTTACTTTGAAATTAAACACCAGAGGGCGCCTGTCTTCATTTTGTGTTTTAAAGCTTTATTATACAGTATATTAGTACTGCAAAGGACAGCGATAGGACTGAAATAAGGACTCACAACCACCAAGCTAATTTTACACATTGTAATAGCAATTCTTTATTTATTTTTAGTGATATTATAAAGCAGATAAATATGTATCCGTCATAATGAACCTGGGGGCTACCAGACGTGTGTCTAAAATGACAGTTCAGCCCGTCTAGCTGCTGTCCGTGCTGCACATGGCGGTTATTCTGGCTATTAGCTGGTAGTCGTAATAAAGTGACTCGACCATGTATATCTAACAGCTAGTATAGGCAACAGCTCCACTAGCCTCTACAGAAGGTTTTATAAATCTCTCCCTTAGGGACATATTTACTAATCAATATTTGTGGGATATCTCTAGAAACAGAAGTTTCGGAGGAGGGAGAGGTACCCACAAATATTAAGGATCCCCCAATGTACTATGCAGGGATCTCCGATATCTGCCGCTGTCCTGCTATGCAGTCAGATTTACCTAGCCCCAGAATTTGAATTCTGGAGCTTGGCACTGATAGCTAATCCATACCTCCCGACATTGGTGGTCAGTGGACCGGGACCCTCGGCGCACCTAAGGTGTGCCTGTGGCCACAAAGGAGGTGGGGCCTCTGGGCAAGAGGAGGAGCTTTGCAGCACCCCCATTCCCGTCACCCCCATTCCCATCACAGGCTCTTCTTGCACTGTGAATAAATGCTATATATGGCTACTATAATTGCACATTTTAACAGAGAGCATCCTCTAGATCCCTCTCCATCAGCCCCCGGTGACCAATGCGCCAGCTGACAGCGTCACATGTGCATTGACCGTGGGGGACTCGAACCAGGAGGCACTGTGATAGCGCAATATAGCCCCTGTGCCACAGAAAAGAGGCATGGCCTTGCAGGGAAGGGTGTGTGGCATTTTTATCATTCCAGGGCAATCTGTAGCACTGCCAGAGATGCTGTGTTGCCCCTAGAGACTCTTCCTCCACTGTGTGCGCCTCTTCAGTGAAAGGATCCGGGCGCTACATGATAATATCACCGGGCAACACCCAGCTTCCAGTCACAGATGAAGAGCCGGCATTTTGGTGTTACCCCCTTGGTTAATGACCCCTGTTGCAGTCCTTACCACCCTAGTAGTGACGTCCCTGCATTTAAGATTGTAATAATATGGTTTCTTTGAGTAATATAAAACATTGATAAATATATACACACACAAATGTCATCATAAAATATATTAAGTACAGTTAAAAGACAAAACTGTTATACATATGGTTGAAACAGAACCGTTATTACCTGGTGCCATATTAAATTCCAGGGTAAAGTTTCTCTGCAGAGTTCAACATGATAAATTTTTAATTCATTCAATAATGGATAATTTAATGGAATATAATCAAAACACATCAGTTGAATTTATCATTAAATAAAAATGCAAAATTCATGATCGTATAATACATAATAAATATTCTCTTATGTATAATTAATACAGTCATCAAAGAATCTGTTAATATTGAGATGAGATGCCACTGGAATGTTTAAGTCTGGACTGTGATGGTCTGTGGGGACACGGTAGTATGGAACGTCACTGGAAAATGATGGTTCCACCAACACTGACTGGATATAGAATCCAGAGCTGAAATATGACAGTTGGAGTCTTGGATGGGATGCTATAAACACATGCTGACCTCCATAAATCAACGTAACACAAGTGTCACAACTGAGGGCCTGAGCTGACGGGAGGCAGCCTCAGTTGTAGGGGCTGAGATGTACCGGAACCTGGGAGGTTGTATCAGACCCCTGGACATGTAAGTAACATGAATAATAACTGCCCGAAGGCGTGACCACGACAACTTGGATAAAAGTCAATGATGTTTATTATGACAACTCCGCAACACAGCAGCAGTAAAAGAAAACGTAAAAGTCAGCAAAGAATAAATACAGTTCCTGGGTACTACAGGATGGCAGGAGCCACAGGGCACTGGTAGTGTGAGATAGTTCTTGTGATCTTCTAGATGGAAAGTCCTTACCAGGCCCGACTGTAGCAATGGAGATAACCCAGGATTGTGCCAGCTGGTGTTCCAGGAAAAGCTGGGTTGCTGAAGATAAAACAGCTGCTGTGGATACTGGCTGGAACCAGACTGTTGTTAGCACGGAGTGGATACTGGCTGGAACCAGTTAAATAATAAATGAACTTGGGAGCGATGAAATATGAACTGAAATGTAGAACTTGAGAGCGGAGAAATAATAATACCGGTGGAGAGTGGTAAAGTGTAGAAAGGACACCGGCCCTTTAAGGGAAGCTGTACTCTGCTGGAAGCTGAGCTGGAAGCAGGTAATGTTGTAGCTGGAAACAGATGAATCCACAATGGATTGGAGAGTCAGGCTACACCGCAGGTGGAATGCTGGTGCGGGTCTCTATGGTGGAAGTCTTGAGACAGGAGCTGGAACCTGGAAGACAATCACAGGAGAGAGACAAACAGGAACTAGGTTTGACAACCAAAGCACTGACGCCTTCCTTGCTCAGGCACAGTGTATTTATACCTGCAGCAAGGAAGGGATTGGCTAGGCAATTATGCAGATTATCAATACTGAGAACAGATTGGTGGAAATGATCAGCTGACAGAATCCAAGATGGCTGCGCCCATGCAGACACTTGGAGGGAAGTTTGGTTTGTAATCCATGTGGTAATGAAAACAGTAATGGCGGCGCCGGCCACCGGAGACAGGAGGCGCCAGGCTGACAGATGCACATCCAACCACGCGGACACAGCGGAGGCCGCGGCTGACGTAATCGCCACTCAGACACTCTGCATGCAGAAGTTCAGGGACGGCGGCGGAGGCCGCGGGAGACGCCATGCCAGGTGTAATATGGCGTTTACTGTGACAGCGTCCCAGAGTGACAGGAGAGGATACAGGAATGTACACATCAGGATAACAGATGGGATCCGGTCCTGGAGCGCTGAGCCAGCCTTAGGAGGCATCTGATGGGTAAGAAATGGCGTCCAGATACCCGGATCGTGACAGCACCCCCCCCTTTAGGAGTGGCCCCAGGACACTTCTTTGGCTTTTGAGGAAACTTGGAATGGAATCTCCGGACCAAGGCAGGAGCATGGACATCAGAAGCATTGGTCCATGAACGTTCCTCAGGACCATAACCCTTCCAGTCAATAAGATATTGTAGTTGACCGTAACGGTGACGTGAGTCCAGGATCTTGGCCACTTCATACTCAACGCCTCGTTGAGTTTGGACTTTCGGAGTTGGAGGAAGTGAGGAATGAAACCGATTCAAGATCAGCGGTTTCAACAGGGAAACATGGAATGTCCTGGGTATTTTTAAGAAGGGAGGCAACTGGAGTCTGTAAGCAACAGGATTGATGACTTGTTCAATCTTGAAAGGACCGATATAGCGAGGTGCAAACTTCATACTGGGAACTCTTAACCTCAAATTCTTCGTGGATAACCATACCCGATCACCCACCTTGAGAGCAGGAACTGCTCGACGCTTCTTATCCGCAAACTTCTTGTACCTGAACGATGCCTTGAGCAGAGCTGATCGTACGCTCTTCCAGATATTGGCAAACTGATGCAAGGTGATATCCACTGCGGGAACAGAAGTTGCTGGAAGCGGTTGGAACTCAGGGACTTTAGGGTGGAATCCAAAGTTAGTGAAGAATGGTGTTGAAGCAGATGAAGAATGATACTGGTTGTTATGACAGAACTCGGCCCAGGGAAGTAATTGAACCCAGTCATCTTGAGAGGAGGACACATAGATGCGGAGGAAGGCCTCCAAGTCCTGATTCACCCTCTCGGTTTGACCATTGGTCTGAGGATGGTAAGCCGTGGAAAACTTTAGCTTGACTTGGAGGACTTGACATAAACTTCGCCAGAATTTGGCTGTGAATTGAACTCCTCGATCTGAGATAATTTCTTCAGGAAGACCGTGGAGTCGGAAGATCTCTTGTATGAATACTTGAGCCAACTTGGAAGCTGACGGAAGACCGGTGAGAGGAATGAAGTGTGCCATCTTGGTGAACCGGTCAACTACCACCCAGATGGTATTGAACTTGTTGCACATGGGTAAGTCTGTAATGAAATCCATCGACAAGTGGGTCCATGGTCGACGGGGAACGGATAGTGGAACCAGTTGCCCCGCAGGCGACTGGCGGGATACTTTATGTTGGGCACACTTTGGGCAAGATGCAATAAACTCCAAGACGTCCTTTTTCAGAGTTGGCCACCAATAGGACCTAGAGATAAACTCCAGGGTTTTTTGGATACCTGTATGTCCGGCAAAACGGGAAGCATGGGCCCAATGCATGAGCTTCTTCCTTAGCATCGGCTTCACAAAACTTTTCCCTGATGGGGGCGTAGAGTCCATCCCTACCGTGGAGAATGCCAACGGATTTATAATAGGATGCTTGTCTGAAGACTCTGACTCATTTTCTTGCTCCCATGAGCGGGAAAGGGCATCGGCCTTGCGATTCTGAGAGCCCGGACAGAACTGGAGTTTAAAGTCGAACCTGGAAAAGAAAAGTGCCCATCTGGCCTGACGAGGGTTGAGACATTGTGCGCCCTTCAGGTATAAAAGGTTCTTGTGGTCTGTAAGTATGGTGATTGAATGAGAAGCTCCCTCCAACAGATACCTCCACTCTTCTAGAGCGAGCTTGATGGCTAGCAACTCCTGGTCGCCAATGGCATAGTTGCGCTCAGCTGGGGAGAACTTCCGGGAGAAGAAACTGCAAGGGTGTAAATGGCCATCTTTAGCCCTCTGAGATAACACCGCTCCTACTCCAACGGAGGAGGCATCCACCTCTAAGATGAAAGGAGAGTCGATGTCAGGCTGTTTCAGAACAGGCGCAGAGATGAACCTTTGTTTTAAAAGATGAAATGCTTGCATGGCTTCTTCAGACCACTTGGACGGGTTAGCACCCTTCTTAGTGAAAGCAGTAATAGGCGCCACAATGGTGGAAAAGTCTCGTATAAACTTTCGGTAATAGTTGGCGAACCCTAAGAACCTCTGGACCCCTTTGAGGGTTAAGGGTACCGGCCAATTTTGGATTGCTTGTAGTTTCTCAGGATCCATCTCTAGTCCGGAACCGGACACAATGTACCCTAGAAACGGAATGGACTTGACTTCAAAGACGCATTTTTCTAATTTGCAATAGAGATGATTGACACGGAGACGGGACAGAACCTCTTTAACCCAAAAATGATGTTCCTCTAAATCGTTGGCAAAAATGAGGATATCGTCTAGATAGACCACGACATGACGGTATAGAATGTCTCTGAAGATCTCATTGACAAAATGCTGGAAGACAGCTGGAGCATTGCTCAATCCGAAGGGCATGACGAGGTACTCATAATGTCCGTCACGGGTGTTAAAGGCGGTCTTCCACTCGTCACCCTCACGGATCCGGATGAGATTGTATGCACCTCGCAAGTCCAGCTTTGTAAAGATGGTAGCTCCGCTAACTCTGTCAAAGAGCTCAGTAATCAGGGGTAAAGGATAACGGTTCTTGATGGTAATGTCGTTCAAACCTCTGTAGTCGATGCACGGCCGCAGACCACCATCTTTCTTTTTTACAAAAAAGAAGCCTGCGCCGGCTGGAGAAGAAGAAGGTCGAATGAACCCCTTTGCTAGGTTCTCTTTAATATATTCCTCCATAGAATGCGTCTCAGGCAGAGACAACGGATAAGTTCGGCCTCGAGGTGGAACCTTCCCTGGAACGAGATCAATCGGACAGTCCCATTCTCTATGAGGAGGAAGGATATCAGCAGAAGCTTTACTGAACACATCCGTGAAATCTTGATATGGAGGAGGTGGAACATCAGACGACCTGGGGGAGGAAGAACAGACAGGCAATACTTTAAACAAACATGTCTCAGCACAGGAGGAACCCCATGCCAGGATTTGCGTAGTCGTCCAATCAATTGTAGGATTGTGAAGACGGAGCCATGGAAGGCCCAGGACCACAGGATGTGTGGCTCTTGGAATCACTAAAAAAGAAATAAGTTCGGAATGAAGAACTCCCACTCTCAGACGAACTGGTAGAGTCCTTAAAGAAATAACTGCATCAAAAATTTTGCTGCCATCCACGGCAGTTAAAGAAATGGACGAAGGAAGTCTCTCGGTGGGTAGGGACCACCGTTTAACATAGGCTTCGGTAATAAAGTTCCCAGCTGCTCCGGAATCAAGGAGGGCAATGACGTTCCGATAACGTTGAGCAACTTGAAGCGAGACTGGGAGATTACAATCTTGAGGAGATGGAGAGGAGATCATTACTCCTAGCCGGCCCTCTCCTTGGCGAGCTAGGATTTGGAGTTTCCCGGACGTTTGGGACAGGCATTAATGGTGTGAGACGGAGCTGCACAATAGAGACAGAGAAACTCGGAGAGACGTCTTCGGCGCTCAGCAGGAGTTAAACGGGAACGGCCAAGTTGCATGGGCTCATCTTTAGATGGTGACAGTTGACGAGGAGGAGGAGCAGAAGATTTTGGAGCAGATGATCTTCCACGCTCAGTTGCTCTCTCTCTGAAACGTAAATCAACTTTCGTGCAGAGTGAGATTAGCTCATCTAACTTAGAAGGTAAGTCTCTGGTAGCTAACTCATCTTTAATACGCTCAGATAAGCCATGCCAGAATGCAGCATACAGGGCCTCGTCGTTCCATGCCAGTTCGGATGCCAGGATCTGGAACTGTATCAGATATTGTCCTACAGTACGTGACCCCTGGCGTAAACGGAGAATCTCGGATGAAGCTGAGGTTACCCGGCCTGGCTCGTCGAAGATGCGCCTGAATGTTGACACGAAGGCAGTGTAGGAAGATAGCAGGGTGTCGGACCTCTCCCATAACGGTGATGCCCAATCAAGGGCTGAGCCACTGAGAAGAGAAATAATGTAGGCAATTTTTGTACGGTCACTGGGAAAATTGCCAGGTTGTAGCTCAAACTGAATCTCACACTGGTTGAGAAATCCCCTGCAGAATCTTGGAGATCCGTCAAATTTTGCTGGCGTTGGAAGATGAAGACGTGGAGCAGAAATGGGTAAGGTGGGTGGGGTTATAGCTGGAGTCACTGTGGTTGACGCACCAGACGCGCCTGATCCACGGAGAGTTGTCTGAATCCCATCCAGCCGAGTAGAGAGATCCTGGAGACAGCGGATGATGTGGCCCTGTGCAGCCTCCTGATGTTCTAGTCGGGCTGCCAGTTCTTGCATCGGCCTGGCCGCTTGATCCTGGTCTCCGGCTGGATTCATTAGGTCAGTGCTTACTGTCACAACTGAGGGCCTGAGCTGACGGGAGGCAGCCTCAGTTGTAGGGGCTGAGATGTACCGGAACCTGGGAGGTTGTATCAGACCCCTGGACATGTAAGTAACATGAATAATAACTGCCCGAAGGCGTGACCACGACAACTTGGATAAAAGTCAATGATGTTTATTATGACAACTCCGCAACACAGCAGCAGTAAAAGAAAACGTAAAAGTCAGCAAAGAATAAATACAGTTCCTGGGTACTACAGGATGGCAGGAGCCACAGGGCACTGGTAGTGTGAGATAGTTCTTATGATCTTCTAGATGGAAAGTCCTTACCAGGCCCGACTGTAGCAATGGAGATAACCCAGGATTGTGCCAGCTGGTGTTCCAGGAAAAGCTGGGTTGCTGAAGATAAAACAGCTGCTGTGGATACTGGCTGGAACCAGACTGTTGTTAGCACGGAGTGGATACTGGCTGGAACCAGTTAAATAATAAATGAACTTGGGAGCGATGAAATATGAACTGAAATGTAGAACTTGAGAGTGGAGAAATAATAATACCGGTGGAGAGTGGTAAAGTGTAGAAAGGACACCGGCCCTTTAAGGGAAGCTGTACTCTGCTGGAAGCTGAGCTGGAAGCAGGTAATGTTGTAGCTGGAAACAGATGAATCCACAATGGATTGGAGAGTCAGGCTACACCGCAGGTGGAATGCTGGTGCGGGTCTCTATGGTGGAAGTCTTGAGACAGGAGCTGGAACCTGGAAGACAATCACAGGAGAGAGACAAACAGGAACTAGGTTTGACAACCAAAGCACTGACGCCTTCCTTGCTCAGGCACAGTGTATTTATACCTGCAGCAAGGAAGGGATTGGCTAGGCAATTATGCAGATTATCAATACTGAGAACAGATTGGTGGAAATGATCAGCTGACAGAATCCAAGATGGCTGCGCCCATGCAGACACTTGGAGGGAAGTTTGGTTTGTAATCCATGTGGTAATGAAAACAGTAATGGCGGCGCCGGCCACCGGAGACAGGAGGCGCCAGGCTGACAGATGCACATCCAACCACGCGGACACAGCGGAGGCCGCGGCTGACGTAATCGCCACTCAGACACTCTGCATGCAGAAGTTCAGGGACGGCGGCGGAGGCCGCGGGAGACGCCATGCCAGGTGTAATATGGCGTTTACTGTGACAGCGTCCCAGAGTGACAGGAGAGGATACAGGAATGTACACATCAGGATAACAGATGGGATCCGGTCCTGGAGCGCTGAGCCAGCCTTAGGAGGCATCTGATGGGTAAGAAATGGCGTCCAGATACCCGGATCGTGACAACAAGGTAACTGGTAATAAATACACCATACACCTAAGTCTTTTGGGGTTAGTATATACCAGACTTGCACATTGTCGGAAATCATTATGCTCCATTCTTACAGGCAGGTTTGTTCCAGGGTGGTTAGGTTAGGTGATTGTTCTCCATGATATTCAAATGTTGATTACTCAATAGAACTAAGATCAAAGCTTTTGCCGGGCCCTTTTAGGATACTCACATTTCTGTTACTGAGCTACTGTCATGTTAGGTTGGTCTTGTGCTTGGGATAATTGCCCCGCTGAGAGCCTACCTTTCACCCAAGCTTCCGTTTTTAGCAGCATGTCGCAGGTTCTCTCTCCATTCCACCTCCTATGGTATGTTATACCCCTTTCAGACATAAAACCTGGCTTTAACTCGGCTTGGACCGAGGACACTGCACTGCTGTGGTTTCAGTACTTACCCCCTGTCGGACCTGGATGGTGGACCAGTGTTATTCCCATGTCATTGCTATTCACTCGAGGTCTTCCAGTGACCTGGGACTTCCGTCTTACAGTGGACACTTAGAGATATAATCTCCAGCGCTACTGTGCCCGCCAATCAACTGCTTTTAGGCCCAGGTAATGTCTTTCAGACCGCAGCTGACCCAGGTCTGTCATGGGAATAACCCTGTTACTGAGCAGGATATCATGTGTGTGGGTTCATTTATGCCTACCTGATGTGTATGATGGCAAAACATATTAAAAGAAGGGTACTGGTTAAATCCTTTGTCTAATTTAGGTCTGTATTGCTAGATTATGTTTTAATGGCATCTTGCTGGGTCATGGGTGAGTCATTCTCACATTGTGGTTTTAGGTCAGTAGATCACGCTGGTGAGCTGGACCCTTTTACTAGAGATGAGCGCCTGAAATTTTTCGGGTTTTGTGTTTTGGTTTTGGGTTCGGTTCCGCGGCCGTGTTTTGGGTTCGAACGCGTTTTGGCAAAACCTCACCGAATTTTTTTTGTCGGATTCGGGTGTGTTTTGGATTCGGGTGTTTTTTTCAAAAAACACTAAAAAACAGCTTAAATCATAGAATTTGGGGGTCATTTTGATCCCAAAGTATTATTAACCTCAAAAACCATAATTTACACTCATTTTCAGTCTATTCTGAATACCTCACAATATTATTTTTAGTCCTAAAATTTGCACCGAGGTCGCTGTGTGAGTAAGATAAGCGACCCTAGTGGCCGACACAAACACCGGGCCCATCTAGGAGTGGCACTGCAGTGTCACGCAGGATGTCCCTTCCAAAAAACCCTCCCCAAACAGCACATGACGCAAAGAAAAAAAGAGGCGCAATGAGGTAGCTGTGTGAGTAAGATTAGCGACCCTAGTGGCCGACACAAACACCGGGCCCATCTAGGAGTGTCACTGCAGTGTCACGCAGGATGGCCCTTCCAAAAAACCCTCCCCAAACAGCACATGACGCAAAGAAAAAAAGAGGCGCAATGAGGTAGCTGTGTGAGTAAGATTAGCGACCCTAGTGGCCGACACAAACACCGGGCCCATCTAGGAGTGGCACTGCAGTGTCACGCAGGATGGCCCTTCCAAAAAACCCTCCCCAAACAGCACATGACGCAAAGAAAAAAAGAGGCGCAATGAGGTAGCTGTGTGAGTAAGATTAGCGACCCTAGTGGCCGACACAAACACCGGGCCCATCTAGGAGTGGCACTGCAGTGTCACGCAGGATGTCCCTTCCAAAAAACCCTCCCCAAACAGCACATGACGCAAAGAAAAAAAGAGGCGCAATGAGGTAGCTGTGTGAGTAAGATTAGCGACCCTAGTGGCCGACACAAACACCGGGCCCATCTAGGAGTGGCACTGCAGTGTCACGCAGGATGTCCCTTCCAAAAAACCCTCCCCAAACAGCACATGACGCAAAGAAAAAAAGAGGCGCAATGAGGTAGCTGTGTGAGTAAGATTAGCGACCCTAGTGGCCGACACAAACACCGGGCCCATCTAGGAGTGGCACTGCAGTGTCACGCAGGATGTCCCTTCCAAAAAACCCTCCCCAAACAGCACATGACGCAAAGAAAAAAAGAGGCGCAATGAGGTAGCTGACTGTGTGAGTAAGATTAGCGACCCTAGTGGCCGACACAAACACCGGGCCCATCTAGGAGTGGCACTGCAGTGTCACGCAGGATGTCCCTTCCAAAAAACCCTCCCCAATCAGCACATGATGCAAAGAAAAAGAAAAGAAAAAAGAGGTGCAAGATGGAATTGTCCTTGGGCCCTCCCACCCACCCTTATGTTGTATAAACAAAACAGGACATGCACACTTTAACCAACCCATCATTTCAGTGACAGGGTCTGCCACACGACTGTGACTGATATGACGGGTTGGTTTGGACCCCCCCCAAAAAAGAAGCAATAAATCTCTCCTTGCACAAACTGGCTCTACAGAGGCAAGATGTCCACCTCATCTTCACCCTCCGATATATCACCGTGTACATCCCCCTCCTCACAGATTATCAATTCATCCCCACTGGAATCCACCATCTCAGCTCCCTGTGTACTTTGTGGAGGCAATTGCTGCTGGTCAATGTCTCCGCTGAGGAATTGATTATAATTCATTTTAATGAACATCATCTTCTCCACATTTTCTGGATGTAACCTCGTACGCCGATTGCTGACAAGGTGAGCGGCGGCACTAAACACTCTTTCGGAGTACACACTTGTGGGAGGGCAACTTAGGTAGAATAAAGCCAGTTTGTGCAAGGGCCTCCAAATTGCCTCTTTTTCCTGCCAGTATAAGTACGGACTGTGTGACGTGCCTACTTGGATGCGGTCACTCATATAATCCTCCACCATTCTATCAATGTTGAGAGAATCATATGCAGTGACAGTAGACGACATGTCCGTAATCGTTGTCAGGTCCTTCAGTCCGGACCAGATGTCAGCATCAGCAGTCGCTCCAGACTGCCCTGCATCACCGCCAGTGGGTGGGCTCGGAATTCTGAGCCTTTTCCTCGCACCCCCAGTTGCGGGAGAATGTGAAGGAGGAGATGTTGACAGGTCGCGTTCCGCTTGACTTGACAATTTTGTCACCAGCAGGTCTTTCAACCCCAGCAGACCTGTGTCTGCCGGAAAGAGAGATCCAAGGTAGGCTTTAAATCTAGGATCGAGCACGGTGGCCAAAATGTAGTGCTCTGATTTCAACAGATTGACCACCCGTGAATCCTTGTTAAGCGAATTAAGGGCTGCATCCACAAGTCCCACATGCCTAGCGGAATCGCTCCCTTTTAGCTCCTTCTTCAATGCCTCCAGCTTCTTCTGCAAAAGCCTGATGAGGGGAATGACCTGACTCAGGCTGGCAGTGTCTGAACTGACTTCACGTGTGTCAAGTTCAAAGGGCATCAGAACCTTGCACAACGTTGAAATCATTCTCCACTGCACTTGAGACAGGTGCATTCCACCTACTATATCGTGCTCAATTGTATAGGCTTGAATGGCCTTTTGCTGCTCCTCCAACCTCTGAAGCATATAGAGGGTTGAATTCCACCTCGTTACCACTTCTTGCTTCAGATGATGGCAGGGCAGGTTCAGTAGTTTTTGGTGGTGCTCCAGTTTTCTGTACGTGGTGCCTGTACGCCGAAAGTGTCCCGCAATTCTTCTGGCCACCGACAGCATCTCTTGCACGCCCCTGTCGTTTTTTAAAAAATTCTGCACCACCAAATTCAAGGTATGTGCAAAACATGGGACGTGCTGGAATTGGCCCAGATTTAATGCACACACAATATTGCTGGCGTTGTCCGATGCCACAAATCCACAGGAGAGTCCAATTGGGGTAAGCCATTCCGCGATGATCTTCCTCAGTTGCCGTAAGAGGTTTTCAGCTGTGTGCGTATTCTGGAAAGCGGTGATACAAAGCGTAGCCTGCCTAGGAAAGAGTTGGCGTTTGCGAGATGCTGCTACTGGTGCCGCCGCTGCTGTTCTTGCGGCGGGAGTCCATACATCTACCCAGTGGGCTGTCACAGTCATATAGTCCTGACCCTGCCCTGCTCCACTTGTCCACATGTCCGTGGTTAAGTGGACATTGGGTACAGCTGCATTTTTTAGGACACTGGTGACTCTTTTTCTGAGGTCTGTGTACATTTTCGGTATCGCCTGCCTAGAGAAATGGAACCTAGATGGTATTTGGTACCGGGGACACAGTACCTCCAACAAGTCTCTAGTTGGCTCTGCAGTAATGATGGATACCGGAACCACGTTTCTCACCACCCAGGATGCCAAGGCCTCAGTTATCCGCTTTGCAGTAGGATGACTGCTGTGATATTTCATCTTCCTCGCAAAGGACTGTTTAACAGTCAATTGCTTACTGGAAGTAGTACAAGTGGGCTTACGACTTCCCCTCTGGGATGACCATCGACTCCCAGCGGCAACAACAGCAGCGCCAGCAGCAGTAGGCGTTACACGCAAGGATGCATCGGAGGAATCCCAGGCAGGAGAGGACTCGTCAGAATTGCCAGTGACATGGCCTGCAGGACTATTGGCATTCCTGGGGAAGGAGGAAATTGACACTGAGGGAGTTGGTGGGGTGGTTTGCGTGAGCTTGGTTACAAGAGGAAGGGATTTACTGGTCAGTGGACTGCTTCCGCTGTCACCCAAAGTTTTTGAACTTGTCACTGACTTATTATGAATGCGCTGCAGGTGACGTATAAGGGAGGATGTTCCGAGGTGGTTAACGTCCTTACCCCTACTTATTACAGCTTGACAAAGGGAACACACGGCTTGACACCTGTTGTCCGCATTTCTGGTGAAATACCTCCACACCGAAGAGCTGATTTTTTTGGTATTTTCACCTGGCATGTCAACGGCCATATTCCTCCCACGGACAACAGGTGTCTCCCCGGGTGCCTGACTTAAACAAACCACCTCACCATCAGAATCCTCCTGGTCAATTTCCTCCCCAGCGCCAGCAACACCCATATCCTCCTCATCCTGGTGTACTTCAACACTGACATCTTCAATCTGACTATCAGGAACTGGACTGCGGGTGCTCCTTCCAGCACTTGCAGGGGGCGTGCAAATGGTGGAAGGCGCATGCTCTTCACGTCCAGTGTTGGGAAGGTCAGGCATCGCAACCGACACAATTGGACTCTCCTTGTGGATTTGGGATTTCAAAGAACGCACAGTTCTTTGCGGTGCTTTTGCCAGCTTGAGTCTTTTCAGTTTTCTAGCGAGAGGCTGAGTGCTTCCATCCTCATGTGAAGCTGAACCACTAGCCATGAACATAGGCCAGGGCCTCAGCCGTTCCTTGCCACTCCGTGTGGTAAATGGCATATTGGCAAGTTTACGCTTCTCCTCCGACAATTTTATTTTAGGTTTTGGAGTCCTTTTTTTACTGATATTTGGTGTTTTGGTTTTGACATGCTCTGTACTATGCCATTGGGCATCGGCCTTGGCAGACGACGTTGCTGGCATTTCATCGTCTCGGCCATGACTAGTGGCAGCAGCTTCAGCACGAGGTGGAAGTGGATCTTGATCTTTCCCTAATTTTGGAACCTCAACATTTTTGTTCTCCATATTTTAATAGGCACAACTAAAAGGCACCTCAGGTAAACAATGGAGATGGATGGATTGGATACTAGTATACAATTATGGACGGGCTGCCGAGTGCCGACACAGAGGTAGCCACAGCCGTGAACTACCGCACTGTACTGTGTCTGCTGCTAATATAGACTGGTTGATAAAGAGATAGTATACTCGTAACTAGTATGTATGTATAAAGAAAGAAAAAAAAACCACGGTTAGGTGGTATATACAATTATGGACGGGCTGCCGAGTGCCGACACAGAGGTAGCCACAGCCGTGAACTACCGCACTGTACTGTGTCTGCTGCTAATATATAGACTGGTTGATAAAGAGATAGTATACTCGTAACTAGTATGTATGTATAAAGAAAGAAAAAAAAACCACGGTTAGGTGGTATATACAATTATGGACGGGCTGCCGAGTGCCGACACAGAGGTAGCCACAGCCGTGAACTACCGCACTGTACTGTGTCTGCTGCTAATATATAGACTGGTTGATAAAGAGATAGTATACTCGTAACTAGTATGTATGTATAAAGAAAGAAAAAAAAACCACGGTTAGGTGGTATATACAATTATGGACGGGCTGCCGAGTGCCGACACAGAGGTAGCCACAGCCGTGAACTACCGCACTGTACTGTGTCTGCTGCTAATATAGACTGGTTGATAAAGAGATAGTATACTCGTAACTAGTATGTATGTATAAAGAAAGAAAAAAAAACCACGGTTAGGTGGTATATACAATTATGGACGGGCTGCCGAGTGCCGACACAGAGGTAGCCACAGCCGTGAACTACCGCACTGTACTGTGTCTGCTGCTAATATATAGACTGGTTGATAAAGAGATAGTATACTCGTAACTAGTATGTATGTATAAAGAAAGAAAAAAAAACCACGGTTAGGTGGTATATACAATTATGGACGGGCTGCCGAGTGCCGACACAGAGGTAGCCACAGCCGTGAACTACCGCACTGTACTGTGTCTGCTGCTAATATATAGACTGGTTGATAAAGAGATAGTATACTCGTAACTAGTATGTATGTATAAAGAAAGAAAAAAAAACCACGGTTAGGTGGTATATACAATTATGGACGGGCTGCCGAGTGCCGACACAGAGGTAGCCACAGCCGTGAACTACCGCACTGTACTGTGTCTGCTGCTAATATATAGAGTGGTTGATAAAGAGATAGTATACTCGTAACTAGTATGTATGTATAAAGAAAGAAAAAAAAACCACGGTTAGGTGGTATATACAATTATGGACGGGCTGCCGAGTGCCGACACAGAGGTAGCCACAGCCGTGAACTACCGCACTGTACTGTGTCTGCTGCTAATATAGACTGGTTGATAAAGAGATAGTATACTCGTAACTAGTATGTATGTATAAAGAAAGAAAAAAAAACCACGGTTAGGTGGTATATACAATTATGGACGGGCTGCCGAGTGCCGACACAGAGGTAGCCACAGCCGTGAACTACCGCGCTGTACTGTGTCTGCTGCTAATATATAGACTGGTTGATAAAGAGATAGTATACTCGTAACTAGTATGTATGTATAAAGAAAGAAAAAAAAACCACGGTTAGGTGGTATATACAATTATGGACGGGCTGCCGAGTGCCGACACAGAGGTAGCCACAGCCGTGAACTACCGCACTGTACTGTGTCTGCTGCTAATATATAGACTGGTTGATAAAGAGATAGTATACTCGTAACTAGTATGTATGTATAAAGAAAGAAAAAAAAACCACGGTTAGGTGGTATATACAATTATGGACGGGCTGCCGAGTGCCGACACAGAGGTAGCCACAGCCGTGAACTACCGCACTGTACTGTGTCTGCTGCTAATATAGACTGGTTGATAAAGAGATAGTATACTACTAATATTATATACTGGTGGTCAGGTCACTGGTCACTAGTCACACTGGCAGTGGCACTCCTGCAGCAAAAGTGTGCACTGTTTAATTTTAATATAATATTATGTACTCCTGGCTCCTGCTATAACCTATAACTGGCACTGCAGTAGTGCTCCCCAGTCTCCCCCACAATTATAAGCTGTGTGAGCTGAGCAGTCAGACAGATATATAATATATATAGATGATGCAGCACACTGGCCTGAGCCTGAGCAGTGCACACAGATATGGTATGTGACTGACTGAGTCACTGTGTGTATCGCTTTTTTCAGGCAGAGAACGGATATATTAAATAAACTGCACTGTGTGTCTGGTGGTCACTCACTATATAATATATTATGTACTCCTGGCTCCTGCTATAACCTATAACTGGCACTGCAGTAGTGCTCCCCAGTCTCCCCCACAATTATAAGCTGTGTGAGCTGAGCAGTCAGACAGATATATATAATATTATATATAGATAATAGATGATGCAGCACACTGGCCTGAGCCTGAGCAGTGCACACAGATATGGTATGTGACTGAGTCACTGTGTGCTGTGTATCGCTTTTTTCAGGCAGAGAACGGATTATAAATAAAAGTGGTGGTCACTGTCAGCAAAACTCTGCACTGTACACTACTGAGTACTCCTAATGCTCCCCAAAATTAGTAAATCAAGTGTCTCTCTAATCTATTCTAATTCTAAACGGAGAGGACGCCAGCCACGTCCTCTCCCTATCAATCTCAATGCACGTGTGAAAATGGCGGCGACGCGCGGCTCCTTATATAGAATCCGAGTCTCGCGATAGAATCCGAGCCTCGCGAGAATCCGACAGCGTCATGATGACGTTCGGGCGCGCTCGGGTTAACCGAGCAAGGCGGGAAGATCCGAGTCGCTCGGACCCGTGAAAAAAAACATGAAGTTCTGGCGGGTTCGGATTCAGAGAAACCGAACCCGCTCATCTCTACCTTTTACCTGTGTGTTATCAATACCAAGCAGGGGCGGATTGGCCATAGGGATCACCAGGAAGATCCCTGATAGGTCGACGTGTTTGTGTGTTGTCATGTGGCCCCACCCCCCACATGACAGGCAGCCACTGCACTCAGTACACTGCATTGTCCCCATTCACTCTTATTCCATCTCTGCAGTACAGCAACTCTGCTATCCAGCGATGCTGCCATGGCTACACTGTATGTTATACCTCTTGTGCTGCCCATGTCGGCCCACTTCTACAAAATATTACAGGGCCACTTATAGTTCCCAATCCGTCTCAGACACAACTGCAGCAAAATACGCAAGGAAGGCCGCAATTGCGTACAATCAGGCCCTATGAGAAGGGGTCCCGGCCCCCTCAACAGACCCCACCCCCTCATCAGACCGCAACCCCAATAGGGCTGCTTCTATTAATTTCCCAGGCTGGTTTTCCATCCCAATCTGCCCCTGTTACACAGTGTCATCTTATTATTAGTTCCCAGTTGTATAGTGCATGGACTATGGTGCTGGCTACATACTGTAAGTTTCCCCTAACAAGCATGACTCTTTACACTGCTCTCGTGTGCAAACTTCATTTTGGAACAGTAGTAAATGATTTATACAGGGCGCACATATGCATCTTCTTGTCTCATGCTGGATACTGTACGTGTGTCTTAAAGCTTACAGGTTTACACATAACGCCATAAAATGTGCGTGACTTCACCTGCTTCCCTAGCTGCTGTAACAGCACCTCCTGTATGCCTCCAAAGACAGATAACATTGGTAGAAGCAGTTCTGTGGGCGGAGAAAATGTTTTTTTCTTTAAAAAGCACTATGATGAGGCATGATAACTGAGGTATGACGCACCTCACGCGCCCATTGTCACTGCTTCCTTGTGTACTGGTTTGTGACAGAAAATGGATGTTACACTTCCTTACTGGGGTTCACTTGGAAATGAAGGGTTAATTATTTGCATGATAATTTGCTGATTTTGTCTCACAGAGTCCATCCATTGTAATACTTAATGTCTGTGGGGGTTATTCAGTAAGGATTGCAAATTCTGCGTTCTAGGAGAATTTGCAATCCTTTGAATCGTATGCTCTGGGCTGTCCATCACAGGGCAAGGCGGCCCGGCATGCAGCCTTCCTCCCACCCACTGCGATCCCATTGAAGTTGTGATTGCGCCAAAATGACAGCATGATCGCTTGAAATTGTGGATGCCCACCAACATTTTTTAGTTCAGAGTGGCTGCGTGTGCCGCAACCGCCCCGAAAATGCAGACTACATGCCCCCCCATTTGTACCACCGCGTCTCAGCTGGTTAAGCGCCGTCCCTGCAACGCTTCGTTTTTGCCTAGAAAATTAATCATTGCCGCCCCGTAAACAGGCAGAGGTGTTCACAATTACTACGGGCCACCTGCATTAAATGTGGGCACATGCACAGGATGGGACCTGCGCATGTCCCCGCGGGGGTCATTCACAAAAAATGTGATTGTGATGCAAGCTGAATGACCCCTTCTGTACCAATAATATTGTGCAATGTCTGGCAGGCTGAGGCAGGGAAAGTAGACAGGAGAAGGCATGGCAGGAGGCGTGCAGAGACACTCCCATGCATGTGGGTCTCTCAACAACTACTCTGGCCAGGGGAGACTGGTGTCCTCAGCCCTGCAGATATTGGGTCCGATTCTGAGCATCTGCTAATGGTTTTTGTCCAGCTCCTGGCACCTTGCTTACTAGGATATGCTGATGCAAAGTACCATCCCAACTATGTGGGCATCTATGCATCGGCATACACCCAAGTCACTCCGGCCACGGTAGAGTCTATTTCCCCTTTGTGGACAGGACCCTTACAGCACGTTAATGTTTTCTCCAATGTCCGTTTGTGATAGGGCGTTTAGTGTTATTTATGCTGCATTGTACCCTCGTATGCTTGCCACACTTCAGGCTCTGTATCTCGCTCTGCTTAGGTTACTATTCCAAATATATGATGATGTTGACCCAGTGCAGTATGGGAAAGGTCCTCTCCACGAAGGGAATCTAGGCACTACCCTCCACAAAGAAAATCTAGATGCTGCTGTAGCATCTAGATTCCCTTCGTAGAGAGAGGACCTTTCCCATACTACACTGGGTCAACGTCACCAACTAATTGGAATAGTACATTGTGTAATAGTGTAAAGGCTGGACAGCACGCTACCTTTAATACAAAATCCCACGTTGGCGGGAGTAAGGAAGCAGACATGGCAGACATTTGCATTCTGTCCTGACTGGTGTGAGGCTTTTTTTTTCTATAGGCAGCACTATTGTTATTATCATTGTTTATTTATAAGGTGCCACAAGGGTTCTGCAGCGCCGTACATAGGTGTAGTACATCCAGCAGGTTGGGATGAAGTATGTTGTTCATGGACAATACCTTGCAGCAGAAATGAGGAGGACATCACTGGACAGCAACACACATCAGGTGGAACCTTTTACACCAGGTAAGTAACAAGTAGGGAGGAATCCGGGGACGTACAGTGATGATAATTATGCTACATGATTTACTGCATTCAAAAACTGATAAGTTACTGTAAGTAGAACATGCCATTACCTTGGTTCCTACGTAGAAATCATCCACTGCATATGTACCCATGAATGGGAACTGCATGTGTGTGTGAGTGTCGATTCCCCCCGGAATGACCAGTTTACCAGTGGCCTCTATCACCTCCACGCCAGCAACATCATCCAGCTGTAGGTTCTCTCCAATGTCTCTTATCAACCCGTCTTCAATATACACATCAGAAAACTGGGAAGAATCGCTGTTCACTATTTTGCCACCTTTGATCAAAATCCTGTTAGGTGCCATGGGTCCCAAACATCACTGTTGCTTTCCCCCTAACAGACGCCCCCCTGTGCACTATTCTGTGCACTACAATAGGTGCAAAAAAGAGATGTCTGGAAAATATTGAAGAAGACCAAGGAGCAGTCTCACCGAAGCAATTTGTAACTTGTGCAATTCCAGTTGCGATGTGCAGTCGGTTGTGTCCACGATCCCTGCGGCTGGTCTGCTTGTGGCTGGACTCCGGCCCTGCCTCAGTTTAGAATGATATGTGATATTTAAAGAAAGCTCTGGTATGTGATATAGTAAGAGCTGTACTCACAAACCCTTCCTCTAGTACACTGTCCTCGGTCCCTACAGCAATGTATGATTAACTATTTTACCAAAGCTGTGAACATTACCTCAAAGTGCAGCATTTACAGCTTTGTTCTTTGTACAGGATTGTGACAATAAAAATCTAGCAAACATAAGTTCCTGCAATTTTGTGAACCATAAATGTGTTATACCAGAGGTTCCCAAACTCGGTCCTTAAGAAGGCAGCCTAATAGTCCAGGTTTTAAGAATATCCTTGTTTGAGCACAGATAGCTAAATCAAAATGAATGAGTCACCTTTGTTTAAGCATGGATAGCCTTAAAACCTGAACTGCTAGTATGAATTGAGGACCGAGTTTGGAAATCACTGTGTTATACTGATATCAGAGCCATTGATTTATTTTAAATCAGTAGTTCTTAACTCCAGTCCCCTAGTACCCTCAACAGGTAATGTTTTATAGATTTCATTAAGCATGCACAGGTGAGTTGATCTATTTTGTTGGCTTAGTAATTATACCATCTGTTTTCACAGACAGAAATCCTGAAAACATGACCTGTTGAGAGTACTTGAGGACTGGAGTTAAGAACCACTGATTTAACCAGGCACACTAACAGTCCAGGTTTTAGTGATATCCATGATTGAGCACGGATGGTTAAATCCAGTTGTGGATTTAAGGATCAGGCCACCCCTAGGCACAACTAAGTATCGCTCATTCTGTAGCGCCAGTTTACTTCTATTCCCCTCTTCACATCATGATACAGCACCTGTCACTTATAGGGGTTCATTCCGACCTGATCGTAGATGTGGTAAATTTAGCACAGCTATGATCCCTTACACTGACATGCGGGGGACGCCCAGTACAGGGCTAGTCTGCCCCGCATGTCAGGCCGCCGCCCCCCCTCCCCGCTCATGTACAAAAGCATTGCACAGCGGCGATGCTTTTGTACTTGAAGAGTAACTCCCGGACAGCGCAGCTCCTGCGGCTGGCCGGGAGTTACTTGTCGCTGCCCTGGGTCGCAGCGGCTGCGTGTGATGTCACGCAGCCGCTGCAGCCCGCCCTGCATGGTCCGGCCATGCCTACTTTGGCCAGACTGCGCCCACAAAACGGCTGCCAAACGGCGCTGTGCCGGCCCCACCCGCCCAGCGGCCGCCTCTGCCTGTCAATCGCTAGGCAATGACAGCCGTCAGATGTCAGCCATGCGCTGCGGCGCTGGTGCATGCGCAGTTCTGACCTGATGGCTGCGCTGCGATAAACTGCAGCGAGCGATCAGTTCAGAATGACCCCCATAGTCCTGTACTCTCTAACATATCACTCATCTTCTGGAATACTTTGTGCCCCTGGGAGACCCTGTTCCTTCCACTATATAACTCGCAGTCTGTGACTTCCTGCTGACCCCATTCTCCTCATCATGACACAGCCCCTGTCACATTCAGCCCAGTCTTCACTGACCTATCATTCAGCTCATGATATAGGGGGTAATTCCGAGTTGATCGCTAGCGCAGCGATCAGGCAAAAAAAACGGCATTTCTGCGCATGCGTATGGGCCGCAGTACGCACGCGCGAAGTACTTTCACACAAAATGATGCGGTTTTACACAAGGTCTAGCAGCGCTTTTCTGTCGCACGAGTGATCGGGGAGTGATTGACAGGAAAGGGGCGTTTCTGACGTCTGTTTGTGACATCAAAGCAGGAACTAAACTGTCTGAAGTGATCGCAAGGAAGGAGTAGGTCTGCAGCTACTCAGAAACTGCATGAATTTTTTTTCCGAGCACTTCTGCTAATCTTTTGTTTGCACTTCTGCTAAGCTAAGATACACTCCCAGAGGGCGGCGGCCTAGCGCGTGCACTGCTGCTAAAAGCAGCTAGCGAGCGATCAACTCGGAATGAGGGCCATAGTCTGTGCTGCTGGGTGATCCTGCTTCTTCCATTATGTAACTCAGTCTGTAAATCCCTTTACATCCACTGTCCTCCTCACATCATGTTAATTCCCCTTTCTCTAACGTCCTTGAGGATGCTGGGACTCCGTAAGGACCATGGGGAATAGACGGGCTCCGCAGGAGATACGGCACTTTAAGAAAGCTTTGGACTCTGGGTGTGCACTGGCTCCTCCCTCTATGCCCTTCCTCCAGACCTCAGTTTTTACACTGTGCCCAGAGCAAGATGGGTGCACTGCAGAGAGCTCTCCTGAGTTCTCTGCCTAGAAGCATTTTTGTTTGGATTTTTTTTTGTCTACCTTTTACTACTTTTTTACAGGGAGCACTGCTGGCAACAGGCTCCCTGCATCGAGGGACTGAGGAGAGAGGAGCAGACCTTCTTATCAAAGATAGGTTCTGCTTCCTCGGCTACTGGACATCATTAGCTCCAGAGGGGGTGAACGCAGGTTCTTACTGGGCGTCCACCCCCGGAGCCGCGCCGCCGTTCTCCTCACAGAGCTAGAAGTACAGAAAACAGAAGTCGTCAGGCGATAGAAGCCTTCAGCTTCACTGAGGTAACGCACAGCACTGCAGCTGTGCGTCATTGCTCCCATACACCTCACATACTCCGGTCACTGTAAGGGTGCAGGGGGGGGCGCCCTGGGCAGCAATATAAACCTCTGCATGGCAAAAAGATTATATACATGTACAGGTGGGCTCTGTACATGTATATAAAAGAGCCCCCGTCATATTTTACTAAGTTTGAGCGGGACAGAAGCCCGCCGCCGAGGGGGCGGAGCTTCTCCCTCAGCACTCACCAGCGCCATTTTCTCTCCACAGCACTGCTGAGAGGAAGCTCCCCGGACTCTCCCCTGCTTACACACGGTGAAAGGGTGCTTAAAAGAGAGGGGGGGGGGGGCACATAAATGGCGGTTTACATATTATACAGCGCTGCTGGGGAAAAACATTTTGTGTTGGTCTCCAGGGTTATTGCGCTGGGGTGTGTGCTGGCATACTCTCTCTCTGTCTCTCCAAAGGGCCTTGAAAGGGATACTGTCTTCAGGAAAGGGGTTCCCTGTGTGTGTGTGAAGTGTGTCGGTACACGTGTGTCGACATGTTTGACGAGGAAGGCTCGCTTAATGTGGAGGGGGAGTGCTTGAATGTCAGGTCGCCGTCGGCAACGCCGACACCGGAATGGGTGGATATGCTGAATGTCTTGAATGCAAATGTCAATCTATTGCATAAAAGATTAGACAAGGCAGAAGCTAGGGATCAGTCAGGTAGCCACCAGTCCATACCTGTCCCTGGGGCGCCAGGTCCTTCCGGGTCTCAGAAGCGCACCATATCCCAGATCGATGACACAGATACCGACACAGATACTGACTCTAGTGTCGACTATGAAGATGCAAAATTACAGCCGAGGGTGGCTAAGGGTATACGGTACATGATTATTGCCATTAAAGAGGTTTTGCATATTAATGAGGAACCCCCTGTCCCTGACACGAGGGTACACATGTATAAAGGGAAAAAGCCTGAAGTCACTTTTCCATCCTCATTTGAATTAAGTGACTTGTGCGAAAAGGCTTGGGAATCTCCGGATAGGAGACCACAAGTTCCCAAAAGGATTCTCATGGCGTATCCTTTTCCACAAACTGATAGGATACGCTGGGAATCTTCGCCAAAAGTTGACAAGGCGCTGACACGTTTGTCCAAAAAGGTGGCACTGCCTTCTCAGGATACGGCTTCCCTCAAGGAACCTGCTGATCACAGGCAGGAAATTACCTTAAAGCACATTTACAATCATTCCGGTACTATTGCTCGACCGGCTATGGTGTCGGCCTGGGTTTGTAGTGCGGTTGTGGCATGGGCAGATTCCTTATCTACGGAAATTGACACCTTAGATAGGGACACCATTCAAATGACCATAGAGCATATCAGAGATGCTGCCTTGTATATGAGGGATGCTCAGAGAGACATTTGTTTATTAAGCTCCAGAATAAATGCTATGTCTATTTCTGCTAGGCGGCTCTTGTGGACCCGACAGTGGACCGGAGATGCCGATTCAAAGCGGCATATGGAGTCCTTGCCTTACAAAGGGGTGGAGTTGTTTGGAGACGGCCTCTCGGATCTTGTCTCTACGGCTACGGCTGGTAAGTCAAATTTCTTACCTTATGTCTCCCCACAGCATACAAAAAAGGCACCTCATTATCAAATGCAGTCCTTTCGTTCCAATAAAAACAAGAAGGTACGTGGATCATCCTTTGTTGCCAGAGGGAAAGGCAGGGGAAAAAAGCTGCACACAGCTAGTTCCCAAGAGCAGAAGTTCTCCCCTGCGTCTGCAAAGTCCACCGCATGACGCTGGGGCTTTCCGAGGGGAGGCAGATCTGGTGGGGGCTCGTCTTCGGTTTTTCAGCCACGTCTGGGTTCACTCGCAGGTGGATCCCTGGGCATTAGAGATTGTTTCTCAGGGATACAGGCTGGAATTCGAAGACTTGCCTCCTTGCCGATTTTTCAAATCGGCTCTGCTGGCTTCCCCGTAAGAGAGGGAGCTAGTGTTGGCAGCAATCCAAAAATTGTATATTCAACAGGTGATTGTCACAGTTCCTCATCTCCAGCAAAGAGAGGGATATTACTCAACCCTGTTTGTGGTCCCGAAACCGGACGGTTCGGTCAGACCCATTTTAAACCTGAAATCTCTGAACCTGTACTTGAAGAGGTTCAAGTTCAAAATGGAATCACTCAGGGCGGTCATCGCCAGCCTGGAGGGGGGGATTGGATGGTGTCTCTGGACATAAAGGATGCTTACCTTCATGTTCGGATATTCCCCCCGCATCAGGCGTTCCTGAGATTTGCAGTGCAGGACTGTCACTACCAATTTCAGACGTTGCCGTTTGTGCTTTCCACGGCCCCGAGAATTTTCAACAAAGTAATGGCGGAAATGATGGTGCTCCTGCGCAGGCAGGGGGGTCACAATTATCCCATACTTGGACGATCTCCTCATAAAGGCGAGATCTCGGGAGAGGTTGCTGGACAGCGTATCTCTGTCCATGAAGACGTTGTAGATACACGGCTGGATTCTCAATATACCGAAGTCCCAGCTAGTCCCTACAACGCGTCTGACCTTTTTGGGGCTGATTCTAGACAGACCAGAAAAAGGTTTTTATTCCGATCGAAAAGGTTCAGGAACTCATAGCCATGGTCAGGAACCTATTAAAACCAAAAAAGGTTTCAGTGCATCATTGCACGCGGGTCCTGGGGAAGATGGTGGCTTCCTACGAGGCCATCCCTTTCGGCAGGTTCCATGCGAGGACTTTTCAATGGGACCTCTTGGACAAGTGGTCCGGGTCCCATTTACAAATGCAGGGTTTCTCTCCTGTGGTGGCTGAACAGTGCTCACCTACTAGAAGGTCACAGGTTCGGCATTCAGGACTGGGTCCTGGTGACCACGGACGCAAGCCTCCGAGGCTGGGGAGCAGTGACACTGGGAAGAAATTTCCAAGGTCTCTGGTCAAGCCTAGAGTCTTGTCTCCACATCAACGTCCTGGAGTTGAGGGCCATATACAACGCCCTGCGTCAAGCGGAGGAATTGCTTCAGAGAAAACCGGTTCTGATTCAGCCAGACAATGTCACGGCAGTGGCTCATATAAACCGCCAAGGCGGAACAAGGAGCAGAATGGCCATGGCAGAAGCGACCAGGATTCTATGCTGGGCGGAAGGCCATGTAAGCGCGCTGTCAGCGGTGTTCATCCCGGGGGTGGACAACTGGGAGGCGGACTTCCTCAGCAGGCACGACCTGCATCCGGGAGAGTGGGGACTTCATCAAGAAGTCTTCGCACAGATCACGGATCGTTGGGGACTGCCTCAAATCGACATGATGGCATCCCGTCTCAACAAAAAGCTAAAGCGGTATTGCGCCAGGTCAAGGGACCCTCAGGCGGTAGCGGTAGACGCTCTGGTGACACCTTGGGTGTTCAGATCGTTCTATGTGTTTTATCCTCACCCTCTCATACCCAAGGTGTTGAGAATAATATGAAGAAGCAGGGTCAGAACAATACTCATTGTTCCGGATTGGCCACGGAGGACTTGGTATCCGGAGCTGCAAGAGTTGCTCGCAGGGGATCCGTGGCCTCTTCCTCTAAGGCAGGACCTGCTGCGGCAGGGGCCCTGTCTGTTCCAAGACTTACCGCGGCTGCGTTTGACGGCATGGCGGTTGAACGCCGGATCCTAGCGGAAAAAGGGATTCCGGAGGAAGTCATTCCTACCCTGATCAAGGCTAGGAAAGACGTGACGTTAAAACATTATCACCGTATATGGCGGAAATATGTTTCTTGGTGTGAGGCCAGAGCTGCTCCTACGGAGGAGTTCCATTTGGGCCGTCTACTTCACTTCCTTCAAACAGGAGTGACTTTGGGCCTAAAATTAGGGTCCATAAAGGTCCAGATTTTGGCCTTATCCATTTTCTTTCAAAGAGAATTGGCCTCTATTCCTGAAGTACTGACCTTTGTGAAGGGAGTGTTGCATATTCAGCCTCCCTTTGTGCCTCCGGTGGCGCCTTGGGATCTTAACGTGGTGTTACGTTTCCTCAAGTCACCTTGGTTTGAACCACTCAAAACTGTGGAGTTGAAATACCTCACGTGGAAAGTGGTCATGTTGTTGGCGTTGGCTTCGGCAAGACGTGTTTCCGAATTGGCGGCTTTATCACATAAAAGCCCATACTTGGTTTTGCACGTGGATAGGGCAGAGTTGAGGACTCGCCCTCACTTTCTGCCAAAAGTGGTCTCATCTTTTCATGTGAACCAACCTATTGTCGTGCCTGTGGCTACACGGGACTTGGAGGATTCCGAGTCCCTGGATGTAGTCAGGGCTTTGAAGATTTATGTGACCAGAACGGCTAGAATCAGGAAGACTGAAGCTTTGTTCGTTCTGTATGCGGCCAACAAGGTTGGCGCTCCTGCTTCAAAGCAGACTATTGCTCGCTGGATCTGTAACACGATTCAGCAGGCGCATTCTACGGCAGGATTGCCGTTACCGAAATCGGTTAAGGCCCACTCCACTAGGAAAGTGGGCTCTTCTTGGGCGGCTGCCCGAGGGGTCTCGGCATTACAGTTGTGCCGAGCAGCTACTTGGTCGGGGACAAACACCTTTGCAAAGTTCTATAAGTTTGATACCCTGGCTGAGGAGGACCTCCTGTTTGCTCAATCGGTGCTGCAGAGTCATCCGCACTCTCCCGCCCGTTTGGGAGCTTTGGTATAATCCCCATGGTCCTTACGGAGTCCCAGCATCCTCAAGGACGTTAGAGAAAATAAGATTTTACTTACCGGTAAATCTATTTCTCGTAGTCTGTAGAGGATGCTGAGCGCCCGTCCCAGGTGCGGACTTCTTCTGCAAGACTTGTATATAGTTATTGCTTACATAAGGGTTATGTTATAGTTTTTCGGTGGAACCGTGGCTATGTTGTTGTTCATACTGTTAACTGGGTAAGTTTATCACAAGTTATACGGTGTGATTGGTGTGGCTGGTATGGATCTCGCCCTTAGATTTACAAAAATCCTTCCTCGTACTGTCCATCTCCTCTGGGCACAGTTTCCCTAACTGAGGTCTGGAGGAGGGGCATAGAGGGAGGAGCCAGTGCACACCCAGAGTCCAAAGCTTTCTTAAAGTGCCCTATCTCCTGCGGAGCCCGTCTATTCCCCATGGTCCTTACGGAGTCCCAGCATCCTCTACGGACTATGAGAAATAGATTTACCGGTAAGTAAAATCTTATTGTTATATACATCAGTATCCTCACTAACACATCATTCATCTTCTAAAATACTTTGATGCTGCTGGAGACTATGCTCCTTCCACTATCTAATGCTCTGTCTGTAGATACCAACTTACCTCCATTCCTTTCAGATATTACTCTGGACAGTCCAGGCATCCGGATGTCTGTCTGGAGTCCAGGGTATCAGTAATCCCGGATGTGCTGTGTGCAGAAATGTGCTGCCTGCTGTCTGCTAGTGAGGTGACTTAGTAGTCCATGTCACACTCACAATTTCACAAGTGCAGCCGACCTCTCCTCCCACCGGCAGCCGGCTACTCAAGACCTCTTACATTATCTGCCTCCAGCTGCAATGTCGACGCATGACTGCAGTCACAACCAGAGAAGGTGCCTCTGCAGTAGTACTCCTGCATAGTTCTTCCGTCACCTGCTGTGATCATAAGGACCTTGGATTCACCCAGTAGTGGTACCAGACCAGTGTTATCTACAAGGTAGACCAAGGCGTGGGGGCCCTGACATGAAAGCGGAGTGATGTATGTAAGGGTCATGAGAGGGGGCCTGGCACTTAAAGGTGCATCTGAAGGTGAGGTGATGCATACTAGGAGCATAAGGGGGCCCTGGCATATAAAAGGGCATGTGGAGGCAGGTGAATGCATCCAAGGGACGTGATGGAACTCTGGCTTCTAAAGGGGTATCTGGCGGAGAGCTGATGCATATACGGGGCATAGGGGGGCTTGGCATATAAAGGAGCATGTAGAGGAGAGTGATACATATAATGGGCATGGGTACCTGGAAAAGAGCCTACATATACATTAGGGAGTCTAGTATCTAAAGGGGTATATGAAAAGAGGGTGGTACATATAAGGAGCAAGAGGGTGCTCTGGCATATAAAGGGGCATGTGGAGGAGGGGTGATACATATAATGGTCATGAGAGGGCTCTGGCATCTAAAGGGCCACTTGGAGGAGGATTGATACATATAAGGGGCATGAGGGGGACCTTGCATCTAAAGGGGTACAGTATGTGGGAGATGGGATGATGCATTTAAGGAGCATTGAGAGCGCTGTTGTACATAATATATTATATGTTATCAAGTCTTGAAAGTCAGCAGAACTTCTGTAAGAAAGTCACTCAAGTGTTATGTTTGTGTGTTGTGTAACGTATTTAGAGACGGAGACGCATTATTTCCATTCAACTTTTAGTTCATCTCAATTTAACTCGTCTTTGTAATGAAGTTAAAAGATGAAGGTAAATGTAGTCAACAAATGGTCCATTGAATTGGAAGATAAGCAGATCTACGTCATCGTAAAATCTTACAGGGTTAGCACACATGCAATTAATATGCACTAAAGATTAACTACACATACAGTACTAGCACTGTCTGCACAATGATGTGATACTGTTATCAAATGACAATTATTTGAACCTCCTAGATCTTAGATCACATAGACAATAGTGATTCTGAGATAACATACAGTGGTTATCACAGGAGATCCCCAGGCAATAGCAAGTAGTGGGCTACATAATTTGAAAAGGGGGTTCCCGTCTTTCAAATGTGGGTGGCGCTATGTGTGGTCTGATGCATGGCTGGTGCTAGGGTGTTCAACGCCCCCTGCAAACTATAATTTTGTGCCCCCATCCCCAATTATCAGCTTGTGCTGGGGTCAGGGACACAGGAGAGACCCCCCCCTCCGCTCCCATCAGGGACAGTTCTAGACCTTGTGGAACCCAGGGTGAACGTTTCCTTTGGCACCCCTATTCAAAACAGGGACAGTGCGTGCCGAAGGTGCGCATCAAAAATATAGGAGCATGGCTTCATGGGGAAGGGGCATGGCCACAGAATAGTACGAATTCACATTACACCGCACAGTAGTGTTTGTCAGTCATATTACACCACACAGTATTACCCCTTATACACATGACGCCAGGGAGAGCCCCTTATATGCACGTAACTCCAAGTAGAGACCCTTACACACAGTATGCCAGGTGGAGCCCCTTTTGCACATAACACCAGGTAGCCCCTTGCACACACTGCGCCGGGTAGCCCCTTATACACATTGCACCAGGTAGAGCTCCTCTATAGAGAGTGAGTGTATGTATGTAAATGTGTGCGTGTGTTTGTGTGCTGCTGCCTGTGTCCCTGTCACTCAGTATCCCGCACTTAAAACCGCCACTGTCTCCATCCCCAATTATCAGAGTGTGCTGGGGTCAGCGTCACAGGACAGACCCGCTCATCCTCAAGTACAGTATTAGAGTGTACAGGGCTCAGTGACACAAGACAGGTCAAATACAAACACACCACCACTCACCCCAATTTTCAGAGTCTGCAAGGAGTCAGGTGTTTCCTCTTGTGGGTGTTCAGTGGGGTAGACAGTGGGCAGGTGTGGGGTCGATGCCATGGGCTGAGAAAAGGGGCAGACATGGCCTCTTGCTCCAGCAGGTCACGGGGGGTTGGTGTCAGGGCTTTGGAGAGCCAGGATATGAAGTTGAAGTAGCACTGATCAGGAACTCTTTGGTGGCAGAGCCAGGGCAGGAGTGAAGGACACGCTGCTTTCCCTCGACCGCGGGTGTAAGCTCTGGCAGGGAGAGGCTAAACTATGGAGTGGGGGGGGGGAGCGGAGGGGTGCTAACGGACACCAGTCCGCACGGCCGGCGTTGCTGCAGCCTGAGCAGGGGATGCTAAACGCTGGAGGGGGGGTTCTGATGGCCGCAGGTCCGTGCTGCCAGCGCCGCTGCTTCCTGAGTGTGACAGGCGCTGCCAGCCGGCAGCAAGAATGAGCATCAGCAAGGTCACAGAGCGGGGAGAGCGCATCTCCAACCCGGCGCCTCCCTGCTTTGCAGACCTTGCTGAGCGGGTAGCGCCGGGCCTGGTCTGATGCTCATAGGTGATCACTAGACAATACTTACTAGTGCACGCATTCCCAACCTCAGTCCTTAAGGCACACTAACAGTCCAGGTTTAGTGATATCCAGGCTTGAGAACAGGTGACTTAATTAGTACCTCAGTTTTTTTATTTAACTATCTGTGCTGAAGCCTGGGTATCTTTAAAACCTGCACTGCCTTGAAGAATGAGGTTGGGAATGCCTATATACTGGCGTATTTATAATGGGTGCAGTGTGTGCGGTGCACATGGGCCCCCAGGGTTTCAGGGGGACCCACACCGCACACCCTGCACCCATTAATAGAAATACCCTCCAGAGTCCCGTGGCGAAGCAGCAGCACTGACGAAATTACTGGGAAAATGGCACTGCACCATTTTCCTGGTGTTTTGCGCATGCGTAGTCAATAAATCACTGGGAAAATGGCCACCGCGCCATTTTCCTGGAGATCTGCGCATGCATTGTAGACTCTGGGACAGCACTAGGGTCCCCTAGGGACCCTAGGGACCAGAGTCTACACAGCGCTGCCGGCTAGAGAGGAGGGGGCTGAGCCGGAGCCTGCACACAGGCCTCCTTCTCTATAGAAACGCCCCTGTGACTATACTAGGGGGAATGATGTAGATGCCTCTTAGGTAATGGAAGCTAGCCTGGGGGAGATATGTGCCATCACAAGACTTCATGATTTTATGTAGTGTAGGGTTTAAGTTTGGTGAGTACATTGATTGAAATCCCCTCTTTCAAACAATTGTCCCCCCATTTCTATGGCAGACTAGATGGGCCTAGTGGTTCTTATCTGCCGTCAAATTCTATGTTTCTATAATGTGGCAGATAGGGGACTTTAAATTCTAGATTATAAAATGTTATGGCTTGTTGGGCTACCGGATCATTATAAAAGCATTTAGTTTAAGACGGTTAAAATTAGCAACTACAACAACATAAACATTGGGGGTCATTCAGAGTTGATCGCTCGCTGCCGGTTTTTGCAGCGCAGCGAACAGGTTACTACTGCGCATGTGTATGCACCGCAATGCGCAGGTGCGTTGTACAAGTACAAAGCAAATCGTTGCTGTGTGATGGATTTAACGAAGAATCCATTCGCACAGCCGATCGCAAGGAGATTGACAGGAAGAGAGCGTTTGTGGGTGGCAACTGACTGTTTTCAGGGAGTGTTTGGAAAAACGCAGGCGTGTCCAGGCGTTTGCAGGGCGGGTGTCTGATGTCAATTCCGGGACCAATAAGACTGAAGTAATCGCAAAGGCTGAGTAAGTACAGAGCTACTCAGAAACTGCAAAAAAACGTTTTCGTCTCGCTGGGCTGCACAGGCGTTCGCACACTTGCAAAGCAAAAATACACTCTCCCATGGGCGGCGACTATGCGTTTGCACGGCTGCTAAAAGTAGCTAGCGAGCGATCAACTCGGAATGACCCCAATTATCATTTCAAGTGCAGGTTTTAGTATGAAAACCTCAGCATAGATTATGGCATTTTTCTGGTTTGGAAAGGTGGCTAAATGCCCAAGTAAGAACCACAAAGGATTTACATTTGATTGTAGTTGACGCTGTTGCAGTTTGTAGAGAAAAAAAAAATACTTTTTTGACCATGTTGCTTACTTACATTTTATTTGATGTGTTAGAAGCAGCAAAAAGTCTAATATTTACTGAGAATCAGAAACACCTCTAGAAAAACCCTCGGCAGCAAAGGAGTTAAATGCAAAGAACACCAGTTCTCTATTGAAAGCTTCACAACTACCTGGACTAAAGGTTCAGAATTCCTGATTTATACCCCTATCAGACAGAAGCTGACCCGTGTCCATCCCGGGATACTAAACGCAGGTCGGAGCCGGGGCTTTGGATGTACTTATCCTTTCAGACTCGGGTCGTCACTGTTATAATCTCATAATCGATTCTCCAATTATTATGACAAAGGGGAAGATGTACTAAGCCTGAAAAGTGATAAATTTCACAGTGATAAACTGCCAGCCAATCAGCTCCTAACTACCATGTCACTGGCTGTGTTTGAAAAATGACAGTTAGGAGCCGATTGGCTGGTACTTTATCACCGTGATATTTATCATTTTTCAAGGCTTAGTACATCTAGCTCAAAATCTCCAAGCGCTCCAGAGCCCACCAATCAGCAGCCTTTTAGGTAAGATCCAGGTCAAATGACCCGGGTCGAACCTTTCACACCGAGCCGGGACCCGGGTCATGCCAGGTTGCCACGGCAATAACTTGGGCTCTGCGCTCGGTGTGAAAGGGGTATTAGTGGCAGATGTGCTAATCCTTGGAGACTGATAAAGTGGAGAGAGATAAACTAGCAACCAATTAGTTCCTGTCATTTTTCAAACACAGCCTGTGACATGGCAGTTAGGAGCTGATTGGCTGGTACTTTATCTGTCTCCACGGCTTAGTACATCTCCCCCTTACTCTCCTAACTGATACTCCTACTCTGAAATATTTTAAATCACTCAGGCCTGCACTCCTCTAGCAGATATCATTTTCTAGGATGCAATAGAGAAATTATAGACAGAATCTGATTGGTTGCTATTGGCAACATCACCACTTAATTTTTAGAAGCTTTAGTAAATTTACACCCTAGTTCTCTACTTCTCTTTCATTCTGATCACAGCAGTTTCCATGTTAGCAGTTCTGATGTGTCTCTTTGCTTTCTTTTTTCCAGTGCTAATGAAATGCTGACATTTGCTATGTAATCCTTTACAACCCCGATGGGCCGGCATTTCATATGTGAAACAATTGTATTTTTTTTTCCATATTACTTTTGATACATTTAATAAATAGAGATAATATAAAAAGATTTATCCAATTTTGGAATTTGACCACACAGTATTGTCTTTTTTTCCAGAGCCTTATCGGGAATTTTTCATCAATTGAGCCTTTAGAAGCCACACCACCCTAAGGTCTTAAGGGGGGTACACACGGAGCGATGTTCAGCTAATTTCTAAGCAATCTGACTAGATTGCTTAGAACATCGCTCCGTGTGTAGGGGTGCCGGTGACAGCGATGCGCGGTCCCGCGCGTCGCTATCGCCGGTGCTAGATTGCACAATCTAGCAGGTCGCTCATTTCACCGCTGGGGGAAATGAGCGCCCCCCCGTGTCCTTCTCCCCCTCGCTCAGCACATCGCGAGAGATGTGTGCTGAGTGGTCTGGGGAAATCTCCCCATCAGTACGGCCCTTTACACTCTATTTTCTCATTTTACTTATCTTGCTCTACAAAATACAATCTTGCTATTGCGCAGCTCCACAATACTGAGCTCCCTTACTCCATATGTCTTACTCCAAGAATGTCTTCGCTTCGCAAACTGCTTTCTAACAGTCCGTACAGATGCCTGCAAGTGCCAACATCTTGTCCCGCAAACGCAAACCCATGTACTTTGGAGAAAGTCATGGCACACTTCCGCAAGTCCAAAGGCACAGCTCCGCCAAAGCCTAGAACCAACAACGAGGGCAGGGCTTTGGTCAGATTGTGCTCTACCTGTACACTACAATACTGTGGTGGTCATTCCGAGTTGATCGCTAGCTGCATTCATTCGCTGTTCAGCGATGAGGCTAAAAAATGGCACTTCTGCGCATGTGTATGCGGCGCAATGTGCACGTACTAATGCGACGTACTATTACAAAGAACGTTGTAGTTTCACACAAGGTCTAGCGAAGCTTTTCAGTCGCACTGGCTGCCGCATAGTGATTGACATTAAGTGGGCGTTTCTGGGTGTCAACTGACCGTTTTCAGGGAGTGTTCGAAAAAACGCAGGCGTGCCAGGAAAAACGCAGGCGTGGCTGGGCGAACGCAGGGCGTGTTTGTGATGTCAAAACAGGAACTGAACAGTCTGAAGTGATCGCAAGCGCTGAGTAGGTATGAAGCTACTCTAAAACTGCACAAAAAAACTTTGTAGCCGCTCTGCGATCCTGTCGTTCGCACTTCTGCTAAGCTGTAATACACTCCCAGTGGGCGGCAGCCTAGCGTTTGTATGGCTGCTAAAAATGGCTAGCGAGCGATCAACTCGGAATGACCCCTCGTATGTCTTCATGTCGGTAAGGCTAAGAACCTGAAGATACTTTATCATTTCTTTCAGGAGTCCTACTTAGTTGTCATTCATAGAATTGTGAAGAAAGGGTGATGATCCTTTACTAGAACATTGGGTATGTTGACATTCATAATGTCATCACCACAATGTCAGAATTAGAATGTTGACATGGGTCAACCAGTTTATAGACACCTTGTCAATATCATTAGAATGTCTGTGAGGTCTGAGGATGCTGGCAGTTAGGGTTAGGCTGTAGGGGAAGGTTAGGGTTGGCTGGGGGGGGGAGGGGTTAGGCAATAGGGGGAGTGTTAATTAGTGATGAGCGGGTTCGGTTCCTCGGAATCCGAACCCGCCCGAACTTCAGCTTTTTTTACACGGATCCGAGCAACTCGGATCTTCCCGCCTTGCTCGGTTAACCCGAGCGCGCCCGAATGTCATCATGACGCTGTCGGATTCTCGCGAGGCTCGGATTCTATCGCGAGACTCGGATTCTATATAAGGAGCCGCGCGTTGCCGCCATTTTACACGTGCATTGAGATTGATAGTGAGAGGACGTGGCTGGCGTCCTCTCCGTTTAGAGAAGAAATAGATAGGAGAGTGAGAGTGAGACAGTGACACTTCATTTACTGGAGCTTAGGAGGAGTACTCAGACAGAGAGTGCAGAATTTTGCTGATAGTATTAGTTAGTTATACTAGTGACAGAGTGAGACAGTGACACTTCATTTACTGGAGCTTAGGAGGAGTACTCAGACAGAGGGGTAAATTTACTAAGCTCCCGATTTTGACCGAGATGCCGTTTTTTCAGCAAAGTGTCATCTCGGTAATTTACTAAACACTAATCACGGCAGAGATGAGGGCATTCGTATTTTTTTGCAAGTCCAAGTAAAAAATTACGAATGAATACACCATCGGTCAAATTACGCCTGTTTAGATATGAATCTCGGTCATTTACTATCCATTCGTAATTGTAATTGCTGCCGTGAAAATGCATTCGCGGCCGCGAAAAATTACACATCGTATTTTTTTCCTAAAAAAAAACGCGCCAGCATTTGAAAACCGTGTTTACATGTGTACTCAATTATCCATTACTCACACCTGAATGTTTGGCCCTATAAAAGTGTTCCAGGCACATTTTGAACTTCTCTCACTCTGAAATGGCGGCTGTGGTGTGTGCCAATGATTTTTGGTTTGCTGTGGGATACCTTAGACTGCTCCATGAGGCTTCCAGGAATCAGGCCCAGGTAAGTGAACATGGTCAACAGGTTGTCCAGGTACCGCGGAGGCTACGCCAGCCTCGTTTTTTTAGAGGGCGTTTAAACTTAAATGCATTGTCCGATGATAGGGTCATACAGATGTTCCGCCTAAATAGAACCAACATTTTCCACCTGTATGACCTTGTCAAACTGGGCATAGACCCTGAGACAGCACGCTCTCGCTCTGTCTCAGGCCTACACAAACTCCTGGCTGTGTTACACTTTATGGCTACTGGGAGCTTCCAGGCTGTGGCAGGCGACGTCATTGGTATCTCACAGCCCACCTTTTCCAGATATTTGAATCAGGTGAGTCTAAAAATACATAGGCGGTTATGTCTAAGTGTTGCTTCTGTAAGTACAAACAACACAGTATTGTAGAGAATACCTAACATGACACTCACCTTAGCTTGTTTAATGTCCACTCAGGTTTTGGATGTGTTGGAGCCACACATTAATGCCTCAATCTGCTTCCCTACCGAGGAGTCGGAGTGGAGTGCTGTCAGGGTAGCTTTCTATGAGCTTGCTGGCATGCCCAATGTGCTGGGGGCCATAGATTGCACACACGTTCAGCTGAGATCACCTAAGGGCCGCCAATATATATATACTAATAGGCATCTGGCACAATCAACTAAAGTCCAGGTGGTCTGTGATGCAAACATAAAAATTATGAGTGTTGTTGCAGGTTACCCTGGTGGCTGCCATGACTCCTTCATCCTCAGTCAGTCATCGCTCTTCGATAAATTTGAGGACGGACAAATGCCTGATGGCTGGCTGTTGGGTATGTTTAAAATGTTTTGTGTGTATGTCTTTTAACCACAAACTCGAGTTTTGATTAGGTGAAAGAATAATCTAACATATGTACTAATGTTGACTATATCTGTTTTTCAGGTGATGGGGGTTACAGCTGCTACTCTTGGCTCCTTACTCCATTGTCCCAACCTGATTCTCCTGCTGAACACAGTTACAATCATGCACATAAGGCTACGCGGAATGTGATAGAAAGATGTTTTGGTGTGCTGAAGTCACGGTTTCGGTGTCTGGATAAATCTGCAGGCCTTTTGTTGTATAGTCCCTCAAAGGTGCCTAGAATTGTGTTCTGCTGCTGTTTTCTCCATAATCTGTGTTTAAACCAACATCTGGCACATGATGAGGGAGAAAGCAGTCAGCAAGCAGAGGAGTTAGACCCATCTGGTGACAGTGTGAGTACATATGTAGGGAGGCAGGTACGGCAAGAAGTGATCCTGCGCTATTTTTCAGGTCAGTTTTAGTAGGCTGTAATTATCCTTGACTAAACACTTTGCACTACTTTCTATTGTGTGTTTTGTAACTTACTGTTTGTTGTTTATAGTGGTGTGTACATTGTACTTAGTTTATGCTAAAAATACATTTTCAGTCATTACCCATGAAAAACATACATACATACAGAGCAGCTTCGACAATGTTTGAGACGGACACAGGAAGTTGTGTGTTTGTCAAATACAAATTTTTATTTTGCAAATCACATTGGGGTTATTTTTTCCGCTTGTGTGTGCTGGGTGCTGTGCTTTGTGCTGGCTCACTGGCACGTGCTCTGGAGGAACGCCGAACAGGGGAGGTTACTGGCGTTTGGATAGGGGTCGTGGTCCCCGAGCTGGAGGTTACTTGGTGAGCTCCCATCAATGTAATATTGCTGCTCAAATTATTAATGCTTGCAATCAGTTGAGTGTTGGTTGCAGTGTGGCTGGCTACAATCCGGGATAAGGACTCATTCACAACCTGGTTGTGCTGAATGAGCTGAACGAGTGCCTGCTGATGGCGCTGTTGCTCATCTATGATGCGCGTTAAATGAGCAAGCATTTGGCTGTTGTCAGCCCTTATTTGCTCCATTGAGGTTGCCATTCGCCCTACTTGTACAATCAGTCTGCCCGAGTTGCGACTAATGCGCGGTAGATGATGGGGCAGACTGGCAAGGTGTTGTGTATGTGCGGTCAGGCTGGCATTGCTTTGGGCCTGTTGGCTTGTCCAACTGGCCCAAAAGTCATCTGGTATTTGGGTTGGGGGCGGAGCTTGTGCCAGTTGTGGACTGATGGAGGCTTGGGGGATATCCTGCAGCTGTATTGGCTGGCTTGGGTCAACAGGTGTAAGTTGCAGTGTGATGGTTGCCTGTTGGTCTTGTCCCTGCTGGTCCACGTCGGCCATCATGCTGGGCTCTGTATGGGGTGGCCAACATGCAATGTTTATTTGTCAATTTGTTTAAAGGCTACTTCTACACATTACTACATTCATAATACTCCATTTGTATAGTTTTTGGCGTTGTTTTTCAAAACTTATAATGTTTTTTTTGTTCAAAAACATATATACCAACACAGGCGGCCACATAGACAGATTTGCATAATCCACACCTAACTACCTCCCCTCCACAGCATTACAGTGTTATATCACCTCCCCTGACCACGATATAGACTACTTACCTGGATAGTCCAGATGAGCGGAGCCAGTAAGCCATCTACATACTGGACAGGGGAGATGTGTGAACAATATAATGTTGTGGATGCTGTTTTTGTTTGGGAATTTTATTGGTATTTTATTTTAATGTGCACGTGTGTGGCCAAATTTTAAACAAATGTCTGTTATTTATTAAAAATGATGTTGGCGAGATCATCCACTAAGACCTTTTAAAAAAAAACATTTTCACCTTTAGCAATTGAAGACGTAACATCACATTGCTTGTTCTGGAAAACATGTAATCTCAAAACCAACTAACAACATATTAACTGTACTGTGTATATTATTGCCTATGTGTTTAATTTCTGTTTTTACTCACCAGATGACTGAGGTGATCGGGGCTCATCACTCTGCGAACTCGCCAATAGTGCCAGTGGTGGCTGGGGTGACACTGCCGAAATGCGTCGCCTGGGTGGGGATGATGGAGCCGCAGATTCCGTGCCAAGACGCCGTGTCTTACTTGGCCTCCTGGGTAAGTGGCCCGAGCCCTGTGATGGGCGCCTTACAGGAGGTCGGCTTCCAGAAGCAGAACCTATGTGAAAATATAAACATTAATATTTTGTACTTCTATGTGTTTTCAGAATATGTGACTACAGTGAAGTCTTACCTGCAATCCCAGCCTCATCCTGACTTGTCTGAGGCCTGTCTGGCCGGCTGGTCTGTGGGACTGTTGAAAAAGTGGACCAAACATTATTACCATGCTTTGTGTAAAAATTATAACTGCAAAGCCTTAGTGTACTGTAACCATCTATTAGGTATTGGATAAACAAATAATTTCTGATTAAGAGCTTCAAGCTTCATTATTTTGTGTTGTATATCCAAATGTACATGATGTTGCACACAATAAATCTGTTACATTTGAGAATTATGCCTCAGATATTGCAGAGATTGACTACTTGCAAATGTTTGAAAAATGTAATATTGGAATAATTGCACCGTTTTTCAGAAGTAAATAAATCTAAAATTATTTATAAAATAAGCATACAACACAGATGTCCAAGCAATATCGCAAAAATTATTTTATTACAAAAAAAAAAACAGCAGCCATTGCACATGTTTTAGCGCAATATTAAATTTACCAAACAGCCAATGCACGGTGAAAAAAGCAAATTCGAAACACAAACACACCTTAAGGGTGCATAGGCCTGAAATATGTGAAACACAATTTATGCATCCTTTATCCTTTAAAAATGACATTTACAACATTTAGAGGACATTTAAATAAAAATCTAACAAATCAAACTTACCATCCTGCGTGGGTCGGTCCGAATCCCGGACATGAGTAGCAGACACCACTTCGGCAGGAATCAATGCCCGCACAGGCTCCTCCCAGTCCCGATAGGTGGCCCGGAAAGGGGGGCCACCTCCGGTTTTTCGTGCAGATTTGGCCTCTTTGGCCATCTTGGCCTTGACACGCCGCTTTATATCATAAAACCTCTTGCGGCACGTGTCCTCAGTCCGCCTCACCACACCCTCACTATTCACGGCAAGTATTTCTTGCCCCCACAGGACAGACTTCCTGCGGGAGGACACCTTGCCAGCATCCTGACCAAACAATTGGCGATGGTGCTTCATCAGCTCACGCACCAAAGCCATGTTTTCAGCATAGCTGAACTTAATATTCCTGCCAGTCTTGGTAGTGGTGCGTGGCTGCGGAGCCACAACACCATCACTATCACTGGAAAATACAGCAACAGGCACCCCCTCCTCCTCCTCCTCACTAACCTCCTCCCTCTCACTACCCCCCTCCACCTCACTAACAGCCTCCACCTCACTACCAGCCTCCACCTCACTACCAGCCTCCACCTCACTACCAGCCTCCACCTCACTAACCTCCGCCACCACACTGACCTCTGAGTCTGACATGACAAACGACAAAAAACACTGAAAAATCAAAACACAAAACACACTCCTCCACTACTCCTACTACTACACACCACACAGCCAACACACACGCTCACTCACTCACTCACAAACAATGACAAAAGACTGTAAAAAAAAAAACAAGGACAAAAAAGTAGACAAACTGTGAAAAAACAATACTACAAATATGACAAGACTACTTACACACACAGTACAGCACTCAACAATCACCAAACTCCTCTCCAAATCCACCAAAAACTCCACCAAACTCACCAACTCCAAATACACCTTCCTCTCTCCTCTCCACTAGCTAAACCCACGAGGTGCGGTGTGTTTGGGGCGGTTTTATAGTAATATGCACAGACACTCCTCCTTCACGAATACAACCAATCACGGCCGCGTGACGAAAACGAAACTTAGGACTAAAAACGCGGCAGCAATTTCTAAATCACTGCCGTAACAGACATGTGACGCAGTCGTAAAAAAAACACATAAACGCGGCCGCGAAACAGCAAACGCGGCCGCAATCTACAGCAGAAAAGCACGAATGACATCGACATCGGAAGAAACGAAAAACACGAATACGACAGCTTAGTAAATTAGTCGTAATCAATTCAAAAAGTTGCAATTTTACACTGTCGATGTCATTCGTGATTGAACTTGGACATGATTCTGGAAAATACGAATCTTAGTAAATTTACCCCAGAGAGTGCAGAATTTTGCTGATAGTATTAGTTAGTTATACTAGTGACTGACCAGTGACCACCAGTGCAGTTTTATATTATTTAATATAATCCGTTCTCTGCCTGAAAAAACGATACACAGTGACTCAGTCACATACCATATCTGTGCTCAGCCCAGTGTGCTGCTGCATCATCTATGTATAATATCTGACTGTGCTCACACAGCTTAATTGTGGGGGAGACTGGGGAGCAGTTAGGTTATAGCAGGAGCCAGGAGTACATATTAAAATTAAACAGTGCACACTTTTTTTCTGCAGGAGTGCCACTGCCAGTGTGACTGACCAGTGACCTGACCACCAGTATATAGTATACTATATTATTGTATTGTGAATGTCTGCCTGTAAAAGTTAAACACACGTCGTGTGACTTGTGTGGTGTTTTTTTATTCTATAAAATAAAAAACTCATTCTGCTGACAGACAGTGTCCAGCAGGTCCGTCATTATATAATATATACCTGTCCGGCTGCAGTAGTGATATATATATATTTTTTATATCATTATTTATCATCCAGTCGCAGCAGACACAGTACGGTAGTTCACGGCTGTAGCTACCTCTGTGTCGGCACTCGGCAGTCCATCCATAATTGTATACCACCTACCCGTGTTTTTTTTTTCTTTCTTCTTTATACATACTACATCTCATTATCATCCAGTCTATATTAGCAGCAGACACAGTACAGTACGGTAGTCCACGGCTGTAGCTACCTCTGTGTCGGCACTCGGCAGTCCGTCCATAATTGTATACCACCTACCCGTGGTTTTTTTTTTCTTTCTTCTTTATACATACTACATCTCATTATCAACCAGTCTATATTAGCAGCAGACACAGTACGGTAGTCCACGGCTGTAGCTACCTCTGTGTCGGCACTCGGCAGTCCATCCATAATTGTATACCACCTACCCGTGGTTTTTTTTTCTTTCTTCTTTATACATACTACATCTCATTATCATCCAGTCTATATTAGCAGCAGACACAGTACAGTACGGTAGTCCACGGCTGTAGCTACCTCTGTGTCGGCACTCGGCAGTCCATCCATAATTGTATACCACCTACCCGTGGTTTTTTTTTCTTTCTTCTTTATACATACATACTACATCTCTTTATCAACCAGTCTATATTAGCAGCAGACACAGTACGGTAGTCCACGGCTGTAGCTACCTCTGTGTCGGCACTCGGCAGTCCATCCATAATTGTATACCACCTACCCGTGGTTTTTTTTTCTTTCTTCTTTATACATACATACTACATCTCTTTATCAACCAGTCTATATTAGCAGCAGACACAGTACGGTAGTCCACGGCTGTAGCTACCTCTGTGTCGGCACTCGGCAGTCCGTCCATAATTGTATACCACCTACCCGTGGTTTTTTTTTTCTTTCTTCTTTATACATACATACTACATCTCTTTATCAACCAGTCTATATTAGCAGCAGACACAGTACGGTAGTCCACGGCTGTATCTACCTCTGTGTCGGCACTCGGCAGTCCATCCATAATTGTATACCACCTACCCGTGGTTTTTTTTTCTTTCTTCTTTATACATACATACTACATCTCATTATCAACCAGTCTATATTAGCAGCAGACACAGTACGGTAGTCCACGGCTGTAGCTACCTCTGTGTCGGCACTCGGCAGTCCATCCATAATTGTATACCACCTACCCGTGGTTTTTTTTTCTTTCTTCTTTATACATACATACTACATCTCATTATCAACCAGTCTATATTAGCAGCAGACACAGTACAGTACGGTAGTCCACGGCTGTAGCTACCTCTGTGTCGGCACTCGGCAGTCCATCCATAATTGTATACCACCTACTCGTGGTTTTTTTTTCTTTCTTCTTTATACATACATACTACATCTCTTTATCAACCAGTCTATATTAGCAGCAGACACAGTACAGTACGGTAGTCCACGGCTGTAGCTACCTCTGTGTCGGCACTCGGCAGTCCGTCCATAATTGTATACCACCTACCCGTGGTTTTTTTTTTCTTTCTTCTTTATACATACTACATCTCATTATCAACCAGTCTATATTAGCAGCAGACACAGTACGGTAGTCCACGGCTGTAGCTACCTCTGTGTCGGCACTCGGCAGTCCATCCATAATTGTATACCACCTACCCGTGGTTTTTTTTTCTTTCTTCTTTATACATACTACATCTCATTATCATCCAGTCTATATTAGCAGCAGACACAGTACAGTACGGTAGTCCACGGCTGTAGCTACCTCTGTGTCGGCACTCGGCAGTCCATCCATAATTGTATACCACCTACCCGTGGTTTTTTTTTCTTTCTTCTTTATACATACATACTACATCTCTTTATCAACCAGTCTATATTAGCAGCAGACACAGTACGGTAGTCCACGGCTGTAGCTACCTCTGTGTCGGCACTCGGCAGTCCATCCATAATTGTATACCACCTACCCGTGGTTTTTTTTTCTTTCTTCTTTATACATACATACTACATCTCTTTATCAACCAGTCTATATTAGCAGCAGACACAGTACGGTAGTCCACGGCTGTAGCTACCTCTGTGTCGGCACTCGGCAGTCCGTCCATAATTGTATACCACCTACCCGTGGTTTTTTTTTCTTTCTTCTTTATACATACATACTACATCTCTTTATCAACCAGTCTATATTAGCAGCAGACACAGTACGGTAGTCCACGGCTGTAGCTACCTCTGTGTCGGCACTCGGCAGTCCATCCATAATTGTATACCACCTACCCGTGGTTTTTTTTTCTTTCTTCTTTATACATACATACTACATCTCATTATCAACCAGTCTATATTAGCAGCAGACACAGTACGGTAGTCCACGGCTGTAGCTACCTCTGTGTCGGCACTCGGCAGTCCATCCATAATTGTATACCACCTACCCGTGGTTTTTTTTTCTTTCTTCTTTATACATACATACTACATCTCATTATCAACCAGTCTATATTAGCAGCAGACACAGTACGGTAGTCCACGGCTGTAGCTACCTCTGTGTCGGCACTCGGCAGTCCGTCCATAATTGTATACCACCTACCCGTGGTTTTTCTTTCTTTCTTCTTTATACATACATACTACATCTCTTTATCAACCAGTCTATACTAGCAGCAGACACAGTACGGTAGTCCACGGCTGTAGCTACCTCTGTGTCGGCACTCGGCAGTCCGTCCATAATTGTATACCACCTACCCGTGGTTTTTTTTTCTTTCTTCTTTATACATACATACTACATCTCTTTATCAACCAGTCTATATTAGCAGCAGACACAGTACGGTAGTCCACGGCTGTAGCTACCTCTGTGTCGGCACTCGGCAGTCCATCCATAATTGTATACCACCTACCCGTGGTTTTTTTTTCTTTCTTCTTTATACATACATACTACATCTCATTATCAACCAGTCTATATTAGCAGCAGACACAGTACGGTAGTCCACGGCTGTAGCTACCTCTGTGTCGGCACTCGGCAGTCCATCCATAATTGTATACCACCTACCCGTGGTTTTTTTTTCTTTCTTCTTTATACATACATACTACATCTCATTATCAACCAGTCTATATTAGCAGCAGACACAGTACGGTAGTCCACGGCTGTAGCTACCTCTGTGTCGGCACTCGGCAGTCCGTCCATAATTGTATACCACCTACCCGTGGTTTTTTTTTCTTTCTTCTTTATACATACATACTACATCTCATTATCAACCAGTCTATATTAGCAGCAGACACAGTACGGTAGTCCACGGCTGTAGCTACCTCTGTGTCGGCACTCGGCAGTCCATCCATAATTGTATACTAGTATCCATCCATCTCCATTGTTTACCTGAGGTGCCTTTTAGTTGTGCCTATTAAAATATGGAGAACAAAAATGTTGAGGTTCCAAAATTAGGGAAAGATCAAGATCCACTTCCACCTCGTGCTGAAGCTGCTGCCACTAGTCATGGCCGAGACGATGAAATGCCAGCAACGTCGTCTGCCAAGGCCGATGCCCAATGTCATAGTACAGAGCATGTCAAATCCAAAACACCAAATATCAGTAAAAAAAGGACTCCAAAACCTAAAATAAAATTGTCGGAGGAGAAGCGTAAACTTGCCAATATGCCATTTACCACACGGAGTGGCAAGGAACGGCTGAGGCCCTGGCCTATGTTCATGGCTAGTGGTTCAGCTTCACATGAGGATGGAGGCACTCAGCCTCTCGCTAGAAAAATGAAAAGACTCAAGCTGGCAAAAGCAGTAGCACCGCAAAGAACTGTGCGTTCTTCGAAATCCCAAATCCACAAGGAGAGTCCAATTGTGTCGGTTGCGATGCCTGACCTTCCCAACACTGAACGTGAAGAGCATGCGCCTTCCACCATTTGCACGCCCCCTGCAAGTGCTGGAAGGAGCACCCGCAGTCCAGTTCCTGATAGTCAGATTGAAGATGTCAGTGTTGAAGTACACCAGGATGAGGAGGATATGGGTGTTGCTGGCGCTGGGGAGGAAATTGACCAGGAGGATTCTGATGGTGAGGTGGTTTGTTTAAGTCAGGCACCCGGGGAGACACCTGTTGTCCGTGGGAGGAATATGGCCGTTGACATGCCTGGTGAAAATACCAAAAAAATCAGCTCTTCGGTGTGGAACTATTTCAACAGAAATGCGGACAACAGGTGTCAAGCCGTGTGTTCCCTTTGTCAAGCTGTAATAAGTAGGGGTAAGGACGTTAACCACTTCGGAACATCCTCCCTTATACGTCACCTGCAGCGCATTCATAATAAGTCAGTGACAAGTTCAAAAACTTTGGGTGACAGCGGAAGCAGTCCACTGACCAGTAAATCCCTTCCTCTTGTAACCAAGCTCACGCAAACCACCCCACCAACTCCCTCAGTGTCAATTTCCTCCTTGCCCAGGAATGCCAATAGTCCTGCAGGCCATGTCACTGGCAATTCTGACGATTCCTCTCCTGCCTGGGATTCCTCCGATGCATCCTTGCGTGTAACGCCTACTGCTGCTGGCGCTGCTGTTGTTGCTGCTGGGAGTCGATGGTCATCCCAGAGGGGAAGTCGTAAGACCACTTTTACTACTTCCACCAAGCAATTGACTGTCCAACAGTCCTTTGCGAGGAAGATGAAATATCACAGCAGTCATCCTACAGCAAAGCGGATAACTGAGGCCTTGGCATCCTGGGTGGTGAGAAACGTGGTTCCGGTATCCATCATTACTGCAGAGCCAACTAGAGACTTGTTGGAGGTACTGTGTCCCCAGTACCAAATACCATCTAGGTTCCATTTCTCTAGGCAGGCGATACCGAAAATGTACACAGACCTCAGAAAAAGAGTCACCAGTGTCCTAAAAAATGCAGCTGTACCCAATGTCCACTTAACCACGGACATGTGGACAAGTGGAGCAGGGCAGGGTCAGGACTATATGACTGTGACAGCCCACTGGGTAGATGTATGGACTCCCGCCGCAAGAACAGCAGCGGCGGCACCAGTAGCAGCATCTCGCAAACGCCAACTCTTTCCTAGGCAGGCTACGCTTTGTATCACCGGTTTCCAGAATACGCACACAGCTGAAAACCTCTTACGGCAACTGAGGAAGATCATCGCGGAATGGCTTACCCCAATTGGACTCTCCTGTGCGATTTGTGGCATCGGACAACGCCAGCAATATTGTGTGTGCATTAAATATGGGCAAATTCCAGCACGTCCCATGTTTTGCACATACCTTGAATTTGGTGGTGCAGAATTTTTAAAAAAACGACAGGGGCGTGCAAGAGATGCTGTCGGTGGCCAGAAGAATTGCGGGACACTTTCGGCGTACAGGCACCACGTACAGAAGACTGGAGCACCACCAAAAACTACTGAACCTGCCCTGCCATCATCTGAAGCAAGAAGTGGTAACGAGGTGGAATTCAACCCTCTATATGCTTCAGAGGTTGGAGGAGCAGCAAAAGGCCATTCAAGCCTATACAATTGAGCACGATATAGGAGGTGGAATGCACCTGTCTCAAGCGCAGTGGAGAATGATTTCAACGTTGTGCAAGGTTCTGATGCCCTTTGAACTTGCCACACGTGAAGTCAGTTCAGACACTGCCAGCCTGAGTCAGGTCATTCCCCTCCTCAGGCTTTTGCAGAAGAAGCTGGAGACATTGAAGGAGGAGCTAACACGGAGCGATTCCGCTAGGCATGTGGGACTTGTGGATGGAGCCCTTAATTCGCTTAACAAGGATTCACGGGTGGTCAATCTGTTGAAATCAGAGCACTACATCTTGGCCACCATGCTCGATCCTAGATTTAAAGCCTACCTTGGATCTCTCTTTCCGGCAGACACAAGTCTGCTGGGGTTGAAAGACCTGCTGGTGAGAAAATTGTCAAGTCAAGCGGAACGCGACCTGTCAACATCTCCTCCTTCACATTCTCCCGCAACTGGGGGTGCGAGGAAAAGGCTCAGAATTCCGAGCCCACCCGCTGGCGGTGATGCAGGGCAGTCTGGAGCGACTGCTGATGCTGACATCTGGTCCGGACTGAAGGACCTGACAACGATTACGGACATGTCGTCTACTGTCACTGCATATGATTCTCTCAACATTGAAAGAATGGTGGAGGATTATATGAGTGACCGCATCCAAGTAGGCACGTCACACAGTCCGTACTTATACTGGCAGGAAAAAGAGGCAATTTGGAGGCCCTTGCACAAACTGGCTTTATTCTACCTAAGTTGCCCTCCCACAAGTGTGTACTCCGAAAGAGTGTTTAGTGCCGCCGCTCACCTTGTCAGTAATCGGCGTACGAGGTTACATCCAGAAAATGTGGAGAAGATGATGTTCATTAAAATGAATTATAATCAATTCCTCCGCGGAGACATTGACCAGCAGCAATTGCCTCCACAAAGTACACAGGGAGCTGAGATGGTGGATTCCAGTGGGGACGAATTGATAATCTGTGAGGAGGGGGATGTACACGGTGATATATCGGAGGATGATGATGAGGTGGACATCTTGCCTCTGTAGAGCCAGTTTGTGCAAGGAGAGATTAATTGCTTCTTTTTTGGGGGGGGTCCAAACCAACCCGTCATATCAGTCACAGTCGTGTGGCAGACCCTGTCACTGAAATGATGGGTTGGTTAAAGTGTGCATGTCCTGTTTATACAACATAAGGGTGGGTGGGAGGGCCCAAGGACAATTCCATCTTGCACCTCTTTTTTCTTTTATTTTTCTTTGCATCATGTGCTGTTTGGGGAGGGTTTTTTGGAAGGGCCATCCTGCGTGACACTGCAGTGCCACTCCTAGATGGGCCCGGTGTTTGTGTCGGCCACTAGGGTCGCTTATCTTACTCACACAGTCAGCTACCTCATTGCGCCTCTTTTTTTCTTTGCGTCATGTGCTGTTTGGGGAGGGTTTTTTGGAAGGGCCATCCTGCGTGACACTGCAGTGCCACTCCTAGATGGGCCCGGTGTTTGTGTCGGCCACTAGGGTCGCTTATCTTACTCACACAGTCAGCTACCTCATTGCGCCTCTTTTTTTCTTTGCGTCATGTGCTGTTTGGGGAGGGTTTTTTGGAAGGGACATCCTGCGTGACACTGCAGTGCCACTCCTAGATGGGCCCGGTGTTTGTGTCGGCCACTAGGGTCGCTTATCTTACTCACACAGTCAGCTACCTCATTGCGCCTCTTTTTTTCTTTGCGTCATGTGCTGTTTGGGGAGGGTTTTTTGGAAGGGACATCCTGCGTGACACTGCAGTGCCACTCCTAGATGGGCCCGGTGTTTGTGTCGGCCACTAGGGTCGCTTATCTTACTCACACAGTCAGCTACCTCATTGCGCCTCTTTTTTTCTTTGCGTCATGTGCTGTTTGGGGAGGGTTTTTTGGAAGGGACATCCTGCGTGACACTGCAGTGCCACTCCTAGATGGGCCCGGTGTTTGTGTCGGCCACTAGGGTCGCTTATCTTACTCACACAGTCAGCTACCTCATTGCGCCTCTTTTTTTCTTTGCGTCATGTGCTGTTTGGGGAGGGTTTTTTGGAAGGGCCATCCTGCGTGACACTGCAGTGCCACTCCTAGATGGGCCCGGTGTTTGTGTCGGCCACTAGGGTCGCTTATCTTACTCACACAGTCAGCTACCTCATTGCGCCTCTTTTTTTCTTTGCGTCATGTGCTGTTTGGGGAGGGTTTTTTGGAAGGGACATCCTGCGTGACACTGCAGTGCCACTCCTAGATGGGCCCGGTGTTTGTGTCGGCCACTAGGGTCGCTTATCTTACTCACACAGTCAGCTACCTCATTGCGCCTCTTTTTTTCTTTGCGTCATGTGCTGTTTGGGGAGGGTTTTTTGGAAGGGACATCCTGCGTGACACTGCAGTGCCACTCCTAGATGGGCCCGGTGTTTGTGTCGGCCACTAGGGTCGCTTATCTTACTCACACAGTCAGCTACCTCATTGCGCCTCTTTTTTTCTTTGCGTCATGTGCTGTTTGGGGAGGGTTTTTTGGAAGGGACATCCTGCGTGACACTGCAGTGCCACTCCTAGATGGGCCCGGTGTTTGTGTCGGCCACTAGGGTCGCTTATCGTACTCACACAGTCAGCTACCTCATTGCGCCTCTTTTTTTCTTTGCGTCATGTGCTGTTTGGGGAGGGTTTTTTGGAAGGGCCATCCTGCGTGACACTGCAGTGCCACTCCTAGATGGGCCCGGTGTTTGTGTCGGCCACTAGGGTCGCTTATCTTACTCACACAGTCAGCTACCTCATTGCGCCTCTTTTTTTCTTTGCGTCATGTGCTGTTTGGGGAGGGTTTTTGGAAGGGACATCCTGCGTGACACTGCAGTGCCACTCCTAGATGGGCCCGGTGTTTGTGTCGGCCACTAGGGTCGCTTATCTTACTCACACAGCGACCTCGGTGCAAATTTTAGGACTAAAAATAATATTGTGAGGTGTGAGGTATTCAGAATAGACTGAAAATGAGTGTAAATTATGGTTTTTGAGGTTAATAATACTTTGGGATCAAAATGACCCCCAAATTCTATGATTTAAGCTGTTTTTTAGGGTTTTTTGAAAAAAACACCCGAATCCAAAACACACCCGAATCCGACAAAAAAAATTCGGTGAGGTTTTGCCAAAACGCGGTCGAACCCAAAACACGGCCGCGGAACCGAACCCAAAACCAAAACACAAAACCCGAAAAATTTCCGGCGCTCATCTCTAGTGTTAATGGTTAGGGATAGGAATAACGTTTAGGGATAGTGGGAAAAAAACTAATCGGAATGCAGCTGCTGGACATTGCCGCCAGAACTTATCCTCACATGACCACCGGGACCTGGAAGAAGATGCTAGAGTCGCTGGAGCCCCTGGAACAAGGAAAGGCACCACTAGTCCACCAGGGGCTGTTTGTCGAAAGTTCATCATCAACATGATAACTGTCGAGCAATCGTACCCAACCCGCACGATGTTCATCCATTTTGTTCTTTAACTCCCACAACTGGCAGAAGCGTGCACTTCTGTGTCTCCATTTCCCGTATTCCTTCTCCCCATTGTTATTGCCATCTGTTGTTACTATTCACAACTTGCTGAGATTGAGAAGTAGCGGTGATCAGTGACAGCTGCAGTCGGACTAGATGTCAGCCGTCCAGCAGTCTCCCTCTGTTCCTTTGTTAGGAGACAAGGAGTGGAGCACAGTGGTCAGTTTGCTAAGCACTAATAGATTTTGATGATATTCCCTGGGTATATTTGGCTCGTACTTTACTGTGGCGTGCTGCACTGCTGTGACTGTGAAGGGCTGTGGGGTGCAGCACTGCTGTGACTGTGAAGGGCTGTGGGGTGCAGCACTGCTGTGACTGTGAAGGGCTGTGGGGTGCAGCACTGCTGTGACTGTGAAGGGCTGTGGGGTGCAGCACTGCTGTGACTGTGAAGAGGATATATAATATAACAGCTCAGCTGTAATTCTATTCTACACATAGCACAAACCAGAAGTGGGGAGGCATGGCCATATCAGTTGGTGGATGATAGTTAATAAGTCGACACCATAGGGTTGACAGTCAATAGGTTGAAAGGGTCAAAAGGTCAACATATAAAAGGTGGACAGTACAAAAGGTCAACAGGATCAAAACGTTGACATGAAAATGTTCGACACATATGGTCGACACATGGTTTTTATTTTATTTTCATATTTTTACAACTTTCGCTTCATTTACTATCCATGTCACAATTGATTACCTTTAGTAACCTTGAGGCGAGTGAAGCAACGCACCCAAAGCGAGCCCGCAAGTGGCCACATTTCAACAAATTTGGGCCAAATATGTTTAAAAGCACAAAATAGCACAAACAAAGATTGTCGATTTTTTGGTGTTGACCTTTGACTCTGTCAACCTTTAATCTGTCGACCTTTTGACCCTGTCGACCCTATGGTATTGACATATTGACTATAGATCTTTTATCTGTCTATCTATTAAGCCATACCCGGCCATAGCAAATAAATTGAGCACTTAAAAACAAAGCCAGTAAAGGTGCGCTGTGTCAAAACCATCAATCATTATTAGTATTATTTTAAAAAAACAACACAAAGAGGCACTGTGGGCTTCAGCAATGTGGGGCACTATGTTGAGTGTTCAGAGCAGGCGCCGTGTCAAAAAAAATTAAACTGTCAAAAAATAATGTTCAGTAGGTGCCACCATTACTAGAAGCAATGTAAGTCGCAGTGTGAACGAAAATAAAACTTGTGTGTGTTGTTCAGGTTCAGGCATTGTGTTATAAACTAATAACATTCATTAAGTGCCAGAATCAGAATCAGCTTTATTGGTCAGGTATACTTGCGTATACTAGGAATTTGTCTTCGGTTTGCTATACAACAGCCAAGTAGGTAACAGATAAGCAGGTGTGTGGGATGGGGGGACGGGACGGGACAAGTAAAGTCAGACAGATAGGTATACCATAGGGACACAAGTGAGTTACATGTACGTCTAGGCAGAATGACTAGTGTGCCATTACTAGAAGCGCTGAGAGTTGAGATAGACCAGTCGATAGAAGAGCAGGAGCAGCAACCCAGTACTAGTGCCTGTGGCTGCTGCCAGTCATGATAGTACTTCAGCATCCACTAAAGGTGTTCCAGGGGACACAAAGTTTAAGATAACAATGTTAAAGAAAACATTACCTGTAATAATAAAGGGAGTATTTACTGCTGAAAACGTAAAATTACGTGCACCACACGCAGTGGCAAGGAAAGTCCCAGGACACGACCTTTGTTTGTGAGTGGTGGTGATGCTACTGCTGTTTCATGCTCTAGGATGCCTATTGGGGAAGCTGGGGCCAAACACTGTCAGGCACTTCTGTAACCTCACATGATGATGCAGCACCTTCTCACTCTGAGTCTAGTAGAGGTGTTACCATTAAAACAGACAAATCATTGCCCCCCCTCCCCACAAAAAAAAGGACACTAAGGCTGAAGAACAAACTGTATGTTCACAAATCCCTGAGGAGGGTCTAGGGGTGTCCATGTTAACGATGTGTGAGTCTGACATTTCTGACACTGTACTCGTAGAGAAGCCTCCTTCCACCATTTATGCACCCTCTGAACGGGATCCGGTCTGAAGATCGACAGTGCCTAGGTCGACAATGTTTAGGTCGACCACTATAGGTCGACAGTCACTAGGTTGACATGGATGGAAGGTCGACAGGGTTTCTAGGTCGACATGTGCTAGGTCGACAGGTCTAAAGGTCGACATGAGTTTTTCAAATTTTTTATTTTTTTAATTTTTTCATACTTAACGATCCATGTGGACTACGATTGGAACGGTAAAGTGTGCCGAGCGAAGCGGTAGCGGAGCAAAGGCACCATGCCCGAAGCATGGCGAGCGAAGCGAGCCATGCGAGGGAACGCGGTGCACTAATTTGGGGTCCCGGTCACTTTACGAAGAAAACAACACAAAAAAATATATCCTCATGTCGACCTTTAGACCTGTCGACCTAGCACATGTCGACCTAGAGACCCTGTCGACCTTCCATCCATGTCAACCTAGTGACTGTCGACCTAAACATTGTCGACCTAGGCACTGTCGATAAAACGAACCACACCCCCTCTGAACATGTGGGCATGAGCAGTACAAGCAAAGATGGTGACAGAAATTGAGGATGCTAGTGGGGAAGTGCAACAGGATGAGGGGGATATTTGTATATCTGACTCTAATAGGGATGATGAGGATGTTGTTTGTGTGAAAGAAAGTAAGCCACCAGTGGCAGCAGTTCTTGCCTGTGATAAAAAGAAGGCCATTGTCATTAGTTTAGCCAGCCATCCTTTGCCAATAATGGTGAGCAATATTTGAGCTGTGAGGTGGGAATTGACTGGAAATGACTGTAAAACAGGTCCAAATTACATTATTTTTTCTGTTTTTTTTTAGCTTTTTTTAAAATCCAGATTCAAAACCAAAACACGTGAGAGTGGTTTTGCCAAAACCAGAAAACAAAAACAAAACAAAACACCAAGAGCAGATCAAGACAAGTAAACTCAAAATGTTCATCACATGTATGAACCGTATCATTAATAGTAACAATACAGATTGTTACTATTAGGAGTGGCGGTGCAATTAGCGTTCACCCCTAAATCATCCCCTTACTGTATACATTTAAAGTATCTTTCTGCTTCACAGTGTATCACAAATTCTATTAAAATTCCCTCTTTTGTCTTGTTAGTAGAGTGCTACATTTGTTCATTTCCACCCGCTCTGGTCCTTAAATACAAAATAAAAGTATATTTTAAAATGTATTTTAACAAACACAGGAGAAAAGGGATACGGCCGTTAAGTCGACACAGCTTAGGTCGACAGTCATTAGGTCGACCACTGAAGGTCGAAATGCATTAGGTCAACATGGTCAATAGGTCGACATGTCAAAAGTTCGACATGAGTTTAATAAAAATAATTTTTTGGACTTTTTCATACTTGACGATCCACGTGGACTACAACTGGGAACGGTAACCTGCGCCGAGCGTAGCGAGGCACCTTGCCCGAAGCTTGCTCGGCATGCTAGGGGATACGGTGCACTAATTGTGGTTCCCCGTCACTTTACAAAGAAAATGACACCAAAAAAAGTCCAAAAACCCATGTCGACCTTTTGACCTGTCGAACTAGTACATGTCGACCTAATGACCATGTCGACCTTTTGCCCCTGTCAACCTAATGCATGTTGACCTTCAGTGGTCAACCTAATGACTATCGACCTAAGTTGAGACGACCCATACCTGGAGAAGGTCTGTATGTGACGGGGTTGTTACATATCACACTTGTTCCCACAGAAGGAAAAATTGTTGGAGTACTGGAGGCCAAGAGCAGAAAAACCCTCATTTGCTATCCTCATGAAACTAAGTGTTCCAGGAACAAATCCGCAGCCGAACAACAAACAGTAAATACGAGTTAAACCCATTTCAGGATATTAAAGAATGCAAAAAATGGGTTATCAAATGGAAATGATCTTTCTCAAATGGAAACCAGAATGTTGTTTGTGGCTACGATAGAATACAAAGAACCTTCATCTTACACAATGAATTCTGGGGGACTGCAAACCACAAACTACACTGCAGAATGACACAGTTTTAATTATTGTATAAAAGAAAAATAAGAATTTACTTACCGATAATTCTATTTCTCATAGTCCGTAGTGGATGCTGGGGACTCCGAAAGGACCATGGGGAATAGCGGCTCCGCAGGAGACTGGGCACAAAGTAAAAGCTTTAGGACTAGCTGGTGTGCACTGGCTCCTCCCCCGATGACCCTCCTCCAAGCCTCAGTTAGGATACTGTGCCCGGACGAGCGTACACAATAAGGAAGGATCTTGAATCCCGGGTAAGACTCATACCAGCCACACCAATCACACCGTACAACTTGTGATCTGAACCCAGTTAACAGCATGATAACAGAAGGAGCCTCTGAAAAGATGGCTCACAACAACAATAACCCGATTTTTGTAACAATAACTATGTACAAGTAATGCAGACAATCCGCACTTGGGATGGGCGCCCAGCATCCACTACGGACTATGAGAAATAGAATTATCGGTAAGTAAATTCTTATTTTCTCTAACGTCCTAGTGGATGCTGGGGACTCCGAAAGGACCATGGGGATTATACCAAAGCTCCCAAACGGGCGGGAGAGTGCGGATGACTCTGCAGCACCGAATGAGAGAACTCCAGGTCCTCCTCAGCCAGGGTATCAAATTTGTAGAATTTAGCAAACGTGTTTGCCCCTGACCAAGTAGCTGTTCGGCAAAGTTGTAAAGCCGAGACCCCTCGGGCAGCCGCCCAAGATGAGCCCACTTTCCGTGTGGAATGGGCTTTTACAGATTTTGGCTGTGGCAGGCCTGCCACAGAATGTGCAAGCTGAATTGTACTACAAATCCAACGAGCAACCGTCTGCTTAGAAGCAGGAGCACCCAGCTTGTTGGGTGCATACAGGATAAACAGCGAATCAGATTTCCTGACTCCAGCCGTCCTGGAAACATATATTTTCAGGGCCCTGACTACGTCCAGCAACTTGGAATCCTCCAAGTCCCTAGTAGCCGCAGGCACCACAATAGGCTGGTTTAAGTGAAATGCTGAAACCACCTTAGGGAGAAATTGAGGACGAGTCCTCAATTCTGCCCTGTCCGTATGAAAAATTAGGTAAGGGCTTTTATAGGATAAAGCCGCCAATTCTGAGACACGCCTGGCTGAAGCCAGGGCTAACAGCATTACCACTTTCCATGTGAGATATTTTAAGTCCACAGTGGTGAGTGGTTCAAACCAATGTGATTTTAGGAATCCCAAAACTACATTGAGATCCCAAGGTGCCACTGGAGGCACAAAAGGAGGCTGTATATGCAGTACTCCCTTGACAAACGTCTGAACTTCAGGAACAGAAGCCAGTTCTTCTTGGAAGAATATTGACAGGGCCGAAATTTGAACCTTAATGGACCCTAATTTGAGGCCCATAGACAGTCCTGTTTGCAGGAAATGCAGGAAACGACCCAGTTGAAATTCCTCTGTAGGGGCCTTCCTGGCCTCGCACCACGCAACATATTTACGCCAAATACGGTGATAATGTTGTATGGTTACATCCTTCCTGGCTTTGATCAGGGTAGGGATGACTTCATCCGGAATGCCTTTTTCCTTCAGGATCCGGCGTTCAACCGCCAATCCGTCAAACGCAGCCGCGGTAAGTCTTGGAACAGACATGGTCCCTGCTGGAGCAGGTCCTTTCTTAGAGGTAGAGGCCACGGGTCTTCCGTGAGCATCTCTTGAATTTCCGGGTACCAAGTCCTTCTTGGCCAATCCGGAGCCACGAGTATAGTCTTTACTCCTCTCCTTCTTATGATTCTCAGTACTTTTGGTATGAGAGGAAGAGGAGGGAACACATACACTGACTGGTACACCCACGGTGTTACCAGAGCGTCCACAGCTATTGCCTGAGGGTCCCTTGACCTGGCGCAATATCTGTCCAGTTTTTTGTTGAGGCGGGACGCCATCATGTCCACCTTTGGTTTTTCCCAACGGTTCACAATCATGTGGAAGACTTCTGGGTGAAGTCCCCACTCCCCCGGGTGAAGATCATGTCTGCTGAGGAAGTCTGCTTCCCAGTTGTCCACTCCCGGAATGAACACTGCTGACAGTGATATCACATAATTCTCCGCCCAGCGAAGAATCCTTGCCACTTCCATCATTGCCCTCCTGCTTCTTGTGCCGCCCTGTCTGTTTACGTGGGCGACTGCCGTGATGTTGTCCGACTAGATCAACACCGGCTGACCCTGAAGCAGAGGTCTTGCCAGACTTAGGGCATTGTAAATGGCCCTTAGTTCCAGGATATTTATGTGAAGTGACGTTTCCATGCTTGACCACAAGCCCTGGAAATTTCTTCCCTGTGTGACTGCTCCCCAGCCTCTCAGGCTGGCATCCGTGGTCACCAGGACCCAATCCTGAATGCCGAATCTGCGGCCCTCTAGGAGATGAGCACTCTGTAACCACCACAGGAGAGACACCCTTGTCCTTGGAGACAGGGTTATCCGCTGATGCATTTGAAGATGCGATCCGGACCATTTGTCCAGCAGATCCCACTGAAAAGTTCTTGCGTGGAATCTGACGAATGGAATCGCTTCGTAAGAAGCCACCATCTTTCCCAGGACCCTTGTGCATTGATGTACTGACACTTGGCCTGGTCTTAGGAGGTTCCTGACTAGGTCGGATAACTCCTTGGCTTTCTCCTCCGGGAGAAACACCTTTTTCTGTACTGTGTCCAGAATCATCCCTAGGAACAGCAGACGTGTCGTCGGAATCAGCTGCGATTTTGGAATATTTAGAATCCATCTGTGCTGTCGTAGTACTACTTGAGATAGTGCTACTCCGACCTCTAACTGTTCTCTGGACCTTGCCCTTATCAGGAGATCGTCCAAGTAAGGGATAATTAAGACGCCTTTTCTTCGAAGAAGAATCATCATTTCGGCCATTACCTTGGTAAAGACCCGGGGTGCCGTGGACAATCCAAACGGCAGCGTCTGAAACTGATAGTGACAGTTCTGTACCACAAACCTGAGGTACCCTTGGTGAGAAGGGCAAATTGGGACATGGAGGTAAGCATCCTTGATGTCCAGAGACACCATATAGTCCCCTTCTTCCAGGTTCGCTATCACTGCTTTGAGTGACTCCATCTTGAACTTGAACCTTTTTATGTAAGTGTTCAAGGATTTCAGATTTAAAATGGGTCTCACCGAGCCGTCCGGCTTCGGTACCACAAACAGCGTGGAATAATACCCCTTTCCCTGTTGTAGGAGGGGTACCTTGATTATCACCTGCTGGGAATACAGCTTGTGAATGGCTTCCAATACCGCCTCCCTGTCGGGGGGAGACGTTGGTAAAGCAGACTTCAGGAACCGGCGAGGGGGAGACGTCTCGAATTCCAATTTGTACCCCTGAGATACTACCTGCAGGATCCAGGGGTCCACTTGCGAGTGAGCCCACTGCGCGCTGAAATTCTTGAGACGGGCCCCCACCGTGCCTGAGTCCGCTTGTAAGGCTCAGCGTCATGCTGAGGACTTGGCAGAAGCGGGGGAGGGCTTCTGTTCGTGGGAAGAGGCTGTTTGCTGCAGTCTTTTTCCCCTTCCTCTGCCCCGGGGCAGATATGAGTGGCCTTTTGCCCGCTTGCCCTCATGGGGACGAAAGGACTGAGCCTGAAAAGACGGTATCTTTTTCTGCTGCGAGGTGACTTGGGGTAAAAAGGTGGATTTTCCAGCCGTTGCCGTGGCCACCAGGTCCGATAGACCGACCCCAAATAACTCCTCCCCTTTATACGGCAATACTTCCATATGCCGTTTGGAATCCGCATCCCCTGACCACTGTCGCGTCCATAATCCTCTTCTGGCAGAAATGGACATCGCACTTACTCTTGATGCCAGAGTGCAAATATCCCTCTGTGCATCTCGCATATATAGAAATGCATCCTTTAAATGCTCTATAGTCAATAATATATTGTCCCTGTCCAGGGTATCAATATTTTCAGTCAGGGAATCCGACCAAGCCACCCCAGCACTGCACATCCAGGCTGAGGCGATTGCTGGTCGCAGTATACCAGTATGTGTGTATATACTTTTAAGGATATTTTCCAGCTTCCTATCAGCTGGTTCCTTGAGGGCGGCCGTATCAGGAGACGGTAACGCCACTTGTTTTGATAAGCGTGTGAGCGCCTTATCTACGCTAGGGGGTGTTTCCCAACGCGCCCTAACCTCTGGCGGGAAAGGGTATAATGCCAATAATTTTTTAGAAATGAGCAGTTTTTTATCGGGGGAAACCCACGCTTCATCACACACCTCATTTAATTCATCTGATTCAGGAAAAACTACGGGTAGTTTTTTCACACCCCACATAATACCCTTTTTTGTGGTACTTGTAGTATCAGAAATGTTCAAAACCTCCTTCATTGCCGTGATCATGTAACGTGTGGCCCTACTGGAAAATACGTTTGTTTCCTCACCGTCGACACTGGAGTCAGTGTCCGTGTCTGTATCGACCTGAGGTAACGGGCGTTTTATAGCCCCTGACGGTGTTTGAGACGCCTGTACAGGTATTAACTGATTTGCCGGCTGTCTCATGTCGTCAACAGTCTTTTGTAAAGTGCCGACACTATCACGTAATTCTTTCCATAAGACCATCCAGTCGGGTGTCGACTCCCTAGGGGGTGACATCACTAACACAGGCAATTGCTCCGCCTCCACACCATTTTCCTCCTCATACATGTCGACACAGCGTACCGACACACAGCACACACACAGGGAATGCTCTGACAGAGGACAGGACCCCACTAGCCCTTTGGGGAGACAGAGGGAGAGTTTGCCAGCACACACCAGAGCGCTATATATATATACAGGGATAACCTTATATAAGTGTTTTTCCCTAATATAGCTGCTGTATATATTAATATGCCAATTTAGTGCCCCCCCTCTCTTGTTTTACCCTGTTTCTGTAGTGCAGGACTGCAGGGGAGAGTCAGGGAGCCTTCCTCCAACGGAGCTGTGAGGAAAAAATGGCGCTTGTGTGCTGAGGAGATAGGCCGCCGAAAAAGGGGCGGAGCCTTTCTCCCGCTTTTTTGTGGAAAACTGGCAGGGGTTAAATACATCCATATAGCCCAGGAGCTATATGTGATGTATTTTTAGCCATTTAAGGTATTTTCATTGCGTCCCAGGGCGCCCCCCCCCCAGCGCCCTGCACCCTTAGTGACCGGAGTGTGAAGTGTGCTGAGAGCAATGGCGCACAGCTGCGGTGCTGTGCGCTACCTTATTGAAGACAGGACGTCTTCTGCCGCCGATTTTCCGGACCTCTTCACTCTTCTGGCTCTGTAAGGGGGCCGGCGGCACGGCTCCGGGACCCATCCATGGCTGGGCCTGTGATCGTCCCTCTGGAGCTAATGTCCAGTAGCCTAAGAAGCCCAATCCACTCTGCACACAGGTGAGTTCGCTTCTTCTCCCCTTAGTCCCTCGATGCAGTGAGCCTGTTGCCAGCAGGTCTCACTGAAAATAAAAAAACCTATTTAAACTTTTACTCTAAGCAGCTCAGGAGAGCCACCTAGATTGCACTAGAGATGAGCGCCGGAAATTTTTCGGGTTTTGTGTTTTGGTTTTGGGTTCGGTTCCGCGGCCGTGTTTTGGGTTCGACCGCGTTTTGGCAAAACCTCACCGAATTTTTTTTGTCGGATTCGGGTGTGTTTTGGATTCGGGTGTTTTTTTCAAAAAACCCTAAAAAACAGCTTAAATCATAGAATTTGGGGGTCATTTTGATCCCAAAGTATTATTAACCTCAAAAACCATAATTTACACTCATTTTCAGTCTATTCTGAATACCTCACACCTCACAATATTATTTTTAGTACTAAAATTTGCACCGAGGTCGCTGTGTGAGTAAGATAAGCGACCCTAGTGGCCGACACAAACACCGGGCCCAACTAGGAGTGGCACTGCAGTGTCACGCAGGATGTCCCTTCCAAAAAACCCTCCCCAAACAGCACATGACGCAAAGAAAAAAAGAGGCGCAATGAGGTAGCTGTGTGAGTAAGATAAGCGACCCTAGTGGCCGACACAAACACCGGGCCCATCTAGGAGTGGCACTGCAGTGTCACGCAGGATGTCCCTTCCAAAAAACCCTCCCCAAACAGCACATGACGCAAAGAAAAAAAGAGGCGCAATGAGGTAGCTGACTGTGTGAGTAAGATAAGCGACCCTAGTGGCCGACACAAACACCGGGCCCATCTAGGAGTGGCACTGCAGTGTCACGCAGGATGGCCCTTCCAAAAAACCCTCCCCAAACAGCACATGACGCAAAGAAAAAAAGAGGCGCAATGAGGTAGCTGACTGTGTGAGTAAGATAAGCGACCCTAGTGGCCGACACAAACACCGGGCCCATCTAGGAGTGGCACTGCAGTGTCACGCAGGATGGCCCTTCCAAAAAACCCTCCCCAAACAGCACATGACGCAAAGAAAAAAAGAGGCGCAATGAGGTAGCTGACTGTGTGAGTAAGATAAGCGACCCTAGTGGCCGACACAAACACCGGGCCCATCTAGGAGTGGCACTGCAGTGTCACGCAGGATGGCCCTTCCAAAAAACCCTCCCCAAACAGCACATGACGCAAAGAAAAAAAGAGGCGCAATGAGGTAGCTGACTGTGTGAGTAAGATAAGCGACCCTAGTGGCCGACACAAACACCGGGCCCATCTAGGAGTGGCACTGCAGTGTCACGCAGGATGGCCCTTCCAAAAAACCCTCCCCAAACAGCACATGACGCAAAGAAAAATAAAAGAAAAAAGAGGTGCAAGATGGAATTGTCCTTGGGCCCTCCCACCCACCCTTATGTTGTATAAACAGGACATGCACACTTTAACCAACCCATCATTTCAGTGACAGGGTCTGCCACACGACTGTGACTGATATGACGGGTTGGTTTGGACCCCCCCCAAAAAAGAAGCAATTAATCTCTCCTTGCACAAACTGGCTCTACAGAGGCAAGATGTCCACCTCATCATCATCCTCCGATATATCACCGTGTACATCCCCCTCCTCACAGATTATCAATTGGTCTTCACTGGAATCCACCATCTCAGCTCCCTGTGTACTTTGTGGAGGCAATTGCTGCTGGTCAATGTCTCCGCGGAGGAATTGATTATAATTCATTTTAATGAACATCATCTTCTCCACATTTTCTGGATGTAACCTCGTACGCCGATTGCTGACAAGGTGAGCGGCGGCACTAAACACTCTTTCGGAGTACACACTTGTGGGAGGGCAACTTAGGTAGAATAAAGCCAGTTTGTGCAAGGGCCTCCAAATTGCCTCTTTTTCCTGCCAGTATAAGTACGGACTGTGTGACGTGCCTACTTGGATGCGGTCACTCATATAATCCTCCACCATTCTTTCAATGTTGAGAGAATCATATGCAGTGACAGTAGACGACATGTCCGTAATCGTTGTCAGGTCCTTCAGTCCGGACCAGATGTCAGCATCAGCAGTCGCTCCAGACTGCCCTGCATCACCGCCAGCGGGTGGGCTCGGAATTCTGAGCCTTTTCCTCGCACCCCCAGTTGCGGGAGAATGTGAAGGAGGAGATGTTGACAGGTCGCGTTCCGCTTGACTTGACAATTTTCTCACCAGCAGGTCTTTCAACCCCAGCAGACTTGTGTCTGCCGGAAAGAGAGATCCAAGGTAGGTTTTAAATCTAGGATCGAGCACGGTGGCCAAAATGTAGTGCTCTGATTTCAACAGATTGACCACCCGTGAATCCTTGTTAAGCGAATTAAGGGCTCCATCCACAAGTCCCACATGCCTAGCGGAATCGCTCCGTGTTAGCTCCTCCTTCAATGTCTCCAGCTTCTTCTGCAAAAGCCTGATGAGGGGAATGACCTGACTCAGGCTGGCAGTGTCTGAACTGACTTCACATGTGGCAAGTTCAAAGGGCATCAGAACCTTGCACAACGTTGAAATCATTCTCCACTGCACTTGAGACAGGTGCATTCCACCTCCTATATCGTGCTCAATTGTATAGGCTTGAATGGCCTTTTGCTGCTCCTCCAACCTCTGAAGCATATAGAGGGTTGAATTCCACCTCGTTACCACTTCTTGCTTCAGATGATGGCAGGGCAGGTTCAGTAGTTTTTGGTGGTGCTCCAGTCTTCTGTACGTGGTGCCTGTACGCCGAAAGTGTCCCGCAATTCTTCTGGCCACCGACAGCATCTCTTGCACGCCCCTGTCGTTTTTTAAAAAATTCTGCACCACCAAATTCAAGGTATGTGCAAAACATGGGACGTGCTGGAATTTGCCCATATTTAATGCACACACAATATTGCTGGCGTTGTCCGATGCCACAAATCCACAGGAGAGTCCAATTGGGGTAAGCCATTCTGCGATGATCTTCCTCAGTTGCCGTAAGAGGTTTTTAGCTGTGTGCGTATTCTGGAAAGCGGTGATACAAAGCGTAGCCTGCCTAGGAAAGAGTTGGCATTTGCGAGATGCTGCTACTGGTGCCGCCGCTGCTGTTCTTGCGGCGGGAGTCCATACATCTACCCAGTGGGCTGTCACAGTCATATAGTCCTGACCCTGCCCTGCTCCACTTGTCCACATGTCCGTGGTTAAGTGGACATTGGGTACAACTGCATTTTTTAGGACACTGGTGAGTCTTTTTCTGACGTCCGTGTACATTCTCGGTATCGCCTGCCTACAGAAGTGGAACCTAGATGGTATTTGGTAACGGGGGCACACTGCCTCAATAAATTGTCTAGTTCCCTGTGAACTAACGGCGGATACACGTCTAACACCAACATAGTTGTCAAGGCCTCAGTTATCCGCTTTGCAGCAGGATGACTGCTGTGATATTTCATCTTCCTCGCAAAGGACTGTTGGACAGTCAATTGCTTACTGGAAGTAGTACAAGTGGGCTTACGACTTCCCCTCTGGGATGACCATCGACTCCCAGCAGCAACAACAGCAGCGCCAGCAGCAGTAGGCGTTACACGCAAGGATGCATCGGAGGAATCCCAGGCAGGAGAGGACTCGTCAGAATTGCCAGTGACATGGCCTGCAGGACTATTGGCATTCCTGGGGAAGGAGGAAATTGACACTGAGGGAGTTGGTGGGGTGGTTTGCGTGAGCTTGGTTACAAGAGGAAGGGATTTACTGGTCAGTGGACTGCTTCCGCTGTCGCCCAAAGTTTTTGAACTTGTCACTGACTTATTATGAATGCGCTGCAGGTGACGTATAAGGGAGGATGTTCCGAGGTGGTTAACGTCCTTACCCCTACTTATTACAGCTTGACAAAGGGAACACACGGCTTGACAAATGTTGTCCGCATTTCTGGTGAAATACTTCCACACCGAAGAGCTGATTTTTTTGGTATTTTCACCAGGCATGTCAACGGCCATATTCCTCCCACGGACAACAGGTGTCTCCCCGGGTGCCTGACTTAAACAAACCACCTCACCATCAGAATCCTCCTGGTCAATTTCCTCCCCAGCGCCAGCAACACCCATATCCTCCTCATCCTGGTGTACTTCAACACTGACATCTTCAATCTGACTATCAGGAACTGGACTGCGGGTGCTCCTTCCAGCACTTGCAGGGGGCGTGCAAATGGTGGAAGGCGCATGCTCTTCACGTCCAGTGTTGGGAAGGTCAGGCATCGCAACCGACACAATTGGACTCTCCTTGTGGATTTGGGATTTCGAAGAACGCACAGTTCTTTGCGGTGCTTTTGCCAGCTTGAGTCTTTTCAGTTTTCTAGCGAGAGGCTGAGTGCTTCCATCCTCATGTGAAGCTGAACCACTAGCCATGAACATAGGCCAGGGCCTCAGCCGTTCCTTGCCACTCCGTGTGGTAAATGGCATATTGGCAAGTTTACGCTTCTCCTCCGACAATTTTATTTTAGGTTTTGGAGTCCTTTTTTTACTGATATTTGGTGTTTTGGATTTGACATGCTCTGTACTATGACATTGGGCATCGGCCTTGGCAGACGACGTTGCTGGCATTTCATCGTCTCGGCCATGACTAGTGGCAGCAGCTTCAGCACGAGGTGGAAGTGGATCTTGATCTTTCCCTAATTTTGGAACCTCAACATTTTTGTTCTCCATATTTTAATAGGCACAACTAAAAGGCACCTCAGGTAAACAATGGAGATGGATGGATACTAGTATACAATTATGGATGGACTGCCGAGTGCCGACACAGAGGTAGCTACAGCCGTGGACTATTGTACTGTACTGTGTCTGCTGCTAATATAGACTGGATGATAATGAGATGTAGTATGTATGTATAAAGAAGAAATAAAAAAAAACCACGGGTAGGTGGTATACAATTATGGATGGACTGCCGAGTGCCGACACAGAGGTAGCTACAGCCGTGGACTACTGTACTGTGTCTGCTGCTAATATAGACTGGTTGATAAAGAGATGTAGTATGTATGTATAAAGAAGAAAGAAAAAAAAACCACGGGTAGGTGGTATACAATTATGGATGGACTGCCGAGTGCCGACACAGAGGTAGCTACAGCCGTGGACTACCGTACTGTGTCTGCTGCTAATATAGACTGGTTGATAATGAGATGTAGTATGTATAAAGAAGAAAGAAAAAAAAACCACGGGTAGGTGGTATACAATTATGGACGGACTGCCGAGTGCCGACACAGAGGTAGCTACAGCCGTGGACTACCGTACTGTACTGTGTCTGCTGCTAATATAGACTGGATGACAATGAGATGTAGTATGTATAAAGAAGAAAGAAAAAAAAACCACGGGTAGGTGGTATACAATTATGGATGGACTGCCGAGTGCCGACACAGAGGTAGCTACAGCCGTGGACTACCGTACTGTGTCTGCTGCTAATATAAACTGGTTGATAATGAGATGTAGTATGTATAAAGAAGAAAGAAAAAAAAAACACGGGTAGGTGGTATACAATTATGGACGGACTGCCGAGTGCCGACACAGAGGTAGCTACAGCCGTGGACTACCGTACTGTGTCTGCTGCTAATATAGACTGGTTGATAATGAGATGTAGTATGTATAAAGAAGAAAGAAAAAAAAAACCACGGGTAGGTGGTATACAATTATGGATGGACTGCCGAGTGCCGACACAGAGGTAGCTACAGCCGTGGACTACTGTACTGTGTCTGCTGCTAATATAGACTGGTTGATAAAGAGATGTAGTATGTATGTATAAAGAAGAAAGAAAAAAAAACCACGGGTAGGTGGTATACAATTATGGACGGACTGCCGAGTGCCGACACAGAGGTAGCTACAGCCGTGGACTACCGTACTGTACTGTGTCTGCTGCTAATATAGACTGGTTGATAAAGAGATGTAGTATGTATGTATAAAGAAGAAAGAAAAGAAAACCACGGGTAGGTGGTATACAATTATGGATGGACTGCCGAGTGCCGACACAGAGGTAGCTACAGCCGTGGACTACTGTACTGTGTCTGCTGCTAATATAGACTGGTTGATAAAGAGATGTAGTATGTATGTATAAAGAAGAAAGAAAAAAAAACCACGGGTAGGTGGTATACAATTATGGACGGACTGCCGAGTGCCGACACAGAGGTAGCTACAGCCGTGGACTACCGTACTGTACTGTGTCTGCTGCTAATATAGACTGGTTGATAAAGAGATGTAGTATGTATGTATAAAGAAGAAAGAAAAAAAAACCACGGGTAGGTGGTATACAATTATGGATGGACTGCCGAGTGCCGACACAGAGGTAGCTACAGCCGTGGACTACTGTACTGTGTCTGCTGCTAATATAGACTGGTTGATAAAGAGATGTAGTATGTATGTATAAAGAAGAAAGAAAAAAAAACCACGGGTAGGTGGTATACAATTATGGACGGACTGCCGAGTGCCGACACAGAGGTAGCTACAGCCGTGGACTACCGTACTGTACTGTGTCTGCTGCTAATATAGACTGGTTGATAAAGAGATGTAGTATGTATGTATAAAGAAGAAAGAAAAAAAAACCACGGGTAGGTGGTATACAATTATGGATGGACTGCCGAGTGCCGACACAGAGGTAGCTACAGCCGTGAACTACCGTACTGTGTCTGCTGCGACTGGATGATAAATAATGATATAAAAAATATATATATATCACTACTGCAGCCGGACAGGTATATATTATATAATGACGGACCTGCTGGACACTGTCTGTCAGCAGATTGAGTTTTTTATAGAATAAAAAAAAAAACACCACACAAGTCACACGACGAGTGTTTAACTTTTTCAGGCAATCACAATATAGTATACTACTAACTATACTGGTGGTCAGTGTGGTCAGGTCACTGGTCAGTCACACTGGCAGTGGCACTCCTGCAGCAAAAGTGTGCACTGTTTAATTTTAATAATATGTACTCCTGGCTCCTGCTATAACCTATAACTGGCACTGCTCCCCAGTCTCCCCCACAATTATAAGCTGTGTGAGCACAGTCAGATATATACATAGATGATGCAGCACACTGGGCTGAGCAGTGCACACAGATATGGTATGTGACTGAGTCACTGTGTATCGTTTTTTTCAGGCAGAGAACGGATTATATTAAATAAAACTGCACTGTCTGGTGGTCACTGTGGTCAGTCACTACTAAACTCTGCACTCTCTACAGTACTCCTAAGCTCCAGTAAATCAAGTGTCTCTGTCTCAAATCAATCTCACTCTCTCTCTTCTAATCTAAATGGAGAGGACGCCAGCCACGTCCTCTCCCTATCAATCTCAATGCACGTGTGAAAATGGCGGCGACGCGCGGCTCCTTATATAGAATCCGAGTCTCGCGAGAATCCGACAGCGTCATGATGATGTTCGGGCGCGCTCGGGTTAACCGAGCAAGGCGGGAAGATCCGAGTCGCTCGGACCCGTGAAAAAAACATGAAGTTCGGGCGGGTTCGGATTCCGAGGAACCGAACCCGCTCATCTCTAGATTGCACCCTTCTCGTTCGGGCACAAAATCTTAACTGAGGCTTGGAGGAGGGTCATCGGGGGAGGAGCCAGTGCACACCAGCTAGTCCTAAAGCTTTTACTTTGTGCCCAGTCTCCTGCGGAGCCGCTATTCCCCATGGTCCTTTCGGAGTCCCCAGCATCCACTAGGACGTTAGAGAAATAAATGTCACATTTACAAGATTATCCAGTGCAAACTATTTAGAGAGACCCTCTGCTTCGAGGTCTGCACTAATGCCTTGCAGTGTATATTGTCTGCTGATAAATATCTGCAGGAGCATAACTGTATTCAGCATTCTATTACTGGGCGTTATTAATAGCCTTGTCAGTGTGTGGAGATTAATTGTATGTACAGCTACTATATTAGTGTATGGAAAGGCATATGACAAAGAAAGTATACATGTAGGTCTATAGGAGTAGAAGGGATACATACTAAAGATCAGGGGCACTGTGCTAAGGGCCTAATTCAAGGTTGATTGCAAAACAACATTTTCCTCTAATGGGCAAAACCATGTGCACTGCAGGGGGGTCAGATGTAACATTTGCAGAGAGTTAGATTTGGGTGGGTTATATTGTTTCTGTGCAGGGTAAATACTGGCTGCTATATTTTTACACTTCATACAATTTAGATTTCAGTTTGAACACACCCCACCCACACGTACAAGAAATCAATAATATAAAGCTTATCTGTCCACACTGATCAAAAAAATAAAGGGAACACTAAAATGACATATCCTATATCTGAATGAATGACATATTCTTATTAAATACTTTGTTCTTTACATAGTTGAATGTGCTGACAACAAAATCACACAAAAATTATCAATAGAAATCAAATTTATTAACCCATGGAGGTCTGGATTTGGAGTCACACTCAAAATTCAAGTGGAAAAACACACTACAGGCTGATCCAACTTTGATGTAATGTCCTTAAAACAAGTCAAAATGAGGTTCAGTAGTGTGTGTGGCCTCCACGTGCCTGTATGACCTCCCTACAACGCCTGGGCATGCTCCTGATGAGGTGGCGGATGGTCTCCAGAGGGATCTCCTCCCAGACCTGGACTAAAGCATCCGCCAACTCCTGGACAGTCTGTGGTGCAACGTGACGTTGGTTGGATGGAGCGAGACATGATGTCCCAGATGTGCTCAATTGGATTCAGGTCTGGGGAACGGGCGGGCCAGTCCATAGCATCAATGCCTTTGTCTTGCAGGAACTGCTGACACCCTCCAGCCACATGAGGTCTAGCATTGTCTTGCATTAGGAGGAACCCAGGGCCAACCGCACCAGCATATGGTCTCACAAGGGGTCTGAGGATCTCATCTCGGTACCTAATGGCAGTTAGGCTACCTCTGGCGAGCACATGGAGGGCTGTGCGGCCCCCCAAAGAAATGCCACCCCACACCATTACTGACCCAGTGCCAAACCGGTCATGCTGGAGGATGTTGCAGGCAGCAGAACGTTCTCCTTGGCGTCTCCAGACTCTGTCACATGTGCTCAGTGAGAACCTACTTTCATCTGTGAAGAGCACAGGGCGCCAGTGGCGAATTTGCCAATCTTGGTGTTCTCTGGCAAATGCCAAACGTCCTGCACAGTGTTGGGCTGTAAGCACAACCCCCACCTGTGGACGTCTGGCCCTCATACCACCTTCATGGAGTCTGTTTCTGATCGTTTGAGTAGACACATGCACATTTGTGGCTTGCTGGAGGTCATTTTGCAGGGCTCTGGCAGTGCTCCTCCTGTTCCTCCTTGCACAAAGGCGGAGGTAGCGGTCCTGCTGCTGGGTTGTTGCCCTCCTACGGCCTCCTCCACGTCTCCTGATGTACTGGCCTGTCTCCTGGTAGTGCCTCCATGCTCTGGACACTACGCTGACAGACACAGCAAACCTTCTTGCCACAGCTCGCATTGATGTGCCATCCTGGATGAGCTGCACTACCTGAGCCACTTGTGTGGGTTGTAGACTCCGTCTCATGCTACCACTAGAATGAAAGCACTGCCAGCTTTCAAAAGTGACCAAAACATCAGCCAGAAAGCATAGGAGCTGAGAAGTGGTCTGTGGTCACCACCTGCAGAACAACTCCTTTATTGGGGGTGTCTTGCTAATTGCCTATAATTTCCACCTGTTGTCTATTCCATTTGCACAACAGCATGTGAAATTGATTGTCAATCAGTGTTGCTTCCTAAGTGGACAGTTTGATTTCACAGAAGTGTGATTGAGTTGGAGTTACATTGTGTTGTTTAAGTGTTCCCTTTATTTTTTTGAGCAGTGTATATATATATATATATATATATATATATATATATATATACATATACCAATGGATTGGCACTCACCCTTCGTAGTTATATGAACCCCGGTGCCTTCTGGGATATGTAGTACACAAGACGTCACCTATGCAAAGGTGTTTATTCCATAGTGATAAAAACGGTCCAACGTTTCGGGGTGCAACCACCCCTTTGTCAAGGTGAACACAACAAAACTTTTGTTGTGTTCACCTTGACAAAGGGGTGGTTGCACCCCGAAACGTTGGACCGTTTTGATAAGCTGAAGGCTGCATAAGCCTGAGGCCATATAAGCGATCAACTTTTTGTGATTGGTTGTTAAATGACTAAGCAGTTGCTAGGCAGATCAGTTTTCCCGGTTGGTTTTTTCCTATTGGTTTAAGGGGTTGTGCATCAGGATGAAGAGGAGGGTCTTAGGTTAGTATATAGGGGGTGGCCATCTTGCTAGACTCCCTCTTGCCTTTCAGTTTAAAACTTTTGTTGTGTTCACCTTGACAAAGGGGTGGTTGCACCCCGAAACGTTGGACCGTTTTTATCACTATGGAATAAACACCTTTGCATAAAAGTTTCATGGAAAATTCCCTGAGTGCCGCTGCATGCTAGGAGACGTCTTGTATATATATATATATATCCTATATAATAGCTCAGATCTGTGACTCTGTGCCTGGCCGTAACGCTGGGCGGAGTCACAGATCTGGGCGGAGTCACAGATCAAGGAGAGGAGGCTGAATGCTGTGCAGATAATAATTAATATAGCTAAACACGTACAGCCTGCGATTCCCCGTCCCGGCACGCTCCTCCTGGCTCCTGCACACAACGGGTACTGGGGTGAGGGGTGTCACTCTCGGCCGCCAGGGACCCTCCCTCACGTGGATGCTGGCATGAGAGCCGCAGGAGCCGGCAGATAGCGGTTAACAGGCCAGAACTGCTGCTGCGCCCCGCCACTCCCCACAGGCGGCCGGCTCTGCTCAGGGAGCCAGTGGGCCGCACAACTGTCAGTGCCGTTGGGGAGGGTGAAGAGGCGGGGTCCCCGTGCGGCCGATGCTGGGGTCTCTGTCTCCCTATTTGTCTCCATGATAAATGCGCCACATCCGGCACGCACACCCACCTGCCGCCATTGCACCTGCACAGCACATCGGAGGGGAGAGGAACAGAGAGGAGGGGGCTGCAGCACAGACCCCATACACCATGCACCCAGCCCAATGTTACTAACAGGCTCCCACGTCCTATGTTGAGATGGGAGCTGGTGACATAGCTGCACTTAAGTAGTTACCACAATGACAAATCCAAAATCAAACAAAAAATAATAAAAAATGTACAGGTGCAGTATAGACAGGCCAGCCTATGGCGTGCTTCCACGTGGCTAAATGTATTGCTGGGCACACCAGTCCCATCACACACACACCCCTCCCCCACCTGAAGCTCTCCCGGACCCCCTCCCCCATCCACAGCACCCCCCCCTACCCGCCCCTCCCCCAGCCGTGGCACCTCAAGACCCCTACCCCACCCGCGGCATCACCGCACCCACCCGCAGCGCCTATGAACCCCCTCCCCCATCCACAGCACCACCGCACCTTCCCCACCCATGGCGCCTCCAGACCCCCTACCTCACCCGCGGCATCAGCACATCCTCTCCTCCACTACCCGCAGCTCCTCCCACCCCCTATTCCACTCACTGCAACCCAGCACCCACACCTTCCCCACCCGCAGCGCCACCAGAACCCCTGCCCCATCCACCACAGCACCTCACCCACCCGCAACACTGCCGCCCCTCCCCCACTTGCAGCACCTCTGGAACTCATCCACAGCCCCCACTCCCCACCCCTCCACCAGCCGCAACACCTCCCCCATCCGCAGTACCCGCCCCTCCCTCACCCACAGCACCTCCGGACCCCCCGCCTCTGTCCGCGCCCCACCCGCAGCCACTCATCCCTCCCCCACCCACTGCATCTACAGACCCCTTCCGCCACACCCAGCAACTACCCCTCCTCCACCCGCAGCACCTCTGGAACCCCTCACCCAACCGCACTCGCCCCTCCCCCAAACGCACCCAATTTTTTTTTTACAGGTGCAGTATAGACAGGCCAGCCTATGGAGCTCACTCCCACGTGGCTGAATTTATTGCTGGGCACACCAGTCCCATCACACACCCGCCCCTCCCCCACTTCCAGCTCCCCCAGACCCCCTCCCCCATCCACAGCACCCCCCTTCCCCCAGCCGTGGCACCTCCAGACCCCCTACCCCACCCACGGCATCACCGCACCCGCTCCTCCACCACCCGCAGCGCCTATAGATCCCATCCACGGCACTCGCCCCTCCCCCACCCGCCACACCTCCCGACCCTCTATTCCACTCGCGGCACCCCAGCACCCGCACCTTCCCCACCCCCAGCCCCACCGGAACCCCTCCCACATCCACCACAGCACCTCCACCCCACCCACCCGTTCCGGGGCATCAACTGACCGTTGGAGACCGTTTTCGGGGAGTGGTAAGAAAAACGCAGGCGTGTCCAGGCGGAGGGCGGATGTCTGACATCAAAGCCGAGCCCATCATCGCTGGATCCGTCGCACGGGGTTATTATGTCCAGGGCTGGTCTGGTTTTGCAGGAAACTTTTTAGCATAGCAGGGCTGCACAAGCGATCACATCCCTGCTATGCTAAAATACACTCCCCCATAGGCGGAGATAGGTTGATCGCACCAGCAGCAAAAAATTGCTTGGTGCGATAAACTCGGAATGAGGGCCTATGTTGCTTGTAAGGAAGACCTTTGCCCATCGGTGATTTTAAATCATCAATGGTCTATACCCAATGTAGAATACTTTTATCATCAATGGGGGAGAAATTGATGGTTTCCTGCCATCGATAAAAAAAGCATCAAATATTTTCCTTCTTTTTCGCAAAGGTGCCGAGACACGGAGCCAAGCCCCACCCACAGGCTGATTGACCTGCAGCTCATTGAATGGTAAAGCAGGGGTGACCATCAGTGTGTGAAACTATCGAGGGTTAACCTACAGATGGTTTCACACCATTGAGGGTTAACCCACGATGGTCATCCCTAGTGGCTAATAGTCTTATGTATATTGTTAGCTTAGTATCCTGTTTTTTTTATTGTTGTAGTATCTTTTGTATATGGTCACATGATTCAGCTCACTGGTGCGTCTCCAGTGATAATGGCAGTCCATTGTGCCGCTGGCCCGGGAGTGCAGTCCCACGTCTGGAGAACGGCATTCACATGGTGAAGGAAACTAAGGTTGGTACATTTATATGTTCATTTGTATTTCCTGATGAAAATGCGGACACATTGGGGTATATTTACTAAGCTACCGATTTTGTCCGATTTGGTGTTTTTTGTTCAAAGTGTCATCTCGGGAATTTACTAAACTCAAATCTCGGCAGTGATGAGGGCATTCGTATTTTTTTTACGGCTGTGTAGTAAAAATACGAATGAATACACCATCGGTCAAACGCGGCTGTTTAGGTATAGAACTCGGTCATTTACTATGCATTCGTATTTGAAATCTCTACCGTGAAAATGCATTTGCGGCCGTGAAAAAATACAAATCGTAAAAAAAGGCTAAAAAAAGTAGACCTGCTTTTGAGAAGCGTGTTTACATGTGTTTCCAATTATACATTACTCACACATTTTTAACAACTCTCACTCTGAAATGGCTGCTGCCGTGTGTAGTACTGATTTCTTGTTTGCTGGGGGATACCGGAGACTGCTCCATGAGGCTACAATAAACCAGGGCCAGGAAACTGAACATGGTCAGCAGGTTGTACAGGTGCCGCGGAGGCTGCGCAGGCCTCGTTTTTTTAGGGGGCGTGTAAACTTGAACGCATTGGCCGATGACCTGGTTATACAGATGTTACGGCTAAATAGAAACAAAATTTTCCGTCTGTATGACCTTGTCAAACTGGACCTAGACCCTGAGACAGCACGCTCTCGCTCTGTCTCAGGCCTGCACAAACTCCTGGCTGTGTTGCACTTTATGGCTACTGGCAGCTTCCAGCCTGTGACTGGCGATGTAATTAGTATCTCACAGGCCACCTTTTCAAAATATTTAATTCAGGTGAGTTAAAACATACATACACGTCTATGTCTAAGTGGTGCTTCTGTTAATATAACACAGTATTGTATTGATTACAGGTCATGACACTCACCTTATATTTTGTAATGTCCACTCAGGTTTTGGATGTCTTGGATCCCCACATAGATGCCTCTATCTGCTTCTCTACCCAGGAGTCGCAGTGGCATGCAGTCAGGGTAGCTTTCTATGAGCTTGCTGGCATGCCCAATGTGCTGGGTGCCATAGATTGCACACACGTTGAGCTGAGACCACCTAGGGGAAGGCCATATATTTATACCAATAGACATCTGGGCCAATCCACTAATGTCCAGGTGGTTTGTGATGCAAATCTAAAAATGATGAGTGTTGTTGCGGGTTACCCTGGCGGCTGCCATGACTCCTTCATCCTCAGTCAGTCATCCCTCTTTGATAAGTTTGAGGCCGGACAAATGCCTGATGGCTGGCTGCTGGGTATGTTCCAAGTGTGTTGTGTGTATGTGTGGTAACTTCAAACTCCTCATTTTTTTATGTTATTTCCCATAAACCACATGTCCTAATGTTGCCTATATCTGTCTTTCAGGTGATGGTGGTTATGGCTGCTACTCTTGGCTCCTTACTCCATTGTCCCAACCTGATTCTCCTGCTGAACACAATTATAATAATGCACATAAGTCCACGCGGAATGTGATAGAAAGATGTTTTGGGGTGCTGAAATCTAGGTTTCGGTGTCTGGATAAGTCTGCAGGGCTTTTGTTGTATAGTCCCTCAAAGGTGACTAGGATTGTGTTCTGCTGCTGTTTTCTTCATAACAGTTTGCGGCAACATCTGCCACATGTTGTTGATGAAGAAAACAGTCAGCAAGTAGGTGAGTTAGAAACATCTGGCGACAGTGTGAGTACAGATGTAGGGAGGCAGGTAAGGCAAGAAGTGATTCTGCGTTATTTTAACGGTAAGTATTATTTAGTCATAAATAATTAGCAAATGAAACAATACACATATTGCGTGTGATTAATTTATTACCTTAAACACAGGCATTTTTAGTGAATCAATTACCAAAACATTATTTTTAAAGTAGTATTGTACTTGTTGCTGCAGCGTTCATCATCTCTTTTTTTTTTTGTGTGTGCTGGGTGCAGAGGATTGGGATGGTTCGTTGGTCCTGGTTCTGTTGGAGCGTCTAACTGGGGAGGTAACTGGGGTCTGGCTTGGTGTGGTTGTTCCCGAGCTTGAGCTTAGTTGGTGGGATGCCAACACATTAAGGCTTTGGCTCAGGTTGTTTAGGCTTGCAGTGAGTTGTGTATTAGCGGCAGTGTTGTTGGCAATAATTCGGGAGAGGTTTTCGTTTATCAGTTGGTTTTGTTGGATAATTTGTATGAGGGCTTGTTGCTGCCGCTGTTGGTCATCCATGATTCGTTGTAAATTGGCTTGCATTTGGCTGTTATCTGCCCTCATCTGCTCCATTGAATTTGCAATTCTGCCAACTTGAACTATCAGTCTGCCTAAATTCCGACTGAGTCTAGGCAGATGATGGGGCAGACTGGCAAGGTATTGGGTGTGGGTGTTCAGACAGGCATAGTGTTGCGCCTGTTGTGTGGCCCAACTGCTCCAAAACTCTGGGGCCATTTGTGGCTGGGGTGGTGTTGGGCTCAATTGGGGGATGTGGGATGTTTGGGGTGGTTGGGTTATGTCCTGCGGCGTGGTTGGCTGGTTTGGATCTATTGCTTGCAGGTGTAGTGTGTACGAATCCTACAAGTCAGTTTCCTGCTGGGCATCCTCGGGCATGATGGGTGGTTCTGTATGGGGTTGAAGACAGCCACTATTTAGTAAATATTTTGCATTGTTCTTTTTATAGGTTTACGTCAACATGCATTACTTCTTAATATTCATGTTGGAAATTATAAATAGATTGTGGCCTAAACTTAACAATGTAGCTCACCTTTTTGTAGAAATATGTGGCTTCTAACGTTCCCTACTCAGTTGAAAAATGTTTCTGGGAATTGTTGGACTCAATTAATGTGCTAACATGAAGAACTCTAACAAATACAAATTACTACATTTACATATTGTGTATGAAGCTTCCTTTTGTAAAACACACAATACAATAAATGTGTTGAGCAATATACGCATACATTGTTCAAGGCAGTCAGTGGTCTGGCCAAAACTTGAACAAATATAGTGCACATAATTGAAAATATCAAATATGGTTGAAAATGTCTTAAGGTGGCCTATGTTTAAAACTGGTGATGTTGGGCATGCAAAACAATTGGATTAGACTTAACATTTATGTAGCTGTTTCGAGCAAAAAAAAATTGGTTGCTATGGCCAACATCACATCTGAAAATTAAAACAAATAACTAACGTTACCCCCATGTGCTTGCTGTTGGTGATTATTACAAGGATGACTGTTTATTTGTAACACATTTTTTTTGGCTGTGCACAAACAGTGGGGCAGATGTATTAACCTGGAGAAGGCATAAGGAAGTGAAAAACCAGTGATATGTGCAAGGTGATGAAGGCACCAGTCAAACAGCTCCAATATGTAAATTAACAGTTAGGATCTGTTTGGCTGCTGCCTTTATCACCTTGCACATATCACTGGTTTATCACTTCCTTATGCCTTCTCCACGTTAATACATCTACCCCAACGTTTTTTAACTTATTTACAATTAATTGTTATGTTTACTCACCAGACAGCTGAGGGGATTGTGGATCCTCGCTTTGTGGACTGGCCAAAATGGCTTGTGGTGGCAGGGATGACACTGTAGAGATGCGCCGTTGTGGTGGTGAGGATGCTGCTGGAGATTCAGCCTCAAGCCGGCGTCTCTTGGTAGGCATCTTATGGAGACTATCCGAGCCCTGTGATGGTCGTCTTAGTGGAGGGGTGTTTGTTGAAGAAGGACCTATGTGATAAGATAAACATTAACATTCTGCTTTTCTATGTGTTTTCAGAATATGTGTATACACTAAATTCTTACCTGCTTCGCCAGCATCTGCATCTCTTGGCAGTGTAGGTTGTGGCCTGGCTGTGCTGCGTCTCTTTCGTACTGTAGAAATATGAAGATTGTCCTTATGAACATTCTATTAAGTTTATATGTTTATGCAAAATCCTTATTGTGATGTAAACATATGAGGAACCTGATGAGAAGTGAACCAAACTATGCTTATGCTTTTCTGCCTGACTACATTGGGTGTGTATAGTTAAATTATGAAACAATTACACCAACCAATCCATACACAAAGGTGCAGAAATAACAATATTATACTACTTAAAACCCAACCGTGGTAGCTTAACACAACCAGAATATTGCTCTGTATTTCACATTTTTTTTGCTGCTAACAACCAAACACTACCCCCAAATATATGTGCAAAATTGTAAGCATAAAATTCAAATATGCATGAAAAATCACATCAACCACACAAAGGACAACCCAGAACAACACACAATAACCATAAGTCCATTTAAAAAATGTTAAACAAAAAATTTGGCTAAACACATGACTCACACTTCATTTAAATACACCAACAACAATTTTCTTTTGTATTAAAAAAAGAGAAAAAGGCCAAGGTCACCTGCTAAATTGACAATACAAAGGATAAAAACATAACTATTTGTGATTAAAACTACATCACCAACACATTAGAAGAATGAACCAACTTACAATCACAATTAGCTAGAAGACATTTCAGACAACTAAGGACAAAGCACAGATGTTGTAATTATAAATAAACAAAAATTTTAAACTCACCATCCTGCCTTGGGCGATCCAAATCCCGGACATGAGTCACACCAACCACTTCTGGCGGAATAAGAGTACGCACAGGCTCCTCCCAATCCCGATGACGCTCGGAAGGGGTGTCTACCCCCTGTTTGGCGGGCTGATTTAGCCTCCTTAGCCATCTTAGCCTTGACACGGCGCTTGATGTTGTAGAATCGCTTACGACACGTGTCCTCGGTCCTCCTCACCACACCCTCACTATTAACTGCCGCAACGACCTTCCCCCCACAGAACACTCTTCCTGCGTGAAGAAACCTTTGCAGCATCATGGCCAAACAGCTGTCGATGATGCCTCATCAGCTCTCGCACCAATGCCATATTCTCTGCGTAGCTGAATTTGACATTGCGGCCCGTCTTTGTAGTGGTGCGTGGCTGCGGAGCCACAGCACCATCACTGTCACTATTACTGGAGGCCGCAGCAGCAACCTCCCCCTCCTCCTCCACCTCACTCACCTCCTCCCTCTCACTCACCTCCTCCCTCTCACTCACCTCCTCCACCACACTCACCTCCTCTACCACACTCACCTCTGACTGGGACATATTAAGGATAAACAACAAATAACACTGAGAAAAAAACACAGTAAACACACTCCTCCACTACCACTACACACCACACACACACACACACACACACACACACACACACACACACACACACACACACACACACACACTCACTCACTCACTCACTCACTCACAAACAATAGACGTAAAAAAAACCAAAGACAAAAAAATAGACAGACTTTTAAATAACTACACAACAAGTATGACAAGACTACTTACACACACAGTACAGCACTCAACAATCGCAAAGAACCTCCTCAAAACCGCCAAAAACTCCTATCAACTCACCAACTCCAAACACACCTTCCTCTCACCTCTCCACTAGCTAAACCCACGAGGTGCGGACGGTTTGGGGCGGTTTTTATAGTAATGAGCACAGACACTCCTCCATCACGAATCAAACCAATCACGGATGAGTGACAAAAACGAAACTTAGAAAAAAAACACGTCCGGGAACGGAAAAACACCGCCGTAACCGAAAAATTACGCAGTCGGAAAAAAACCCAGAGAACGCGGCCGCAAATCCACAAAATCGGTCGCATTCTACCTTGGAAAAACACGAATGACATCGACATCGAAAAATGGAAATAATCAAAACACGACAGCATAGTAAATGAGGCGTAATAAATTCAAAAAGTTGCAAATTCACACATTCGATGTAATTCGTGTTTAAACTTTAATCTGATAATGTCGATATTATCTTAAACCATAAAGCTATACCTTTAAACACACTTTTACCATGGAGCCGCTGCAGCCGCTAGACTTAATATGCACTCTACGTACTTTGTACGCTATTTGCGTACAGAGTCCCGTACCGTGTACGGACTTAGCGTACAAACGCCGCGCTGGGGGTACAAAGTACACACAGCGCGCACACACTCTTGATATACTTTAAACCTTATTAGTAATGCAATGCAATGATATTATTACACTCTAAACCTTATGCAGCAAAGCACTGCAATAATGTTACACCTTAAACCTTATGCAGCGCTGACGGTACAAAGTACCCGCAGAGCGTACACACCTTATCAATACACTTTTAAACCTTATACAGTTAGGTAATGTAATACGCTTTAAACCCTAGCAGGGAAAAGAGGACACAACACCGATTTGTAGTTAAACACTGGGCTCCGACACCACAGCGTATATATCTGGAAGGGGATAACAATACAATTTATACACTACAATACAACAGAGTAAATGGCTACAGTCAATGTACATACGTGAGAATATTCGCATGCGCTTCCTGGTCCAGTCCTCCGCTAATCAGGTAGATAGCGTTAAGAGTCTTTCTGACCGGCCAGGCAGCAACAGGCTTTTTATACACTACTTCCAAAAGCAATACAATGGATACTGTAATCCCTTTGTCCATTGGACACAGAGATGCATCTTTACAGTACAGGAGAGGTCATAGGTTGATGATTTGAAAAGGTGGGCGATGTCTTTCTCAACTGCTCTTGTGGGTGGTCTCCTCTGGATTCCCGCCGCATACATAATATACAGTAAATACAGTTTATATCTATATTCTACTTCTGCACATAACTATACGCAGGAACATGCGATCTTCCTCTAACCAACACCGGAATGTTACCCTTAAAATACCCTACAGCTGGATACCAGACACCACCTTATAACCTTAGTCTGTCCCTTCCTATCATGCAAAGGTGAATCCCTTAGTCCTGGAATCATTTAAACTGTTGATACTTGCTGATGTGGTGCAGGGGGACTATGTGTACTATGTGCACTATTTGGATTAAATATGTAATGTTTGGATAACCCTCTATGCGCTCACAAACTCCGCCGTAAATACCCATACCACGCGCAGGACCGCGGGAGCGACCATACGCAAATTGCGGATATGTGCACACACGGCGGAACAAGTGCCCGCGCAGCGGGCATGTGTGTGTTGTTAGTACGTGATGTGTGTACTACAATATTTTTCGACTTTGACATTCTGAAAAATACGAATTTTAGGAAATATACCCCATCAAATGCACTTAAACTTTCGAAAGCTCTGCTGCTTCTATGTTATGTTTATTAGCCATGAGTGCTGCAGGGAACATGGGTCAAATTTAACACAGCTACGATCATCGTCCCTGATATGCGGGGGAGACGCCCAGTACAGTGCCCCCCCCCTCCCGAAGAAGTGCAAAGGGCCTTTTCACTTCAAGAGTAGCTCCCGACCAGCGCAACTTTAGCGTGCTGGCCGGGAGCTGCTCATCGCTCCCCGGCCTGCAGCGGCTGCGTGTGACATCACGCAGCCGCTGCGGCCCGCCCCCCCCCCCCCCATTCGGTCCGGCCATGCCTGCATTGGCCGGACTGTGCCCACGAAACGGCGGCCAAACGCCGCCGTTCGCCCTCCCCTCTCCCGCCCAGCAACCGCTTGTCAACCAGGCAGAGGCGTTCGTAGCGGCCCGACGGATTTCGCCTATCTGGCATGTGCCAGCGCACTGCGGCGCCGGCACAGTTCTGACCCGATCGCACCGCTGCGATAAACTGCAGCGTGCGATCGGGTCAGAATGACCCCCAAGGTGTGGATCCCTCTAACTTTTGCTGGTTGTGATATGGGGCATTGTGTTACAGGTAGGCTTACAATTACAATACCATTCCTTTAAACCAAACCAGGACACTCATGAATTACACAGGTTCTGTGGCTGATTAAAAGCAGGTGAAATGCAGGCTTAAAAAGTCAGCCAGCCACAGAACCTGTATAATTCATGAGTGTCCTGGTTTAAACGGATATTATGGTAAGCCTAGTTATAGATCATCAAGGTAACTGTGGCTGGGGATCGGGGAAAAAGTGTAATGTATTCTAGGACTGAATAAGCCACTATATGGTTCCAAAATATGCCTATAGTACTTCATTATTTTATATTGCATATAGATTGCATTTCCGGTTTACTTTAAATGCTTTTGGTCAGTAAACGGCTCCCGGGACGGCCATACCCAGGACAAGGCAGACAAGGACGCAGTGAAGTCGCTGTAAAGCTTACAACGTGAAGGTGTGATTTAGCTTATGCTAATTTCATGGCCGATGGGTGTCTATTAGACGCCCACCGGCTGCTGAGCAAATCCACAGATGTGCGCACAAAAATGCACTACCGGTGCGCCATCCGACATTGCACTTGCCTATGGCAGGCGCAGAATGTCGGAGTGACAATGGGCGTCTGCCTGGCCAGAAACATCTCCACGCAATTTCATTATACGCTTTCCATCGATAATCATCCCAATGCATGCGCAAACATTACCTGCGTACACTTCTGCATCAGCTCCTGGATCTTCTGTATTCTCGCCATGGTATTTCAGGGTTCCTGATGATAGGCTGACATTAGGTTGACCCCAAATGGTCAACATGCATATGGTCAACGCAATTTGTTTTAGTAACCTTTTCATTATTTACCATCCACGCAGACTACGACTGGGAATAGTAACCTGCCCGAAGTGTGGAGATCCCGCATGGGTACACATTTCCACCAATTCAGATTATGAATGGTTAAACAAAAATAAAAAAAAATTGTTGACCATTTCCATGTCAACCTTTTGCACCTGTTGACCATTTATAGGGGGGGGGGGAATTCAAATGTTTGAAAAGTCAGTTGGGAGTCTGTTTTTTCCTATCTAATAGACAGTAAAAAGAACAGACACCCAACCGACTTTTCAAACATTTGAATCTCTAAATTTACTAAGGTGGGAGATTTTTAGAACTGGTGATGTTGCCCATGGCAACCAATCAGATTCTACTTACCATTTATCTAGCTGCTTCTAGCAGATAATAGATATAATCTGATTGGTTGCTATGGGCAACATCACCAGTTCTAAAAATCTCCCACCTTAGTAAATTTACCCCATAGTGTTTACCTTTTTCATGTCAACATACTGACTCTGTCAACTTTTTGACCCAGGCTACCTAATGCATGGCGACCGTATGAGGTAGGCCTATTGACCCATTTGTGGTCAACTCAATTAGCCACACCGGGTGCTTCATAACATTTAATTTAATAAGAATATACTGTATAATGACACAAAGGCAGTGTGAGAGTGTGTGTGTGTGTGTGTGTGTGTGTATGCAGTGTGGCACAATATTAGTTGTCATGAACCTGAGACACACTGAACTCTCGCTGGAAGGATCCTGATGAACTAAACACACAGAAATTCTTTTACTGTAGTTAAGGCAGCTGGTTAACATTTATCTGAACAATCGTTAGTGTCAAGGTCACCTTCAGCCAAGTGTGCAGTCTACACCATCAGCAATAAACTGACTCCAGCCCTGACACTAGAGAGCAGGTAAAGCAGAACATTGTATTCGACAGCGCTGAGGTTTATTTGTGTTCTACAGGTACGGGGAATTATCAGTTCTTATTACAGCTTATAACCAATAATAAAGGGGTATTATGTGGGGTGTGAAAAAACTACCTGTAGTTTTTCCTGAATCAGAGGAATTGAATGAGGACTTAGGGGAGAGAAGTGAACTCAACTGCGTGCAGGATGGATTGGCTTCTTAGGCTACTGGACACCATTAGCTCCAGAGGGATCGAACACAGGCCCAGCCATGGAGTCCGGTCCCGGAGCCGCGCCGCCGACCCCCCTTGCAGATGCCGAAGATTGAAGAGGTCCAGAAACAGGCGGCAGAAGACTTTTCAGTCTTCATGAGGTAGCGCACAGCACTGCAGCTGTGCGCCATTGTTGTCAGCACACTTCACACAGCGGTCACTGAGGGTGCAGGGCGCTGGGGGGGGGCGCCCTGGGCAGCAATGTATAATACCTTTCTTATGGCTAAAAATACATCACATATAGCCCTTGAGGCTATATGGATGTATTTAACCCCTGCCAGATCTCACAAACTCGGGGAGAAGAGCCCGCCGAAATAGGGGGCGGGGCTTATTCTCCTCAGCACACAGCGCCATTTTCCTGCTCAGCTCCGCTGTGAGGAAGGCTCCCAGGACTCTCCCCTGCACTGCACTACAGAAACAGGGTAAAACAGAGAGGGGGGGCACTTTTTTTGGCGATATTACTATATTTAAGCTGCTATAAGGATACAACACTTATATAGGGTTGTTCCCATATATATTATAGCGCTTGGGTGTGTGCTGGCAAACTCTCCCTCTGTCTCCCCAAAGGGCTAGTGGGGTCCTGTCTTCAATAGAGCATTCCCTGTGTGTCGGTACGTGTGTGTCGACATGTATGAGGACGATGTTGGTGTGGAGGCAGAGCAATTGCCGGTAATGGCGATGTCGCCCCCCAGGGAGTCGACACCGGAATGGATGGCTTTGTTTATGGAATTACGTGATAATGTCAGCACATGTCATTCTATACATGTTCCTGTGAAAAAGCCTAAAATGACAGATAATACAGTGGCTGTCCCAATATCCAAGTATTCCTGCTGGGAAACACTGAGCTTTTTCTTGTTAGTTTTATCCCTATTGAATCGTCTCTTTCTCAAAGTGATGTGCAGTGGGGTGTAGTGTCATATGTCTGTATAGGGTGTAATAGAATTATGTCACGGTCATGACCAGTGATCAGGTCACGTTGGGGGTGTCGTGTCCTATGTCTGCATTCAGCAGGCGTGGAGAACCTCCGTCCCACGGGCCTTATATGGTCCGGAGAAGCATTTTGTCAGGCCTGGGACCCTACCAAGGCAGCTGCAGAGTGTAGAGCCGTCCTCTATGCACTGCATCATGGTAGTTTTCTCACACCCTGCACTGTATACAGTGTAAGAAAACATCTACCATGATGCAGTGCGTAGGAGACGGCTCTGGGCGGTGATGTGAAGCAGTTTTGAGAGAGATCTCAACAGGCAGGAGGAATGGCTGTGCTGCAGCGCATAGTGGACCCAGGACCTGGAGCAGTGGTGTGCAGGGCAGGAGGAATGGCTGTGCTGCAGCGCATAGTGGACCCAGGACCTGGAGCAGTGGTGTGCAGGGCAGGAGGAATGGCTGTGGCTGTGCTGCAGCGCATAGTAGACCCAGGACCTGGACCAGTGGTGTGCAGGGCAGGAGGAATGGCTGTGCTGCAGCGCATAGTGGACCCAGGACGGACCTGTGGTGTGCAGGGCAGGAGGAATGGCTGTGCTGCAGCGCATAGTGGACCTAGGACCTGGACCAGTGGTGTGCAGGGCAGGAGGAATGGCTGTGCTGCAGCGCATAGTGGACCCAGGACCTGGACCAGTGGTGTGCAGGGCAGGAGGAATGTCTGTGCTGCAGCGCATAGTGGACCCAGGACCTGGACCAGTGGTGTGCAGGGCAGGAGGAATGGCTGTGCTGCAGCGCATAGTGGACCCAGGACCTGGACCAGTGGTGCGCAGGGCAGGAGGAATGGCTGTGCTGCAGCGCATAGTGGACCCAGGACCTGGACCAGTGGTGTGCAGGGCAGGAGGAATGTCTGTGCTGCAGCGCATAGTGGACCCAGGACCTGGACCAGTGGTGTGCAGGGCAGGAGGAATGGCTGTGCTGCAGCGCATAGTGGACCCAGGACCTGGACAAGTGGTGCGCAGGGCAGGAGGAATGGCTGTGCTGCAGCGCATAGTGGACCCAGGACCTGGACCAGTGGTGCGCAGGGCAGGAGGAATGGCTGTGCTGCAGCGCATAGTGGACCCAGGACCTGGACCAGTGGTGTGCAGGGCAGGAGGAATGGCTGTGGCTGTGCTGCAGTGCAGAGTGGACCCAGGACCTGGACCAGTGGTGTGCAGGGCAGGAGGAATGGCTGTGCTGCAGCGCATAGTGGACCCAGGACCTGGAGCAGTGGTGTGCAGGGCAGGAGGAATGGCTGTGCTGCAGCGCATAGTGGACCCAGGACCTGGACCAGTGGTGTGCAGGGCAGGAGGAATGTCTGTGCTGCAGCGCATAGTGGACCCAGGACCTGGAGCAGTGGTGTGCAGGGCAGGAGGAATGGCTGTGCTGCAGCGCATAGTGGACCCAGGACCTGGAGCAGTGGTGTGCAGGGCAGGAGGAATGGCTGTGCTGCAGCGCATAGTGGACCCAGGACCTGGACCAGTGGTGCGCAGGGCAGGAGGAATGGCTGTGCTGCAGCGCATAGTGGACCCAGGACCTGGACCAGTGGTGTGCAGGGCAGGAGGAATGGCTGTGGCTGTGCTGCAGTGCAGAGTGGACCCAGGACCTGGACCAGTGGTGTGCAGGGCAGGAGGAATGGCTGTGCTGCAGCGCATAGTGGACCCAGGACCTGGAGCAGTGGTGTGCAGGGCAGGAGGAATGGCTGTGCTGCAGCGCATAGTGGACCCAGGACCTGGAGCAGTGGTGTGCAGGGCAGGAGGAATGGCTGTGCTGCAGCGCATAGTGGACCCAGGACCTGGAGCAGTGGTGTGCAGGGCAGGAGGAATGGCTGTGCTGCAGCGCATAGTGGACCCAGGACCTGGACCAGTGGTGTGCAGGGCAGGAGGAATGTCTGTGCTGCAGCGCATAGTGGACCCAGGACCTGGACCAGTGGTGTGCAGGGCAGGAGGAATGGCTGTGCTGCAGCGCATAGTGGACCCAGGACCTGGACCAGTGGTGCGCAGGGCAGGAGGAATGGCTGTGCTGCAGCGCATAGTGGACCCAGGACCTGGACCAGTGGTGCGCAGGGCAGGAGGAATGGCTGTGCTGCAGCGCATAGTGGACCCAGGACCTGGACCAGTGGTGCGCAGGGCAGGAGGAATGGCTGTGCTGCAGCGCATAGTGGACCCAGGACCTGGACCAGTGGTGTGCAGGGCAGGAGGAATGGCTGTGGCTGTGCTGCAGCGCATAGTGGACCCAGGACCTGGACCAGTGGTGTGCAGGGCAGGAGGAATGGCTGTGGCTGTACTGCAGTGCAGAGTGGACCCAGGACCTGGACCAGTGGTGTGCAGGAGTCTGGATGGGACCCGACCTGCAGTGGTGGTGAGTGCCCTGCTGGCACTATACTGGGGCATTATGTTTATCTGTCATTACTGGGGGCAGTATCTGTGAGCAGCTACTATTGTGGGCTTTATGTGTAAGGCCACACCCACTTTCCTAGGAGAGCACGTGCAAGGGAGGGGATGCTTAAGAATATGGCCCGCAAATGGTCTCTGTCTGTATACAGCATAATAGAACTGTATTATGGCCAGGTCATGTTTATTAAATGGGCAGTCTCTCCATATGTTTCCATACAGTGAATGGCTCTTAGTACTCTGATTGGTGGATAGTTCTAGCCACCCACCAATCAGCATGCTGACAGCCACTCACTTTCCGGCTGCAGGCAAGTAGAGAAAACTGCCGCAGCGCTCTGATTGTGTGACTAGCACCTGCCCCTACTCAGAGGCCCCTAGAATTGTGGGGCCATGCGCAGCTGCCCAATGTGCCTGTACGTTAAGATGACCCTGCTGTAAGCCACTGTCCTCACTGCCCGAGTGTACATCTAGTGACCAGTGTGGTGTAGCAGCTTGCATGCTCCTTGTGATATGTACTATCATGTCATCATACAATAAATTACCGCTGCAGGCACACAAAAACCCACCGTCCTCAATGGATAATTAATGGCAGATGAAGAAAGAGCCCACCTCCTTTATGGAATTCATTGGACATTTCTCACCACCCAAACCCAGCTTCAACACAAATAGCTTCCTGCTAGCATTCATCAAGTACTACTACTCTATAAAATTATAGGAAGAAGTTTATTGGTTACTATAGGCAACTTCTGCAGTGTTACTCAGGCTGTACAATAGGCTTCCAATACTGATGGACACATGCACTGTAATAGGGAGATATGTATCAAAACTTCAATGTATAACAATGAGAAACTGCAGGTAGCATTTGATTTACTACTGCGACACAATCCCGACAGCCATGGACTGGCAGTCAAAAAACCGACACGGCCAAAATAGCCTAAATTCATTACACCGACATGCTAAAAATGCAGATATAGTCGGAATATAGACATTTGAAATGCAGACATGCGTTTTTAAGGAATTTTTGCCCAAACACAGACTTATTCATACTTTACCATCCCAGTGGACCTGGAGGGAGAATATTTTAGTGTGCAGACCGCAGTGAGGCACCGTGCCCTAAGCATGGCGAGCGCAGCGAGTGGACGTGCTACACTTACATGGTCTCCATGTCGACACGGACACAAAACCCCTCATAAAAAACTCATGTCGGTATTTTGAAATGTCGCCATTTCAATTGTCGGTATTCTGACTAGGTCGTTATTTTGAACAGGTCAGCATAATGAATGTCAGTATTTTGACCGCATCGGTATTATGACTGTGGGTATTGTGTCCGTCGGTAAATCATTCTGAACACGAAATTGCCCATAGCAATCAGCTGCTGTTATTTTATAGACTGTTCGATAAATGAAAGCAAGAAGCTGATTGGAGGTTGTATACGAGTCTGATTTCAACAGTATAAGTGTAGTGACCACTTTAATGATTTACACCATTCTTTACTCATTGTCCATTAGCCATCCTCTTCTGTTCTGCTGAAATAAGCAACGGACTCTGTATACAGAGACTCTATTACAGCGGACACAGAGTGTGATTTAATTAGGAAAAATAAGAATTTACTTACCGATAATTCTATTTCTCGGAGTCCGTAGTGGATGCTGGGGTTCCTGAAAGGACCATGGGGAATAGCGGCTCCGCAGGAGACAGGGCACAAAAAGTAAAGCTTTAGGATCAGGTGGTGTGCACTGGCTCCTCCCCCTATGACCCTCCTCCAAGCCTCAGTTAGGATACTGTGCCCGGACGAGCGTACACAATAAGGAAGGATTTTGAATCCCGGGTAAGACTCATACCAGCCACACCAATCACACTGTACAACTTGTGATCTGAACCCAGTTAACAGCATGATAATAGAGGAGCCTCTAGAAAAGATAGCTCACTACAATAATAACCCGATCTTTGTAACTATGTACAAGTATTGCAGATAATCCGCACTTGGGATGGGCGCCCAGCATCCACTACGGACTCCGAGAAATAGAATTATCGGTAAGTAAATTCTTATTTTCTCTATCGTCCTAGTGGATGCTGGGGTTCCTGAAAGGACCATGGGGATTATACCAAAGCTCCCAAACGGGCGGGAGAGTGCGGATGACTCTGCAGCACCGAATGAGAGAACTCCAGGTCCTCCTCAGCCAGGGTATCAAATTTGTAGAATTTAGCAAACGTGTTTGCCCCTGACCAAGTAGCTGCTCGGCAAAGTTGTAAAGCCGAGACCCCTCGGGCAGCCGCCCAAGATGAGCCCACTTTCCTTGTGGAATGGGCTTTTACTGATTTTGGCTGTGGCAATCCTGCCACAGAATGTGCAAGCTGAATTGTACTACAAATCCAACGAGCAATCGTCTGCTTAGAAGCAGGAGCACCCAGCTTGTTGGGTGCATACAGGATAAACAGCGAGTCAGATTTTCTGACTCCAGCCGTCCTGGAAACATATATTTTCAAGGCCCTGACAACGTCAAGCAACTTAGAGTCCTCTAAGTCCCTGGTAGCCGCAGGTACCACAATAGGTTGGTTCATGTGAAATGCAGAAACCACCTTAGGTAGAAATTGAGGACGAGTCCTCAATTCCGCCCTGTCAGAATGAAAAATTAAGTAAGGGCTTTTATATGATAAAGCCGCCAATTCTGACACACGCCTGGCTGAAGCCAAGGCTAACAGCATCGACACCTTCCATGTGAGATATTTTAAGTCCACAGTGGAAAGTGGTTCAAACCAATGTGACTTTAGAAAACTCAACACCACATTGAGATCCCAAGGTGCCACTGGAGGCACAAAAGGAGGCTGTATGTGCAGGACCCCTTTTACAAATGTCTGAACTTCAGGTACTGAAGCCAGTTCTTTCTGGAAGAATAATCGACAGGGCCGAAATTTGAACCTTAATGGACCCTAATTTTAGGCCCATAGACAGTCCTGTTTGCAGGAAATGAAGGAAACGACCCAGTTGAAATTCCTCTGTAGGGGCCTTCTTGGCCTCACACCACGCAACATATTTACGCCAAATGCGGTGATAATGTTTTGCGGTTACGTCCTTCCTGGCTTTGACCAGAGTAGGGATGACTTCTTCTGGAATGCCTTTTTCCCTCAGGATCCGGCGTTCAACCGCCATGCCGTCAAACGCAGCCGCGGTAAGTCTTGGAACAGACAAGGCTCCTGCAGTAGCAGGTCCTTTCTTAGAGGTAGAGGCCACGGTTCGTCCGTGAGCATCTCTTGAAGTTCCGGGTACCAAGTCCGTCTTGGCCAATCCGGAACCACGAGTATAGTTCTTACTCCTCTCCTTCTTATGATTCTCAGTACTTTTGGTATGAGAGGCAGAGGAGGGAACACATACACTGACTGGTACACCCACGGCGTTACCAGAGCGTCCACTGCTATTGCCTGAGGGTCCCTTGACCTGGCGCAATATCTGTCCAGTTTTTTGTTGAGGCGGGACGCCATCATGTCCACCTTTGGTTTTTCCCAACGGTTTACAATCAGGTGGAAGACTTCTGGGTGAAGTCCCCACTCTCCCGGGTGAAGGTCGTGTCTGCTGAGGAAGTCTGCTTCCCAGTTGTCCACTCCCGGAATGAATACTGCTGACAGTGCTATCACATGATTTTCCGCCCAGCGAAGAATCCTTGCAGCTTCTGCCATTGCCCTCCTGCTTCTCGTGCCGCCCTGTCTGTTTACGTGGGCGACTGACGTGATGTTGTCCGATTGGATCAACACCGCCTGACCCTGAAGCAGAGGTTTTGCTTGACTTAGGGCATTGTAAATGGCCCTTAGTTCCAGAATGTTTATATGAAGAGACGTTTCCAGGCTTGACCACAGGCCCTGGAAATTCCTTCCCTGTGTGACTGCTCCCCAGCCTCTCAAGCTGGCATCCGTGGTTACCAGGATCCAATCCTGAATGCCAAATCTGCGGCCCTCTAGTAGATGAGCACTCTGCAGCCACCACAGGAGAGACACCCTTGTCCTTGGCGACAGGGTTATCCGCTGATGCATCTGCAGATGCGATCCGGACCATTTGTCCAGTAGATCCCACTGAAATGTTCTTGCATGGAATCTTCCGAATGGAATCGCTTCGTAAGAAGCCACCATTTTCCCCAGGACCCTCGTGCACTGATGCACTGAGACCTGTCCTGGTTTTAGGAGGTTCCTGACTAGCTCGGATAACTCCCTGGCCTTCTCCTCCGGGAGAAACACCTTCTTCTGGACTGTGTCCAGAATCATTCCTAGGAACAGTAGACGTGTCGTTGGAATCAGCTGCGATTTTGGAATATTTAGAATCCACCCGTGCTGACGTAACACTACCTGAGATAGTGCTACTCCGACTTCTAACTGTTCCCTGGATCTTGCCCTTATCAGGAGATCGTCCAAGTAAGGGATAATTAAAATGTCTTTTCTTCTTAGAAGAATCATCATTTCGGCCATTACCTTGGTAAAGACCCGAGGTGCCGTGGACAATCCAAACGGCAGCGTCTGAAACTGATAATGACAGTTTTGTACTACAAACCTGAGGTACCCTTGGCGAGAAGGGTATATCGGGACGTGGAGATAAGCATCCTTGATGTCCAGAGACACCATATAGTCCCCTTCTTCCAGGTTTGCTATCACTGCTCTGAGTGACTCCATCTTGAATTTGAACCTTTTTATGTAAGTGTTCAAGGATTTCAGATTTAAAATTGGTCTCACCGAGCCGTCCGGCTTCGGTACCACAAACAGCGTGGAATAATACCACTTTCCTTGTTGCAGGAGGGGTACCTTGATTATCACCTGCTGGGAATACAGCTTGTGAATGGCTGCCAAAACTGCCTCCCTGTCGGAGGGAGACTTTGGTAAAGCAGACTTCAGGAAACGACGAGGGGGAAACGCCTCGAATTCCAGTTTGTACCCCTGCGATACTACCTGTAGAATCCAGGGATCCACTTGCGAGTGAGCCCACTGCGCGTTGAAATTCTTGAGACGGGCCCCCACCATATCTGAGTCTGCTTGTAAAGCCCCAGCGTCATGCTGAAGACTTGGCAGAAGCAGGGGAGGGCTTCTGCTCCTGTGAAGCGGCTGCATGGTGCAGTCTTTTTCCTCTTCCTCTGCCCCGGGGCAGAAAAGAGTGGCCTTTTGCTCGCTTGTACTTATGGGAACGAAAGGACTGAGTTTGAAAAGACGGTGTCTTTTTCTGCTGATGTGGAGTGACCTGGGGTAAAAAGGTGGATTTTCCAGCCGTTGCCGTGGCCACCAGGTCCGATAGACCAGCCCCAAATAACTCCTCCCCTTTATACGGCAATACTTCCATGTGCCGTTTGGAATCCGCATCCCCTGACCACTGTCGCGTCCATAACGCTCTTCTGGCAGAGATGGACATAGCACTTATTCTTGATGCCAGGGTGCAAATATCCCTCTGTGCATCACGCATATATAGTAGTGCATCCTTTAAATGTTCTATAGTTAACAAAATATTGTCCCTATCCAGGGTATCAATATTCTCGGTCAGGGAATCCGACCATGCGACTCCAGCACTGCACATCCAGGCTGAGGCGATTGCTGGTCGCAGTATAACACCAGTATGTGTGTATATACTTTTTAGGATATTTTCCAGCCTTCTATCAGCTGGTTCTTTGAGGGTAGCCGTATCAGGAGACGGTAACGCTACTTGTTTTGATAAACGTGTGAGCGCCTTATCTACCCTAGGGGGTGTTTCCCAACGCGCCCTAACCTCTGGCGGGAAAGGATATAATGCTAATAATTTTTTAGAAATTAGCTGTTTTTTATCGGGGGAAACCCACGCTTTTTCACACACCTCATTTATTTCCTCTGACTTAGGAAAAAATATTGGTAGTTTTTTCTCTCCCCACATAATACCCTTCTTTGTGGTACTTGTAGTGTCAGAAAGGTTCAATGCCTCTTTCATTGCCGTGATCATGTAACGTGTGGCCCTACTGGACATTACGTTTGTCTCGTCACCGTCGACACTAGACTCAGTATCTGTGTCAGGGTCTGTGTCGACCCACTGAGGTAACGGGCGTTTTAGCGCCCCTGACGGTGTCTGAGACGCCTGGACAGGCACTAATTGATTTGCCGGCTGTCTCATGTCGTCAACAGTTTTCTGCAAATTGCTGACATTATCACTTAATTGTTTAAATACAATCATCCAGTCAGGTGTCGACTCCCTAGGGGGTGACATCACCAACACAGGCAACTGCTCCGCCTCCACATAATTTTCCTCCTCATACATGTCGACACACGCGTACCGACACACAGCACACACACCGGGAATGCTCTGATAGAGGACAGGACCCCACTTAGCCCTTTGGAGAGACAGAGGGAGAGTCTGCCAGCACACACCCAGCGCTATATATATATATATACAGGGATAACCTTATATAAGTGTTATTCCCTTATAGCTGCTGTTATTATCGTTATTTGCTGCCAAAAATGCCCCCCCTTCTCTTTTTTACCCTGATTCTGAAGCAGGACTGCAGGGGAGAGTCAGGGAGCCGTCCTTCCAGCGGAGCTGTGAGGGAAAATGGCGCTTGTGTGCTGAGGAGATAGGCTCCGCCCCTTCACGACGTCCTTATCTCCCGCTTTTCTGTGTAAAATGGCAGGGGATTAAAATACATCCATATAGCCCAGGAGCTATATGTGATGTATTCTGTTTTGCCACCTAAGGTATTCCGTTATATTGCGTCTCAGGGCGCTCCCCCCCCAGCGCCCTGCACCCTCAGTGACCGGAGTGTGAAGTGTGCTGAGAGCAATGGCGCACAGCTGCGGTGCTGTGCGCTACCTTAGTCTGAAGACAGGATGTCTTCTGCCGCCGATTTCACCGGACCTCTTCGTCTCTTCTGGCTCTGTAAGGGGGACGGCGGCGCGGCTCCGGTGACCCGACCCATCCAGGCTGAACCTGTGATCGTCCCTCTGGAGCTAGTGTCCAGTAGCCTAAGAAACCCGATCCACTCTGCACTCAGGTGAGTCCGTTTCTTCTCCCCTTAGTCCCACGATGCAGTGAGCCTGTTGCCAGCAGGACTCACTGAAAATAAAAAAACCTAACTAAACTTTTATTCTAAGCAGCTCAGGAGAGCCACCTAGATTGCACCCTTCTCGGCCGGGCACAAAAATCTAACTGAGGCTTGGAGGAGGGTCATAGGGGGAGGAGCCAGTGCACACCACCTGATCCTAAAGCTTTACTTTTTGTGCCCTGTCTCCTGCGGAGCCGCTATTCCCCATGGTCCTTTCAGGAACCCCAGCATCCACTAGGACGATAGAGAAAATACTGTTCCAACACAGGAAATACAGAGCTCATGTGGAAGAGAGATGTCCTGCTTACTATTCATAGCATAAAGCATTGCCAAGGTTAAGATGCGGGGAGGGGTCATTACCAGGCCTGAAGAGTTGGCTTAAACACTACAGTATATAAGTTGACAGTGTCAATATATATTTTTAACTGATAGGCAACCATTTAACTTATTGTTTTAAAGTTCGTAAATGTAATGTTGACAACCACATCATAAAAGATGGTAATAACCCTGCGCTTATTTATATCACTGTGAAAACTGCATACGACCATTGTCATTTTCTTTGTTCTGCCGTTTGTGATTTCTATAATGTATTAAAAGTATATCAACGGATTGATGCTTCAATAGTTACTTCATTAATATCTTTGTAGCAAATTCAGATCTTATCGCAGCAGCAAATTTGTTAGCAGTTGGGCAAAACCATGTGCACTGCAGGTGGGGTAGATATAACATGTGCAGAGAGAGTTAGATGTGGGTTGGTTATTTAGTTTCTATGCAGGGTAAATACTGGCTGCTTTATTTTTACACTGCAATTTAGATTTCAGTTTGAATACACCCCACCCAAATCTAACTCTCTCTGCACATGTTAGATCTGCCCCCCTGCAGTGCACATGGATTTGCCCAACTGCTAACAAACTTGTTGCTGCGATCAACTCAGAATTAGGCCCTATGTTTCTGGTATGAGCTGGTAAACGAGTGTGCGTCGATATACATTATACAATAATCTGTAAAAAAAAAAAAAAAAATTATGGTAAGAACTTACCGTTGTTAAATCTCTTTCTGCGAAGTACACTGGGCTCCACAAGGATAGACATTGGGGGTGTAGAGTAGGATCTTGATCCGAGGCACCAACAGGCTCAAAAGCTTTGACTGTTCCCAAGATGCATAGCGCCGCCTCCTCTATAACCCTACCTCCCTGCACTGGAGCTCAGTTTTTAGTTAACCAGCCCAATGCAGTAGCAGGAAGAGAGACGACAACAGTTAGTAGCCGCATACACCACACTCTCACGACAGGAGAAGTGTCAGCGGCTAATGCCATACCAACGCGAAGAAGCTAAGTGCGTCAGGGTGGGCGCCTTGTGGAGCCCAGTGTACATTGCAGAAAGAGATTTAACAAAGGTAAGTTCTTACCATAAATCTCGTTTTCTGCTGCGGGGTACACTGGGCTCCATAAGGATAGACATTGGGGATGTCCTAAAGCAGTTGCTTATGGGAGGGGACACACTGTAGCGGGCACAAGAATCCGGCGTCCAAAGGAAGCATCCTGGGAAGCAGCAGTATCGAAGGCATAGTACCTTATGAACGTGTTCACTGAGGACCATGTAGCCACCTTGCCCAATTGTTCAAGGGTCGCACCACGGCGGGCCGCCCAAGACGGTCCAATGGACCGAGTAGAATGGGCCGTAATGTGAGCAGGAGCTGACAGACCAACCTTCACATAAGCATGTGCAATCACCATTCTAATCCATCTGGCCAAAGTCTGCTTGTTAGCAGGCCAGCCACGTTTCTGAAAACCAAACAAAACAAAGAGAATCAGATTTTCTCAGAGAAGCCGTTCTTTTCACATAGATACTCTCCGTATCACATCCAAAGACCGTTCTTTGGGAGACAAGTCAAGAGAGACAAGGGCCGGAACCACAATCTCCTGGTTAAGGTGGAACGAAGATACCACCTTAGGTAAATATCCGGGACGAGTCCTAAGAACCGCCCGGTCACGGTGAAAAATCAGATATGGGGAACTACAGGACAAGGCCCCCAAATCCGACACTCTTCTAGCGGAGGCAATAGCCAGCAAAAACACCACCTTAAGGGAAAGCCACTTAAGGTCAGCTGAGCCAAGAGGTTCAAATGGAGACTCTTGTAACGCCTCCAAAACCACCGACAAGTACCAAGGAGCCACAGGCGGGACATAGGGAGGTTGGATATGCAACACACCCTGAGTAAAGGTATGAACATCAGGCAAGGTCGCAATTTTTCTCTGAAACCACACCGACAAGGCAGAAATATGAACCTTGAGGGAAGCCAGATGCAGGCCTAAATCCAGGCCCTGCTGCAGAAAAGCCAAAAGTTTGGCCGTACTAAACTTGGAAGCGTCATAATTGTTAGATGCGCACCAAACAAAGTAAGAATGCCAGATCCTATGGTAAATCCGAGCAGAAGCCGGTTTCCGAGCACGCAACATAGTTTTCATGGCCGCCTCAGAAAAACCTTTAGCCCTCAAGACGGAAGCTTCAAGAGCCACGCCGTCCAAGACAGCCGGGCCAGGTCCTGGTAGACACAGGGGCCCTGAACGAGGAGGTCTGGGCGTTGTGGAAGTAGAATTGGACGCTCTGACGAGAGGCCCTGAAGGTCTGAGAACCAGTGCCGTCTGGGCCACGCTGGAGCTATGAAAGCAGGATTCCTCCTTCTTGCTTGAACTTCCGAATTACCCTGGGCAGGAGTGACACCGGAGGGAACACGTACAACATCCCAAACTTACATGGCACCGCCAGCGCATCCACGAATGCTGCTTGAGGATCCCTTGTCCTTGCTCCGAAGACCAGAACCTTGTGATTGTGTCGAGACGCCATCAGATCCACATCTGGAAGGCCCCACCTTTCCACTAGGAGTTGAAACACTTCTGGATGGAGGCCCCACTCTCCAGCATGTACGTCCTGATGACTGAGAAAGTCTGCTTCCCAATTCAGGACTCCCGGAATGAATATTGCCGATATTGCCGATAGATGGCGTTCCACCCATTGAAGAATCCGTGAGACTTCCTTCATTGACAGGCGGCTTCGAGTGCCGCCTTGATGATTTATGTAAGCCACTGTGGTGGCGTTGTCCGACTGTACTTGAACAGGACGGTTCTGTATTAAATGCTGGGCCAGGTTCAATGCGTTGAAGACCGCCCGCAATTCCAGAATGTTGATCGGGAGGAGAGACTCCTCCTTGGTCCACCGACCCTGAAGAGAGTGTTGCTCCAACACCGCGCCCCAACCCCTTAGACTGGCATCCGTCGTCAACAAGACCCAGTCGGGTATCCAGAAGGGACGACCCCTGCACAGTTGTTGATCCTGGAGCCTCCAGTGAAGCGACAGACGGACCTCCAGAGTCAATGAGATCATGTGAGACCTGATCCGGTGAGGCAGGCCGTCCCACTTGGCCAGAATCAGCCTCTGGAGGGGGCGAGAATGAAATTGAGCATACTCCACCATGTCGAATGCTGACATCAGAGGCCAAGCACCTGCATCGCCGAATGAATCGACACTTGCGGACGAGAAAGGAAGTAACGAATCCTGTCCTGAAGCTTCAGGACTTTCTCCTGAGACAATAACAACCGCTGGTTGTGAGTGTCCAATAGTGCTCCCAGGTGCACCATGCTCTGAGCAGGGACCGGGGAGGATTTCTTCCAGTTGATGAGCCACCCGTGGGCTTGCAGATCTAGGTGACGTAGGAGAATTTCTGGGGAATTTGCCAGGATCAACAAGTCGTCCAGATACGGTTGGATCCTGACCCCTTGACTGCGGAGTACCTCAGTCATCACCGCCATAACTTTGGTAAAGTTAAACCAAAACTTTTGGTTTAACCACGGAGCCGTGGTTAAACCAAAAGGTAATGCCCGAAACTGGGAGTGGTGGTTGCCAACCGCAAACCTCAGGTACTGCTAATGCGACACTGTAATAGGAACATGCAGGTAAGCATCCTGTATATCCAGGGAGACCAGAACTATAGAGCGAAAGGTTTCCATACGGAACTTGGAGATTTTCACAAACTTGTTCAACGCCTTGAGGATGAGCCGGAAGGACTCATTCGGTTTCGGGACAAGAAACAGCGGAGAATAGTACCCCGGCCTCTCTGAGTAAGAGGCACCTGTACTACCACTCCTGTGTCCAGGAGAGTCTGTACCATCGAAAGTAGAGAGTCTTTGCCTTTATCTGATCCGAAGGGACGTCTGTCAGACAAAATCGACGAGGGGGATGATTTTTAAAGGCTATGGCGTAACCTCGAGTGACGACTTCCCGTACCCAGGCATCTGAAGTGGTCTTCAACCATTCCTGGGTATACCCTAGAAGCCGGCCCCCCATCCTGGGGTCCCCCAGGGGGGAGGCCCGCCCCGTCATGCGGCAGGCTTATCAGTCTTGGAAGCCGGTTGATGGGCAGCCCAGGCTCTTTTGGGCTTTGGCTTACCAGGTTTGGAAGTGCGGGCCTGTTTGTGGTACGCCTGACCTTTTGCTTTACCTGAAGTACGAAAGGGTCGAAAAGAAGTACCTTTAGCCTTCGGCAGTGAAGGAGCAGTACTTGGTAGACAGGCTGTTTTGGCAGTAGCCAAATCAGCCACTATCTTATTTAAGTCCTCTCCGAATAAGATATCTCCCTTAAAAGGGAGTACCTCCAGGGTTTTTCTAGAATCCAGATCCACCGACCAGGATCTTAGCCACAATATCCGGCAAGCCAGGACTGATGTAGTGGAAGCCTTGGCTGCCAGAACACTGGCATCAGAAGCCGCCTCTTTAATATAGTGAGAAGCTGTGACAATATATGACAAGCATTGTCTAGCATGGTCAGAAGAGATTTCAGCTTCCAACTCTTGGGCCCACGCTTCAATAGCTTCTGCAGCCCATGTCGCTGCAATAGTGGGCCTTTGCGCAGCACCCGTGAGAGTGTAAATCGCTTTCAGACAACCCTCCACACGTTTATCCGTAGGCTCTTTCAGAGATGTGATGGTAGTGACAGGTAGAGCTGAGGAAACCACCATCCTTGCCACATGCGAGTCCACTGGAGGAGGTGTCTCCCAATTTTTAGACAGCTCTGGCGCGAGGGGATAGCGAGCCAGCATCTTCTTGTGAGGCACGAACTTCTTCCCTGGATTTTCCCAGGATTCCTGACGTATATCCACCAGGTGATCAGAATGAGGTAAAACTTGTTTAACCACCTTCCGACGCTTAAATCTATCTGGTTTCTTAGGAGGGACGGATGGCTCGGGATCATCCGTGACCTGTAGAATCAACTTAATAGCCTCCAATAGATCAGGAACATCCACTTGCGAACCACCATCCCCATCAGTATTATCTGTGTCAGAATCTGTGGGGTCAGTGTATGAGCTGTCTTCATCAGACGAGGTGTCAGTGACAGCAGTGGATTGTGAGGAAGTAATGGCCCGCTTAGAGGACCCCTTGGTCTTAGGCGAGCGAGGGTCAGACTTTTTAGTAGTCAGTGACTGGTTCAATTTCTTCAATTGAGCGGACAAGTTATCTGCCCACGGCGGATTAACCGCGGGGACCATATGTGGTTGAACCGTCATGGGAGGTCCCATAGGGGGCGTTAATTTAGTAACTAGCGTATTCAGAAGTGTGGAGAAAGCAGCCCACGGCGGGTCATTATGGACCCCCGTTGCCACAGTCCCACTGGGGGGCAAGGAGCCCTCAGAACCAGAGCCCTCAGCTGCTATATTTTCCTCATAGGTACCTGTGGCGTCAGCAACACTGCTAGTGTGTTCAGCCCCAGAATTGTTACCCTCAGAAGCAGACATGTTATAACTTGCAATATAAGGTAACACAGTACAATACCTGACCCAAACCCCTGCGTCAACAGGGATACAGGAGAGATATGGTGACTAAAATCACAGAGAAAAATACAATTAGAATATATCTTGTGAATATCCTATATTATATTATTATAAACCTGACGCACCAAGCCCCCTCAAGTTATAGAATATAGAGATAGCAAGTTGAGTGAGACACGAAATGAAAATCACCCAGCAAGCTAATGCACACACATATAGTCACAGTTGTACAATGCAGAGGTTATTACAAACAATAATACTGCACTGGAATAGCTTATATATATAGCTCTGTAAACAATAGATATAACACTGCACAGTAAAGACTGGATGTATATCACATGGTACTTGTACCAGATAACCCTGACCAAATGCACTGTTTCTTAACTATCACTGTCTAATTGACATGTGGAATACTTGAGTGTCTTGTAAAGTCACAGCGCTGACAACCAGGCGGCTTTACAAAGGAGGATTTGCCCAAGCAGTCCCAGGAACAGTGAAGCTGAGAGAAATGGCGCCCAAACACTGACTGGGAGTGAGGGAGAGACAGATATGCAGCTCCAGGGCGGGAACATTTACTGTAAATGGTGCCCTGGGGCTAGGGGAGGGGCTACAGGTCTTAGCCTTATCCCCCTGCTGGACTTAATTACCGGTACTGCAGGCCAATTTAAAATGGTTTATAAGAGAAACCTGACCTGTACCCTTGCCCTGGTGGCCTAGTGGGGTCGCCTGTATGCCACAGTGTCCACGCCAGCACGCGCGGCCCACCTCCCACCGGCGATCGCGATCCAGCGCGGGTCCCACGAACGGGACCCACTTACCACCTCCCAAAGCGCGGCCACGCGATCCCGGAGAGCCCCAGCAGTGTGTGTCTAACTTGAAGAAAACCGGAGCCTCCTGCTGTAGGTACCCGGCCACGGGAGTGTACAGCGCCGCTGGGGAGAGATGGAGCTGCAGCAGGTAATGTCTCCTGACATCCACACTCTGCTGCAGCCCTTGTAGTCTTCACTTTACTTCAAAAAAAGCTCTTCTTAGGGCTGCCAGGAGCAGCCCCTCTGTTATGTGCCTGCTATCTGCAGCACCAACTACAAAACTGAGCTCCTGTGCAGGGAGGCGGGGTTATAGAGGAGGCGGCGCTATGCATCTTGGGAACAGTCAAAGCTTTTGAGCCTGTTGGTGCCTTGGATCAAGATCCTACTCTACACCCCCAATGTCTATCCTTGTGGAGCCCAGTGTACCCCGCAGCAGAAAATAAAAAATAAAAATAATGTACTCTTATGCCGATGTCTCACAGTAGGAAACCAAGCGGAAGTGCCGATGTCTCACACTAGGAAACAAAGCGGAAGTGCCGATGTCTCACACTAGGAAACAAAGCGGAAGTGCCGATGTCTCACACTAGGAAACAAAGCGGAAGTGCCGATGTTTAGCGGTCAGCTGATTACACAAGTTAACGTTATATAACATTTGTTGGATTTTCATTATTTCGACTAGTCCGTTCTATGGGATGTAGTCAAAGTGTCAACATATATATACAATGCTGACAGTCATACTGTTGACATTTATGTCAGCATTGTTAAAATAACGTCATGTGAAATGTCAACATGTTGACATTAGGAAAGGTTAGGGTATTAATATTTACTGGAAGGCTGGAGCTTTGACACGGAAGTGATGGTCACATGACCACAGGGAGCCAGAAGCCGCCGCTGGAGCCCCCAGGAGAAGGTAAGTCACCGCTGGGACATCAGGAACAATAGTTCAACATTCTAACATGTCAACATTTCACCACTGTCTACATGATGAATGCCGACATGGCAATGGCAACATTATCACTATGACAATGTTCTCATGTGGATATGATAAATGCAGACACATCATACTCAACCCATCCTTGCTGGATGAATGCATACACCATAACATTAACCACTGGGAATTGTTAAAATAGTGCATGGAGAAGTGATAAAAAAGTGATTACTGCAAGGTGATAACGCACCAGCCAATCAGCTCCTAACTGTAATTTTTCAAACCCATTATGATTGGCTGGTGAGTCATCACTTTCCACTTATCACTGCTTTATCACTTCTCCAGGCTTCATACATCTGCCCCATTACCCCATCCCACACCCCTGATGTTCTCAAGCTATATCCCTTCTTCAGAAAAGGAGCCAGCTGTCAGGTTTTGACAATCGGCTGGGAAAACTCTGCAACAGCAGTGACTGTAGATTCTTCTTGATGAAACGGCAACATTTTGCTCATTTACCAGTTAGTCCTGCGGCCGCAGGGAGAGCCTTTTAAATTCACTACTAAAGACACGTAAATAGCAAAAAAAACAAAAAAAAAAGTAAATTTAATGTTTATACATAAAACATTTGGTCAGTTTAACTGACTACACAGGACATACAGTATGCACAGGACTGGAAACATGCTTGTAAAATGCCTTTCAAAGTGTTTAAATTTAATAAATAGCATACAGACACAAACACAATTTTCATATTAATTGCTCAGTATACATACTTAAAAGAACAAGGCAAAAAAAATAATAAAGTATAATAAATAAAAACAGCAGTAGGATTCTCCAATGTAACGCAGGTTCGTAAAAGGACATCAAATTTTACATTACAAAATATAGAGGGAAAACGAAGCACAAAATAATGTGAAAAATTCCTTAGAATCAGCAATGAACCAGTAAGAATCCAGATAAAATCATAGTATTAGTATAAGCAAATCTGTCCGTAGCAAAAGCATTAACCACCTGAATATATCCAAGAAAGCGCATAGTGTTTTTAGTGCATGTATATAGCAATACACACACATTGATTCACAGAAGTTGTGTACAGTAGGTACCGCGTTTCGTAGGGACGCCAAGAAGACCTTTATAACGGACAGAGTTCTTCCCGGACGTACCAAGAGCCCAATTTACCAAGCGAGACTAGCTCCTTACCAGACCACAACTGAAAGTGAAGAATTAAATTTATGTACTCATACAGAAACTATAAAAAACACGACACATGCACACAAAGGGGCCTTCTTCAGGTTGGATTGCTTATGTGATCCAACTCGCAGCTTCCCGATGTTTGGGGAATGGTGCTCGTGTAGAACCTGTTCTGCTCATGCGCAGAACGAGTTCTGTGATCGCATCTCAGATATGGGATCGCCTCCGCCTGATTGACAGGCAGAGGCGTTCACAGGGAGGGGGGTGGCCGGTGTTGCTGGAAACGGGGGGCAGCACCGGGAGTGGCGTAACCAAGGACTGCATCGCGAGACGCATACTCCTTGGTCTTACAAACCGCCCAGAGACGGCAAACCTGAGTAGGCTCAGGCTTACTGAGCCCTCTGTCTGTTCATCTAGAACTGCCATGCGATCGCAGTGTACAGGTCGCATGTAGGAAGGATGCACCTCCTCCTGCATTTCTAAGGATTGCATTTGCAAGGCTGCTATGAGCAGCTTTGCAATCCTTACTGAATGAGGGCCAATATTCACTAAAACCCAATGAAAATTACTAGAAGTGCATAGTGTACATTTCTTTCCCTTTCAAAGCTTTGGATTATGTACTGGGCAAAATTTCAAACCTTACAAAAAACCCTCCAACGTATAGGCCCTACACACTGGGCGATAATACTCAAAGATATGAACGATCTCGTTCATTAATGTGAGTGTGGAGGCACCAGCGCTCGTTCATCGCTGGTGCCCAGTCGCCTGTGCATGCAGGCCAATATGGACGATCTCGTCCATATTTGCCTGCACTTCTATGGAGCCCCGTCACTGCCCCCCCGCCGCAGGGTCGCCCGTATCCACTGTCGGGCAGCTCGGCGGCGGATAGCTCAATGTGTAGGGCCCTTAAAACCGCTTTCACCTGGTGTGTGGCGCTCCCAAACTGAAAGCACCAATGATCCAGGAAAACTCAACTCTACTACCTAAACGCTACTGGGTTAGTAAAGGTTTATCGCACGTATCTGGTGCCATTTTACAAATTTTTTTTAGACAGTTGATGATCAATTCCCAGCAGTCGGCACTGTTCGGCTTTGCTTAACAAAAGCATTAGTGTTTTCTCTTACAGATTTTCAGGAAAGAGTTACATTCTCTTTGGTAAAATTATTACATTATTTTGGGTTGCTGTTAATAATGTTTTGAATAAACTTAGAAATTTAGGCCCAGATTTATCAAGCCTTGGAGAGTGTTAAATCAGGATTTTGGTACTTACCGATAAATCCCTTTCTCCGATTCCACAGGGGCCACTGGAGTGTAGTTACAATGGGGAGATAGTAGGTGGTATTGGTAGCTGGCACTTTAAAAATTCTCACACTGTGGCTAGCTCCTCCCCTACTATCTCCCCTCCAAGCCAGTCTACGTTAAACTGTGCCCGAGGAGAGCTGTAATAAACAAACCGTAAGGTAGAGGAGGTTAACGACGCCCTGTAAACCAGGCGAACACAAACTAAACCTGGAACAGAACCTGACAAAAAACCAGGCTAGCCTGAACCCAACAAGCAGTCATATGGTGATCTGCAATCGTTAATCAAACAAAAATCAGGAGAAACAGCGCTGGGCGGGCGTCCAGTGGCCCCTGTGGAATCGGAGAAAGGGATTTATCGGTAAGTACCAAAATCCTGATTTCTCCTTCATCCACTAGGGGCCACTGGAGTGTAGTTACAATGGGGACGTCCCAGAGCTCCCAAAAAACGGGTGGGAAAGCGCTGAGAGTCCTGTAAAAACTGCTCGGCCAAACAGTGATGCAGAGGCCGTAAAAGTGTCAAACTTGTAGAATTTGACAAAACGAATGTCGGTTTGACCAAGTAGCCGCCCGACAAAATATTCATGGAGACCCCGCGGGCGGCTGCCCACGAAGGTCTTACAATGCGCGTAAAGCGCGCTGAATTGGAAAACGGAGGTTCCCTAGTAACCGCCAAGAAGACTGTCTGATGATCAGATGTATCCAACTGTCCAGCATATGCTGGGGCCCCGGCTATTTAGTACGGGAGCATCGTCCAGAGCAAAGAAGAAAAAACACTTCATCGAATAGCCTGAGACCTCTGTAGAGAGAGTTGACGAGCCCTGACAACATTCAGAGAGGATTGAAAACCACTAGTGTCAGATTTATATGAAAAATGGACCTCCCCTCTGGAAGAAACGACCGCTGAGGCCGAAGCCGAGCCCGGGGAGTTGCCAATAAAGTACTCCCTGAACAAGAGGCCGAACTTACGGCCGCTAGGCTAATCTCATTTGGAAGAAAAGCGAAAAAGGCAGAGACCTAAAATTCCGGTCAGTGTGGTTTGAAGCGCAGCGGAGCAAAAAACCTCCCAGAGAAACCAAAGATGAATGGTAACTGGAAGAAGGGGGAAAAACCCCCTTTTATCTTCATTATGTTCCATAAAGTTTTCCCAAAGTGGCAAAAGCGAGAAGAGGTAATAGACTTCTGAAATCGGAGCCCAGTAGGCCTAACCGAACTAGGGAACTCCTCCCTTCTGAGGTCTCGTGAACAGTCACACGGGTAACCGAAACCAGTGTAAAATTGAACAAGGAGAAAAAAAAGGAGCCTGTTGAAGTAGACAGTCCAGTCGAGGTAGGAGCCAAGGCTCCTCTACTGACAACAGGCGTATCTGTATCTTCAAGTCATGCGTGGCCCAACCAGCGCCACCGAGAGGACTAGCACGCATAATCCCCTCCTGTGTTACTGAACATGAAGTAGAAATAGAAAAGGAGGCAGGATAGAATAACCAGAAAACTCCCCGGAGCCCTGAGGGCCTCCACGGCTACTGCCGTCCGAGAGTAATAAAGGGTTAAAGAGTCAGTCAGAACGCCCTGAGGTCGATCCGAAATCTCCGCCCACAGCGGACCAGCTGACAAAACTCCGGGGCATGTTCCCTCACCCAGGAGTCTGACCTGGTGGCTTGATCTGGAAACAAGATTGTTGTCCCCCGTTCCGAGAGGAATGGAGGCGACCACTCATTACGTCGCAACTTGACTGAAGAAATAGAGTCTCTGGTGCCGAGGAATGAAAAAACCTCTGACGGACCGTGTTGAGAAACGTCTATGCGGAGCATAAATTGGATCTGTGTCGAATCAGAAGCTCGTGGATCCTCCGGATATTCAGAAGCCACCTAACGTACAGAGTGGGATAGTAGCAGTAAATTGTCCCATTAGGGAACCAACGTCACCCACTGCCCTTGAAAAAGAGTTATTCTGTTATCTTCCTAAACTCTGTGGGAGCGGAAGAGAAGAGTAAAGGACTTACCGTGAAAATGAGAATCCTGTTAAGGGGGAATCTGAGAAAAGCCTGTCCAACGGAAATCAGTAAACAGGCATCTCTGAAGACAAGGGACACGTAAAACTCCCTTTCTTGTTTAAACTAGCAATCACAGACTAAAAGGATTGTAAGGCCAGAATAGGCCTGTCCGAGCCACTTGGCTTCGGAACGTGAAAAGAAAACAAAGGCCTGAGAACTGTCCTAATTCAAATGATATGTGTAAAACAGGGATCAACACCCTTTGCGGTTAGAAACCTATGGAGCGCAGCCTGCAGTATGACTCTCTTGTCATCGTAAATCAGCCGACCCATGCCGAGGGACTCCTGAGACGGTTGTAACCGCCCAAGCCTTCTCCCATCGACCTGCGCCTACCCTGGGACCCTGCAGGTGTAATGGGTGTATAGGATGACATAAAATCAGACTGGACTGAGGATGTTGAACCTCTGCTTCAGCCTTTTTACCCTGAGAACCCCTGGCGACGAAGATATCACCCGTGTGGAGTCAAAAACCTGAAAGGGCACGAAAAAATCTAAAGGGAAGACCAGTAAAGGTCTGTCTTGGAGCTGGGGCAGTAGTAGGAGAAATCAAAGTGGACCTACCTCCATTGGTTCAAGAAATCCTGCAGAAAGTTCCTTCCCCAGAACCATCTGCCCCGTAGGATTTCATGTTTACTTGTCACTGTCGCATCCCCAGAGGTCGTCGGGTTAAGACAGCCCAAGCGAAGATGCAGGGTCCGAGTCTGTAGACATGGAGACCTCCAAGGAACATAAAGCAGAATCGTGATTCTGACCTGTATCAAAGTATCAATTGATCCTGATGCGAAGCATCCTGTAACCTAGAGGACAATTGTTCCCCAACCTACCTGCTCCGGATACGGTAGAACCATGCTGCCGCATATGTCGATGGATCCCTGAGCAAGGTTGCCTCAGGAAAACGGCGGCTTGATGGACCGGCGATACACCGAGGTGTATACCCTAGAGAGGTTCTGATACCATCTCCTGCCATCTGCGGGGAAAAGATAGGAAAACAAACCTTGTTTGATACCTGATATTGTGTATTCGGGTGTCTGTCGGCCGCCTACCGGAGCCTGCCCAGCTCATCCGAAACTGAACCAGTCGCTGTCATTTTCGTCAATGGCGTGGAACCCTGATGGACTTGACGTGTCCTCCTCCTTTACCTGCAGTATCAGATGAACTGCTGTATTATGTACCTGTATATTCTGAGACACTGGTTCAGATCCACAGAAAACAGACATCAGTAATGCATGGAATGTTAGCAAAGTTTCTTTTTGGAAAGGTGTGTTTGGTCCTGCTGTGATTTGATCCTGTGACCTTGGAAACCAAAGTCCAAGGGCTTACCTGATGAGCTATTGTCTGGTTAATAGTGACATTACCTGCATCATTGATCAAACAGGGGTGTGCAGGTGCGTGGAGGGCGAAGCAGATGGCTCCGCCGCATACTTCACACCTAAGAGGGAATTCTTCGACTATCCCAGGAGAGACAAACGAAAGGAGAAAAGGTGGGTTAAATAAACAGAGCCCTACGTAAGGTCTGCACTATAATGTGTAGTGACCGATACGATTAAAATAAACTTTCTGGAGCAGCGGAGACCTGAACCAGCAACGCTGCGCTGTGGGACAGGAGTCTTAGCCCTAGGCTATAGGAGTTCTCCTTAAAGTTTTGTTTGGATTCAAACCCCTGTTCAGATACCCGCTACTAGCGTACTGAGCCGCAGCGCTATTTGTCTGATGCCTTACACGCATTCCACAATTACAAATAGCATTAGTAACTAGTGACAACAAGGAATAATAAAGGGAAGGCAACACCCCGCCCTGTATTTAGTGTACCGCTAATTAAGGTGCACCAGATGTTTCTCTGAGGTTCCGCTGGCTTTTCAAAATGGTGACCAGCCTGTGAGAAAGATGGGGGAAAATGTTATGTGCAAGATGTTGTTATTAGAAAACATTGCGGAAGTAGCCTACAGCACCTGGTGTTCCCAGGCGGTCTCCCATCCAAGTACTAACCGGGCCTGACCCTGCTTAGTTTCCGAGATCAGACGAGATCGGGCGTGTTCAGGGTGGTGTGGCCGTAGGCTTTTATCCCCTATATCTGGTATTTTATGGATTTATCTATATACATACCTACACGCACTTAAATATATATATCTATATATATACATGCACAAACATAACTATATATGTATATATACACACACACCGTAGGTAAATAAATACTGCACAGTAGATCCTTTTAATTATTATTGAGCTGAGTCCCAGCTACTGTAATAGAGCAGGTTCCCTGATTTGCAAGTAGGAAAATGCTGGGTAGAGGACTCTACTGCAGGAGGAATGTATCTATATTTCAGCAGCCTGAAGTATCGAAAAGTTACAAATCCCAGAGCTGTTGCCTAGCGACGGGGAGACCTGGGAGCCCGCTGAGTAAAGCGGGTTAACTGTTAATATACCTGGGACTTTATTTGTATTTGTCTCTGAGTATGCAAGATTAGCCCACTGGGCTATAGGAGACACTGCAAATATGAAGCCAGGTCTGTGCAGGGAGGAAATGGCCGCCAGAGTGAAACTCCTCTGGTCTATGCGATAAAATCTATATAGTGGATAACTGGATTAGTGCTGAGCCACTCTGACTATATCACATTCTCCTCAGCACCATGTGCATTAAACTCACATAAATGCCTATTACACTATAACAGTGGCCGGGGAGCGGAGAATGCTGAGCCCGCTGTACAGAGCAGGAGTTAGCTCCGCCCCCCGGCTATGGCGCCTTATTGCAAAACTAAGCGGGAAGCGAGCTGTACCCTCCGCTGGGCCTGCGAGTCACCGCCGGGGAGCGCTGAGCGCTGAGCCCGCTATACAGCGCTAGTAGAGCCCTGTATCTGCTAGCCGCCGCCGGGGAGTGTTGCGCTGAACAGAGCGCGAGTCGCCGCCTGGGAGCAGGGAGCGCTGAGCTCGCTCTACAGAGCGGGACTTAGCTCCGCCCCCTCCGTACAAGGCCCCAAATTTAAACATTGCTTTGCGCTCGAGCGGGATCCCTGTGGCGGCTCTGTGAGTCGCGCTGAGTGGGGATCTGTGCGGGGGGTGCGGGGAGCTGGGGGAGCAGAGGGTTATCAGAATGACACACACCCGTTTTTCAGTCAGGGTTGTATAAACACATACTCAGCCTCCCCCAATCATCCTGTCTGTTTCTCCATGAGGAGGACAGGTAAGGATACAATAAAGTACATTACAGCCCCAGAGAGCCCTTCTGGAGTGGGTTGTACAACAATAAACAGATTGCTCTAAAAACATACATAGCCACCACAAATAAAGTATACTTCACTCACCACTGTGTTCTTGGTGGATCGGCCCCGACACACGCCGCACGCAGCGGCGTCCAGCCGGAATCTTCTGTGGTGGGGTGGTCCCGACACAAGCCGCACGCAGCGGTGTCCGACCATTTTTGATACTCACCGCTGCCATGCTGCCGGAATCTTCTGCTGGATGGAGTGGCCGCGACACGCACCGCACGCAGCGGTGTCCGCCAACTCAGGAGAGCTCAGTGTCTCCCTCAGCCGGGGCCCATCCCTAGCCGCACGCAGCTGCGATGGGACCCCGCCGGCAGCTCCCACGGTGCAGACTGGCAGTGGCAGAGCTGCCAGTCTGTGAGTGTGTGTAAGAAAAATAAAATAATAAAGAAAAAAGAAGAAAATTCTTCAGCTAAACCCAAGTGAACCAGCTACCTCGGGCACTTAACTAAGACTGGCTTGGAGGGGAGATAGTAGGGGAGGAGATAGCCACAGTGTGAGAATTTTTAAAGTGCCAGCTACCAATACCACCTACTATCTCCCCATTGTAACTACACTCCAGTGGCCCCTAGTGGATGAAGGAGAAATTGCACAGTGATAAAAGTACCAACCAATCAGCTCCTAACTGTCATTTTTCAAACACGGCCTATAACACGGTAGCTAGGAGATGGTTGGTTGGTACTTTGTCACCATGCAAGTTATCACTCTCCAAGGCTTCAAAATGGCTGACTTCTACTAACCATACAGTAGTTTATATGAAATGAAGTTCATTTGTTAATGTAAATAGGTTAATGATTTGCAATCTCTTCATTGGCAAACACAGGCAGAAACTGTTCACATGACTAATGTCTGTAGACTATTAATGTCTTAAAGGCAAATGAGTATAGACGTTGTTAGAAAAGTGCAAACCAAGAAACATCTGGGAGAAACATCTGGGAGAAACATATATACACACTGTATATACCCAAGAGAAGTGGATGAAGCAAGTGACGCACTTTCACCTACTAACTGTACAAGGAAATGGCCTATGGGAGCTATGATGCAGCGACAGTAACGCAACACAGCAGTGTAGGAGACAGGAGACAACAGCAGCAATCACGCAACGCAGGACTTCTCTGAGATGTTTCCATGTTTATGGCTGGGACAATGCAGAGCTTCTTTGTAGCACAGTCACTGGGCAAAGCCATGTTATAAACTACATACAGAACGTTCTGCAAAGGGGAAGTGGATCCGCTGCAGCGCTGCTTGGGACAAAGTGTAGTGAACTGCAGGGGTTCGGCTATTTGCTTCTAGCCGACAGGTCCTTTAAGCGCTATAAATGAAGCATGACTGTACTCAGCAGAAGGGATAACACGTATGAATTTACAGCAGGCTCTCAGAGCGCGCGCGCACACACAAAAAAACATAAATGAGAATAATTTAGAGCTGCTAGGTACTTTAGACAGAACCCCCCCAGCCCTGACCTTGGATATGGTCTGATCCACACAAGATAAAGTCCCAAGTAATTCAAGTGACCTGGAGTAGGTTATGCCAGACACAACTGCATCAGCAGCTAAGGTGTTTGATAAATCAGAGTGTAATCACTGACCACATATAGTGGAGGTAGCCTTTAGTTGACCTCGACCAATATCTATGAAGCAATCTATTTACTAAGAACCAGTGACATCACCGAGGTACGAGGAACTTTTGGGGCAGATGTATTAACCTGGAGAAGGCATAAGGAAGTGATAAACCAGTGATAAGTGCAAGGTGATAAACGCACCAGCCAATCAGCTCCAATATGTAAATTAACCGTTAGGAGCTGATTGGCTGGTGCGTTTATCACCTTGCACTTATCACTGGTTTATCACTTCCTTATGCCTCCTCCAGGTTAATACATCTGCCCCTTTATGCCTTGTGATGTCACTAGTTCCTAGCGAAAGTATAAGACATTTTTATCAATACTGGCTCATACCTTAATATGGCTGCCTTAATGTGTGGGCGAGGTTTACCCTTTAAAGTTCGGTTTAATATAGCACCGATAAGAAGCAGCGGCCGTGATGCAGTCACTGGAATCCCAAAACCACTCAGGAGACCAGCGCCAGAAACCCGACAGCTGCCATCTTGAAAATATTGAGGTACAGGTTAGGGTTAGGCACTGGGGGAGGGGAATGGGGAGGGTGTATAGAAATAGCCGCCCCCCTCCCTCAAAAGGAAAGAAGCTAATCAAAAAGAGAAAGGAGGTAATAATAATTAAATACTGTAAAGAAGGTTACTTGGGAAATTATGTTTCAGTAAATATAAAGAGACCACACATCTTTAGACCAGAGTTATGGGCATATTCAATAGCGACCTGAAGGAACAGAACATGAGGCAACATAATCGTCTGTAATCCAAACACTGTATTGGGAGCAGAGCAAAGAAGAGCAAGTAACTGTGCCCCTTGTAAAAAATAAATAAAAAATAATGGTGCCCTGGGGGTGTAGCAAATTTATATTTGGGTGGGGCGATTCCAAACTCATGTTAATTGCAATGTAAAAATAGAGCTGTCCAGTGATTGTGGGCTACAAGCAAAAGCAGCCCGTATTTACCCTGCATGCAACAAGAAAATGTTTACTCCCCTTGCAGTGCAACATGTTTTGTTACAGATACAATGTTGCAGCCAAGATTGCAGTCATTGCCACCAATACCAAAGCATGCACCCAAATCTCAGATGTTACATTTAAATGGTTCCACTACAAATTCTGGTATCCGATTGGCTGCTGTAAATTGTTGCACAACGCTGCTCTAAATCATGTTTTTACATAATCCCCAATGCCGATGCCCGAGCTTTTACACAAATCAAACATGCTTTGCGTCTCTTAAAACCGGGATGTTCCCAGAAAGTGAGTATGTTGACGAACATTTTAATGTTTTTCTTTTTAGCAAGCTGTGCGATGTGTGTTAGCAGCGACACCTAAGAACATAGGCACATACAGTATATACCCATACAGTAAACAATTTGCAGTTCTGTGTGCGACACTTTCTGGACAACAAATCTCCAAGATTTAACCAAAGGCAAGAGCCCACAAAAGCTATTTCGAAATCACTAATTTACCAACTATGAAGATCTCATTTCAGGCAAATACAAATGTGATACAAGTAGTAAATTAGTTAAAACAACAGAGCACATTTTTTTTTACATATATTACATTCCAATAAACTATATAAAAACAACAAAAACAAAACAAACAAAAATAAAACATAACATCGACTCCTGATCTGCCCCCGATTTGCATTCAACTTTTGCGAACACGATCTTTGCGTCTGAAGGCCATTGCGTTGCATCCAAAGCGAAGCCACCTACAGTATATAACTAGTTGTGTCCTGGTAAATTAACACTTGCTCACAGAGCCACACGTGTACACAACTAACTGTTCTATAGCGTAAACCATATTCTAACTCTGTACCGTTATAAGAGCTCATGGGCCCATCCTCCTAAATTTCTGCAGATAACACATTCACGGTAGGAACTACAAGTGCCATGAAGCCAATCTTGGGTCTGTAGTAACTTGTCCCCGTCTGAATTTTTCAACCATACATTTATTCCTGTGAAGTACAAAACAGTGACTAGATATTGCTCCAAAACGTGTATCCACAGTGTTGCGTGTCTAGCAGAGTAGCAATGCCTCGTCATCACTAGTTTCATTCTTGAGCACGGCTTCCAAGCACGTGTCTGGGATTTGAGCGGTGTGGACGATACCACAGCACTCACAGGGACCGTCGCGGCCGCAGGACCTCACGCCAGGAGGCGATGCGCTATGCTGTGCAAGTCCTTGCCCCTGATCGGAGGTAAGATCAAGTAATGGTCTAGTACAGTCGTTAAGGTCAATGTCTAATGCTGGAATCAACATCTCTACATCGTCGTCATCTTCTTCCCCTCTTCCTCCTCCGTTGCTGTCAAGCTGCCTCAGAGGGCTTTGGTTCTGACCTGCAGAGCTAGACCTCCCAAGTGTAATCCGTACCCAACGCAAACCTTGAGTCATTCTACTAAGAGCACTGCTGAGCTGATGGCGTGCTGGGCTGACAACAGGCGGTTCCAGGGCAGGTCTATCCCGGATGTTATCTGTTGTGCTACTGCTGGATGCTGGAGTCAAAGTGCTCCCACTGCCACTCACTGTGGCTTCCACAGCAGAGACTGGAGGAGTCTTTTGAGGCAACGGGGCAGCGACACCGCCAACTGCCCCTTGGGCATCTCTCCTCTCATTTTCCCCATCAATGTCATCAGACTCCACAGAGAAGAGTCCCCTGTGATTGCTGCCCCGGTCTCCATCTCTGTTTGCACCCTGGTTTGTAGAACAGTCTCCATCTGTGGACACCAAGGACAGAGAACCAGAGTTTCGGGACCGCACAAAATTGTAAATTCTATTCCAGATGTTGCTGGATCTGCCGGCTATCGGGAGTCTAATGGATGTGAATCCCAGCTGAGATCGCACAGCAAGTCTTAGGTTTTCCAAAACTGAAGCCTGTAATAAAGAACAAAAAGGTAGAGACTTCTGAAAATAGTAATGGCATTCATTCATACTGTAAGTCCTTAAGATCTAACCGTTCATATAATGCAGGAATGAATGTATGAGTGGCTGAAAGTGGTAAGCTGGTAGTGACCATGTATCAAGAGCACTAGACAATAGGCAATTGTTAGACGGGAATTTAGCTTTTACAGTTGTTTTTTTTTACATAATTTTATTTGTAGTTTATTTTTAGAAATGTTTTACACTTTGTGTTGACTCATTAGTGATGTTCTAATGTAACTATTTCATGTACTTTAAGAGGTAGTTTACTAAAGCTTCTAAAAATGAAAAGTCGTGATGTTGCCCATAGCAACTAATCAGATTCTGTCTATCGTTTTCTAGGATGCCATGCAGAAATGACAGCTAGAACCTAATTATTTGGTAATAGGCAACACCAGGACTTTTCCTTTTTATTAGACGTTTGAGTAAATCTACCCCTAAGGGCCTGATTCACACATTATTCTGAGTGTGGCCACATCTGGCGGGTTCTAGCAAACTGTGTAGGAGGCGTAGCGAACATACACGGAAGGATCTCCGACTGGTCATTCAGTCTGTGAAACTGGTGACTCTGGGGGTCATTCCGAGTTGATCGCTCGCTGCCGTTTTTTGCAGCACAGCGATCAGGTCTCTACTGCGCATGCGTATGCACTGCATTGCGCGTCGTACGGGTACAAAGCGGATCGTTGCTGAGCGATGGATTTAACAAAGAATCCATTTGCACGGGCGATCGCAAGGAGATTGACAGGAAGAGGGCCGTTGGTGGGTGGCAACTGAACATTTTCTGGGAGTGTTTGGGAAAACGCAGGCATCTGACGTCAATTACGGCACCAAAAAGACTGAAGTGATCGCAAGGGCTGAGTAAGTCCAGACCTACTCAGAAACTGCACAAAATGTTGTTGCAGAGCTCGGCTGCACATGCGATCGCACACTTGCACAGCGAAAATACACTCCCCCGTGGGCGGCGACTATGCGTTTGCATGGATGCTAAAAGTAGCTAGCGAGCGATCAACTCGGAATGAGGGCCTCTGGGTGAGTCTAAGTGTGCAAGGGAGAGATCAGGCTCGTAACAGTGTCATGGGAGGAGTCAGAGTTGCGTCCTATTCTGGAACGGACACAGCGTGAACACCATTCTCTTGCGCCTAGTATGCGTAAGTGCAGAAGATGCTAGCGGTGACAGCTGTGTTAGTGGATGGAGGGCGGTCACAGACATCTGTGCACATGCAGGTAATCACAGCAGATGTCTGATCGATGTGTGCGTCTCAGAATCAGCCGCTAAACGTATTAGGCCGGGTATATATTATAATGATGTGTTCCCGGCCGATGGGCCTATATATCATACCATTCATACATGCAGTGATAAAACGGGACTATGTAACAGGCATGGCATAGTTAACCATATCTTCTGATTGACCATGCAACATGGACAACCAGAAGACATTGTTAACTACTCGCAGAAGTGCACAATCGCTGGTACACACAATCGCTGGTACACATGGCACAATATGCACGGTTTATCGTTCAGATTTGCCCGGAAACAACAAATTGTGTTGATATCATTGTAGTATGTACCCGGCCTTAGATTAGTAGCAAGTACTGTAGCTCTAGTAACAAGTAGTACTGGAGATCCAGGCAACACTGGGCCTTACAGTTTTAATGACAGGGAAGATCCGCTCTGGACTTCCCCATGACTAGTACACACACACACACACACACACACACACACACACACACACACACACACACACACACACACACGATCCTTGGATTCCTGCAGATCAGTACAGCGTTCCCAAATGACTGCTCATCTATATCAGAGCATTAAAAGAAAAAGCAGAACGTTGTACTGAAATAAGGAAAATTTTTACCTGGTTTGGAGAGCACACTGGAAAGTCCTCCACGGGTGGAATCAAACCCTGGGCGATCAGTTGTCCATAAGAAGGGGGAGCTTCCCGTCTCAATAAATCAGCCTCCACACGCGAGAGTTGTGTCTCAAAGGACCTTTAATACGGAGACAAATCACACACACACATTTATACGCGAGTGAGTGTATGTGGCTGGCTGTCTGTACAGCTAACGTGTGCTAGAGAATTGTAAGAGTAAAGTATTTATGCACCATAGTGGCATTATCTAAGTGATCCAAAGGGATACATAGGAAATACCCAGGATGCCAAACTCTGCTACAAAAAAATAGGATTTTGGTACTTACCAGGTAAATCCTTTTCTTTGAATCCATAGGGGGCACTGGAGTACTCTTGGGATATGGACGGCTTCCGTAGGAAACAGGGCACTGAATATTTAAATTTAGAACACTCCACCCCTCCATATCCCAGAGTACCTCAGTGTTTTTTACTGAGCCGAACAGGAGCTATAGAGAGGTTGACAATGGAGTATTACATTTAACATAACGGACAACAACGAAGTTGACACATAACGTTACTGACAACTAAACAGTTGACACCATAACCAGCACTTGATAATTTGAACCAGTCAGTGAGAGTGTGTTACCATAAGATCCCCTGAACTTACCACAAACCAGGTAAAACTGCTCTGGGTGGGCGTCCAGTGCCCCCTATGGATTCAAAGAAAAGGATTTAACTGGTAAGTACCAAAATCCTATTTTCTTTTTCATCCACTAGGGGTCACTGAAGTACTCTTGGGACGTACCAAAGCTTCCCCTGTCGGCGGGAGAGCTGTTTGGCACCTGTAACACTAGGCGGCCAAAGCTAGATGCTGATGCCGCAAACGTATCAAACTTGTAAAAGCGCACAAACGTGTGCACTGAAGACCATGTAGCCGCACGGCAAAGCTGCGTCGTAGAAGCTCCACGACCAGCTGCCCATGAAGTTCCCACAGAACGTGTGGAATGAGCTGTTACTGATGTAGGCGGCTGTAACCTAGCATTAAGGTAAGCCTGACGTATGGTCGGTTTTATCCATCTGGATAAGGTCTGCTTAGACGCTGGCCAACCCATCTTGGTAGCATCATAGAGAACAAACAACGTATCCGTCTTACGAACTGTAGACGTTCGGGATACATAAACGCGTAAAGCGCGTACCACATCCAGAGTTCCAGAATGTGCTGTTAACACAGGAACTACTATTGGTTGATTGATGTGAAAAGATGACACTACCTTTGGTAAGAAAGCGGGATTCGTCCGAAGTTCCGCTCTGTCATCATGAAACACCAAATACGGTGGCTTGCATGACAAGGCACCCAAATCTGAAACACGCCTTGCTGAAGCTAAGGCTAGAAGAAAAATTGTTTTCCAAGTGAGAAACTTTATATCCACTTGCTGTAAGGGATCAAAATATGAAGACTGTAAGAAATCTAAAACCAGATTCAAGTCCCATGGCGCTGTAGGTGGAATGAATGGAGGCTGTACTCTGAGGACACCTTGCAGAAAAGTGTGTACCGACGGCAATAGAGCCAATCGTCTTTGAAAGTAAATTGACAACGCAGATACCTGCACTTTTAGTGTAGATAAACGCAGTCCTCCATCTAACCCCGTCTGTAGAAATAACAAAAGACGGGATACCTTGAAAGCTGATGTCTGAAACTTCCGAGCTTCACACCAACCTATATAGGCACGCCAAATTCTGTAATAATGAGCTGCCGTAACTGGCTTCCTAGCACTTAACATGGTTGGTATAACAGATTCCGGAATGCCCTCTCTTCTCAAGAGGGCGGTCTCAACAGCCACCCCGTCAAACGCAGCCGCGCTAAATCGGGGTAAAGGAACGGACCCTGTTGTAACAAGTCCGGACGTAGAGGGAGCGGCCAAGGATCGTCTGCGAGTAGTCCGTGGAGATCCGAGAACCAAGCTCTTCGAGGCCAATGAGGAGCCACTAGTATGACTGTGACAGACTCTCTTTTGATCCGTTTTAGCACCAGAGGGAGCAGCGGAAACGGTGGAAACAGATACACTAGGCTGTATGGCCACGCGATTGTGAGAGCATCCACAGCCACTGCCTTTGGATCTCTCGTTCTGGACACATACTGGAGTATTTGGTGATTGTGGCGAGACGCCATCAGGTCCACCTGAGGGTAACCCCACCGCTGAACCAACATGTGAAACACCTCTGGATTTAATGCCCATTCTCCTGGATGAAAATCCCGACGGCTGAGATAATCCGCCTCCCAGTTGTCCACTCCCGGAATGAACACTGCCGACAATATCACCTGGTGGTATTCTGCCCAATTGAGGATTCGAGCTACTTCCCGCATTGCCATGCGGCTTCTCGTTCCTCCTTGTTTGTTGATGTATGCGACTGCCGTTGCGTTGTCTGACTGCACTTGGACAGTCTGAGAGCGAAGCATGTGTACTGCTTGTCGTAGTGCATTGTAAATTGCGCGGAGTTCCAGGACATTTATAGACCGCAATCTTTCGTGATCCGCCCAGAGACCCTGGAGTTGACAATTTTGAACTACAGCTCCCCAACCTCTGAGACTCGCGTCCGTCGTTAGAATTATCCAATTCCAGCCGCCGAATCGTTTCCCTGCGGTTAAATTGTGTTCCTTGAGCCACCAGAGTAGACACCCTTGCCGACAACCTCACCCTGTGGTGAATCTGCAGATGCGAGCCCGACCACTGTGCGAGCACATCCAGTTGAAAAGGACGTGAGTGAAATCTTCCGAACTGAAGCGCTTCGAAAGCCGTCACCATTGTTCCTAAGAGGCGAATGCACAAATGTACCGAGACTGTGCGTGGCTTGAGCACTAATTGTACTAGATGGCGAATAATCTGTACTCTCTGTTGTGGTAGGTAAATTCTTTGATTTACCGTATCGAGAATCATACCTAGGAATTGAAGGCGTTGAGACGGAATGAGATGTGATTTTTTTTGAAGTTGACAATCCAACCGTGGTGAACTAGTACATTGTACGTTAGTAGCGCATGTTGGAGAAGCATCTGTTAAGACAGGGCTTTGATGAGCAGATCGTCTAAATACGGAACTATTGTCACTCCCAGGGATCTGAGATGAGCTATCATCACAGACATCACTTTGGTGAATACCCGAGGCGCTGACGATAGGCCAAACGGTAGAGCCTGAAACTGGTAATGGTTTTGGCGTATTGCAAACCGCAAGAACCTCTGATGAGGCTGCCAAATCGGAATGTGTAAGTACGCATCCTTGAGATCTAGCGCAATCATGAATTCCTTTCGCTCTAAACTTGAAATCACTGAGCGCAGAGATTCCATCTTGAATCTGTAGTAAGTCACGTACCGATTGAGACCCTTTAAGTTCAATATTGGCCTGACTGAGCCATCCGGCTTCGGTACCACAAACAGACTGGAATAATAACCCTGACCCTGTTGGTGTACAGGGACCGGAATCAAAACTGCTGAATCCAGTAGGGACTGAATGGCAATTTGCAGAACCGCCCTCTTGTCGTCCGACAGAGGCAGTCCTGTCTTGAAAAACCGCAGTGGCGGAAGACAGTCGAAGTCTATTTTGTAACCTCTTAACACTAAATTGCGGATCCACCCATCCGCGGATGTCTGGAACCACGCCAAATGGAACGTCTGAAGGCGTGCTCCCACAATCGGAGAACCGAGATGGGTTGGTAGCCCGTCATGCCACTGGCTTGTCGGTAACCTTAGCGTCCTAACGACTTGTGTTGGTTTGTTGGAAACCACGTCCACGACCACGTCTACCAGGCGTGGCTGTTCCTCTGCCACATCCGCGAAAGGACTGAGGTCTAAAGGATTTGAACGCAGGTCCAGAGAACCTCCGTCTTGGTACCGGTGGAGGCAATGGTAAGAAACCGACTTTCCTTCTGTAGCCTCAGAAATCCATGTGTCCAATTCAGGACCAAACAACTTCTTGCCACCGTAAGGTAACGCCTCTATACCTCGTTTGACCTCTGCCTCCGCTTGCCAAGAACGCAGAAAGAGTGCTCGTCGTGCCGTAACTAGCGACGATGAAAGGCGAGAAGTGAGCTGACAGACGTCACTAGAAGCTGTACAGAGATACTCCGCAGCCTCACACATTTGATCAGCAAGAAGTATAAGGTGTTCGTCATGTAGGACAGACTTGAGTTCTGTTATCCATACTATGAGCGCCTTAGTGACCCAGATGCCAACCAAGCCAGGTCTCAGCAGCACTCCTGCTGCTACATACATGGACTTTAGCATAGTTTCTATTTTGCGATCTGAAGGGTCTTTAAGCGTAGTAGCAGCTGGCACTGGTATGGTTAATTTCTTTGTAAGTTTCGACACTGACGAATCAACTATTGGTGGATTCTCCCATGTACATGTCACAGAGTCTGGAAACGGGTAACTAGACTTAAATCTGCGAGGTATAGAAAACCGTTTATCTGGAGTCTGTCGTGTTTCTACTAACATCTTATTAAGAGACTCCGAAACAGGAAAACACATTGGAGTTCTCTGTCGTTTAGTAAATACGACCTGATCATTTGTCAGAGGCTCCTCAGTTTCTGTAAACTTCAGAGACTGACGCACCGCTCTGATGAGATTATCAATACCTGAGCTGTTAAAATCCTCACTATCTGACTCCACTTCGCCCTCCTCACCCTCATCTTGTGCCGTGAGGTCTGGCATGGAATCGTCAGAATGCAACATAGCAGAAACTGGTAAATCATAAGACATATGAAATTTATCCCGTCTACCCAAAATGGATTTGGACCTTTCGCAAGGCTGAGACGCCTCCGGTAGTTCTGGCGGTCTCACCCTAGACTCAGATCTTGCCGCTTCCCGGTCTTGTCGAGCGGCGGTCAATTCTGATTGCAACCCAGCCAGTACATTGGCTAGCATTTCCCATGGAGGGTCCGGGGATGAAACTGGCTTTAACACCGGAGCAGAAATTGTATTCGTAACTGAATCCACAAAACATACTGGACATGTGGTAGATCCATCCGGTAACACACTGCCACAGACTTTGCAATGATGCTTCTTAATTTTTGCTGGTGCCTTACTCATTATGGAGACAAACAATACAATACACAAAAACCAGACACTTGCACGACTCAGTAAAATAGTACGAAGATGTCTCTATATATATATCTAGCCAAGTGCAGTACACGTGGCCAATACTATGAAATGTGATCCCAAATTCCCACTTACACCCCTGCGCCTCCGGTGGAGTAGAGATGTAGGACAGGAACGTTCTGGAATCACAGCAGGAAGACACAGGAAGCATGGTTAAAATGGCTGCCATGCTTAAAATCATAGTCACAGTACAGGTTACAAGCATATAAACTGATATATATCCCTGTATGAAATCCTGTGTAATCATCCCTGCAGCCTAGCATACTGCTGTTGCTGCAGTTTATCCCCCCTCGTGCCGCTTATTGCCCCCCCCCCTGTATGCTCCGTTGCGGATGCAGTGCGGGGAGGGCAGCGTGTGGGGCCGCCAGCGGGAGCCGGGTAGCGGGACGCGCTGGGACAGACAGCGGAGAGCGCGTCCTGAAGCGCTCTGAGCAGCGGCGGCGGGCGGACTGTAGAGGGATCCCAACGCCATCAGTTTTAAAGAAAACTTTGTCCCCACACAGCAGGGCGGCAGCTGACCGCCTCGTTCAACATACCTTGACTCCTGCTGCTGTGGTGAGGCTCCGACGGGGCTTCTCTGCAAGCGCCGGCCAGCCTGTCTGCAGGAGGTCTGTATGGCTGTGAGGGTGCTCATTTAGTGAGGACCGACACGCCACAGCTGCTAGTAGCAGCTTGCACTATCCCTGACCCTGCCTTTTGGAAGGGGGAAAGGGATGTGTATGAAAAAAGAAAAAATATTAACTAAAAAAAGAAAAATATTCAAAAGAATTGTGGACCAAGCCACAGACCTGTTGCTACTTCGAGCACAGAAAAAACACTGAGGTACTCTGGGATATGGAGGGGTGGAGTGTTCTAAATTTAAATATTCAGTGCCCTGTTTCCTACCGAAGCCGTCCATATCCCAAGAGTACTCCAGTGACCCCTAGTGGATGAAAAAGAAACCTACTTACCATTGTATAGATCTTATATGCTACTGTGACCTGATAAAGCACTACCTTCCACTTACATCCCCTATGCACAGCCTAGACTGTAAGCTCTCTGAGACAGTCTCTAAGCCCACGCGTTTCTCTATTCCCCATAATGCTTACTATGCAGAACCTCATGTACAATAATTGATGTGACCACACTGTGTGAAATACAGGTAAAACCGCGCTGTTATTTTCACTGTTAAGCGAGTGGAGTATTTCCAAATAGCAACATTCTGGGCAATTACAGAGGTACGTCCTGAATGCAGGTGGGTGATTTAAGTGGGTAATTCATCTACTACACATGCCAATAGTGCTCAAAATGTACATACTAAACCACCTAGCAGGAATATAATCCATGTAAGGACTTAATGGAGTGAATCTAAAAAAAGATCTAAACGTTAAATAAATTCATAAATGTACGCACGAAAAATAAACCACCCCCCCATCCCATTATTACCGTAGCAGGTGTGCGCAGACTAAAGTGCGGTCCACAGCTGTGACACAGCGCCCCTCTCCCAGGAGTGTCAGACTTGGAGGAAAAGCTGCTGCTCCCCTGTAGTACTGGCCAGCGCTTCAGGTCACACATTGTGTTTTAGGCACTGCTAAACCTTAGCGCCCTAGGCTCGCCCAATGGCAGTGCAGGGACACATTACTTTCTTTCTAAGGGCCAACACAATAACAATTTAGGAGACGTTCGAGATAGCTGGACATCCCTGCAGCTAAATGGAATCATTCTCCAATGTGTCTTTTCTAAAACAAAGAGTTGTTCTGAGTTTTTTAAATTTATTCTTAAAACATTCTTTACCACATGGCCAAGGACTCACACTATTACCAGAACCAGGTAACTTTAAAAAAAAAAAAAAGGTCTACAGAAACAGGACTTGAGCCCCCTTTAACTGAACAGTCTTATAGATTAATTATTTGCCATCAAATAACCCATAAACAAGTTGCATGTGGCCTCTGTAAGAAGCCCTTGGTGTAGACCAGTATCGATGGCTTGCGATGATCTAATTAGCCACATGTTGGTTTCATTTATTTGAATCCTGCGAGAACAGCTATACACCATACGAATGGCTTATTTTAGGACTGAAACACAGGAAGTTAGGCGAACCACAAGAAATAGACAGTACTGAGGGATTATGGGGGAGAGAGGGGGGAGGAGCCTGTTTCACTTCTTAGATTATGTAAAGTGCCAGCTCCGTGTAAGCCACCATCATCACCCCACTGTCTTGAAGTTGTGCCAGTGCCCCCTAGTGGCTGACAGAAAAACATGAATAGTTCAGCAACAGATGAAACCTGTCCACTTACCTGCGTTCAAACATGCGCAGAGAGTAGAGCTTGCAGGTACACCCCAATGCGATGACCAGCAGCAGCCCGCATATGAGGCTGCCGATGACAGCCGCTGTGATCACACGTGTGGGCACAATCACGGGGCAGTTCTCCTCGTCGCTGCCGTCCCCGCAGTCATCTTGAGAATCGCACACCCAGCTTTCAAAGACGCAGCGGTTATTTTTGCAGTGGAAATTACCCGGCTGGCAAAAGAAGCAATTCTTCTCATCGGAACCATTGGGGCAATGATTCTGGTAATTGCACCGGTCGGAACGGGGGTAGCAGACCCCGTTTCTGGAGCAAGGGAACTCATCCTTTTGGCACATTGTACAGTTCAGCTCATCTCTCCCATTGGGGCAGTGCCAGTAGCCGTCACATCGCTGCTGTTCCGTGTAGCAGCCCCAGTTACCGCCGCAGGGAATCTCCCATGGAAGGCAGAATCCATCCACTTGGTACGTTGCATTAAATCCTCTGGCTGCATTCACCTTATCGGCACAGAAATGCACCCGTATCTGCCCGGAGGAAGAGACTACTGTAAGGGGAGCGTGGGAGTCAAATGCTGTTAAAACCCGCAACAGTTTATGGGAGTTTTCCTCGAGCCCGTCGTATATTTTCACATAGTCGCCGTAGCCAGTACCATCCAACTTGAAGTCTGTGAAACGCAAAATAACCTTGCGTCGATCTCCGGTGTCAATAAGCCACGTGCAGTTGCTGCCGGGTGGATAGAAGTCTGGGTAGTTTGGCGAACTGAAGGCTCCATAGAAGTATTTAAGCGACTGCCCGCAAGTGGGTACATCACAATCAATCTCATCCCCTAGGTCCAGGCAATCGATGTTTCCATCGCATTTCAAAGAGTTGGGAAGGCAAGTGTAGGCTTTAGTGAAACGCGACAGGCACTGAAACCTGTTGGAAGCACAGGGCTGAAATGAAGACTCCGTTGGGCGATTAGCTTTGGCACACAACTTCTCATCAGAACCATCGCCGCAATCGTCCATCCGGTTGCATTTCAATGTTTCGGATATACATTTTCCATTGTCGCAACGGAATCGATTCCGCTCACATTTTTTCTTTGCTTAAATGGAAAAAGAAGAAAAAAAAAATAATAATTTCACATTCAAACTGACGAGAGGATCAGAAGGCACAAGTTAAAAGGGTGACACAAAGTGTGAAAAGACATCCTGTAAGATTCTCAAAGTCTCCCATAAAATGACAGCAATGCTCAGTCTTTGTCGTCCCATTTATATAACCACAGATGATAACGTGCTCCATCTATATACTGGTAATGGGGACACAGCAGGAAGGATTTCTATGCTTAAAATAGCTAGCAGTGCACAAAAGCTCGCCGTGTGACGGGTAACAGGGATACACACAATTCAATTAGGTGCGGCTTCCGTGTGTTAACTGTATGTTAGCAGACTCTGCATGCAGCCTACGGAGCAGACGGCAGCTCGAGTGGAATTGACTATGCCCCTATGAGTGTTATAAGGGGCCTCTCATATGCTGGATTTACAGTAGCCCTTTAAACGGGAGGCAAACAAGATAGAGACGCCGGAATCCCGACACCCAGTGAAATACCGGCGGTCAGAATCCCCACTCGGGTGTTTGTCCATGCCACCGCCCGAGGGTGAATATAACCCTGTGGCAACGGCCCAAAGCGCGGCGAGTGCAGCAAGCCCGCGAGGGGACACACTGTGCTCGCCGCCTGTATTCTGGCTTTGGGATCCCGGCTTCGGTCTCCTGTCTCGGGATCCCAACAGCTGGGATATCATACTGAATGCCTTTAAACTGGCAATAAAGTTCCAGAAACGATTTTAAGAAATAACAACAGTCAGACACATTACTGCAACTGTACCACATCAGAAATAAACCCCATTAAAGAAAAATGTCACGGAACTAAGAAAATACAAAATATTCATAGTATGTAAGAAATGCCTCCAAATAATCATTAAGACTGCACAATATTTTGCAGTCTATAGAGGCAGTTATACGCTATGATTATACTTTACCCTCACTGACAAGTGCTTTCCATTCATGAAAGGGAGACCCTTATGTCGGTGCGGCGGGGGGAAGAGGGTAGGGGGGGGGGGGGGTGTCTCCTGCTGCCCAGAAACTTTCCCATGTGCTGAAAAACCACTGTATACCTCTCGTACGTCATGAAGGAGCTTCGGGCACTGCAGTTGGCCATCAGCAGTGGGGAGGGTGAAACTAGCACAGGAAACAGAACTGACCAATCATGTGCAGAGTGTCTCCTCTATATTGACAAGAGTTTTCCAGCGCACAGCTTTGGGAGGAGGGAAGTCTGTAGCTGTCTGACTTGCAGGGGTAAGAGGGTGAGTACTGTCAGTGTGTGTCTCTCTGACCCGTGAGCCCGTCTTCTAGCACTGCCAGTGTAACTGTCCCTCACGCCTGCTTGTGTCTCTGTCTGTCCTGTCAGTATATTCGCCTGTCACGTCAGTAGCTACAGTATAGTGTGTAAAAACCATTATACCCTTTTTAAATATACTAATCTCACCAGATAAGACTCCGTGGGACTTTGGGACTCAACCATACATATAGGAAACAATTTAGCTACAAAATAGCGTCTGCTTTAGGCTTGTGCAGCATTTTTTATTTCACTTTACACCTAAAATCTAGCATTCAGAAACTCCCCTGTAGAAATCCTGCATTTGCCCCAGAGTCTATCCACCAATCACCAGCCAGGTACCGCCTTCTCCATACTGTGTGTGCAGTAGGACAGGGCAGAGCCTGCGTATGATTGGGGAAGGGGCTCCCTATAATGTAGCACCAGCAGCGAATCAGTCTGTATGAGCAGATCCGTGATTCAGAGTGATCATGTGACTGACAGTTCCGGTGTACACCTGGATCACATGCGGCGTCTATGGGGCACCAAGCAGGCTAATGAGGTGGCAGACAGCTACAAAAGCCTGGAAGAGCTTCAGTTGGCTCATTATTTGCAGATACGGAACCCGTCCCCAACATACAGTGCAGCTACATCGTTACACTGAGCCATACCTGCATTATAAGACAGCCGAAATCCTTTCCTAGAAATACGGTCATCTGCGTGGAACTTGATCCACACGTGGTCTTGAAGGGATGTGTATGGGGCTGGGATTGTAGAGCCACATGCTCTAACGCCATCTGAACTCTGTGACGGGCCTATGGATAACCAATCGAAGCTGCAGGTGGCCGATCCCTGGAGATCAAATTCTTGAAAACTTCAAAGTGACAGAACGCAGATGGTTAGAGAGAACGCTGCGGCAGATATTGCCGCTTTACAGATAAAGGTAAATGCTAATATCACACGCCGAGCACTATATAGTAGGAGGTCATGTCTGCACTCGCAGCACAAGCACATTCAGGTTCCTATGTCAGGGGAGGGGGTACAGTATTCTCAGCAATCACCAGGACATCTAGACCATAGGTCTGCAAACTCGGTCCTCATTACCCCACACAGTGCACCTGCTGGGTTACCTGCAAAGCATGCCCTGCGTGGGGTAATGAGGACCGATTTTGCAGACCTATTATCTAGAGCACAGGTTCTCAAACTCGGTCCTCAGGACCCCACACGGTGCATGTTTTGCAGGTCTCCTCACAGAATCACAAGTGACATAATTAACTCCACCTGTGGACCTTTAAAAATGTGTCAGTGATTAATTAATACACCTGTGCACCTGCTGGGTTACCTGCAAAACATGCACTGTGTGGGGTCCTGAGGACCGAGTTTGAGAACCACTGATCTAGAGCATAGGTTCTCAAACTTCAGTCCTCAGTGCGTGTTTTGCAGGTAACCCAGCAGGTGCACAGGAGTATTAATCACTCACCGACACATTTTAAAAAGTCCACAGGTGGAGCTAATTATTTCACTTGTGATTCTGTGAGGAGACCTGCAAAACATGCAGTGTGTGGGGTCCTGAGGACTGAGTTTGAAAACCTGTCATCTAGAAAATCCATTGGTAAGGAATCAGCATTGTGCTCTGCATTACAAAAGTATAGCCTTGTAATTATCGGTATGTACTTAATGTCTCCCGGCAGGGGGCGCTCTAACATAATACAAAGATATACTCGTGCCATTGAAATAAAATCAGTGTTATCTGTCTGATCATTATCTAAGTTCACAGGAAGCTAAAGTTTACATGGTTTGTGTTAAAAGATTTTTCACCAATACGTTCCAGGTTTTAAGGATATCCATGCTTGGGTGCTGCTGGTTAAATCAAATTGACCGGGGACCCAATTAAGTCACCTGTTTTCAAGCACTGATATCCTTAAAACCTGGACTTAACGGTGGTGTTTGGGAAAAATATACAGAAAAGGTTCTTTCCAGGGACCCTCCACCTGACCGGTTGTAGCCATGATTAATATACTGTATAACCACTATCTAATCCAGTGGATCTCAAACTCGATCCTCAGGACCCCACACAGTGCATGTTTTGCAGGTAACCCAGCAAGTGCACATGTGTATTAATTACTCACTGACACATTTTAAAAGGTCCACAGGTGGAGCTCATTATGTCACTTGTGATTCTGTGAGGGGACCTGGAAAACATGCACCGTGTGGGGTCCTGAGGACCGAGTTTGAGAACCTGTGATCTAATCTGAGTGCTACAGACGCTGAACCGCTCCAGGCTCTTGTTTGTTATGCCAACAGCATTTCAGAGAGTTCCCTGTTCCAGCTTTTCCATATACCCCCAGTCGTCCGTTATACCCCTTTTCCACTAGCTTTAAAAACACTGGTAAATGCGCGGGGCCGCGCATTTACCCGTGTTTTTTTCTAGTGGAAAAGGTCCCCCCTGCAAATTTCTGGATCAAGTGATCCGGGGATTCCTAGCAGGGTAGCTTGCCAAGTTGAACACGTGTTCAACCCGGTAAGCTGTGAAGTGTGAATGGGAGCCGTGTCCGCTCCCGTTCACAGTGTATGGGATGGCGGAGCTGGGAGATCATGTGATCTCCTAGCGCCACCCCTGCTGCGTCAGCAGCAGCGTCACCAACCCGGCAGTATGCCGGGTTGGTGAGGGCTGTGGGAAAGGGGGCTGTAGCACGGGTCGCAGCCGTGTCAGGCTCCCGGCTGCGACCCGTGCTACAGATGGAAAAGGAGTATAACAGACTATACATGACATAAAGCAGCATTTCTCAGCTGCAGTCCTCAGGGACCTCCAGGATGCTATAATGAGCTCCACCTGTGGATCTGGTAAAAATGAGTCAGTCAGTAATGATTACACCTGTGCACTAACTGTGGGAACTGGAAAACATGCACTGTCCGAGGTCCCCAAAGACTGCAGTTGGGGAAACACTGGAAAAAAGCACTACTGTAATTTATAAGATCATGCAAAGTTCATGAGTTGTGTAAACATAGAAAGGCAGAATGTCTTTATTTGATTCTGATCTATTTCATACAAATCACTGAAAGGTGAGGTCTAAAAATGTAATATTTCCTGTTGCAAACAGAATTAAATTACCTCAGAACTAACCACCAACTATAAACTAGGAAGTTAAAACTATTATAAGCAAGGATATCAGAACTGAACAGTTATATACTGCAAATATTATTTAATTGCGTTTATGCATAGGTTAGTGTCTCTTATTGGGCTACGGTACCACTGCACATTGTTCCAGAGCTCTGGAGTATTATAAAAAGCTACTCTAAAAAAACAGAAAATCAAAGTGAGATAAGAATTTGGTTTGAAAAGTAATTGAAACCATTCTAGACACACTAAGAATAAAAACTGCCAAACCTTTACTACGGTGACTTATATTCCAATCGCTGTTTTGGAGCATAACTAGCTAATACCTGTTGTTGGTGCTGTGAATGTTAAAGTATAAGGGGGACATTTACTAAGCAGTGATAAGAGCGGAGAAGTGAGCCAGTGGAGAAGTTGCCCATGGCAACCAATCAGCACTGAAGTAACATCTATAATTTGCATACTATAAAATGATACAGAACTACTGATTGGTTGATGGGGCCACTTCTCTGCTCTTAACACTGCTTAGTAAATGTCCCCCTTATTAGTTGGAGATGTATTAAAATCTTCTAAAGAGGATAAATTGAGGTACTGTATTTTCTATATCAACCAATCACATTCTAGCTATCATTTGACAATGTACTAGAAGAATAGCTGTAACATGATAGGCTGCTATAGCCAACACCTCCACTTGCCTATTTTTTGGGTGGTTTGAAACGGGATTCGGTCATGTGACCGGTGCTTGGGATCACGACGGTCACCATGCTAACGCCGGAATCCCGAGTGCTCAAAATGCTGGCAGTCAGAATGCATAACCACAGTGTCTATTCCCACTCGTGGGCGTCCACGACACCCATAGAGTGGGAACAGAACCTGTGGCGAGCGCAATGAGCGTGCAAGGGGCTTTGCTGCGCTCGTCCACCTGCTGGCATTCTGCTGCCAGGATCGGTATGCTGAGTCTATTCATTAACCTTTAATTTCTACAGAATGTACACTTTCACCTACTTTTGGAGACAATACCATTCAATATGAAGGTAACGCAATAGATATCGTAGATATCTTCTGCTTACGTTCAGCCTGACCTATGGTTCCCCTTGCACTAATATAATTGCCTAAATTCGTCAAGCTCCAGATCATAGTGGACATTTTTCTGCTACGGTTTAAAAAAATATATAAAAGCAAACTTCTGATTGGCCGTCTTGGACAAAATCAAGTTAGTTACTCGTAAAACTGTGTGATAGCCAAGTTCATGTTATGGCGATTATAATATGACCATGTAATAGGGCAATATACACCTTATTGTGATTATTTCTCCTGGGTTTGCATGGATGTACCAACTACAGTTTATTCTAGGAGGGTAATCTTCAGGCCACCCGGGACTGGTGATGATGCCGCTGGGCTGACGAATCTGCTCAGGAATCCCGCCGCAGGCTAAAACAACAGAGAAAGGACAAAATATATAGCTTCAATGGAGTTATACTGTGTATTTCTGTATTATGTTCTTGGCATAACAATTACAAATTCTGTACAATGATCTATTGTACAATTCCTTTATTATTGGGTCTACGGTTAGACAAAAACACACTGCTGTAAGCACAGTGCTATCATTATGTACTGTGTGTGCAGTATGGGGAAAACAAAGGTCAACAATATGGCAGACTATTGTCTGTTCTGTCTGGGTTACGTTTAAGCAAAACAATGCACGGTGTGGGTCAGCAAAGACTTGGGGGATACATTTACTAGGGGTTCTAATAATGAAGAGTGGTGATGTTGCCCATAGCAACCAATCACATCCTGTCTGTAATTTTCTAGGCTGCAATAGAGAAATGATACAGAATATGATTGGTTGCTATAGGCAAAATCACCGCTTTTTATTTTTAGAACCTTTAGGAAACTGACCCCCTAGGAGTTAGCTGGCACTGTGCATGTTATAAACTACAGAAGACATTATATACAGCTTCAATGCTTAATAGAATCTGCCCCATAGGTCTCTCGGGATCCGGTCTCTAGGTCGACAGGGTCTCTAGGTTGACATGTTCTAGGTCAACAGGTCAAAAGGTCGACATGAGTATTTCACGTTTTTCTTTTTTGAACCTTTTCATACTTAACGATCCATGTGGACTGCAATTGGGAATGGTAACCTGTGCCGAGCGCAGCGGTAGTGGAGCGAGGCACCTTGCCCGAAACATGGAGAGCCATGCGAGGGGACACGGTGCACTAATTGGGGTTCCCGGTCACTCTACGAAGAAAACAACACAAAAACCCCATAAAAAACCATGTCGACCTTTTGACCTGTCAACCTAGACCATGTCGACCTAGAGACCCTGTCGACCAATAGTGGTCGACCTAGACACTGTCGATCTAGTTACCATCTACCTTCCATACCACACCCAGGTCTCTCACCATTATCCCCCTCTAAGTATCTCTACAACCACACCATTATACCTTCTGTATGTCTTTCTTCTATCCCTCAGCTACATCACTCCATTTATCAATGTCATCCTCCTATGGGCGTATCCAATTAGCCGCAATAATGCTGGGGTAAAAAATGTGGAATTTTCGCAAAAAATAATAATTTATCACTGATTTTTTTTGTCATCTCCCCTATCCAATTCATTCGCAAGAAACACCTCGCGAAAATACATGAGGTATGCGAAAAGCCAAAGATTTTCGCTGCACTTATCGCGTAAAAAATAATCACTTATCAGGGATTTTGCTTTGCCTTCCTCACCATTCCCCGATAAGTGCCGGCATCAGGAGATAACGCTGGCTATCGGGGCTAATAGGGTAGCCCCAGGCGATCCATTTAGCACTGGTAAAGTACCTCAGCTAATTCTATATTGCCCTGTGTGTATCTCTACTAACACTTTATTGTTATTCTTCTGCTATAACTCTAAGCTTCCAATGTATTCTTATTTACCCACTTTGGGGGGAATACAACTGACGGAGGGAAATATAAAAGACCCTGCAGGGTTTTTCCGGCAGCCGTGGGGTTTTGGTAGTTCATTGTGGGACAGAAATTGTGATGCAGTGATTTCTATAGAATCACTGCATCTTTCTTCTCGCACCCCCAGAGCAAGTCTGATTTTTTCTAAAATTGTTAATTTTAGGGAAAAAAATATCACCGGGACTTGCTCTAGGACCCCAGAGCCATGAGGGCTAATTATGCAATTCGGAAGTTTCCAATTAGCTTAATTAGTCTGTAATTACACACCAAACGAAGCGGGGTCTTGTCCTCCAGCGTCAGGAGCCGGTCCTCTGCAGCAGTGGCGAGTATGTGCGGCGTATGTGAGTGTGTGTGTATATGAGCGACAGCTGGTGAGTGTGTGCGTCCCCCCACATGTCCACTATCATCCCCTCCGATCTGGCCATTGGGAGAACTACATATCCCAGCAGCCCCCTCCCCAGTGAGAAGATGAAGGGGAGACCACCAGGATCTGCAGAGATAACCGGAGACCCCCAGAGGGGTAGGGGGGTAAAAATAGGAATTTGATATCTACTGGTAATTCCTTTTCTCTAACGTCCTAGTGGATGCTGGGGACTCCGTAAGGACCATGGGGAATAGACGGGCTCCGCAGGAGACTGGGCACGGTCCTTACGGAGTCCCCAGCATCCACTACGGACTACGAGAAATAGATTTACCGGTGAGTAAAATCTTATTTTCGCGTAGTCCGTAGTAGATACTGGGAACTGTACTTTAGTACCATGGGGTATAGATCGGGTCCGTAGGATCCTGGCACTTTAAGAAATTAACAGTGTGTACTGGCTCCTCCCCTCTACGCCCCTCAGTCTGGGAAAACTGTGCCCGAGGAGACGGACATACCTTGAGAGAAGGATATACACAAACAGCGGTGCTGTAACGAACAAACACACAACAATAATAAGAATTTACTTACCGATAATTCTATTTCTCGGAGTCCGTAGTGGATGCTGGGGTTCCTGAAAGGACCATGGGGAATAGCGGCTCCGCAGGAGACAGGGCACAAAAAGTAAAGCTTTAGGATCAGGTGGTGTGCACTGGCTCCTCCCCCTATGACCCTCCTCCAAGCCAGTTAGGTACTGTGCCCGGACGAGCGTACACAATAAGGGAGGAATTATGAATCCCGGGTAAGACTCATACCAGCCACACCAATCACACCGTACAACTTGTGATCTAAACCCAGTTAACAGTATGATAACAGCGGAGCCTCTGAAAAGATGGCTCACAACAATAATAACCCGATTTTTGTAACTATGTACAAGTATTGCAGATAATCCGCACTTGGGATGGGCGCCCAGCATCCACTACGGACTCCGAGAAATAGAATTATCGGTAAGTAAATTCTTATTTTCTCTATCGTCCTAGTGGATGCTGGGGTTCCTGAAAGGACCATGGGGATTATACCAAAGCTCCCAAACGGGCGGGAGAGTGCGGATGACTCTGCAGCACCGAATGAGAGAACTCCAGGTCCTCTTTTGCCAGGATATCAAATTTGTAGAATTTTACAAACGTGTTCTCCCCTGACCACGTAGCTGCTCGGCAGAGTTGTAATGCCGAGACCTCTCGGGCAGCCGCCCAAGATGAGCCCACCTTCCTTGTGGAATGGGCCTTAACCGATTTAGACTGTGGCAGGCCTGCCTCAGAATGTGCAAGTTGAATTGTGTTACAAATCCAACGAGCAATCGCCTGCTTAGAAGCAGGCGCACCCAACTTGTTGGGTGCATACAGTATAAACAGCGAGTCAGATTTTCTGACTCCAGCTGTCCTGGAACATATTTTCAGGGCCCTGACAACTCCTAGCAACTTGGAGTCCTCCAAGTCCCTAGTAGGTGCAAGGCACCACAATAAGCTGGTTCAGGGGAAACACTGACACCACCTTAGGGAGAGAACTGGGGACGAGTCCGCAGCTCTGCCCTGTCCGAATGGACAAACAGATATGGGCTTTTTTGAGAAAAAACCACCAATTTGACACTCGCCTGGTCCAGGCCAGGGCCAAGAGCATGGTCACTTTTTATGTGAGATGCTTCAAATCCACATATTTGACTGGTTTTAAACCAATGTGATTTGAGGAATCCCAGAACTACGTTGAGATCCCACAGTGCCACTGGAGGCACAAAAAAGGGGTTTGTATATGCAATACTCCCTTGACAAACTTCTGGACTTCAGGAACTGAAGCCAATTCTTTCTGGAAGAAAATTTACAGGGCCGAATTTGAACCTTAATGGACCCCAATTTGAGGCCCATAGACACTCCTGTTTGCAGGAAATGCAGGAAACGACCAAGTTGAAATTTCTTTGTGGGGCCTTCCTGGCCTCACACCACGCAACATATTTTCGCCACACGTGGTGATAATGTTGTGCGGTCACCTCCTTTCTGGCTTTGACCAGGGTAGGAATGACCTCTTCCGGAATGCCTTTTTTCCCTTAGGATCCGGCTTTCCATCGCCATGCCGACAAACGCAGCTGCGGTAAGTCTTGGAACAGACATGGTACTTGCTGAAGCAAGTCCCTTCTTAGCGGCAGAGGCCATAAGACCTCTGTAAGCATCTCTTGAAGTTCCGGGTACCAAGTCCTTCTTGGCCAATCCGGAGCCATGAGTATAGTTCTTACTCCTCTACGTCTTATAATTCTCAGCACCTTAGGTATGAGAAGCAGAGGAGGGAACACATACACCGACTGGTACACCCACGGTGTTACCAGAACGTCCACATCTATTGCCTGAGGGTCTCTTGACCTGGCGCAATACCTGTCCCGTTTTTTTGTTCAGACGGGACGCCATCATGTCCACCTTTGGTATTTCCCAACGGTTTACAATCATGTGGAAAAAACTTCTCAATGAAGTTTCCACTCTCCCGGGTGGAGGTCGTGCTGAGGAAGTCTGCTTCCCAGTTTCCATTCCCGGGATGAAAAACTGCTGACAGTGTTATCACATGATTTTCCGCCCAGCGAAAAGTCCTTGCAGTTTCTGCCATTGCCCTCCTGCTTCTTGTGTCGCCCTGTCTGTTTACGTGGGCGACTGCCGTGATGTTTTTCCCACTGGATCAATACCGGCTGACCTTGAAGCAGAGGTCTTGCTAAGCTTAGAGCATTATAAATTTACCCTTAGCTCCAGTATATTTATGTGGAGAAAAGTCTCCATACTTGATCACACTCCCTGGAAATTTTTTCCTTGTGTGACTGGTCCCCAACCTCTCAGGCTGGGCTCCGTGGTTACCAGCATCCAATCCTGAATGCCGAATCTGCTGCCCTCTAGAAGATGAGCACTCTATAACCACCACAGGAGAGACACCCTTGTCCTTGGATATTGGGTTATCCGCTGATGCATCTGAAGATGCGATCCGGACCATTTGTCCAGCAGATCCCACTGAAAAGTTCTTACGTGAAATCTGCCGAATGGAATTGCTTCGTAGGAAGCCACCATTTTTACCAGGACCCTTGTGCAATGATGCACTGTTTTTAGGAGGTTCCTGACTTGCTCGGATAACTCCCTGGCTTTCTCTTCCGGGAGAAACACCTTTTTCTGGACTGTGTCCAGAATCATCCCTAGGCACAGCAGACGTGTCGTCGGGATCAGCTGCGATTTTGGAATATTTAGAATCCACCCGTGCTGATTGTAGCAGTATCCGAGATAGTGCTACTCCGACCTCCAACTGTTCCCTGGACTATGCCCCTATCAGGAGATCGTCCAAGTAAGGGATAATTAAGACGCCTTTTCTTCGAAGAAGAATCATCAATTCGGCCATTACCTTGGTAAAGACCCCAGGGTGCCGTGGACAATCCAAACGGCAGCGTCTGAAACTGATAGTGACAGTTCTGCACCACGAACCTGAGGTACCCTTAGTGAGAAGGGCAAATTTGGGACATAGAGGTAAGCATCCCTGATGTCCCGGGACACTATATAGTCCCCTTATTCCTGGTTCGTTATCACTGCTCTGAGTGACTTCATCTTAATTTGAACCTTTGTAAGTGTTCAAAAACAAATTTTTAGAATAAGTCTCACCTAGCCTTCTGGCTTCAGTACCACAATATAGTGTGGAATAATACCCCTTTTCTGTAGTAGGAGGGGTAATTTAATTATCACCTGCTGGGAATACAGCTTGTGAATTTTTTCCCATACTACCTCCTTGTCGGAGGGAGACTTGGTAAAGCAGACTTCAGGAGCCTGCGAAGGCCCATCTGTACCCCCGGGATACTACTTGTAGGATCCAGGGGTCCTGTACGGTCTCAGCGCCATGCTGAGAACTTGTCAGACGCGGTGGAACGCTTCTGTTCCTGGGAATGGGCTGCCTGCTGCAGTCTTCTTCCCTTTCCTCTATCCCTGGGCAGATATGATCTTATAGGGACGAGAGGACTGAGGCTGAAAAGACGGTGTCTTTTTCTGCAGAGATGTGACTTAGGGTAAAAAACGGTGGATTTTCCAGCAGTTGCCGTGACCACCAGGTCCGATGGACCGACCCCAAACAAGTCCTCTTCCTGTATACGGCCATACTGTGCCGTTTGGAATCTGCATCACCTGACCACTGTCGTGTCCATAACATCTTCTGGCAGTTATGGACATCGCGTTTATTCATGATGCCAGAGTGCAAATATCCCTCTGTGCATCTCGCATATATAGAAATGCTCTATAGTCAATAAAATACTGTCCCTGTCAAGGGTATCAATATTTTTAGTCAGGGAATCCGACCAAGCCACCCTAGCTCTGCACATCCAGGCTGAGGCGATCGCTGGCCGCAGTATAACACCAGTATGTGTGTATATACTTTTTATTATATTTTCCAGCCTTGTCAGCTGGTCCTTGAGGACGGCCCTATCTATAGACGGTACCGCCACTTTTTTTGATAAGCGTGTGAGCGCCTTATCCACCTTAAAGGGTGTTTCCCAACGCGCCCTAACTTCTGGCGGGAAAGGGTATACCGCCCATAATTTTCTATCGGGGGGAACCCACGCATCATCACACACTTTATTTAATTTATCTGATTCAGGAAAAACTATGGTAGTTTTTTCACATCCCACATAATACCCTCTTTTGTGGTACTTGTAGTATCAGAAATACGTAACACCTCCTTCATTGCCTTTAACGTGTGGCCCTAATAAGGAATACGTTTGTTTATTCACCGTCGACACTGGATTCAGTGTCCCTGTCTGTGTCTGTGTCGACCGACTAAAGTAAACGGGCGTTTTAAAACCCTTGACGGTGTTTTTGAGACGTCTGGACCGTACTAATTGTTTGTCGGCCGTCTCATGTCGTCAACCGACCTTGCAGCGTGTTGACATTATCACGTAATTTCCTAAATAAGCCATCCATTCCGGTGTCGACTCCCTAGAGAGTGACATCACCATTACAGGCAATTGCTCCGCCTCCTCACCAACATCGTCCTCCTACCTGTCGACACACACGTACCGACACACAGCACACACACAGGGAATGCTCTGATAGAGGACAGGACCCACTAGCCCTTTGGAGAGACAGAGGGAGAGTTTGCCAGCACACACCAAAAACGCTATAATTATATAGGGACAACCTTATATAAGTGTTTTCCCTTATAGCATCTTAATATATATATAAGCATATCGCCAAATTAGTGCCCCCCCTCTCTGTTTTAACCCTGTTTCTGTAGTGCAGTGCAGGGGAGAGCCTGGGAGCCTTCCCTCCAGCCTTTCTGTGAGGGAAAATGGCGCTGTGTGCTGAGGAGATAGGCCCCGCCCCTTTTTCGGCGGCCTCGTCTCCCGCTCTTAACGGATTCTGGCAGGGGTTAAATATCTCCATATAGCCTCCGGAGGCTATATGTGAGGTATTTTTAGCCAAAATAGGTATTCATTTGCCTCCCAGGGCGCCCCCCTCCCAGCGCCCTGCACCCTCAGTGACTGCCGTGTGAAGTGTGCTGAGAGGAAAATGGCGCACAGCTGCAGTGCTGTGCGCTACCTTTAGAAGACTGAGGAGTCTTCTGCCGCCGATTCTGGACCTCTTCTTACTTCAGCATCTGCAAGGGGGCCGGCGGCAAGGCTCCGGTGACCATCCAGGCTGTACCTGTGATCGTCCCTCTGGAGCTGATGTCCAGTAGCCAAGAAGCCAATCCATCCTGCACGCAGGTGAGTTCACTTCTTCTCCCCTAAGTCCCTCGTTGCAGTGATCCTGTTGCCAGCAGGACTCACTGTAAAATAAAAAACCTAAGCTAAACTTTCCTAAGCAGCTCTTTAGGAGAGCCACCTAGATTGCACCCTTCTCGGCCGGGCACAAAAATCTAACTGGCTTGGAGGAGGGTCATAGGGGGAGGAGCCAGTGCACACCACCTGATCCTAAAGCTTTACTTTTTGTGCCCTGTCTCCTGCGGAGCCGCTATTCCCCATGGTCCTTTCAGGAACCCCAGCATCCACTAGGACGATAGAGAAAAAAGGATAGCAATGCTAACCAAAACAGAAGGTAGCAACGCTAAACAACAACAAGATTAGCAAGGCTAATCAAACATGGAACAGGGACAGCAACAGCAGACCCCACCAAGACCACTTACAACGTAGTAAGCAGGAAAAATGAAGCACTGAGGCGGGCGACCAGTATCCACTACGGACTACGTGAAAAGGAATTACCGGTAGGTCTCAAATTTCTATTTTCTCGTCCTAGTGGATACTGGGAACTGTACTTTAGTACCATGGGGAAGTCCCAAAGCTCCCTATACGGATGGGAGTGTGCTGAGACCCTCTCAAAACCACCTGACCAAACTGAAGTTCATCCCTGGTCAAGGCGTTGAACTTCACAAATGTGTTCGAACCAGAAGCTGCACGGCACAACTGTAAGGCCGAGACACCCCGGCCAGCCGCCCAGGAAGAACTCACTGACCTAGTGGAGTGGGCCTGTATAGAAGTCGGCAGCGGCAAAGCAGGCGAAGAATAGGCTTGTTGAATTGTCAACCTGAGCCAACGAGCAATGGACTGCTTAGAAGCAGGACGACCAATCTCGGCAGCGTCATAAAGAACAAAAAGGGAGTCAGATTTTCTGTGACGAGCAGCCCTCTTGACAGAAATTCTCAAAGCCCTAACCACGTCCAAGGACTTTGGAGCAAATGATGTGTCAGCCAACACTGGAACCACTATAGGTTGATATACGTGAAAACCGACACTACTTTCGGCAAAACTGCGGCGAGTCCTGAGTTCCGCCCTATCCTCGTGAAATATCAAATACGACTCTTACAAGATAAGGCCCCCAATTCTGAAACACGCCTTACCGAGGCCAACGCCAGCAACATGACAGTCTTCCACATTAGATATTTCAATTCCGCCCTTTGTAAGGGTTCAAAACCAATCCGAATGGAGAAAATTCAAGACCACATTTAGATTCCACGGAGTCGTGGGAGGGACGAAGGGTGGTTGAATGTGAAGAACCCCCTTCAGAAAAGTCTGAACTTCCGGCAAAACAGCAAGTTGTTTCTGGAAGAAGATGGAGAGCGCCGAAAACTGGACTTTGATGGAGCCTAGTCTTAGGCCCTTATCTACTCCTGCTTGTAGGAAGAGTAGAAAACGACCAAGACGAAACTCCACTGGAGCATATTTTCTACTTTCACACCAGAAGACATATTTCTGCCAGATACGGTGGTAGTGTTTCGACGAGACCACCTTTCCGGGCCTGGACCACCATGGAAATTACCCTGGAGGGGAGACCTTTTCTGGCTAGAATATATCTCTCAACCTCCAGGCCATCAAACGAAGCCACTGTAAGTCTGGATAGACGAATGGTCCACGCTGAAGAAGGTCTTTGAGCAGCGGCATACCAGGCCCGTCGAGGCCAATCAGAATTGCCTGAACGCTTTCCCTTATGAGAACTCTTGGAATGAGAGGGATTGGAGGAAACAGGTACACGAACTGGTAAGTCCACAGCGCCGTCAGAGTGTCCACAGCAGCCGCCTGCGGATCCCTTGTTCTGAAACAGAAACGCTGGAGCTTCTTGTTTCTGTTCCAGATGAGAAGCCATCAGGTCTATCTGTAGCCAGACCCACCGGTGAACCAGCTGTTGAAACACCTGAGGATGAAGGCCTCCGTCGTGCCTGATGAGGAAGTCTGCTTCCCAGTTGTCCACTCCTGGAATGAATATGGCTGAGATGGCTCTTGCGTTGGCCTCCGCCCATAGGAGTATACTTGACATCTCTCACAGTGCGCCCCTGCTTCTTGTCCCTCCCTGTTGGTTTATGTATGCCTCTGCCGTGGCGATGTCCGATCATACCTGGACGGCTTGATGCCTGAGAAAAGAGGAAGCCTGCAGAAGGGCATTGTAAATCGCCCTGAGTTCCAGTACATTTATCGGAAGTGCAGATTCCTGAGTTGACCACTTCCACTTGAATTGGGCCCCTTGGGTCACTGCCCCTAACCTCAGAGGCTTGCATGCGTTGTTAGCATTATCCATGACTGGGGACAGAAACTCCGGCCCTCCACAAGGTTAGGGACTTGTAGCCACCACAACAGGGAAATCCGTGCTGTTGGCGACGTAGACACAAGCTGGTGCATGTGTAGGTGAGACCCTGACCACTTGTTCAGTAAATCCAGTTGGAAAGGGCGGGCATGGAACCTGCTGTACTGGATTGCCTCGTATGAGGCCACCATCTTGCCTAGTAGATGAATGCAAAGGTGGACCGAGATCCTGCGAGGATTGAGGACCGAGCGAACCATAGCTTGGATTGCCAAGGCCTTGTCCATGGGAAGGTATACCATCTGAGATACTGTGTCCAGTGTCATACCTAGGAACTGAATTCTCTGTGACGGTTCCAGGTGAGACTTCTGCAACTTTAGGATCCACCCGTAGTCTGTAAGCATACACGACACACATAGTTACGGGTTCAGAGATCTGAGGTTCAGTATTGGCGTACCGAACCGTCCGTTTTCGGTACAACAGAGTTGAATAAAAACCCCTGTTGTGAGACAGGGGAGGCACTAGAACCCCAACCCTGTTAGTAGTAGCTTTGGTATGGTGTAATGCAAGGTAACAGGTGAAGCTGGAGAATCTGTGGAAGTGAGCGTTTGTGTGAGACCAACAGAGGGGGCTGAGGAGCATGTCTGAGGCCAGCAGTCTTAATAAACATTATCTACCGACTGTTTTAGGGACTGTTCTAGCTGTGGACAACTCTGTATTTATGGATCAAAAGTGTGGTTGGTGCGCTACTTCCCTTCTTAACCAGTATAATATATTCAGGAAATGTCTTAGATTTATCAAACTTGCACTCTGGTTCCACAGGATACCCTGCAGACGGCAGCTCAGTCCTTCGGGGTGTCACTAGGTTTAGTGACAAATAAATCTGGAGAAACAAGGAGAGGACAAGCGCCTAATAGTGCAGTAACTTCACACCAATTTTGGTTATTTACAATGAAGTGTCTATAGATAATCTGCGTACCGGAAATTTGATTTTTAGCAGGCACATCAAAATTATAGCGGCTGATTCCTCCAATTGATTATCTGCACCACAACTGGTCACCGGGTTAAACGTAAACGGGTGTCTCAAAGAGGATATCTTGCAGTCGGTCTATTCGCAGGAAAGCGGTGTCTGTAATCAACCAGAGCGAGAGACGCCTCTCATAGTGCAGAATTTACTTATCAAATATATTGGGGTTCACACAAATCGATAGGTATTTAGCGTACCATAATATAAACACCAAACAGCATTTCATTAAAGGTCATTTTAGCTTTCCCACCGGTGTACAACCATTTGGAAGACTTCTGGATGAAGTCCCCACTCTCCCGGGTGGAGGTCGTGTCTGCTGAGAAAGTCTGCTTCCCAGTTGTCCACTCCGGGAATGAACACTGCTGACAGTGCTAACACATGATTTTCCGCCCATCGGAGAATCCTTGTGGCTTCTGCCATCGCCATCCTTCTTGTGCCGCCCTGACGGTTTACATGGGCGACCGCCGTGATGTTGTCTGACTGGATCAGCACCGGCTGGCGTTGAAGCAGGGGTCTTGCCTGACTTAGGGCATTGTAAATGGCCCTTAGTTCCAGAATATTTATGTGTAGGGAAGTCACCTGACTTGTCCATAGTCCTTGGAAGTTTCTTCCCTGTGTGACTGCCCCCCAACCTCGAAGGCTGGCATCCGTGGTCACCAGGATCCAGTCCTGTATGCCGAATCTGCGGCCCTCTAGAAGATGAGCACTCTGCAGCCACCACAACAGCGACACCCTGGTCCTTGGAGACAGGGTTATCAGCCGATGCATCTGAAGATGCGATCCGGACCACTTGTCCAACAGATCCCACTGAAAGATCCTTGCATGGAACCTTCCGAATGGAATAGCTTCGTAAGAAGCCACCATCTTTCCCAGGACTCGCGTGCAGTGGTGCACCGACACCTGTTTTGGTTTTAGGATGTCTCTGACTAGAGATGACAACTCCTTGGCCTTCTCCTCCGGGAGAAACACTTTTTTCTGTTCTGTGTCCAGAACCATCCCCAGGAACAGTAGACGCGTTGTAGGAACCAGCTGCGACTTTGGAATATTCAGGATCCAGCCGTGCTGTTGTAGCACTTCCCGAGCTAGTGCAACACCGATCAACAACTGTTCCCTGGACCTCGCCTTTATAAGGAGATCGTCCAAGTACGGGATAATTAAAACTCCCTTTCTCCGAAGGAGTATCATCATTTCGGCCATTACCTTGGTAAATACCCGCGGTGCCGTGGACAGACCAAACGGCAACGTCTGGAATTGGTAATGACAATCCTGTACCACAAATCTGAGGTACTCCTGGTGAGGAGGGTAAATGGGTACATGCAGGTAAGCATCCTTGATGTCCAGTGATACCATGTAATCCCCCTCGTCCAGGCTTGCAATCACCGCCCTGAGCGATTCCATCTTGAACTTGAACCTTCTTATATAAGTGTTCAAGGATTTTAAATTTAAAATGGGTCTCACCGAACCGTCCGGTTTCGGCACCACAAACATTGTGGAATAGGAACCCCGTCCTTGTTGAAGGAGGGGTACCTTGATTATCACGTGCTGAGAATACAGCTTGTGAATCGCCTCCAGCACTGCCTCCCTGTCCGGGGGAGCTGTCGGCAAGGCAGATTTGAGGAAACGGCGAGGGGGAGACGTCTCGAATTCCAGCTTGTACCCCTGAGATACTACTTGTAGAATCCAGGGATCCACCCGTGAGCGAGCCGACTGGTCGCTGAAGTTCTTGAGACGGGCCCCCACCGTACCTGGCTCCGCCTGTGGAGCCCCAGCGTCATGCGGTGGATTTAGAGGAAGCGGGGGAGGACTTTTGTTCCTGGGAACTGGCTGTATGTTGTAGCTTTTTCCCTCTACCTCTGCCTCTGGGCAGAAAGGACGCGCCTCTAACCCGCTTGCCTTTCTGGGGCCGAAAGGACTGTACCTGATAATACGGTGCTTTCTTTGGCTGTGAGGGAACATGGGGTAAAAATGCTGACTTCCCAGCTGTCGCTGTGGAAACGAGGTCCGAGAGACCATCCCCAAACAACTCCTCACCCTTGTAAGGCAAAACTTCCATGTGCCTTTTAGAATCAGCATCACCTGTCCACTGCCGAGTTCCTGGCAGAAATGGACATTGCGTTTATTTTAGATGCCAGTCGGCAATTATCCCTCTGTGCATCTCTCATGTATAAGACTGCGTCTTTAATATGCTCTATGGTTAGCAATATAGTGTCCGTGTCTAAGGTACAGAGAATCTGACCACGCAGCTGCAGCACTGCACATTCATGCTGAAGCAATAGCTGGTCTCAGTATAATGCCTGAGTGTGTATATACAGACTTCAGGATAGCCTCCTGCATTCTATCTGCAGGCTGAGAGGTAGTGCCACCTTCTTTGACAGACGTGTAAGCGCTTTATCCACCCTAGGGGATGTCTCCCAACAAGATCTATCCTCTGGCGGGAAAGGGTACGCCATTAGTAACCTTTTAGAAATTACCAGTTTCTTATCGGGGGAAACTCACGCTTCTTCACACATTTAGTTCATCAGATGGGGGAAAAACCACTGGAAGCTTTTTTCTCCCCAAACATAATACCCTTTTTTGTGGTACCTGGGGTAATATAAGAAATGTGCAACACATTTTTTATTGCCGTAATCATGTAACGGGTGGCTCTATTGGAATGTACAGTAGTCTCATCGTCGTCGACACTGGAGTCAGTATCCGTGTCGACATCTGTGTCTGCCATCTGAGTGATGGCTTTTGAGACGCCTGGGCAGGCACGGGCTGAGAAGCCGGCTGTCCCACATCTGCTATGTCGTCAAACCTTTTATGTAAGGAGTTGACACTGTCACGTAATTCCTTCCACATGTCCATCCACTCAGGTGTCGACCCCGCAGGGGGTGACATCACATTTATCGGCATCTGCTCCGCCTCCACATAAGCCTCCTCATCAAACATGTCGACACAGCCGTACCGACACACCGCACACACACAGGGAATGCTCTGACTGAGGACAGGACCCCACAAAATCCTTTGGGGAGACAGAGAGAGAGTATGCCAGCACACACCAGAGCGCTATATAATGCAGGGATTCACACTACCCACAGTGATTTTTCCCTTATAGCTGCTATAATACACAGATTTGTGCCCCCCCTCTCTTTTTAACCCTTTGAGCCTGAAAACTACAGGGGAGAGCCTGGGGAGCTGTCTTCCAGCTGCACTGTGAAGAGAAAATGGCGCCAGTGTGCTGAGGGAGATAGCCCCGCCCCTTTTTCGGCTGACTTCTCCCGCTCTTATAATCATAATGTGGCAGGGGTATTTTACACATATATAGCTTTTTAGGCTATATTATGTGTGATTTGCCACTCTTAAGGTACTCTAATTGCTGCCCAGGGCGCCCATCCCCCCCCCCCAGCGCCCTGCACCCATCAGTGACCGGAGTATGTGGTGTGCACAGGGAGCAATGGCGCACAGCTGCAGTGCTGTGCGCTACCTTAATGAAGACCGAAGTCTTCTGCCGCTGATTTCCTGGACGTTCTTCTTGCTTCTGGCTCTGCAAGGGGGACGGCAGCGCGGCTCCGGGACCGGACGACCGAGGCTGGGCCTGTGTTCGATCCCTCTGGAGCTAATGGTGTCCAGTAGCCTAAGAAGCCCAAGCTAGCTGCAAGCAGGTAGGTCCGCTTCTCTCTCCTAAGTCCCTCGTAGCAGTGAGTCTGTTGCCAGCAGATCTCACTGAAAATAAAAAACCTAAAATATACTTTCTTTTCTAGGAGCTCAGGAGAGCCCCTAGTGTGCATCCAGCTCAGCCGGGCACAAAATTCTAACTGAGGTCTGGAGGAGGGTCATAGAGGGAGGAGCCAGTGCACACCAGGTAGTCCTAAAGCTTTCTTTAGTTGTGCCCAGTCTCCTGCGGAGCCGCTATTCTCCATGGTCCTTACGGAGTTCCCAGCATCCACTAGGACGTCAGAGAAATAATAAATATAAACAGTAGATGCAGCAGTGAATCACCACTGATATGCTCCCCCTTCTACATAACCGACGGTTACAGTACTATTGGTGTTCAGCAGGGTCTGTGGAGGAGCTCTGTTATGCAGCCTTTCAGTCAGCAGCAGCTGGAAATGGCGCCTTTTATATGCTAATCACGCTCTTCGGAAAGCCCTGCCCCTTCAATGGTGCGCGCTCCCTACAGTTATATTTATACTGGCTACACGATTTTACACATACATAACAGTTTAATAATAAGGAAACCTTCACCCCCTTCATATCGCCAGTGATTGGGTCCGCGGCTGGCACTGCAGCTCGCAGCCCGTGATCGCTGTGCCCTTTAGTCGCCACATGACACCGGGGACCTGTTAACCGGGACCCCGGTGTAAACACTCACCGCATCAGTCGTCTGTTTTCAGCATCTGTTAGGGCAGGCATGTCCAAACTGCGGCCCTCCAGCTGTTGAGAAACTACACATCCCAGCATGCCCTGACACAGCTTTAGCATTCTCTGACAGCAAAACTGTGTTGGGGCATGCTGGGATATGTAGATTTACAACAGCTGGAGGGCCGCAGTTTGGACATGCCTGTGTTAGGGGGTGGCGTCGCGCTGCTGGCCTGGGCACACACGGTATGGTATGTGAAACAGGGCCTCAGGAGCTTAATGTCCTGTCAGCTGGGATTACGGAGCTATTAACCCTCAGGAGGTTGGTCCGGTTCCTCCCTAAGTCCCACGACGCAGGTAGACTGGTTGCCAACCAGTACTACCTGAAAATAATAAACTAAATAAAATTTCTGAAGAAAACTCTCTGGAGCACCAGAGGAATGCACCCGGCTCCTTGGGCACATTTTTCTAAACGGAGTCTGCAGGAGGGGCATAGAGGGGAGGGGCCAGCACACACTGTTAATTTCTTAAAGTGCCCGGCTCCTATGGACCCGATCTATACCCCATGGTACTGAAGTACAGTTCCCAGTATCCACTACGACATTAGAGAAATTTTCTGTGTGTGTGTCGTGGGGTTTGCTGAAAACCCTTGTGACCATTTTTTTTTTTATTGGATACTGCGGGTATTGGGAGCACGGATACCCATGATAACCCAAAATTGGGCACGAGGTAAAGCAAGGTTTTTAACCTCACCTCCAATTGAATTCCCCCATGTCTCTCTATCCCTGCATCGTTATTCCCCCTCAGTCTCTCTATCCCTGCATCGTTATTCCTCCTCCATCTTTCTATCCCTGCATCGTTATTCCCCCTCCGTCTCTCTATCCCTGCATTGTTATTCCCCCTCCGTCTCTCTATCCCTGCATTGTTATTCCCCCTCCGTCTCTCTATCCCTGCATTGTTATTCCCCCTCCGTCTCTCTATCCCTGCATTGTTATTCCCCCTCCGTCTCTCTATCCCTGCATTGTTATTCCCCCTCCGTCTCTCTATCCCTGCATCGTTATTCCCCCTCCGTCTCTCTATCCCTGCATCGTTATTCCCCCTCATCTCTCTATCCCTGCATCGTTATTCCCCCTCCATCGTTATTCCCCCTCCGTCTCTTTATCCCTGCATTGTTATTCCCCCTCCATCTCTCTATCCCGGCATCGTTATTCCCCCTCCGTCTCTCTATCTCTGCATCGTTATTCCCCCTCCGTCTCTCTATCCCTGCATCGTTATTCCGCCTCAGTATCTTCCCCAGCATCGTTATTTCCCCTCCGTCCCTCTATCCCTGCATTGTTATTTCCCCTCCGTCTCTCTATCCCTGCATCGTTATTCCCCCTCCGTCTCTCTATCCCTGCATCGTTATTCCCCCTCCGTCTCTCTATCCCTGCATCGTTATTCCCCCTCATCTCTCTATCCCTGCATCGTTATTCCCCCTCATCTCTCTATCCCTGCATCGTTATTCCCCCTCCGTCTCTCTATCCCTGCATCGTTATTTCCCCTCCGTCTCTCTATCCCTGCATCGTTATTTCCCCTCCGTCTCTCTATCTCTGCATTGTTATTTCCCCTCCGTCTCTCTATCCCTGCATCGTTATTCCCCCTCCGTCTCTCTTCCCCTGCATCGTTATTCCCCCTCCGTCTCTCTATCTCTGCATCGTTATTCCCCCTCCGTCTCTCTATCCCTGCATCGTTATTCCGCCTCAGTATCTTCCCCAGCATCGTTATTTCCCCTCCGTCCCTCTATCCCTGCATTGTTATTTCCCCTCCGTCTCTCTATCCCTGCATCGTTATTCCCCCTCCGTCTCTCTATCCCTGCATCGTTATTCCCCCTCCGTCTCTCTATCCCTGCATCGTTATTCCCCCTCCGTCTCTCTATCCCTGCATCGTTATTCCCCCTCATCTCTCTATCCCTGCATCGTTATTCCCCCTCCGTCTCTCTATCCCTGCATCGTTATTTCCCCTCCGTCTCTCTATCCCTGCATCGTTATTTCCCCTCCGTCTCTCTATCTCTGCATTGTTATTTCCCCTCCGTCTCTCTATCCCTGCATCGTTATTCCCCCTCCGTCTCTCTTCCCCTGCATCGTTATTCCCCCTCCGTCTCTCTATCCCTGCATCGTTATTCCCCCTCCATCTCTCTATCCCTGCATCGTTATTCCCCCTCCATCTCTCTATCCCTGCATCGTTATTCCGCCTCAGTCTCTTCCCCAGCATCGTTATTTCCCCTCCGTCCCTCTATCCCCAGCATTATTTCCCCTCCGTCTCTCTATCCCTGCATCGTTATTCCCCCTCCGTCTCTCTATCCCTGCATCGTTAGTCCCCCTCCGTCTCTCTATCCCTGCTTGGTTATTCCCCCACCGTCTCTCTATCCCTGCATGGTTATTCCTCCTCCGTCTCTCTAGCCCTGCATCGTTATTTCCCCTCCGTCTCTCTATCCCTGCATCGTTATTCCCCCTCCGTCTCTCTATCCCTGCATCGTTATTCCCCCTCCGTCTGTCTATCCCTGCATTGTTATTCCCCCTCCGTCTCTCTATCCCTGCATCGTTATTTCCCCTCCGTCTCTTTATCCCTGCATCGTTATTCCCCCTCCGTCTGTCTATCCCTGCATTGTTATTCCCCCTCCGTCTCTCTATCCCTGCATCGTTATTTCCCCTCCGTCTCTTTATCCCTGCATCGTTATTTCCCCTCCGTCTCTCTATCCCTGCATCGTTATTCCCCCTCCGCCTGTCTATACCTGCATGGTTAGCTCACCGTCTCTTCTATCCTTGACACGGGATTTGGACATTTCTGTAGGAAAAAGTTTGCCCATTTGTGAACTCTCCGCCATTTCAAAATAAAATACAAATCTGAATAAAATCTCTGTTCTCCCAGTTGGAAAAAAAATAATTTTTTTAAAAAACATTTCTGCAATTAAAAACTGTACGTAAAAATAGAACAAATTTAAAATGAAGAAAAATTCAGTAACCACTGTAAAAAAAAAGTAGGCACCTTGCTTAATACCGATGCAATAAATTTAAATGACTTATTCTAAGTACAATTCTTTTAAAAGCCAGTAGGTGGTGCTATAAAACTTCTTTACTGAACTCCAAACTCACTATACATACACGCATCCTAACATGACCCATTCCAGGACAGACAAACTACTCTATTGCTGAACTTCCCTCTTAATCTATAACTGGCATCACTTGTGTTGAACTAGGTCAGTGGTGGGGAACCTTTTTTCTACCAAGGGCCATTTGGATATTTATAAAATTATCGGGGGCCATACAAAAGTTATCAACTTAAAAATTAGCCTGCCCCCAGTAGGTATGACCCCAGTCAGTAGTTATGCCCCATTAGATAAGACCCCAGTCACTTGTTATGCCCCATTAGATATGCCCCAGTCGCTTGTTATGCCTCATTAGATATGACCCCAGTCACCTATTGTGCCCCATTAAATATGCCCCCAGTCACTTAGCGCCGCCTGCACACACACACATTAAAAAACCACAATACTCACCAGCCCCGCTTCTGCTTCCGGACTGTTGCACTCCGCCTGGCCGCCCACTCCACAGCTGCACACTGCCAGAGCCGGAAGCTGGAGCTCATGAGTGAGCTCAGGCTTTCGGGTGCCGATGAGGGGGAAGGAGCCGGAGCCCGCTGGTAACACAATCTCAGCGAGCGCACTGCATGTCCCTCAGTTAGGTGAGCCTGGCCACCCCGGGCCAAGTTGCTTTGGGGCCTTATATAGCCAGTGGGCCGGACGTTCCCCACCCCTGAACTAGTTCCTTGAGAAGAAAGGTGTTTCACCATATGTGATGGCAATCATAAATTAAGACAGAAGTCCAGGATCAGAGCACTTTGTCCCTCCTGGGATGGGTCATGTTGGGAGTTATACACTAAGGCAGTGGTTCCAAAATGCAGTCTTCAGAGCACCCCAACAGCCCAGGTTTTAAGGGTATGCGTGCTTAGGCACAGGTGACTTACAGTAAATAAGATTTTACTCACCGGTAAATCTATTTCTCGTAGTCCGTAGTGGATGCTGGGGACTCCGTAAGGACCATGGGGAATAGACGGGCTCCACAGGAGACTGGGCACTCTAAGAAAGAATTAGGAATACTGGTGTGCACTGGCTCCTCCCTCTATGCCCCTCCTCCAGACCTCAGTTAAGGAAACTGTGCCCGGAAGAGCTGACATTACAAGGAAAGGATTTTGGAATCCAGGGTAAGACTCATACCAGCCACACCAATCACACCGTATAACTTGTGATAACATACCCAGTTAACAGTATGAACAACAACAGAGCATCAACAAACGGATGCCAACATAACATAACCCTTAATTAAGCAATAACTATATACACGTATTGCAGAAGAAGTCCGCACTTGGGACGGGCGCCTAGCATCCACTACGGACTATGAGAAATACATTTACCGGTGAGTAAAATCTTATTTTCTCTAACGTCCTAGTGGATGCTGGGGACTCCGTAAGGACCATGGGGATTATACCAAAGCTCCCAAACGGGCGGGAGAGTGCGGATGACTCTGCAGCACCGAATGGGCAAACACAAGGTCCTCCTCAGCCAGGGTATCAAACTTGTAGAATTTTGCAAAAGTGTTTGAACCCGACCAAGTAGCTGCTCGGCAAAGCTGTAATGCCGAGACCCCTCGGGCAGCCGCCCAAGAAGAGCCCACCTTCCTTGTGGAATGGGCTTTTACCGATTTTGGATGCGGCAATCCAGCCGCAGAATGAACCTGCTGAATCGTGTTACAGATCCAGCGAGCAATAGTCTGCTTAGAAGCAGGAGCACCCAGCTTGTTGGGTGCATGCAGGATAAACAGCGAGTCAGTCTTTCTGACTCTAGCCGTCCTGGAAACATAGATTTTCAGGGCCCGGACTACGTCTAGCAACTTGGAAGCCTCCAAGTCACGAGTAGCCGCAGGCACCACAATAGGTTGGTTCAAATGAAAAGATGACACCACCTTCGGCAGAAATTGCGGACGATTCCGTAATCCTGCCCTGTCCATATGGAAAACCAGATAGGGGCTTTTACATGACAAAGCCGCCAATTCTGACACACGCCTAGCCGAAGCTAAGGCCAATAGCATGACCACTTTCCACGTGAGATATTTTAACTCCACGGTCTTAAGTGGCTCAAACCAGTGAGATTTCAGGAAACTCAACACCACGTTAAGATCCCAAGGTGCCACTGGTGGCACAAAAGGGGGCTGAATATGCAGCACTCCCTAAACAACGCCTGGACTTCAGGAAGAGAAGTCAGTTCTTTTTGAAAGAAAATGGATAGGGCCGAAACCTGGACCCTAATGGAACCCAATTTCAGGCCCAATGTCACTCCCGACTGTAGGAAGTGAAGGAAACGGCCCAGCTGGAATTCCTCCGTAGGGGCATTCCTGGCCTCACACCAAGCCACATTTTTTTTTTTTTTAATACAGTGATAAAGTTTAGCCATCACCTCCTTCCTAGCCTTTATCAGTGTAGGAATAACCTCATCCGGAATGCTTTTTCTGCCAGGATCCGGCGTTCAACCGCCATGCCAACAAACGCAGCCGCGGTAAGTCTTGGAACAGACAGGGTCCCTGCTGCAACAAGTCTTGTCTGAGAGGCAGAGGCTATGGGTCCTCTGTGAGCATTTCTTGCAGATCTGGATACCAAGTCCTTCTTGGCGAATCCGGAACAATAAGTATTGTTCTCACTCCTCCTTTTCCTATGATTCTCATCACCTTGGATATGAGAGGAAGAGGAGGAAACACATAAACCGACTGGAACATCCACGGTGTCACCAGTGCGTCTACAGCTATCGCCTGAGGGTCTCTTGACCTGGCGCAATATTTTGTTGAGGCGGGATGCCATCATGTCCACCTGTGGCAGTTCCCACCGACCTACCATCTGCGCGAAGACTTCTTGATGAAGTCCCCACTCTCCCGGGTGGAGGTCGTGTCTGCTGAGGAAGTCTGCTTCCCAGTTGTCCACTCCCGGAATGAACACTGCTGACAGTGCTCGTACGTGATTCTCCGCCCATCGAAGAATTCTGGTGGCTTCCGCCATCGCCACCCTGCTCCTTGTGCCGCCTTGGCGGTTTACATGAGCCACTGCGGTGATGTTGTCTGATTGAATCAGCACCGATTGGTTGCGAAGCAGGGTCTCCGCTTGACTTAGGGCGTTGTATATGGCCCTTAATTTCAGGATATTGATGTGAAGGCAAGTCTCCTGACTTGACCACAGCCCTTGAAAATTTCTTCCCTATGTGACTGCCCCCCACCCTCGGAGGCTTGCATCCGTGGTCACCAGGACCCAGTCCTGAATGCCGAATCTGCGACCTTCGAGAAGGTGAGCACTCTGCAGCAACCACAGGAGAGACACCCTGGCCCCGGGGGATAGGGTGATTAACCGATGCATCTAAAGATGTGATCCGGACCACTTGTCCAGTAAGTCCCATTAGAAGGTCCTCTCATGGAACCTGCCGAAAGGAATGGCCTCGTATGATGCCACCATCCTTCCCAGGACTCGAGTGCAGTGATGCACTGACACCTGTTTTGGTTTTAATAGATTCCTGACCAGTGTCACGAGCTCCTGAGCTCTCTCTATCGGGAGATAAACCCTTTTCTGGTCTGTGTCTAGGATCATGCCTAGGAGAGGCAGATGAGCTGTAGGAACCAACTGCGACTTTGGAATATATATATAGAATCCAGCCGTGTTGCTGTTACACTTCCAGAGAAAGTGATACGCTGTTCAGCCACTGCTCTCTTGATCTCGCTTTTATGAGGAGATCGTCCAAGTACGTGATAATAGTGACACCTTGCTTCCGCAGGAGCACCATCATTTCCGCCATTACCTTGGTGAATATTCTCGGGGCCGTGGAGACACCAAACGGCAACGTCTGAAATTGGTAATGACAATCCCGTACCGCAATTCTGAGGTACGCCTGATGAGGTGGATAAATGGGGACATGAAGGTATGCCTCCCTTATGTCCCGAGTCACGATAAAACCTCCCCCTTTCAGGCTTGTAACGACCGCTCTTAGCGATTCCATCTTGAACTTGATCCTTTTCAGGTATATGTTCAGGGATTCTAAATTCAATATGGGTCTGACCGAACCGTCTGGTTTCGGGACTACCACATGGTCGAATAATAACCCTTGTCGAAGGAGGGGAACCTTGACCACCACCTGTTGAAGACACAATTTGTGAATTGCAGTTAACCCTGTTTCCCTCTCGTGGGGGGAAGCCGGCAGGGCCGTCAGTGAGGAGGCATCTTCTCAAAGTCCAGCTTGTATCCCTGAGACACAATATCTACTGCCCAGGGATCTAACAGGGAGTGAACCCACTTGTTGCAGAACTTACGAAAGCGTGCCCCCACCGGGCCTAGCTCCGTCTGTGGAGCCCCAGCGACATGCGGTGGATTTTCATAGAGGCCGGGGAGGATTTCTGTTCCTAGGAACTAGCTGTGTTGTGCAGCTTCTTTCCTCTGGCAAGAAAGGACGCACCTCGGACTTTCTTGTTTCTTTGTTCGAAAAGTTGCATTTGATAATGACGTGCTTTCCTAGGCTGTGCAGGAATATAAGGCAAAATATCAGAATTACCAGCTATAGCCGTGGAGACCAGGTCCGAGAACCCTTCTCCACACAATCCTCAGCCTTCCATATGCCACTTAAGTTGGCATCATCTGTCCATTGCATATTCTACAGGACACGTCAAGCAGAAATCGACATAGCTTTGACTCTAGGACCCAGTATACTCATGTCTCTTTGGGCATGTTTGATTATATATATCTCTCAAGACAGCATCTTTAATATATATACATATCTCTCTATGTACATATATATATATATATATATATATATATATATATATATATATATACATACATACATACTAGGGTCTCAATTTCTGCTGATAAGGTACCTGTCCAGGCCGCCCCCCGCGCTATAAACCCATGCCGACACAATCGCCGGTCTGAGTAGTGTACCAGAATGTGCACGCTATCTGCAGGATCCCTGAGAATAGCTAGGGCTTCCTTCTGGGCAAACGTGACACCCTAGGGGAAGATTCCCATCACATCCTGGCCCTAGTGGGGAAAGGATACTGCCTGAGAATTCTTTGTGGGAAGCTGCAGTCTTTTGTCTGGAGATTCCCGCTCTTTTTCCTCATGAGAGGAGGGAAATTTACCTCAGCTTTCTTCCCCTTAAACATGTGTACCCTTGTGTCAGGGACAATGAGTCATCAGTGATATGCAAATCATCTTTTATTACAATAATCATATATTGAATACTTTTCTGCCATTTTGGCTGTAACTTTGCATTATCGTAGTCGACACTGGAGTCAAACTCCGTGTCGATATCAGTGTTTATTATTTTGGATAGTGAGCATTGTGAGACTCTGAAGGTCTCTGCGCCATAGGGACAGACATGGGTAGATTTCCTGTCTGTTCTCTAATCTTTTGTGCAATAAATTCACCTTAGCACTTACACATATCCAAACAGGTGTCGGCGTTGTCGACGGAGACACCCTCTCACACACATTAGCTCCATCTCCTCCTTAGGGGAGCCTTTTCTCAGACATGTCGACACACACGTACCGACACACCACACACACAGGGGATGCTTTATTTGAAGACAGTTCCCCCACAAGGCCCTTTGGAGAGACAGAGAGAGAGTATGCCAGCACACACCCCAGCGCTATATGACCCAGGAATCACACAGTAACTTAGTGTTAACCCAGTAGCTGCTGTATATATTGTTTTTTTACGCAAAATTTATGTGCCCCCCCTCTCTTTTTCACCCTCTTCTATCGTGCTTCTGCAGGGGAGAGCCTGGGGAGCTTCCTCTCAGCGGAGCTGTGGAGAGAAAATGGCGCTGGTGAGTGCTGAGGAAGAAGCCCCGCCCCCTCAGCGGCGGGCTTCTGTCCCGCGATTTTGTGTAAAAATAATGGCGGGGGCTCATGCATATTACAGTGCCCAGCTGTATATATGCCCTATATTGCCAGGAGGAACTCAATTGCTGCCCAGGGCGCCCCCCCCTGCGCCCTGCACCATACAGTGACCGGAGTGTGTGGGTTAGTGTGGGAGCAATGGCGCACAGCTGCAGTGCTGTGCGCTACCTCATATGAAGACAGGAGTCTTCTGCCGCCGATTTTGACATCTTCTTGCTTCACCCGCCGGCTTCTGTCTTCTGGCTCTGCGAGGGGGACGGAGGCGCGGCTCCGGGAACGGACGACCAAGGTTAAGTTCCTGTGTTCGATCCCTCTGGAGCTAATGGTGTCCAGTAGCCTAAGAAGCGCAACCTAGCCGCAGTTAGTAGGTTTGCTTCTCTCCCCTCAGTCCCACGTAGCAGAGAGTCTGTTGCCAGCAGAAGCTCTCTGAAAATAAAAAACCTAACTAAAATACATTTTTATTAGCAAGCTCAGGAGAGCTCACTAAAATGCACCCAGCTCCGTCCGGGCACAGATTCTAACTGAGGTCTGGAGGAGGGGCATAGAGGGAGAAACCAGTGCACACCAGTAGTCCTAGTTCTTTCTTAGAGTGCCCAGTCTCCTGCGGAGCCCGTCTATTCCCCATGGTCCTTACAGAGTCCCCAGCATCCACTAGGACGTTAGAGAAATTAGTACCTCAGTCCGTTTGATTATACCATTTGTGCACAAGTAGGTATATCCCTAAAAACAGGACTGTTGGTGTGTTTTGAGGACCACATTTGGGAATCCCTACACTAAGGAACATATTTCACGTCACAGAGATCACGGAATTCGTGAACCGTTTCTTGTATTGTAAGAAGGTAGAATGGTATTTGCGAAAACTTCTGCAATATCACTATTAGATGTAAATGGTTGCTAATAAGTACATGATTCAGATACATAAATATGTACGAAGGCACAAACTTGCCAACATTTTATTTAAAAAAAATAAAATTGACTTCAGCCAGCACCCGCAAATTTTGGGCAGATCTGAATAGAGAGACCTTATTGCCATAAACTTGATGCACTTTCATTGTTGAATAATGGCATGTTCTTCCATAAATAACTGGTACCGTTCTTACACACGGGCACTAAAGTCCACCTCAGTTGGTGAATTGAGCGTTTACCGAGACAAACAGCCGACTCATTGATCCTTATGGCAACGCTGACAATCTGTGTACATGGATGTTATATGTAAAGTCAAGAAAAAAAAACCACCGGCAAAAAAACAGAAATGCTTCATCAGGGGCAGTGTGCAGGTTATGTAGTAACCAGGACGTTTCTTCCAGTTGCAACCTAAAAATAAGATTTTACTTACCGATAAATCTATTTCTCGTAGTCCGTAGTGGATGCTGGGGACTCCGTCAGGACCATGGGGAATAGCGGCTCCGCAGGAGACAGGGCACAAAAGTAAAAGCTTTAGGATCAGGTGGTGTGCACTGGCTCCTCCCCCTATGACCCTCCTCCAAGCCTCCGTTAGGATACTGTGCCCGGACGAGCGTACATAATAAGGAAGGATTTTGAATCCCGGGTAAGACTCATACCAGCCACACCAATCACACTGTACAACCTGTGATCTGAACCCAGTTAACAGCATGATAACAGCGGAGCCTCTGAAAAGATGGCTCACAACAATAATAACCCGATTTTTGTAACAATAACTATGTACAAGTATTGCAGACAATCCGCACTTGGGATGGGCGCCCAGCATCCACTACGGACTACGAGAAATAGATTTATCGGTAAGTAAAATCTTATTTTCTCTGACGTCCTAGTGGATGCTGGGGACTCCGTCAGGACCATGGGGATTATACCAAAGCTCCCAAACGGGCGGGAGAGTGCGGATGACTCTGCAGCACCGAATGAGAGAACTCCAGGTCCTCTTTAGCCAGGGTATCAAATTTGTAGAATTTTGCAAACGTGTTCTCCCCCGACCACGTAGCTGCTCGGCAGAGTTGTAATGCCGAGACCCCTCGGGCAGCCGCCCAGGATGAGCCCACCTTCCTTGTGGAATGGGCCTTGACAGATTTAGGCTGTGGCAGGCCTGCCACAGAATGTGCAAGTTGAAATGTGCTACAAATCCAACGAGCAATCGTCTGCTTAGAAGCAAGAGCACCCAGTTTGTTGGGTGCATACAGGATAACAGCGAGTCAGTTTTCCCGACTCCAGCCGTCCTGGAAACCTATATTTTCAGGGCCCTGACAACATCTAGCAACTTGGAGTCCTCCAAGTCCCTAGTAGCCGCAGGTACCACAATAAGCTGGTTCAGGTGAAACGCTGACACCACCTTAGGAAGAAACTGGGGACGAGTCCGCAGCTCTGCCCTGTCCGAATGGACAATCAGATATGGCTTTTGTGAGACAAAGCCGCCAATTCTGACACTCGCCTGGCCGAGGCCAGGGCCAACAGCATGGTCACTTTTCATGTGAGATATTTCAAATCCACAGATTTGAGCGGTTTAAAATGTGATTTGAGGAATCCCAGAACTACGTTGAGATCCCACAGTGCCACTGGAGGCACAAAAAGGGGGTTGTATATGCAATACTCCCTTGACAAACTTCTGGACTTCAGGAACTGATGCCAATTCTTTCTGGAAGAAAATTGACAGGGCCGAAATTTGAACCTTAATGGACCCCAATTTGAGGCCCATAGACACTCCTGTTTGCAGGAAATGCAGGAATCGACCGAGTTGAAATTTCTTCGTGGGGCCTTCCTGGCCTCACACCACGCAACATATTTTCGCCACATGTGGTGATAATGTTTTGCGGTCACCTCCTTCCTGGCTTTGACCAGGGTAGGAATGACCTCTTCCGGAATGCCTTTTTCCCTTAGGATCTGGCGTTCCACCGCCATGCCGTCAAACGCAGCCGCGGTAAGTCTTGGAACAGACCTGGTACTTGCTGAAGCAAGTCCCTTCTTAGCGGCAGAGGCCATGAGTCCTCTGTGAGCATTTCTTGAAGTTCCGGGTGCCACGTCCTTCTTGGCCAATCCGGAGCCACGAGTATAGTTCTTACTCCTCTACGTCTTATAATTCTCAGTACCTTGGTTATGAGAAGCAGAGGAGGGAACACATACACCGACTGGTACACCCACGGTGTTACCAGAACGTCCACAGATATTGCTTGAGGGTCTCTTGACCTGGCGCAATACCTGTCCAGTTTTTTGTTCAAGCGGGACGCCATCATGTCCACCTTTGGTCTTTCCCAACGGTTCACAATCATGTGGAATACTTCCCGATGAAGTCCCCACTCTCCCGGGTGGAGGTCGTGCCTGCTGAGGAAGTCTGCTTCCCAGTTGTCCACTCCCGGAATGAACACTGCTGACAGTGCTATCACATGATTTTTCGCCCAGCGAAGAATCCTTGCAGTTTCTGCCATTGCCCTCCTGCTTCTTGTGCCGCCCTGTCTGTTTACGTGGGCGACTGCCGTGATGTTGTCCCACTGGATCAATACCGGCTGACCTTGAAGCAGAGGTCTTGCTAAGCTTAGAACATTGTAAATTGCCCTTAGCTCCAGTATATTTATGTGGAGAGAAGTCTCCAGACTTGATCACACTCCCTGGAAATTTTTTCCCTGTGTGACTGCTCCCCAGCCTCTCAGGCTGGCATCCGTGGTCACCAGGACCCAGTCCTGAATGCCGAATCTGCGGCCCTTTAGTAGATGAGCACTCTGCAGCCACCGCAGAAGAAACACCCTTGTCCTTGGAGACAGGGTTATCCGCTGATGCATCTGAAGATGCGATCCGGACCATTTTTCCAGCAGATCCCACTGAAAAGTTCTTGCGTGAAATCTACCGAATGGAATCGCTTCGTAAGAAGCCACCATTTTTCCCAGGACCCTTGTGCAATGATGCACTGACACTTTTCCTGGTTTTAGGAGGTTCCTGACTAGCTCGGATAACTCCCTGGCTTTCTTCTCCGGGAGAAACACCTTTTTCTGGACTGTGTCCAGAATCATCCCTAGGAACAGCAGACGTGTCGTCGGAAACAGCTGCGGTTTTGGAATATTTAGAATCCACCCGTGCTGTCGTAGAACTACTTGAGATAGTGCTACTCCGACCTCCAACTGTTCTCTGGACCTTGCCCCTATCAGGAGATCGTCCATTTTCTTTGAAGAAGAATCATCATTTCGGCCATTACCTTGGTAAGGACCCGGGGTGCCGTGGACAATCCAACCGGCAGCGTCTGAAACTGATAGTGACAGTTCTGTACCACGAACCTGAGGTACCCTTGGTGAGAAGGGCAAATTGGGACATGGAGGTAAGCATCCCTGATGTCCCGGGACACCATATAGTCCCCTTCTTCCTGGTTCGCTATCACTGCTCTGAGTGACTCCATCTTGATTTGAACCTTTGTATGTAAGTGTTCAACTATTTCAGATTTAGAATAGGTCTCACCGAGCCATCTGGCTTCAGTACCACAATATAGTGTGGAATAATACCCCTTTCCTTGTTGTAGGAGGGGTACTTTGATTATCACCTGCTGGGAATACAGCTTGTGAATTGTTTCCACTACTGCCTCCCTGTCGGAGGGAGACGTTGGTAAAGCAGACTTCAGGAACCTGCGAGGGGGAGACGTCTCGAATTTCCAATCTGTACCCCTGGGATACTACTTGTAGGATCCAGGGGTCCACTTGCGAGTGAGCCCACTGCGTGCTGAAACTCTTGAGACGACCCCCCCCACCGCACCCGAGTCCGCTTGTACGGCCCCAGCGTCATGCTGAGAACTTGGCAGAAGCGGTGGAGGGCTTCTGTTTCTGGGAATGGGCTGCCTGCTGCAGTCTTCTTCCCTTTCCTCTATCCCATGGCAGATATGACTGGCCTTTTGCCCGCTTGCCCTTATGGGGACGAAAGGACTGAGGCTGAAAAGACGTTGTCTTTTTCTCCTTTATACGGCAATACTTCCATGTGCCGTTTGGAATCTGCATCACCTGACCACTGTCGTGTCCATAAACAACTTCTGGCAGATATGGACATCGCACTTACTCTTGATGCCAGAGTGCAAATATCCCTCTGTGCATCTCGCATATATAGAAATGCATCCTTTAAATGCTCTATAGTCAATAAAATACTGTCCCTGTCAAGGGTATCAATATTTTCAGTCAGGGAATCCGACCAAGCCACCCCAGCGCTGCACATCCAGGCTGAGGCGATCGCTGGTCGCAGTATAACACCAGTATGTGTGTATATACTTTTTAGGATATTTTCCAGCCTCCTATCAGCTGGCTCCTTGAGGGCGGCCCTATCTGGAGACGGTACCGCCACTTGTTTTGATAAGCGTGTGAGCGCCTTATCCACCCTAAGGGGTGTTTCCCAACGCGCCCTAACTTCTGGCGGGAAAGGGTATACCGCCAATAATTTTCTATCGGGGGAAACCCACGCATCATCACACACTTCATTTAATTTATCTGATTCAGGAAAAACTACAGGTATTTTTTTCACACTCCACATAATACCCTTTTTTGTGGTACTTGTAGTATCAGAAATATGTAACACCTCCTTCATTGCCCTTAACAAGTAACGTGTGGCCCTAAAGGAAAATACGTTTGTTTCTTCACCGTCGACACTGGAGTCAGTGTCCGTGTCTGTGTCGACCGACTGAGGTAAAAGGACGTTTTAACGCCCCTGACGGTGTTTGAGACGCCTGGACAGGTACTAATTGGTTTGCCGGCCGTCTCATGTCGTCAACCGACCTTGCAGCGTGTTGACATTATCACGTAATTCCTTAAATAAGCCATCCATTCCGGTGTCGACTCTCTAGAGAGTGACATCACCATTACAGGCAATTGCTCCGCCTCCTCACCAACATCGTCCTCATACATGTCGACACACACGTACCGACACACAGCACACACACAGGGAATGCTCTGATAGAGGACAGGACCCCACTAGCCCTTTGGGGAGACAGAGGGAGAGTTTGCCAGCACACACCAAAAACGCTATAATTATACAGGGACAACCTTTATATAAGTGTTTTTCCCTTATAGCATTTTAATATATATAGTCATATCGCCAAATAAGTGCCCCCCCTCTCTGTTTTAACCCTGTTTCTGTAGTGCAGTGCAGGGGAGAGCCTGGGAGCCTTCCCACCAGCATTTCTGTGAGGGAAAATGGCGCTGTGTGCTGAGGAGAATAGGCCCCGCCCCCTTTTCGGCGGGCTTCTTCTCACGTTTTTCTGAGACCTGGCAGGGGTTAAATACATCCATATAGCCCCCAGGGGCTATATGTGATGTATTTTTAGCCAGAATAAGGTACTATCATTGCTGCCCAGGGCGCCCCCCCCCCAGCGCCCTGCACCCTCAGTGACCGCTGCTATGAAGTGTGCTGACAACAATGGCGCACAGCTGCAGTGCTGTGCGCTATCTTATGAAGACTGAAAAGTCTTCTGCCGCCGGTTTCTGGACCTCTTCACTTTTCGGCATCTGCAAGGGGGTCGGCGGCGCGGCTCCGGGACGAACCCCAGGGTGAGACCTGTGTTCCGACTCCCTCTGGAGCTAATGGTGTCCAGTAGCCTAAGAAGCCAATCCATCCTGCACGCAGGTGAGTTCACTTCTCTCCCCTAAGTCCCTCGATGCAGTGAGCCTGTTGCCAGCAGGACTCACTGAAAATAAAAAACCTAACAAAACTTTTACTCTAAGCAGCTCTTTAGGAGAGCCACCTAGATTGCACCCTTCTCGGCCGGGCACAAAAATCTAACTGAGGCTTGGAGGAGGGTCATAGGGGGAGGAGCCAGTGCACACCACCTGATCCTAAAGCTTTTACTTTTGTGCCCTGTCTCCTGCGGAGCCGCTATTCCCCATGGTCCTGACGGAGTCCCCAGCATCCACTAGGACGTCAGAGAAAAGTAGGCCCTTCAGTCCATAGAGTACCCTGGTCGCCTATACAGTGGAAGAAGCTATTTTGTGTACGCATCGTGCTGTGTGTACAGACGGTCGACATTTGCCGCAGAGGCCGCCGGTGACTGACAGCACATGTAAATGCCTGCTCAGTTGTGACGTCAGACACAACACATCGGGCTGATATAGGTAAGTGTGTAGGCACTTACCAATCGTCAGCTCGGATGGATGGCTGAACTGTCGGCTTAGAGTGTGTACTCAGCTTAAGTCTCTGAATCTGCATATGAAGTGCTACAATGCAGCTTTTTTTCCCAGTACAAGTTCTATTCTATATACAGTCTCAGTCGCACATCGATCACAATCAAATGATTCAGCACAGTCTCCTGTTGTGTCCTAGTTGCTCTGTGTTTCGACTAAGATGCATTTTTGACAAATAATAGCCCCCCGGGGGTAGCAGTGTTGCACGGACCTGGCGGCTCAATCACGCCAGGCATCTCACTCTGCGTGGCGTATTGATAGATGTATGAGGATGCATCCGTACATCGGTGATATACTGTATTAGGGCAATTCCCCCTATACCCAGACGCATCTGTCCAGGATCTGGAAAACAGGAATTTTCCAAATTCCCCAAAGGAATGCAGAACTTTGATGGCTGCGAATCTACCTTTTTAATCGGTGGATCAGATCTGGGAATCAGTACTCTGTGTATCATAAATAATGCGGCCCATACATCAGACAGATTTATTATTATTTCTTTTTTTAAATGACAGGAGATAAAACATTCTCTCACAATTGTTCATTTTCATCAGAAAGCAGAAGAATACACAGCCTCAAAAACACATTAAGTAGAAAGTTTAGTAGACATTAAAATAGTATCCAAGTAACCAGGATTCTCTCTCCGCACTTTCATCCCAAAGTGCCTAGGAACGATTTTCATTTCACTGAATGGCTGAATATATTCCCATCAGCCAACTAATGTAGGATTTACGTAGGAATGAAATTAGGCAGTCAATTTAGTAAAGTGAAATCTCCTCAGAGCCAGGCAGATGTCATTTTAATCTCTTTTAAATTTTTTCTGAGTTCAGCAGCTTTAATTTCTTACTTTATATGCAGTGATAAACTCCCCAACCAACGTCTATTCATAGGGACCGATCCTCGTTTTTAATGATGCATAAAATATATGATGGTAAGGGGAAAAAAAACAGATAAATAAATATGACTTACCCAGTGGGAGTCCTGTAAGACGAAAGTTGTCAGAATACTCAGCACTGGTCCCATATTCTAGAATAGAATCGGATAATTAGCTACAGTCTGCGCAAAGACAATAGTGGGCATTACCAATCTACTGAGATCTGTAGGACACACATTATATATATATATATATATATATATATATATATATATATATATATACACATACACACACAGATAGATATATAGAGATAGATAGATATCTATCTATATGGTAGGGAATATAGATTGTATGCTCCACTGGGGCAGGGACTGATGTGATTAGCTATTCTCTGTAAAGCGCAGCGGAACATGTGTGCGCTAATATCTATATACACACGCACTATATATATATATATATATATACACACACACACACACATATATACACACATACATATACACATACGTTTTTAAAATCAGTATTAAGATCACTTTGTGAATTTAGTTATAGATCAGAATATAAGAGGAATTTTCACTAGAGGTGCAGTAGAATATTAATACCATGTGCTGTACAACATGAACATTAACCCATGAGAAGTAGAGAACCAGTATATTATATATAATATAACTAACTTATCTTCTGGGAAGTATTTGGTCTCTGCATGTTCGCTGTAATTTATTGGCCTCTTGTATGAATGGTGTTTGTTTTAGTGTAACATTCCTGTTTGTGTGACTGGAGCCCTTAGAAGGAACAGAAGATGGCGATTGTTGCAGGAACAGTCTGTACTATAATACAGAGTGCACTCCGACTGGTGCCACACTGGAGTACTGACAGCTGCATGTCATGGGTTGGTGAGAAAACAGCAGCTATTTCCTGTTCATTAATATCCAGCGTCTACATGATCTGCTAGCCGTCTCATTGTAGCATTCCTACTGAGCAAATGAACAAAGCTGCTGAAATTCCAGGCCATAAATGACTACCGATCCCTAACCTGCCAGAAACAGATTTTGACAAAGCGGTTACAAACTTTCTTGTAACATTTTTTGCAAATGGCAAAATCTCACCAGCTATAAAACGCGTGCCATGAGCCGTATGCAGAGGTCGGGAAAGTCAAAGAAGAGGCACGCTAGTATGAGAATACACAGGTAGGTTAGTACAATAACCAGACTTCACATAAAATCGCCACCAAGGGTTAAAAAGTGGACTGGCTTAACCTCAGCAGGTGCTTCTATAACAATTCCAGAAAATGCTATGATCCTTCACAATTCCACATGTACCTAAAAGGTTCTCGATGGTATATATTGCCTTGTTACCACTTTCCAGAGGACAATGTGGCAACCAATTAAATTCCAGTTATTTATTCTATAAAACGGTAGCTTGATTCTAATTAGTTGTCCTCATTACAATGTTTGATATGCAACACAATTTATTCACACCATTACCCGACTCTCTAGTGCAGTGGTACCCAACCTCAGTCCTTAAGTACCCCCAACAGTTCATGTTTTCCAGGTCACCTAGCAGTTGAACAGGTGTATTCATTACTCACTGACACATTTTAAAAGACCCACAGGTGGAGCCAATTACAGTATTTCATTTGCAATCCTGTGAGGAGACCTGGAAAATAGGAACTGTTGGGGTACTTGGGGACCGCGGTTGGGAACCACTGCTCTAGTGAAATAGCTGGAACCACCACTGCATATCAACTGCATCCCGGTGACACGTACAGGTCACATCCTTGGAACGCTGCTCTAAGTGCCGCACTTAGAACTCTGCTTCCTGAGGGGACAGGTTCATAATATAAAAAATGGATTGGTAGCTCCTCCATATAACTTTAGGACCATTGTCCCAAGTGGAACAAATACAACAATTAGATGACTGACTAGGCTGGACAAGGACATTAGGCAAGGGTGGGGTAAGCTGTGGTTAAGATGCAGGGAAGGGATGGCATTCTGGCACTTCATGGTAAGAGGGAGTGCACGGTATCTGAGTTACTAAACAGAGTAGATGACTAAAGACAAGGATCAAAGGCGGCACAGACAGCGATAATGGAGGAATAGGACAACAGATCTGGACAGCACTGTATAACCATCAGACCACTAATGATGGCAATGTGACTTTGAAGGCACCAAAGTCACCAAATTCAAGGCACAACAGCAGCCAATGGTCAAACATGAGAGGCTCAGGTACATACTTGCCTACCTGACCCTCTCCATGAGGGAGAAAATGCTGTTCCTGGACTTTCCTGGTAATGTATGATTGCCATCACCTGTGGTCAAACACCTTTCTTATCAATTAACTAGCTCACCACAGGTGATGGCAATCATACATTACCAGGAAAGTCCAGGAACAGAGCATTTTCTCCCTCATGGAGAGGGTCAGGTAGGCAAGTATGCTCAGGTCACATGTAAACATTATTTAAATGCAATTGTTATAGGTATTAGTTTGTTTGTATTCTCACCCACATTTGTGATCTGCCATAAACTGTAGTATACGGTATGCCAAACAAAGCATGGCCTAGTGTGGAAAGCACCGGTCACACGATGAGACAAAGGCATAAACAAGTTCCAGGCAAATTCTCGTTCCAATTAGTTGTTATGCTAGAAGTATATGGGCGTGGGAAGCAGGGTTTAATACAGTGCATGTACACAGGCTGCAGCGCAGGAGCCAAACATAAAGGGGAAGGGGGTGGCATAATCACTGCATACTTCCATGGATATCACCACGGTCAAAAATAACAGTGAATGGATCACACTGCCTTGATAACTGCGTGCTGGTCCGCAGCGTACACTTAATGGCTTCACACGCTAGAGATCCGTAATGAGTGAACTGATTATCAGACTTATGGTCCTATATTTGGCTAGTAAAGAACCATGCCCCAGAATAATACCCGCAACCACCCGACCCTACCATTGCCCAGCAATCTGCCAATTGACAACGCTATAGTAAGCCATTGATGTTTAAACTTTAGCTGGCTCAAGGCTGAAGAATAACAGGAACGCAGGCAGTAACGTGGCTTTCTCCACAACTGCAGGCGCCCTGGGTAAGGTGGCTGGGACGGCATTAGCTGGACGCAACACGTGGCTCTCCAGCTGTTGAAACATTATAGTTATATAACGGTTCTGTAGCTATAAAGCCACAGGTCCTCTCCATCTGCTGTACCAGAGGCTATTTACATGGAGAGAATTATTTACACTGCCCCCTAAATAATGCACCATACAACATATACAGGATTACTTTCAACAAAATGCAAAAAAAAATAAAAAATACGGAAAAAAAATCCTCAGATGAACTGCAATGATGGAAGCAACCCTGGAATTCTAAGTGTGTTTAATTCCATGTGTGGATTTCTCAGGTACGAGGGAGTACAACATTACTGCTTGTTTGCCGGAGGGCTGCTGAATTTTTAAACACCTAGCTTACAAATGGCTTACTGAGAATAGGGCTGCTCGGTTATTCTTTAACCCAGTGTATCAAAGGCCCCAACATTTAATAGGCTGTAAAATGAACGCAGCAGTTAAACTCCCCTGCATGCTTATCCACTGTGAACACTACAGACAACATCATTTGAGTTTAAATATGAGTTTCAATAATCTGATCACCTGGACTTCATTACTGACCAAGGAAAAAAAAAAAAAAGAATTTACTCACCGGTAATTCTATTTCTCGTAGTCCGTAGTGGATGCTGGGAACTCCGTAAGGACCATGGGGAATAGACGGGCTCCGCAGGAGACTGGGCACTCTAAGAAAGATTTAGGACTACCTGGTGTGCACTGGCTCCTCCCCCTATGACCCTCCTCCAAGCCTCAGTTAGGACACTGTGCCCGGAAGAGCTGACACAATAAGGAAGGATTTTGAATCCCGGGTAAGACTCATACCAGCCACACCAATCACACCGTATAACTCGTGATAGGAACCCCGGTTAACAGTATGATAACAATGGAGCCTCTGAACACATGGCTCACCATAACAACCCGATTTTTGTAACAATAACTATGTACAAGTATTGCAGACAATCCGCACTTGGGATGGGCGCCCAGCATCCACTACGGACTACGAGAAATAGAATTACCGGTGAGTAAAATCTTATTTTCTCTAACGTCCTAGTGGATGCTGGGAACTCCGTAAGGACCATGGGGATTATACCAAAGCTCCCAAACGGGCGGGAGAGTGCGGATGACTCTGCAGCACCGAATGAGAGAACTCCAGGTCCTCCTCAGCCAGGGTATCAAATTTATAGAATTTCGCAAACGTGTTTGCCCCTGACCAAGTAGCAGCTCGGCAAAGTTGTAAAGCCGAGACCCCTCGGGCAGCCGCCCAAGATGAGCCCACCTTCCTTGTGGAATGGGCTTTTACATTTTTAGGCTGCGGTAGTCCCACCGTAGAATGCGCCAGCTGAATAGTGCTACAAATCCAGCGCGCGATAGACTGCTTTGAAGCAGGTGCACCCAGCTTGTTGGGTGCATATAGAACAAACAGCGAGTCAGTTTTCCTGACTCCAGCCGTCCTGGAAACATAAATTTTCAGGGCCCTGACTACGTCCAGAAACTTGGAATCCTCCAAGTCCCTAGTAGCCGCAGGCACCACAATAGGTTGGTTCAAGTGAAAAGCTGACACCACCTTCGGGAGAAACTGAGGACGAGTCCTCAACTCTGCCCTATCCATATGGAAAATCAGATAGGGGCTTTTACAGGACAAAGCCGCCAATTCTGACACCCGTCTGGCTGAAGCCAGAGCCAACAACATAACCACTTTCCACGTGAGATATTTTAAATCCACAGTCTTAAGTGGCTCAAACCAATGTGATTTTAGAAATTCCAAGACCACATTGAGATCCCAAGGTGCCACTGGGGGCACAAAAGGAGGCTGAATATGCAGGACTCCCTTGACAAAAGTCTGAACTTCAGGCAGTGAAGCCAGTTCTTTCTGGAAGAAAATCGACAGGGCCGAGATCTGGACCTTAATGGACCCCAATTTGAGGCCCAAAGTCACACCTGCTTGCAGGAAGTGTAAGAAACGACCCAGTTGAAATTCCTCCGTTGGGGCCTTCTTGGCCTCACACCAAGCAACATATTTCCCCCAAATGCGGTGATAATGCTTTGCGGTGACATCCTTCCTGGCTTTGATCAGGGTAGGGATGACTTCCTCCGGAATACCTTTTTCCTTCAGGATCCAGCGTTCAACCGCCATGCCGTCAAACGCAGCAGCGGTAAGTCTTGGAACAGACAGGGTCCCTGCTGCAGCAGGTCTTGTCTGAGCGGCAGAGGCCAAGGGTCCTCTGCAAGCATCTCTCGAAGTTCCGGGTACCAAGTCCTTCTTGGCCAATCCGGAGCCACGAGAATAGTTCTCACTCCTCGCCTTCTTATTATTCTCAGTACCTTGGGTATGAGGGGCAGAGGAGGAAACACATAAACAGACTGGTACACCCACGGTGTCACTAGAGCGTCCACAGCGATCGCCTGAGGGTCCCTTGACCTGGCGCAATACCTTTTTAGCTTTTTGTTTAGGCGGGACGCCATCATGTCCACCTGTGGTTTTTCCCAACGGTTGACCAGCATTCGGAAAACTTCTGGATGAAGTCCCCATTCTCCCGGGTGGAGGTCGTGCCTGCTGAGGAAGTCTGCTTCCCAGTTGTCCACTCCCGGAATGAATACTGCTGTCAGTGCTAACACATGATTCTCTGCCCATCGGAGAATCCTTGTGGCTTCTGCCATTGCCCTCCTGCTTCTTGTGCCGCCCTGTCTGTTTACATGGGCGACCGCCGTGATGTTGTCTGACTGGATCAGCACCGGCCGGTTCTGAAGCAGGGGTATTGCTTGACTTAGGGCATTGTAAATGGCCCTTAGCTCCAGAATATTTATGTGAAGTGAAATCTCCTGATTTGACCATAGTCCTTGGAAATTTCTTCCCTGTGTGACTGCCCCCCAGCCCCGAAGGCTGGCGTCCGTGGTCACCAGGACCCAGTCCTGTATTCCGAATCTGCGGCCCTCTAGTAGATGAGCCGTCTGCAGCCACCACAGCAGCGACACCCTGGTTCTTGCCGATAGGGTTATCCGCTGTTTTATCTGGAGATGGGACCCGGACCATTTGTCCAACAGGTCCCACTGGAAAGTCCTTGCGTGGAACCTTCCGAATGGAATTGCCTCGTACGAAGCTACCATCTTTCCCAGGACTCGTGTGCATTGATGTACCGACACCTGTCCCGGTTTTAGGATGTCTCTGACTAGAGATGACAACTCCTCGGCTTTTTCCACTGGAAGAAACACTCTTTTCTGGTCTGTGTCCAGAATCATTCCCAGGAACAGAAGACGTGTCGTCGGGACCAGCTGTGACTTTGGAATATTGAGAATCCAGCCGTGCTGTTGTAGCACTTCCCGAGCAAGTGCTACCCCCACTATCAACTGTTCCTTGGACCTCGCCTTTATCAGGAGATCGTCCAAGTACGGGATAATTGAAAACTCCTTTCTTGCGAAGGAGTATCATCATTTCGGCCATTACCTTGGTAAAGACCCTCGGTGCCGTGGATAACCCAAACGGCAGCGTCTGGAACTGATGGTGACAGTCCTGTACCACAAATCTGAGGTACTCCTGGTGAGGAGGGTAAATGGGGACATGTAGGTACGCATCCTTGATGTCCAGGGAGACCATGTAGTCCCCCTCCTCCAGGCTCGCAATAACCGCCCTGAGCGATTCCATCTTGAACTTGAACCTTTTGATATAAGTGTTCAAGGATTTTAAATTTAAGATGGGTCTCACCGAACCGTCCGGTTTCGGTACCACAAACATTGTGGAATAGTAACCCTTTCCTTGCTGAAGGAGGGGTAACTTGACAATCACTTGCTGTGAATACAGTTTTTGAATAGCCACCAACACTGCCTCCCTGGCAGAGGGAGTTGCCGGTAAGGCAGATTTTAGGAAACGGCGGGGGGGAGACGTCTCGAATTCCAGTCTGTACCCCTGAAGTACTATTTGAAGGACCCAGGGATCCACCTGTGAGAGAGCCCACTGTGTGCTGAAATTTTTGAGACGGGCCCCCACCGTACCCGGGTCCGCCTGAGCAGCCCCAGCGTCATGCTGTGGACTTACCGGACGCAGGGGAGGACTTCTGCTCTTGGGAACTAGCTGTGTGTTGCAGCTTTTTTCCTCTACCTTTGCCTCTCGGCAGAAAGGATGAGCCTCTAGCCCTCTTGCTTTTCTGGGGCCGCAAGGACTGTACCTGATAATACGGTGCTTTCTTTTGCTGTGGGGCAGCCTGTGGCAAAAAGGTCGATTTCCCAGCAGTAGCTGTGGACACGAGGTCCGAAAGACCATCCCCAAACAGTTCCACCCCCTTATAGGGCAAAACCTCCATGTGCCGCTTTGAGTCGGCATCGCCAGCCCATTCCTGAGTCCATAACCCCCGTCTGGCGGCAATGGACATAGCGCTTATTCTTGATGCCAGCCGGCAAATATCCCTCTGTGCATCACGCATGTATAAGACTGCATCTTTTATATGCTCAATCGTCAGCAAAATATTGTCCCTATCCATGGTATCGATATTATCTGACAGGGAATCTGACCACGCAGCAGCAGCAGCACTGCACATCCAAGCTGATGCAATCGCTGGTCGGAATATAATGCCCGTGTGTGTATATATAGCTTTTAGGGTAGCCTCCTGCTTTCTATCAGCAGGATCCTTCAGGGTGGCCGTATCCGAAGACGGTAGTGCCACCTTCTTTGATAAGCGTGTCAGCGCCTTATCTACCCTAGGGGGTGTTTCCCAACGTGACCTATCCTCTAACGGGAAAGGATACGCTGCCAATAATCGTTTTGAAATTATCAATTTCTTATCAGGGGAAGTCCACGCTTCCTCACACACCTCATTTAATTCCTCAGATGCAGGAAAAACTACTGGTAGTTTTTTCTCACCAAACATAATACCCTTTTTTGGGGTACCTGGGGTATTATCAGAATTGCGTAAAACATTTTTCATTGCCTCAATCATGTAACGGGTGGACCTATTGGAGGGTACACTTGTCTCATCATCGTCAACACTGGAGTCGGTATCCGTGTCGACGTCTGTATCTGTCACCTGAGTTAGCGGGCGTTTTAAAGCCCCTGATGACATTTGAGACGCTGGAACTGGCACAAGCTGTGTAGCCGGCTGTCCTATGTCGTCAAACCTTTTGTGTAAGGAGTTGACACTTTCACGCAATTCCTTCCATAAGTCCAGCCACACAGGTGTCGACCCCGCAGGGGGTGACATCACATTCACAGGCATTTGCTCCGCCTCCACATCATTTTCCTGCTCATACATGTCGACACAGCAGTACCGACACACAGCAGACACACACGGAATGCTCTTACAGAGGACAGGACCCCACAAAGCCCTTTGGGTAGACAGAGGGAGAGTATGCCAGCACACACCAGAGCGCTATATATCACAGGGATATATCACCTATAGAAGTGTTTTCCCTTTATAGCTGCATAAATATAGTTATACTGCGCCTAATTTGTGCCCCCCCTCTCTTTTTTACCCTTTTCTGTAGTGCAGGACTGCAGGGGAGAGCCAGGGAGCTTCCTTCCAGCGAAGCTGTGAGGGAAAAATGGCGCCAGTGTGCTGAGGGAGATGGCTCCGCCCCTTTTTCGGCGGGCTTTCTCCCGCTAATGTAAAAGTTCTGGCAGGGGTTAAAAAGCACCTATATAGCCCCTGGGGCTATATATGGTGCCAGTTTGCCAGCCAAGGTGTTAGTATTGCTGCTCAGGGCGCCGCGCCCCCCCCCCAGCACCCATCGGGGACCACAGTGTGCGGTGTGCATGAGGAGCAATGGCGCACAGCTGCAGTGCTGTGCGCTACCTTGGAGAAGACAGAAGTCTTCAGCCGCCGATTTTCTGGACCACCTTCTTGCTTCTGGCTCTGTAAGGGGGACGGCGGCGCGGCTCCGGGAACGGACGACGAGGTCGGGTCCTGTGTTCGATCCCTCTGGAGCTAATGGTGTCCAGTAGCCTAAGAAGCCCAAGCTACCACCACTTAGGTAGGTTCGCTTCTTCTCCCCTTAGTCCCTCGATGCAGTGAGCCTGTTGCCAGCAGGTCTCACTGAAAATAAAAAACCTAAACTATACTTTCTTTCTAGGAGCTCAGGAGAGCCCCTAGTGTGCATCCAGCTCGGCCGGGCACAGAAATCTAACTGAGGCTTGGAGGAGGGTCATAGGGGGAGGAGCCAGTGCACACCAGGTAGTCCTAAATCTTTCTTAGAGTGCCCAGTCTCCTGCGGAGCCCGTCTATTCCCCATGGTCCTTACGGAGTTCCCAGCATCCACTAGGACGTTAGAGAAAATAAAAATAGGATTTTAAATTACCTACTGGTAAATCCTTTTCTCGTAGTCCGTAGAGGATGCTGGGGTCCACATTAGTACCATGGGGTATAGACGGGTCCACCAGGAGCCATGGGCACTTTAAGACTTTAATAGTGTGGGCTGGCTCCTCCCTCTATGCCCCTCCTACCAGACTCAGTCTAGAAACTGTGCCTGAGGAGATGGACAACTTCGAGAGGACTTTACACAGATCGTGGCGAGATTCACACCAGCTCACGCATACAAGGCAAACCAAGCTAACTAGCTTGAAAACTCAGCAACTGCTGAACAAGAATACTTAACCAAGTAACAAAACAGTACTTAACCAAGAATAAAGCAGTACTGAACCAAGTAACCACTGCAGGAACACGAAGCGCTGAGCGAGCGCCCAGCATCCTCTACAGACTACGAGAAAAGGATTTACCGGTAGCTAATTAAAATCCTATTTTCTCTTACGTCCTAGAGGATGCTGGGGTCCACATTAGTACCATGGGGATGTACCAAAGCTCCCAGAACGGGAGGGAGAGCGCGGAGGCTCCTGCAGAACCGATTGACCAAACCTTAGGTCCTCAGTGGCCAAAGTATCGAACTTGTAGAACTTAGCAAACGTGTTCGACCCAGACCAAGTAGCCGCTCAGCAAAGCTGTTAAGCCGAGACACCCTGGGCAGCCGCCCAGGAACAACCCACCTTATGAGTAGAGTGGGCCTTAACAGATTTGGGACACGGCAATCCTGCCGTAAAATATGCATTCTGGATAGTGACCCTAATCCAGCGAGAGATAGTCTGTTTAGGACGCAGGACACCCAATTTTCTTGGGATCATATAGGACAAACAGAGTCCAATTTTCTGTGACGAGCAGTCCTCCTCACATAGATTTTCAGAGCCCTTACAACATCTTGCGGTCTGCTGGTTCCTTCAAAGCGGTAGACCCAGGGACAGGTAAAACCACCTTTTTAGACAGTCTAGATACAGAAGCGTCTACTATAGGTGGGTTTACCCACTTTTTCCTATCATCCTCAGGGAAAGGAAAAGCCACAAGGACCCTCTTTGGGATCTGGAATTTTTTCTCTGGATTTTTCAAATAATTCCTTAGACGCAGGGAAGGTCTGGGAGGTTTTTTTTTATTGTCCGTAAAGTAAGCCTCCTCTACCTGTTCAGGTGGTTTGTCAGTAATGCGTAACACATCCCTAATAGCCTCAATCACGAGTTGCACCACTCTTGCCAGGGAAGCCTCATGCATATCCGCATCACCCTCTGCCGTGTCAGAGTCGGTGTCCGTGTTGACGCATATTCCGAGCAAGCGCACATTTCTTGGATACACCTGGGGATTTTGAGATAGTGGGAACAGAATAGTGGGGACAGAACCAGACAAAACCTCCACAGATTGTTTTACAATCTGTGATTCCGTCTCATAATGCGCAATCCTAGAAGAAATCAGGGATATCATTCCCTCAATAGAAGCTACCCACTGGGGCTTGGATTCGGAAGGCTTAGACAAAATATTACATTCCTGTGTACATGGAATGGATTTCTCTGGAGAAGATACATATTCTGCCACACAAGACACAGAGTCCCTGGACACGGTTATGTGAGAAAGATGCATACACACACACGCAGGAAAGTGTCCCACAGTTTCCCCCAAGTACCTTCAGAGAAACACAGAGCTTGGAGCCAGCACACACAGCACCTCAGTAGGCAGTTATAGAATAATTGCCTGGCGCTGACTGTGTACCCTTAATAGAACTACACAGTTAATAGACAGTCTCCCCCCCTTCTACAACCCCCAAAAATATCATGATTCATATGCCTTGTACTAACCCCTCATGCACATGCCCGCTGCTCGTGCACTCAGTCTGCCGTGCGTGCACATATCCGCAAATTGCGTAAGATCGCTCCGGCGATCACGCGCGTAGTATGCGCATTTACGGTAGTTTGTGAGCGTGTAGCGGGCGACTCGATCGTAGCATATTTAACCAAAATAGCGTATATTGTAGATAATATTCCCCTAGACAATGTCAGCGAGTATGTTTAGTTTAAACTGTTCCTGGACAGAGAGATTCCTCTTTGCATGATAGGAAGGGTCAGATAAAGGTTGAACGGTGGTGTCTAGTATCCAGCTGTAGGGTATTTTAAGGGTAACATTCCGATGCTAGTTAGGAAAGGATTGCTCGCTCCTGCGTATAGTTATGTACAAAAATAAGAATTTACTCACCGGTAATTCTATTTCTCGTAGTCCGTAGTGGATGCTGGGACTCCGTAAGGACCATGGGGAATAGCGGCTCCGCAGGAGACTGGGCACAACTATAAAGAAAGCTTTAGACTACTGGTGTGCACTGGCTCCTCCCACTATGACCCTCCTCCAGACTTCAGTTAGGATACTGTGCCCGGAAGAGCTGACACAATAAGGAAGGATTTTGAATCCCGGGTAAGACTCATACCAGCCACACCAATCACACCGTATAACTCGTGATACAATACCCAGTTAACAGTATGATAACAACTGAGCCTCTCAACAGATGGCTCAACAATAACCCTTTAGTTAAACAATAACTATATACAAGTATTGCAGACAATCCGCACTTGGGATGGGCGCCCAGCATCCACTACGGACTACGAGAAATAGAATTACCGGTGAGTAAATTCTTATTTTCTCTGACGTCCTAAGTGGATGCTGGGACTCCGTAAGGACCATGGGGATTATACCAAAGCTCCCAAACGGGCGGGAGAGTGCGGATGACTCTGCAGCACCGAATGGGCAAACTCTAGGTCCTCCTCAGCCAGGGTGTCAAACTTGTAGAATTTTGCAAATGTGTTTGACCCCGACCAAGTAGCTGCTCGGCAAAGTTGTAGAGCCGAGACCCCTCGGGCAGCCGCCCAAGAAGAGCCCACCTTCCTCGTGGAATGGGCTTTCACCGATTTAGGATACGGTAGTCCAGCCGCAGAATGTGCAAGCTGAATCGTACTACAGATCCAGCGAGCAATAGTCTGCTTTGAAGCAGGTGCACCCAACTTGTTGGGCACATACAGGATAAATAGCGAGTCAGTCTTTCTGACTCCAGCTGTCCTGGAAACATAGATTTTCAGGGCCCTGACTACGTCCAACAACTTGGAAGCCTCCAAGTCTTTAGTAGCCGCAGGCACCACGATAGGTTGGTTCAGATGAAAAGCTGATACCACTTTAGGGAGAAACTGGGGACGAGTCCTCAATTCTGCCCTATCCATATGGAAAATCAGATAAGGGCTTTTACATGACAAAGCTGCCAATTCTGATACACGTCTGGCCGAAGCCAAGGCCAACAACATGACCACTTTCCACGTGAGATATTTCAAATCCACGGTTTTTAGTGGCTCAAAACAATGTGACTTTAAGAAATCCAACACCACGTTGAGATCCCAAGGTGCCACTGGAGGCACAAAAGGGGGCTGAATATGCAGCACTCCCTTAACAAAAGTCTGAAGTTCAGGTAGTGAAGCCAGTTCTCTCTGGAAGAAAATCAATAGAACCGAAATCTGGACCTTAATGGAACCCAATTTTAGGCCCATAGTCACCCCTGACTGTAGGAAGTGCAGAAATCGACCTAGCTGAAATTACTCCGTTGGGGCCTTCCTGGCCTCACACCACGCAACATATTTTCGCCAAATGCGGTGATAATGGTTTGCGGTAACTTCTTTCATAGCTTTAATCAGCGTAGGAATGACTTCCTCCGGAATGCCCTTTTCCTTCAGGATCCGGTGTTCAACCGCCATGCCGTCAAACGCAGCCGCGGTAAGTCTTGGAACAGACAGGGCCCCTGCTGTAGCAGGTCCTGTCTGAGCGGCAGAGGCCATGGGTCCTCTGAGATCATTTCTTGAAGTTCCGGGTACCAAGCTCTTCTTGGCCAATCCGGAACAATGAGTATAGTTCTTACTCCTCTTCTCCTTATTATCCTCAGTACCTTTGGTATGAGAGGAAGAGGAGGGAACACATAAACCGACCGGTACACCCACGGTGTCACTAGAGCGTCCACAGCTATCGTCTGAGGGTCTCTCGACCTGGCGCAATATCTTTCTAACTTTTTGTTTAGGCGGGACGCCATCATGTCCACCTGTGGCCTTTCCCAACGGTTTACAATCATTTGGAAGACTTCTGGATGAAGTCCCCACTCTCCCGGGTGGAGGTTGTGCCTGCTGAGGAAGTCTGCTTCCCAGTTGTCCACTCCCGGAATGAACACTGCTGACAGTGCTAACACGTGATTTTCCGCCCATCGGAGAATCTTTGTGGCTTCTGCCATCGCCGTCCTGCTTCTCATGCCGCCCTGTCGGTTTACATGGGCGACCACCGTGATGTTGTCTGACTGGATCAGTACCGGCTGGTTTTGAAGCAGGGGTTTTGCCTGACTTAGGGCATTGTAAATGGCCCTTAGTTCCAGAATATTTATGTGCAGGGAAGTCTCCTGACTTGACCATAGTCCTTGGAAGTTTCTTCCCTGTGTTTCTTCCCTCGAAGGCTGGCATCGTGGTCACCAGGACCCAGTCCTGTATGCCGAATCTGCGGCCCTCTTGAAGATGAGCACTCTGCAGCCACCACAGCAGAGACACCCTTGTCCTTGGAGACAGGGTTATCAGCCGATGCATCTGAAGATGCGATCCGGACCACTTGTCCAACAGGTCCCACTGAAAGGTTCTTGCATGGAACCTGCCGAATGGAATTGCTTCGTAGGAAGCTACCATCTTTCCCAGGATCCGCGTGCAGTGATGCACCGACACCTGTTTTGGTTTTAGGAGGCCTCTGACTAGAGATGACAGCTCCTTGGCCTTCTCCTCCGGGAGAAACACTTTTTTCTGTTCTGTGTCCAGAACCATCCCCAGGAACAGTAGACGTGTCGTAGGGACCAGCTGTGACTTTGGAATATTTAGAATCCAGCCGTGCTGTTGTAGCACCTCCCGAGATAGTGCTACCCCGACCAACAACTGCTCCCTGGACCTCGCCTTTATCAGGAGATCGTCCAAGTACGGGATAATTAAAACTCCCTTCTTTCGAAGGAGTATCATCATTTCGGCCATTACCTTGGTAAAGACCCTCGGAGCCGTGGATAGACCGAACGGCAACGTCTGGAATTGGTAATGACAATCCTGTACCACAAATCTGAGGTACTCCTGGTGAGGATGGTAAATGGGGACATGCAGGTAAGCATCCTTGATGTCCAGTGATACCATGTAATCCCCCTCGTCCAGGCTTGCAATAACCGCCCTGAGCGATTCCATCTTGAACTTGAATTTTTTTATATATGTGTTCAAGGATTTCAAATTTAAAATGGGTCTCACCGAACCGTACGGTTTCGGTACCACAAACATTGTGGAATAGTAACCCCGTCCTTGTTGAAGTAGGGGCACCTTTACTATCACATGTTGTGAATACAGCTTGTGAATTGCCTGTAACACTGCCTCCCTGCCTGAGGGAGTGGTTGGTAAGGCAGATTTGAGGAAACGGCGGGGGGGAGACGTCTCGAATTCCAGCTTGTACCCCTGAGATACTATTTGAAAGATCCAGGGATCCACCCGTGAGCGAGCCCACTGATTGCTGAAATATTTGAGACGGGCCCCCACCGTACCTGGCTCCGCCTGTGGAGCCCCAGCGTCATGCTGTGGACTTAGAGGAAGCGGGGGAGGACTTTTGCTCCTGGGAACTGGCTGTATGCTGCAGCTTTTTCCCCCTACCTCTGCCTCTGGGCAGAAAGGACGCGCCCTTAACCCGCTTGCCCCTATTGGGCCGAAAGGACTGTACCTGATAATACGGTGCTTTCTTTGGCTGCGAGGTAACATGGGGTAAAATTGTAGACTTCCCAGCTGTTGCTGTGGAAACGAGGTCCGAGAGACCATCCCCCGAACAACTCCTCACCCTTATAAGGCAGAACTTCCATGTGCCTTTTGGAATCTGCATCTCCTGTCCACTGCCGAGTCCATAACCCTCTCCTGGCAGAAATGGACATTGCACTAATATTGGATGCCAGCCGGAAAATATCCCTCTGTGCATCCCTCATGTATAAAAGTGCGTCTTTAATATGCTCTACGGTTAGCAATATAGTGTCCCTGTCTAGGGTATCAATATTTTCCGACAGGGAATCTGACCATGCAGCTGCAGCACTGCACATCCATGCTGAAGTAATAGCTGGTCTCAGTATAACACCTGTGTGTGTATATATAGACTTCAGGATAGCCTCCTGCTTTCTATCAGCAGATTCCTTCAGGGCGGCCGTATCCGGAGACGGTAGTGCCACCTTCTTTGACAAGCGTGTGAGCGCTTTATCCACTCTAGGGGATGTTTCCCAACGTGCCCTATCCTCTGGCGGGAAAGAGTACGCCATTAGTAACCTCTTAGAAATTACCAGTTTCTTATCAGGGGAAGCCCACGCTTCTTCACACACTTCATTTAACTCCTCAGATGGAGGAAAAGATACTGGTAGTTTTTTCTCTCCAAACATAATACCCTTTTTTGTGGTACCGGGGGTAACATCAGAAATGTGCAACACATTTTTCATTGCCTCAATCATGTAACGTGTGGCCCTACTGGAAGTTACATTAGTCTCATCGTCGTCGACACTGGAGTCAGTATCCGTGTCGACATCTGTGTCTGCCATTTGAGGTAGCGGGGCAGGCACAGGCTGAGAAGCCGGCTGTCCCACATTTGGTATGTCGTCAAACCTTTTATGCAAGGAGTCGACACTGTCGCGTAATTCCTTCCACAGCACCATCCACTCAGGTGTCGACCCCGCAGGGGGTGACATCACATTTATAGGCATCTGCTCCGCCTCCACATAAGCCTCCTCATCAAACATGTCGACACAGCGGTACCGACACCGCATACACACAGGGAATGCTCTGACAGAGGACAGGACCCCACAAAGCCCTTTGGGGAGACAGAGAGAGAGTATGCCAGCACACACCAGAGCACTATATAACACAGGGATCCCACTATAAATGAGTGTTTTCCCTTATAGCTGCTTGTTTTATATATACTGCGCCTAAATTTAGTGCCCCCCCTCTCTTTTTTACCCTTGTGTAGCTTGACAACTGCAGGGGAGAGCCAGGGAGCGTCCTTCCAGCGGAGCTGTGAGGGAAAAATGGCGCCAGTGTGCTGAGGGAGATGGCCCCGCCCCTTTTCCGGCGGACTTCTCCCGCTTTTTCTGGAATTCTGGCAGGGGTATTTTTACACCTATATAGCCTTCCTGACTATATATGGTGTAGATTTGCCAGCCAAGGTGTCTTATATTGCCCTCAGGGCGCCGGCGCCCCCCCCCCCCAGCGCCCTGCACCAATCAGTGACCGGAGTGTGAGGTGTGCATGAGGAGCAATGGCGCACAGCTGCAGTGCTGTGCGCTACCTTGTTGAAGACTGAAGTCTTCTGCCGCCGATTTTCCGGAACACTTCTTGCTTCTGGCTCTGTAAGGGGGCCGGCGGCGCGGCTCCGGGAACGAACACCAAGGTCGGGTCCTGCGGTCGATCCCTCTGGAGCTAATGGTGTCCAGTAGCCTAAGAAGCCCAAACTACCACCAGTTAGGTAGGTTCGCTTCTTCTCCCCTTAGTCCCTCGCTGCAGTGAGTCTGTTGCCAGCAGATCTCACTGTAAAATAAAAAACCTAAATATACTTTCTTTCTAGGAGCTCAGGAGAGCTCCTAGTGTGCATCCAGCTCAGCCGGCCACAAGATTCTAACTGAAGTCTGGAGGAGGGTCATAGTGGGAGGAGCCAGTGCACACCAGTAGTCTAAAGCTTTCTTTATAGTTGTGCCCAGTCTCCTGCGGAGCCGCTATTCCCCATGGTCCTTACGGAGTCCCAGCATCCACTTAGGACGTCAGAGAAAGTAGTTTATGAACATTGACTGTATTTTCTGTAAATTACACATGCGGCGGGAATCCTGAGGATACCTCCCACCACAGCAGTTGGAGAAAGACACAGCCCACCTGTTCAAATCCACATATGACCTTTGCTGTAATGTAGAGACACATTCCTGTGTCCAATGAACAATGAGTTTACAAGGTACCATTGTATTGTGAATGTATGTTGTGCTATATAAAGACCACTGTTGCCTGGTCAGTTCAATCTCTCTCTGAAGGCTTTCTCCCAGAAGGCTGAGGACTGGACTCCAGGTCGCGCATGCGAATCATCCCCACGTATGTATTATTCTCTGTAGCCATTTTGTTTGCCATTTATGTTCTCATTCTGTTCGCTCTTGTTTGCGATTATTCGCTATTGTTTATGTATTATTCTGTTATTCTGTTTAGATTTCCATGTTAGTTTGTAGTGTATAACTTGTATTGTGTTTCCCTTTTTCTCTAAACCATCCACGGCGGTGTTAGAACTGCTGTGGTTTTTAAATCCAAACCAGGTCTTGTGTTTTCACTGTTTACTGCAAAGGGCTTTTCTTAGCGTCTCAATCGCTCAAACAGCATACACATTGTTAAGGTTTTTAAGCGTTACAACATCACAGTACTTGGTTATTAAGGTTTAGAGTATAAGCATATTCTTACTGTGTTTAAGGTTTAAGGGTCATCGACTGTGTGTGCGCTCGCTGTGTGTATTCCGTACACTCAGCGCAGCGTGTGTACGCCAAGTGCGTACCACGTACGGTACTCTGTACGCAAATAGCGTGCAAAGTGCATAGCACGTGCACTTGGTCTAGCGGCCACAACGGCTCCACGGTATTAGTATATAGCTTTATGTTTAATGGTAATAATTGACATTATCAGATTTTAAATTACCTACCGGTAAATCCTTTTCTCGTAGTCCGTAGAGGATGCTGGGGTCCACATTAGTACCATGGGGTATAGATGGGTCCACCAGGAGCCATGGGCACTTTAAGACTTTAATAGTGTGGGTTGGCTCCTCCCTCTATGCCCCTCCTACCAGACTCAGTCCAGAAACTGTGCCTGAAGAGATGGACAACTTCGAGAGAAGGACTTTACACAGATCGTGACGAGATTCACACCAGCTCACGCATACAAGGCAAACCAAGCTAACTAGCTTGAAAACTCAGCAACTGCTGAACAAGAATACTTAACCAAGTAACAAAACAGTACTTAACCAAGAATAAAGCAGTACTGAACCAAGTAACCACTGCAGGAACACAAAGCGCTGAGCGAGCGCCCAGCATCCTCTACAGACTACGAGAAAAGGATTTACCGGTAGGTAATTAAAATCCTATTTTCTCTTACGTCCTAGAGGATGCTGAGGTCCACATTAGTACCATGGGGATGTACCAAAGCTCCCAGAACGGGAGGGAGAGCGCGGAGGCTCCTGCAGAACCGATTGACCAAACCTTAGGTCCTCAGTGGCCAAAGTATCGAACTTGTAGAACTTAGCAAACATGTTCGACCCAGACCAAGTAGCCGCTCGGCAAAGCTGTAAAGCCGAGACACCCTGGGCAGCCGCCCAGGAAGAACCCACCTTATGAGTAGAGTGGGCCTTAACAGATTTGGGACACGGCAATCCTGCCGTAAAATATGCATTCTGGATAGTGACCCTAATCCAGCGAGAGATCGTCTGTTTAGGACGCAGGACACCCAATTTTCTTGGGATCATATAGGACAAACAGAGTCCAATTTTCTGTGACGAGCAGTCCTCCTCACATAGATTTTCAGAGCCCTTACAACATCTTGCGGTCTGCTGGTTCCTTCAAAGCGGTAGACCCAGGGACAGGTAAAACCACCTTTTTAGACAGTCTAGATACAGAAGCGTTTACTATAGGTGGGTTTACCCACTTTTTCCTATCATCCTCAGGGAAAGGAAAAGCCACAAGGACCCTCTTTGGGATCTGGAATTTTTTCTCTGGATTTTCCCAGGATTTTTCAAATAATGTGTTTAATTCCTTAGACGCAGGGAAGGTCAGGGAGGTTTTTTTTTATTGTCCGTAAAGTAAGCCTCCTCTACCTGTTCAGGTGGTTTGTCAGTAATGCGTAACACATCCCTAATAGCCTCAATCACGAGTTGCACCACTCTTGCCAGGGAAGCCTCAACCCCCCCTGCATATCCGCATCACACCTCTGCCGTGTCAGAGTCGGTGTCCGTGTCGACGCATATTCCGAGCAAGCGCACGTTTCTTGGATACACCTGGGGATTTTGAGGTAGTGGGGACAGAATAGTGGGGACAGAACCAGACAAAACCTCCACAGATTGTAAAACAATCTGTGATTCCGTCTCATAATGCGCAATCCTAGTAGAAATCAGGGATATCATTCCCTCAATAGAAGCTACCCACTGGGGCTTGGATTCGGAAGGCTTAGACAAAATATTACATTCCTGTGTACATGGAATGGATTCCTCTGGAGAAGATACATATTCTGCCACACAAGACACAGAGTCCCTGGACATGGTTATATGAGAAAGATGCATACACACACACACGCAGGAAAGTGTCATACAGTTTCCCCCAAGTACCTTCAGAGAAACACAGAGCTTGGAGCCAGCACACACAGCACCTCAGTAGGCAGTTATAGAATAATTGCCTGGCGCTGACTGTGTACCCTTAATAGAACTACACAGTTAATAGACAGTCTCCCCCCCTTCTACAACCCCCTTGGTACCGCACAAGATAGCTGTGGAGGGTCAGCGCTCCCTGTCAGCGTCTCAGTGTGTGGATCTGCAGGGAGAAAATGGCACTGGTGAGCTGCTGGGTATGCTCTGAAGAGAAGCTCCGCCCCCAAACATGGCACATCTTCCCGCACTTTGAATATTTATACTGGCCTGAGGTAATGGCGCTAGCAGCGTTACCGAAGCCCCTGATAGCGAGTGACCAGTTGTAAGGGTATTGCGCTGGCCCAGGGCGACCCTCACAGCGCCGCACCTCTACCGCTGAGCCTTCCGGAGCGCAGTGTTAGTACTACGCTCCAACCCTGTAGCCGCCATACACACCGGCTCCCCGCTTGTCGGGTCACTGGTGACACACTCACCACCTCGATCTTCTGGCTCTGTTAGGGGGTGGCGGCATGCTGCGGGAGTGAGCGGTCGCCTCGGGGACTAACGATCATCACCCTCAGGAGCTCAGTGTCCTGTCAGCGGAGATAGTGGCCATTAACCTCAGAGGGTTGGACACTACTTCCCCCCCAAGTCCCACGAAGCAGGGAGGCTGTTGCCAGCAGCCTCCATGTGCCTAATTATCTTTAAAAAAACAAAAAAAAAACAAAGAAGCTCTAGGAGCTCCCCTAGCTGTGACCGGCTCCTCCGGGCACATTTTTTTAAACTGAGTCTGGTAGGAGGGGCATAGAGGGAGGAGCCCGCCCACACTATTAAAGTCTTAAAAGTGCCCATGGCTCCTGGTGGACCAGTCTATAGCCCATGGTACTAATGTGGACCCCAGCATCCTCTAGGACGTAAGAGAAAACAACAATCCTACGTGCCACAGTCAAGTGAAGGCATTGGAAGCAAAAAAAATAAAAATAAAAAAATACTCTTCCAAAAAGGCAATCATAATTTGTCAGGGTAATTCATGGTCACATCCATGCACATCCGGTATGTGTGATCATTGCAGTATTCAATATATTCAATGGCTTGGCACAAGCAATAATGGTCACCCATTACATATACCACAATCAAATAATACATATTAACGTTAGTTTTCTCGGAGATTGCAGTTTGTGGTCTGTCCTCCCATACTCCAGGTTTACGGCCAGGGTCTCAGCAAAATGGAGGAATCCTGGCGAACACTGTCAATGCCAGTGGGTAATATCGCTGGGGGCTATCCTATTAGCCCTGATGTGACTAATCCCCAATCCGATGAGGTTTTTGCGCGACCGCGGGTCTGTTTTCAGATGTTCAAAACGGAGCCTAATTGGATACTGCGATAATGACCATTGGACAAACATTGCTACATTTGTCTGTTTCGATCAGCCGAAAACGGATCGGACTTAATTGGATACCCCCCACAATCACACCAATGGTCTTGTTTATCAAAATGTAAAATAATAATAATAATAATAATAATAATAATAAAAACAGGCCGAACAACATAGGAAAAAACAAACAAAGTTAACAATTGGTGGAGAGAATATGAAAAACAGTAGAATGGAGTATAAAAAGGGTAATGAAGAAATGGAGATAACAAAACAGTGAGATACAGACTAGTGTGTGCTAGAAGCACCAGAGCAGAATGCGACACCCCAGGCAGGAAAGAAGAACTGCACAGGTTGTGACATGTGCAGCGTGCTAGAATGTACATGAATATACTACAAGTAATACCTTATTAGGTAGCTAATGCACTGTAACACAAACCTGCAATCATCTGCAATAAGTCCTATGGCAAGACAGACAGCTCAGGATCTGACACAAACTAAATGGCGGGTCCATGCAAAAGATTTCCTTTTGGCAAACTGAGGCAGAAACTAAAAATATGCATCACATATGGACAGACAGCTGTCCGAGAGAAAAAAAACGTAGGCTTTCAGTCCTGCAGCTTTGGAAACAAATCAGAAAATGTCTAAGTTTGCAAAAAGATTTACAAGAAAAAAGAAATAGACAAGTTTTATGAAAATGCAGATGTAAAGATCGATTAAAAAAAAATCAAAATATAAAAGCTACAAAGAATTGGAAAACATAGCGCAGGAAATCATTTACCAAACTGACTTAAAAATCATTTCTAGAGGTCGCTTTGTTCAAAATCACTTTATACTGTATCTGTCCAGAAAGCGTTCTATGGAGGAATGGCTCATCATGTTGAATCATAGATCTCTGTGGCTGCTTCTTTGCTGCCCCACCACCTGTTCCATCTGGTGGCAGCTGTTGATAACTGACGTGGTCAAGAATTAATCCGTAACACAATGGAACGAATTGGGAACAAAAGTTTCACATCATGGATTCTGACTGTTTCAACTGCCCCAAATACGGTTTATAAATCTGACATACGAGAGCCTCTTGCAGGAGATGATCTGAATATATGTTGGGGTATTTTACCTATATCATCAACTAGAATACATTCCATCCTGACATGTTCCAAACGAGTCAGAACACAAGGTGTCTGGGCTGCTTCATAAGAGAAAAAAAATAACGTAATAATGAGGTGAACAGTAAATTTTAAGCAAACCTTGATTCCCACAGGTGTTCTGGATTCTTATTTTTAAAAAAATTACGCAAGGTCTATTAATTTTCCTAGTGACAGATAAGCACAATGCCCCTCAAGGGCAAAAAAAAAAATGCTAAACATTATTATAATAGACACCAAGGGTGGGATTGAATTCTTTTCACCCCTTTCCACACTCGTTCTGTTTCTGCCCTCAGGGACGTTGTATCATTATTTCAGCTCGCTACCCCCGAAGTAGTGAGGCACCCAACCCTTTACACAGTAAACCTGATTACTATGGGCGCAATATGCGTGATAACGGCGATCATTTTAGAAAGGAAATTGGGCGTGATATATCATTTGAATCTCACCCCAATTGTCTACATAGGCTATAAAATAAAAGGTTAACGCTGCTCCTTACCTCTATAGGGGTAATTCAAGTTTTTTGCATGCCGGCGGCCACTAGATGGAACCCAAGGTAGCCATTAAACTGTTGCTCCATTCAGGCACGCACAGCCGCCTGCGCTGATATTACTGTTATGTTAGTCCATCATTTTGATGGGCTGGTAACTAGTTATGTATAAAGTAGGAATTCTATTTATCTGCACGTTTATATATTCTGTGGCCTTCTATATTTGCCTGCGAGATGCACGTAGTGGCAAATATTCTGTCAAGTCTGCAGGTTTTTTTTCTTCTTTTTTTAATTGGCAATAATTTAAAAGGCAAAAGGTGGTCATTCCGAGTTATTCGCTAGCTGTATTCGCTCGCTGTGCAGCGATGAGGCAAAAAAATGGCACTGCGGCGCAATGCGTATGCGCGACGTACTATTACAATGAACGATGTAGTTTCACACAGGGTCTAGCAAAGCTTTTCAGTCGCACTGCTGGCCGCAGAGTGATTGACATAAAGTGGGCTTTTCTGGGTGTCAACTGGCCGTTTTCAGGGAGTGTTCGAAAAAACGCAGGCGTGCCAGAAAAAACGCAGGGCGTGTTTGTGACGTCAAAACAGGAACTGAACAGTTTAAAGTGATCGCAAGCGCTGAGTAGGTTTTGAGCTACTCTAAAACTGTACAAAAAAAACTTTGTAGCCGCTCTGCGATACTAAGCTAAATTACACTCCCAGTGGGAGGCGGCATAGCGTTTGCACGAGAGCGATCAACTCGGAATGACCACCAAAGTCAGGATGGTTTTGCCTTTTAAAAACTGGAATCGGGCTTGTGGCGGTATATGGCAGGCTATTACACAACACCCTATAAGCACCACACTACGGTGGGAAATGTATTCAGCATGATGGTTGGGAAGTATCTCCGTATCGATCGAGCGATGGCATCTTGTGACCAATAATATCAGTAATGTTTCCTCAGTCCCCATGGAAGTTTGCAGGAAAAATACAGAGGATTGGCTATCACATTACATGGTAATGAGCGCAGCCGATTATGGCAGCGGCACGCGATGAATTCCGTCTAGGACAGTTTGCCCAACACAGCGGAGTGAGTGACAGACGCCAATTTATGAAATAACTGCCTGTACTGATGGATGCTATTGGGAAATCCTGTTTAGCCTGTTTTCTGAAGGTGGGTGGCTTTTATATCTGCAGCCTCACAGTTTCTGGGAGGGGGGTTGATAGATAGGGGTGGTCTTCAGGTTGCCGACTGTCGGGATCCCCGCGCACAGTATACCGGCGCCGGAATCCCGACAGCCGGCATACCGACAGATATTCTCCCTCGTGGGGGTCCACGACCCCCCTGGAGGAAGAATAAATAGTGTGGTGCGCGTAGGGAGCCAGCAACGGGCTCATTTGCGCTCGCCACGCTGTCGGTATGCCGGCGGTCGGGCTCCCGGCGCCGGTATGCTGGTCGCCGGGAGCCCGGCTGCCGGCATACCATACTACACCCAATAGACAGACAAAAGATAGTCATTAGGTCAACAGCATGTGGTCGGCAGTCAAAGTTCGGTCAAAAGCTCAACTTTTTTTTTTAGGTTTTTTTTCATGCTTTTACAACTTTTTTTTTCCCATTTACTATCCATGTCACACACTATTAACGTTAGTAACCTTTTGGCGAGCAAGGGGACGAATTTCAACAAATTTGGAATAAAAATGTTTAAAACCCCCCAAAAATATTTGTGCGTCGACCTTTTGACCCCTGTCGACCTAATGCTTTAACTGTGTAACTTGTATACCACACACAAAGTGCTCTAGAAAAAAAAATATTAGTAGTTCCACTTCAGCCAAATCACACACTGTATTATCCATACAACTCCGGGAAGGTCAAGCCGCTTACAATAAGAGCGTTCATATGTGACAGACAGCGGGTCCATACTACATCTCAGCCGCATGAGACAGATGCAGCCCACGCTTCACAACTTAATACTTACATAAACTTTATCCCACACAAATCACCGTACTCATCAACAGCTTACGGATTTGTGCCCATTAACAAAGTCGACATGTCCAAAATGTTGACATGTGATATGATGACATTCTCAGAATGAAAACAGTTGGGGTTGGCTGCGGGAGTGGAGGGTTAGATGTTAGCAATACTCACCACCCAGAACTTCCACAGAATCAGCCCGGAAGTCCTCACTGGGTTGCGGATGATAGACCTACAGTCAATAGATCGACATGCATTTGGTCGACAGTTTTTATTTATTTATTTTTTTACACCATTTACCATCCATGTGCACTATGATTGGGAATAGTAACCTTGCCTAGCGCAGCGGAGTGAGGCACCTTGCCTGAAGCGTGGTGAGTGTAGCGAGCCTGCATGGGGACACGTTTCCACTAATTTGGCTTCATTATGGTTAAATACACAAAATGAAAAAATAAATAAATAATTGTCGACCATTTCCACATCAGCCTTTTAACCGTGTCGACCATATGGTGTTGATCTATTCATTGTTGATCTTTTAATCCACACCTGTACCTGTTAGCTGGCCGATGGACTCTGAAGACACCAGTGAAGCCGCCAAACTAGGTAAGTCACCGCTGGTCCACCAGGAGTGTTTTGACGACATTTCAACATGATTAGAATGCTGATGTAGACCGTTTCGACGCGCTAGGTCGCTTAAATATACCTAACCTGTGAGAACAGTCTCCACTAACACTAAATATATTACTAAAAAAATATAATACAGGTTTAAATCTAGTACGGTCCAAAAAGGAATAAAATGCAAAGATTGATAAAGTCTACGCTTTGTGTATGCAACGTGAACAGGGGAAAGTAGTAATGTTACTTTAGCAACCAGGTCCTGTAACGTTTACTTGTTCACAACATGAAACCATGAATCGGTTGCTAACAGTTACAGGACCTTTTTCTTGATCATTGGTTTCCTTAAAAGTCGCACAGTGGCACACAGCCAGAGATCTGTAGGCAGCAATTTGTAGAACCAACCATAGCAATTAAAATACTGCCATTGAGGACCTTCTAGTGAATGAACAGGCTGCATTATCCCGAATACTGTCCAGTGCTGGAGGCTATGGGAGTGTATATATTTGGGAGTATTGTAGAAGCTTTCCTCCTGAGAGCATGCATAAGGGTGTGCCATCTGCCTGACATCATTGGTTTTGAATTACCAATGCAAACTGCATTTGGGGAGGGGCTGTATTTGCTGCTCATATTTTTGTCTAACTAGAATACAAGGAGTTCAAAAACTCCATCTGCAGTGACTGTGTGCTATGTAATAGAACACCACAATTGTTTTTAAAACACTTTATTTACATGAAATAAAAGAAAATATGTTACGTACTTATCTACAATAAGTGTTTAAAATGCTGTCTGGCCATCTAGAATAGATCTGTAGCCATCGACGGAGGGACTTTTTGAACTCCCTGTACTTTTTCTGCACAGTTCTCAAAGAGGAGCTGCTCAATGCTTGTCATTTAATCCGTATATAGGGGGTCATTCCGAGTTGTTCGCTTGCAAGCTGCTTTTAGCAGCTTTGCACACGCTAAGCCGCCGCCTACTGGGAGTGAATCTTAGCTTATCAAAATTGCGAACGAAAGATTAGCAGAATTGCGAATAGACACTTCTTAGCAGTTTCTGAGTAGCTCCAGACTTACTCGGCATCTGCGATCAGTTCAGTCAGTTTCGTTCCTGGTTTGACGTCACAAACACACCCAGCGTTCGCCCAGACACTCCTCCATTTCTCCAGCCACTCCCGCGTTTTTCCCAGAAACGGTAGCGTTTTTTTCACACACTCCCATAAAACGGCCAGTTTCCGCCCAGAAACACCCACTTCCTGTCAATCACATTACGATCACCAGAACGAAGAAAAAACCTCGTAATGCCATGAGCAAAATACCTAACTGCATAGCAAATTTACTTGGCGCAGTCGTACTGCGGACATTGCGCATTAGCGACTCATCGCTCCGTTGCGATAAAAAAATAACGAGCGAACAACTCGGAATGACCCCCATAGTAAACAGAAGATGCAGTAATCTATTCATGAGCCGTGGTTACTACACATCTTCTGTAGAAGCATCTAGGATATCGTTCGAGGACTGCTCGCACTCTCAGGGCCCCGCAGCTGCCTCACAGAAGAGTGTTGGGCCAACATTGCGGTATGCCGGGGATGGCTTGTATCTCAAAAGAAGCTGTACAGAGGCACACTGCCGTCATCAATTGGTAAGGTGGCACAATTCTCACCAGTGCCAGCCAGCGGAAGAAATAGGGAATACAGAAAACAGGGACATGCAAAATAAACAAAATAAATGCACAGAGCTCTCTGCTCCTAAGGCAGCTTACAATATAAGTGCATGTATAATGACATACCACAGATTCTTCTCTCTATATAACCCAATATTTACCCCTAACATTCAATGTGTAAAGTATACACAATGACAGGCTGAAACAGCCACTAATGGCTTACGGTAAACGTTGGCAGCGGGCGGCTGGTATAAATAGCATGACTCCGATGCCTCGTAATGTTTCAGTTTAAAGGCAATCTAGCGTGAAAATGAGTAAATGTGCTTCTAAATGAGAGCTGGAGTTTAGTTTAACGCCAAATAAAATGGGTGAATGCATGGTTATTAATGTTGTAAAACAACAAGCGGATATAGAGCTGCATAAAAAACAAAAACAACTTTCTGCAGATTAATTGCTACCTGCGGTTTAAATTTTGCAGAGACAGAAAAAGAAACCATAACAATAAATATATATATATATATATATATATATATATATATATATATATATATATATATATATAGTGTGTGTGTATTGCAGCCACCTCCTAGCAGCGCCTGCAGCTGGCAGGAGAGAAGGGAAGCCGCACATTCCCAGATCTCCGTTAGCCTGGGCTGCAGGAATACCATCTTCCTGCTGCTGCAAACAGGCAATTCCCTTAGCCTCAGATGCGACCGTATCGGGGAAAGCCCAGCTTGCCATGGTTGTATCCACACCATGCAAGTGGTTAAATGCCCAAACCAGCAACAAGCTATTTGTTGTAGGCTGTGATCCAGGGGTATCCGGACTCCAGGTCGACAACAAAAAGGTCGACACACCTTAGGTCACCGCCAATGGGTCGACACACCTTAGGTCGACATGGACAAAAGGTCGACATGGACAAAAGGTCGACATGGAGTTTTTCACAATTTTTTTCTTTTTTGGAACTTTTTCATACTTAACGATCCATGTGGACTACGATTGGAACGGTAATCTGTGCCGAGCGGAGCGGAGGCACCATGCCCGAAGCATGGCGAGCGAAGCGAGCCATGCGAGGGGACGCGGTGCACTAATTGGGGTTCCCGGTCACTCTACGAAGAAAACGACACCAAAAAAACATAAAAAAACTCATGTCGACCTTTTTCCATGTCGACCTTGTTCCTGTCGACCTTTTGTCCATGTCGACCTAAGGTGCGTCGACCAAAGGTGTGTCGACCTTTTTGTTGTCGACCTGGAGTCCCAGACCCGATCCAGGAAGAACTTCTGGATGCATAGTCTTATAAGTAAATACAGTGCATTGCTAAAGTATTCACCTCCCTTTGCATTTTTCATGTTTTGTTGCCTCACAACCTGGAATTAAAATGGATTGTTTGAATTCACAGAACGTGCCTACAACTTTGAATGTTGTTTGTTTTTGTTTTTTAATTGTGAAGCAAACAACAAATAGGACAAAACAACAGAAAACTTCAGCATGCATAACTATTTACCCCCCCCTAAAGTCAGTACTTTGTAGAGCCACCTTTTGTGGCAATTACAGCTGCAAGTCATTTTGGATAAGTCTGTGAGCTTGCCACATCTTGCCACTGGGATTTTTGCCCATTCCCCAAGGCAAAACTGCTCCATCCTTCATGTTGTATGGTTCCCGCTCGTGAACAGCAATCTTCAAGTCTGACCACAGATTCTCAATTGGATTGAGATCTGGGCTTTGACTAGGCCATTCCAACACATTTAAATGTTTCCGCTTAAACCACTCGAGTGTTGCTTTAGCAGTATGCTTTGGGTCACTGTCCTGCTGGAAGGTGAACCTCTGGCCCAGTCTCAAATCACAGGCAGACTCAAACAGGTTTTGCTCAAGAATATCCCTATATTTAGCACCTTCCATCTTTCCCTCGACTCGAAACAGTTTACCAGTTCCTGCTGCTGAAAAACATCCCCACAGCATGATGCCGCCACCACCATGTTTTACTTTTGGGGTGATGGGATGTGTTGGGTTTGCGCAAGACACAGCGTTTTCCTTGGTGGCTGAAAAGCTAAATTTTAGTCTCATCTGACCAGAGCACCTTCCTCCATACATTTGGGGAGTCGTCCACATGCCTTTTGGCAAACTCAAAACGTGCCTTCTTATTTTTAACACTACGTAATGGCTTTTTTTCTGGCCACTCTTTCAGGTTTGTTGTGGTACCATGTTCTTTCCATTTGAATATGATGGATTTGATGGTGCTCTGGGGGATCATCAAAGACTTGTATTTTTCTTTTTTTTATAACCCAACCCTGACTTGTACTTCTCAACAACTTTGTCCCTGACTTGTATGGAGAGCTCCTTGGTCTTCATGGTGTGATGCCTCTTGCTTAGTGGTGTTGTAGCCTCTGGGGCCTTTCAGAAAAAATGTGTTTATACTGACAGATCATGTGACACTTAGACTGCACACAGGTGGAATTCATTTCACTAATTATGTGACTTCTGAAGGTAATTGATTACACCAGAACTTTTGAGGGGCTTCATAGCAAAGGGGGGTGAATACATACGCACATGCAAATTTTCACATTTTTATTTATAAAAATTATATACATTTTTCTCATTTCACTTCACCAACTTAGACTATTTTGTGCATATCCATCACATAAAATTCAGATTAAAAAAAATAAGATTTTAAACCTACCGGTAAATCTATTTCTCCTAGTCCGTAGAGGATGCTGGGGACTCCGTAAGGACCATGGGGTATAGACGGGCTCCGCAGGAGATAGGGCACCTAAAAAGAATTTTGACTATGGGTGTGCACTGGCTCCTCCCTCTATGCCCCTCCTCCAGACCTCAGTTAGAGAACTGTGCCCAGAGGAGATGGACAATACAAGGCAGGATTTAGCAATCCAAGGGCAAGATTCATACCAGCCCACACCAATCATACCATGTAACCTGGAACATACATAACCAGTTAACAGTATGAACAAAAAACAACAGTAACGGTCCAAGACCGATGTCAACTGTAACATAATCCTTATGTAAGCAACAACTATATACAAGTCTTGCAGAGTTTCCGCACTGGGACGGGCGCCCAGCATCCTCTACGGACTAGGAGAAATAGATTTACCGGTAGGTTTAAAATCTTATTTTCTCTTACGTCCTAGAGGATGCTGGGGACTCCGTAAGGACCATGGGGGTTATACCAAAGCATCCAATCGGGCGGGAGAGTGCGGACGACTCTGCAGCACCGACTGAGCAAACGCTAGGTCCTCATCAGCCAGGGTATCAAACTTGTAGAATTTAGCAAAAGTGTTTGACCCCGATCGCGTCGCCGCTCGGCAAAGTTGTAAAGCCGAGACGCCTCGGGTAGCAGCCCAAGAGCCCACCTTCCTAGTGGAATGGGCCTTGACCAAATTTGGTACCGGCAATCCAGCCGTAGAGTGAGCCTGCTGAATCGTATTACAGATCCAGCGAGCAATAGTCTGCTTTGAAGCAGGAGCGCCAATCTTATTGGCCGCATACAGGACAAACAGAGCCTCTGTTTTCCTAATTCTAGCCGTCCTGGCTACATAAATTTTTAAGGCCCTGACTACGTCCAGGGATCTGGAATCCTCCAAGTCACCGGTAGCCACAGGCACCACAATAGGTTGATTCATATGGAACGACGAAACCACTTTAGGCAAAAATTGCGGACGTGTCCTCAATTCAGCTCAATCCACATGAAAAATCAAGTAGGGGCTCTTGTGTGATAGAGCCGCCAATTCTGACACTTTCCTTGCTGATGCTAAGGCCAACAATATTACCACCTTCCATGTTAGAAATTTCAACTCAACCTTGTTAAGCGGTTCAAACCAGTGTGATTTTAGGAACTGCAACACCACGTTCAAGTCCCATGGTGCCACTGGAGGCACAAAAGGGGGCTGGATGTGCAGCACTCCCTTTACAAACGTCCGGACTTCTGGAAGAGAAGCCAATTCCTTCTGAAAGAAAATCGAGAGGGCCGAAATCTGTACCTTAACCGAGCCTAATTTCAGGCCCATATCCACTCCCGTCTGTAGGAAGTGGAGAAGACGACCCAAATGAAAATCTTCCGTAGGTGCATTCTTGGTCTCACACCAAGACACATACTTTCGCCAGATACGGTGATAATGTTTTATCGTCACCTCCTTCCTAGCCTTTATTAAAGTAGGGATGACATCTTCCGGAATCCCCTTTTTTGCTAGGAGTCGGCGTTCAACCGCCATGCCGTCAAACGTAACCGCGGTAAGTCTTGAAATACACAGGGCCCCTGCTGCTCAGGTCTTCCCTCAGAGGAAGAGGCCAGGGGTCTCCTGTGAGCATCTCTTGTAGTTCCGAGTACCAAGCCCTTCGAGGCCAGTCTGGGACAACGAGTATCGTCTGTACTCTTCTTCGTCTTATGATCCTCAACACTTTCGTGATGAGAAGAAGAGGAGGGAACACGTAGACCGATTCGAACACCCACGGTGTTACCAGTGCGTCTACTGCTACTGCCTGAGGGTCCCGAGACCTGGCGCAATACCTCCGAAGTTTTTTGTTGAGGCGTGACGCCATCATGTCTATTTGAGGAGTTCCCCAAAGACGTGTTACGTCTGCAAAGACTTCTTGATGAAGTCCCCACTCTCCTGGATGGAGATAGTGTCTGCTGAGGAAGTCTGCTTCCCAGTTGTCCACTCCCGGAATGAAGACAGCCGACAGAGCGCTTACATGATTTTCTGCCCAGCGAAGGATCCTTGTGGCTTCCACCATCGCGACTCTGCTTCTTGTCCCGCCTTGGCGGTTCACATGAGCCACTGCTGTGACATTGTCTGATTGAATCAGAACCAGAAGGTTTCGAAGAAAACTCTCCGCTTGTCGAAGGCCATTGTAAATGGCCCTGAGTTCCAACACATTGATGTGTAGACAGGACTCCTGGTCTGACCAAAGACCCTGAAAAGTCTTTCCCTGTGTGACCGCTCCCCACCCTCGGAGGCTCGCGTCCGTGGTAACCAGGATCCAGTCCTGAATCCCGAACCGGCGACCCTCCAGCAGGTGAGCACTTTGCAACCACCACAGGAGGGACACTCTGGTTCCTGGGGACAGAGTTATTTTCCGATGTAAATGCAGATGGGACCCGGACCACTTGTCCAGAAGGTCCCATTGAAAAGTCCTTGCCTGGAACCTTCCGAAGGGAATGGCCTTGTAGGCCGCCACCATTTTCCCCAGAACTCGAGTGCATTGGTTAACTGACACCCTTTTCGGTTTTAGCAGGTCTCTGACCATGTTCTGGATGTCTTGGGCTTTCTCTATTGGGAGGAAGACCTTCATTTGTTCCGTATCCAGTATCATACCTAGGAACGGTAGTCAAGTTGTCGGAATCAACTGTGACTTCGGTAGATTTAGAATCCAACCGTGTTGCTGGAGCACTCTCAGAGAGAGCGCCACACTGCTCAGCAATTTCTCTCTTGAGCTCGCTTTTATCAGGAGATCGTCCAAGTATGGGATAATTGTGACTCCATGCTTGCACATGACCACCATCATTTCCGCCATTATCTTGGTGAAAATCCTCGGGGCCGTGGAAAGTCCAAATGGCAACGTCTGAAATTGGTAATGACAATCCTATACCGCGAATCTCAGGTATTCCTGATGGGGGGCATATATGGGGACATGAAGGTACGCATCCTTTATGTCCAGAGACACCATAAACTCCCCCTCCTCCATGTTGGCTATTATTGCTCTGAGAGATTCCATTTTGAATTTGAATCTTTTTATGTACAGGGTTAGGGATTTCAGATTCAAAATCGGTCTGACCGTACCGTCCGGTTTCGGGACCACAAATAGGGTTGAATAGTAACCTCTTCCCTGCTGGTGCAGGGGAACCTTGATGATCACTTGCTGTATACACAGCGTTTGAATTGCAGCTAACACTACATCCCTTTCCGATGTGGAAGCTGGTAGGGCCGATTTGAAAAATCGGAGAGGGGGCACCTCCTCGAATTCCAATTTGTAACCCTGGGAAACTATTTCCAACACCCAGGGATTCAGGTCCGAACTGACCCAGGCCTGACTGAAAAGTCGAAGACGTGCCCCCACCGGTGCGGACTCCCTCATGGGAGTCCCAGCGTCATGCTGCGGGTTTTGGAGCAGCCGGGGAGGACTTTTGTTCCTGGGCACCTGACGAAGCAGGTGCTCTCTTGCCTCTGCCCTTACCTCTGGCGAGGAAAGAGAATCCCCGACCTCTTTTGGACTTGTGCGACTGAAAGGACTGCATCTGATAGGGTGTTGCTTTCTTTTGCTGTTGGGGAATATATGGTAAACAATTTGATTTACCTGCTGTAGCTGTGGAAACCAGGTCCGTCAGCCCATCCCCAAACAATACATCACCCTTATAGGGTAGTACTTCCATATGTTTTTTGGAATCCGCATCACCCGTCCATTGGCGAGTCCATAAGGATCTTCTCGCTGAGATAGACATGGCATTGGCCCTAGACGCTAGCAATCCAATGTCCCTTTGAGCATCCCTCATAAATAAGACTGCGTCTTTTATATGGGCTAGAGTTAGGAATATAGTATCCTTATCCATGGTATCAAATTGATCTGTCAGCTCATCTGTCCAAGCTGCAATTGCGCTACACACCCATGCCAACGCAATCGTCGGTCTTAACACAGCACCCGTATGAGAATAAATACCCTTTAAGGTAGTTTCTTGCCTGCGATCTGCAGGGTCCTTAAGGGCCGCTGTGTCAGGAGACAGTAGCGCCACTTTCTTGGACAAGCGCGTCAGGGCCTTGTCCACAGTCGGGGGTGATTCCCAAATCTCCCTGTCCTGCTTAGGGAAAGGGTATGCCATAAAAATTCTTTGGGGTCTTTTATCCGGAGTCTCTCAAGCTTTTTCAAAGAACTCATTTAATTCATGAGATGTGGGAAAATTATTAATCTGTTTCTTTTCCTTAAACATGTGTACCCTTGTGTCGGGGACCGAGGGTTCATCCACAATATGCAACATCCCTTATTGCCACAATCATACCCTGAATGGTTTTAGTCACCCTAGGATGCAATTTTACTTCGTCATAGCAGACACTGGAATCAGAATCTGTGTCGGTGTTAAGGGACGCTTTTGAGACCCCGACGGGCCCTGTGAGTCGGTCCAATCTGAGGATTGACCGCCTAATTTCCCCCCTAAACCAGCCTTATCAAGACTTTTATGTAATGATGCCACACTTGCATGCAACGTATGCCACATATCCATCCAATCTGGAGTCGGCACAACCGACGGGGACACACCACTCATTTGCTCCACCTCCTCCTTGGAGAAGCCTTCCGCCTCAGACATATCGACACACACGTACCGACACCCCACACACACAGGGAGTTACCTATAAGGGGACAAAACCCCAACCAGGCCCTTAGGAGAGACAGAGAGAGAGATATGCCAGCACACACCCAGCGCTTAAAAACACTGGAATATATGACCAGATAGCGCTGTTATATGTATATAATTATAATCTCCACTCACTGCGTCCCCAAAGTGCCCCCCTCCTCTTTTTTCCAGCCTGTGAAGCTCAGCAGGGGAGAGAACAGGGAGCCAGCGTTTCCTCATGCAGTCTCTGTGGAGAAAATGGCGCTGGTTAGTGCTGAGGATCAAGCCCTGCCCACCCGATGGCGGGCTTTGGTCCCATCAACTTTCTATAAAAAAATGGCGGGGGTTACTGGATTTACTGTGCCAAAGCCTAAGCCATACTTATCAATGCCAAATATGAGGAATATTGCTGCCCAGGGCGCCCCCCCCCCCTGCGCCCTTCAGTGCCTGCTTGTGTGTGTGTGACTGGGAGCAATGGCGCGCAGCTTACCGCTGCGCGCTTACCTCATGAAGATCTGATGTCTTCTGCCGCCTGATGTCTTCTTTGCCTTCTCATACTCACCCGGCTTCTATCTTCGGCATCTGTGAGGACGGCGGCGCCGCTCCGGGACGAACCCCAGGTGAGACCTGTGTTCCGACTCCCTCTGGAGCTGATGGTGTCCAGTAGCCTTAGAAGCAGTGCCCAACTTAACAAGCCAGCTCTGCTTCTCTCTCCTCGGTCCCACGATGCAGGGAGCTTGTTGCCAACAGGACTCCCTGAAAATAAAAAACCTAACAAAATTCTTTTTCCACAGAAAACTCTGGAGAGCTCTCTGCAGTGCACCCATTCTCCTCTGGGCACAAGATCTAACTGAGGTCTGGAGGAGGGGCATAGAGGGAGGAGCCAGTGCACACCCATAGTCAAAGTTCTTTTTAGGTGCCCTATCTCCTGCGGAGCCCGTCTATACCCCATGGTCCTTACGGAGTCCCCAGCATCCTCTAGGACGTAAGAGAAATAAAAAAAAATTACAGGTTGTAATGTAACAAACTAGGTAAAAAGCCAAGGGGCTGTGAATACTTTAGCAAGGCACTGTACATGTCTCACCGAGTAATAGGCTAATTTTACTACTGTGCATCATACTCTAGTTGCCAATTGTCCCTGAAAGCCGAGAGAGCGGCAGGATACATTGAACATTGATACATTAAATATTGAGTTCATTACGAACGTCCTTGTTATGGATGCTTGATGCAGTTGTAAGGATTTGTGTACAGCATGTGTGATTCTAGATTGAACAATAGATAATGGGGCACAATTAACCAGACATAAAGCCTTTAGCTCCCAGTAAAAGGGCTATGTCCTGCTTTCAGTATTTCACAAACAGCAGTAAGCTGAGATTATGGCTATTTGCTCCTGGGCCGCTTACTCCATCTACAGCAATACGGTTCCCATACCCAGTGAAGCCTTCCAGGCATTGGCGAGCCCAAGCACACAGCACTGAAAGTTTTACAAGTATTATATACAAAAGAAAAAATCAATCCGGGATGTACCATTGTTGGTCCTATTACAAAATTCAGGTGGGGTACAGGCAATCAGGAGCTTCGGAGGTCTGATCTTAACTATAACACATAGGGGGGAATTCAAAGTTTTTTTTGGGAGGAGATAAGTAACAGGTGCCCAATGGAGCCATACTATTGTTTGGCTGATCGAGTGCGACTGCATTACTTCTGATGCTTGCTATGCCCAAAAACACTGGGCTTGGATGCGACTAAGGGGGTAATTCAGATCTGATTGTAGATATGCTAAATTTAGCACATTTACAATCATTTACTCTGACATGAGGGGGGGGGGAGCGCCCAGCACAGGGATAGTCCGCCCCGCATGTCAGGCCCTACCCCCCCGCACAGGTGCAAAAGCATCGAACGGCGGCAATGCTTTTGTACCTGGCGAGTAGCTCCCTGCAAGCGCAGCTCCTGCATGCTTGCAGGCCGCTAATCGACACATTTTGTGTCGCAGCGGCTGCATGCGACGCCACGCAGCTGCCGCGGCCCTCCCCCACACGCGGTCTGGACACGCCTCCATTGTCCAGACTGCGCCCCGCCAACGGCGTTCTAATGCCACTGGCACGCCCCTTCACCGCCTCTGCCTGTCAATCGGGCTGAGGCGATAGCAGCCCTGAGATGCTTTTAGCATCTCACTGGGCTCACGGGGTGCGCACACGCATATATTAAAAACTGCTAGTACATGCATAATAATGTACCACATTAATAAGAGCAATGCATACCTCCCAACATTTCAGCTAGGGATAGAGAAAAATCTGCGCGGCGCAGACGCGTCCGATTTTGGGAAGGGCGTGGCCTGCAAAAATGGGCGTGGCTTAGCAGGAGTGCCCCCTCTCCCTCTGTCTCCAGTGAATAGACGCTGTGCGTCTATTCACCGCTGAAGAGCAGCAGTGACAGGAGCCTCCCAACTGCCACCCCAAACGCGGGACACTGCAGCCCGCGGGTGGGACAGTCCCCCAAAAACGGGTAACATATATGCATACTTGCCTACCTGACCCTCTCCAGGAGGGAGAAAATTGTCTGTTCCTGGACATTCCTGGTAATGTATGATTGCCATCACCTGTGGTGAAACACCTTTCTTATCAATTAACGAGCTCACCACAGGTGATGGCAATCATACATTACCAGGAAAGTCCAGGAACAGAGCATTTTCTCCCTCATGGAGAGGGTCAGGTAGGCAAGTATGCATATATGTATAAGTCAAATGCACAGTCTGGAACCTGATCCCTAGAGAAAGGGGTGGGCCCTTAGGCAGTGGGGCCTACCGGGAGTCTCCCCTGTACCTGTGTGGGCCAGTCCAAACCTGCATGCAGTTGCATTATAATGGAAAATAATTTGGGGGGGGGGGGGGGGGCATATTTCTAACTCAATTCTTATTATGGTTGATGGTGTGCTACTACAAAGACTGGGACATCGACTCACCAGCAAAGTCGCCCAACACTAATTATCACGAGATCGCACCACATTACATTTCGCGCAAAGAGATAATAGAGGGAATAAGGGACAAAGCACAACCTCCCTCCCCTAACGAGAAAGTGTAAGGGGGTTTGGTAGAGCCAAGGGTCTTTTTTTTTCTTTTCTTCTTGAAAGACATTTTATTATTGTACGACACAGATTCCTTCTTCCGAGCCCATCCACAACACCTTATAGCCTCTCTCTCTCTCATCTCAGGTAGGAAAGTCTCACATTTACTGGACATACAACCAAGCAATGTAATGCTGCGTTAATTATTAGACAATGCAAGAATCAGTATACAATTGCATTATGATGTCTGTACAGAGGACCAGCATTGTAACATGGTTATGTCGGGATGTAGTTACTCCCACTCCTCTGAAAAACCACGTACTGCTGCTCAGGTCACACTGTACAAGTATCTGTGGTAATCAAACGCAACACAAGCTGCAGAGCCGTCTTTACACTCAGACGGAATGAACAGAGAGAAGCACAATAGCTACATATTAGCACACACTCCATTATCTGATGACAAGGAGCGCGTGAATCAGATCTAACCATTAGCTACAATTATAATGACACCTTTCACCAACGGACGTTCTACAAACATGAACAGAGAATCTCTCAGTTACACCTACATTAAAGCACACTGGTAACAGGACGACGTTCAGAGGAACAAACGCAACAACTGTTCCCTGGATCATTTGTTTTAATTTTTTTTTTAGATAAAACTAGTTTCATTTTGTATTTATGTTTTAAAAGTATAATGACATACAGCATAATGTAGGAGGGTTTTTCTACTCTGGGCTATGGATGTTTTAAAGATATAGGATGCACGCAATTTAATGTATGTATGGGTAAACGGTTATTGTAATGTCTCTGAATGACTTGCTTTCAAGCTTTCTACTGTATAAAACTCTCCTAATGGACAGAATGTGTTATACCTCTATATGTCATACCTCCAGTGTTTGCACACCCTGCCAGCAGCAACCTAAACATTGCACCCCAGATGCAGAGCCAGATTTAGGGGTCAGGCCGCCGCAAGGCACAATGATATTGGGTGCTAAGCACAATGATGTCGGCCGCTGAATATCCAATCCCCCCTCCCCTGCTGCTTTGATGCGGGGGAGGGGGGTGGGGTGCGAGGACTGCTGATTATGCCAGGTAGAGCCTGTTACACACGTTGCACCAGGTAACCCCTTATACACGTTGCACCAGGTAGCCCCTTATACACGCTGCACCAGGTAGCCCCTTATACACGCTGCACCAGGTAGCCCCTTATACACGTTGCACCAGGTAGCCCCTTATACACGTTGCACCAGGTAGCCCCTTATACACGTTGCACCAGGTAGCCCCTTATACACGTTGCACCAGGTAGCCCCTTATACACGCTGCACCCTGCGTGCGCCATAGAACAGCCACCCTGAAGGTGTCTTGTGGTTATATTGATAGTAAGGAGATGAGGAGGCCATCGCAGCGATCAGTTCTACCTGTTCCAGCAATCTCCCTAGCAAATATATGCTGCCCCCAATGGAGAGCAGTGCTAGCTGGATAAGCATGGGGAGAGAGGGGGCATGCCAGGAGAGTCACACTATCAGAGGCTGACACACAGCAGAAGGAAAAACAAATATTTGCAGATGTCCCAGAGAGATAACAGTGGCCCGGGGCAGGGATTTGCATGGGATTAGGGTGTTACTGGAGAAAGCAGGGACAGTGGGGCCACCAGGTGGGCACCAGGGGTGGGGCCAGTAACAGTAAATGCAAGGGTGGATTGGGAACTAAAAGTGGCCCTGGAAAAATTTCTAGAAGTGGCCCCATGTCACCGACACCATATCAACACTAGGCAGAGCCAACACCAAAGTAGGTGGGATCAGTACATAGGGTCATATATATGGGGTGCAAGCAATGCCGTCGCGAAAGGACCCTGGAAACAGCACCGGTATCGTGCCTTGGATGTACTTAGAATTTAAACTTTTTTTTCCATGTGCTCCAGACCTGTAAAAGTATGTACTTTAAATGTATGAAGTGTCCGTCAGTCACATTACACCGCACAGCGGCGTCCGTCAGTCACATTACACCGCACACAACAGTGTCCGTCAGTCACATTACACCGCACAGCAGCGCTGGTCACATTACAACACACAGTAGTGTCCGTCAGTCACATTACACCACAGAACAGCATCCGTCAGTCATATTACACCGCACAACAGCGTCCGTAAGTCGCATTACACTGCACAACAGCGTCCGTCACTCACATTACACCGCACAGCAGCGCTCGTCAGTCACATTAACACACACAGTAGCGTCATTCAGTCACATTACACCACAGAACAGCAACCATCAGTCACATTACATCACACAAGCGTCTGTCAGTCACGGTACACCACACAACAGCAACCGTCAGTCACATTACACCACAGAACAGCATCCGTCAGTCATATTACACAGCACAACAGCGTCCGTAAGTCGCATTACACTGCACAACAGCGTCCGTCACTCACATTACACCGCACAGCAGCGCTCGTCAATCACATTAACACACACAGTAGCGTCATTCAGTCCCATTACACCACAGAACAGCAACCATCAGTCACATTACATCGCACAAGCGTCTGTCAGTCACGTTACACCACACAACAGCAACCGTCAGTCACATTACACTGCACAGCAGTGTCCGTCAGTTACAACAGCGTATTTTTTTCCTAGAAATATGCCACAAAATGTAATCTTTTAAAATGACCAATGATATCACATTACACCATGAGTGGGGTAGATGCTGCGGGTGGGAGAGGGGGAATGCAGCGAGTGGGGGTCGGGGAGTGCGTGGCCCGCGGGTAGGGGAGGTACCGCGGCCGGGGGGGGGTTGGAGTGTGTTTGAGATGGGGTTGTAGCAGAGAGAGGAAAGCAAAGTGGCCAGCCAAAGGAGTAGAGACATCACTCACCCAGCTTGTGCGCTGTGGGGCTGCCGGGAACTGGTGACTGCCACTGGAGGAGCTCTGTCACGTGAGATGACAGCCTATCATCACAGTGTCAGAACTCCCCTAAGCTGTGGCCTCTGATAGAGGCTGGCGGCTAGCTAATATAATGGTAAGTGACGCGCTACTGGAGGCGGAGCCACATGCGGCAATCTGCCACGCAGTGCACTCGTCCTCCCGGGAACCTCCCCGATTACATTAAAGCCCAATCTGTCCCCGAGTACAGGAGACAGGAGTCAGGCTGGGACAGGGAAGGGAGCACTCCCATTGCTCCAGCTGCCGGCCGGGTGGAGATGGGAAAGGAGGAGGAAGCGTCCGCGGGGACAGCCGGCAGAGAGTGGGGAAAGTTTGGCATTGTGTGATCAGCGCAGCCTCCCGCATACTCACCCTGCCCCCACTGTGCTGCTGCGGAGATAACCGGCACCCAACTGCCATCCATTCCCGCTACATGCCACCCAGCCTCCTAACAGACTACTTACCGCCTCCTCAGCCAGCACCCAGGGAGGAACAGAGTATCAGATGGCCCCCAGCAGTGCGGTCAGAGCGGCCACCCACCACAGTGACCACTTGCAGCGCCACTGTTTTTTTTTTTTTTTTGGGGGGGGGGGGGGGGGGGGCGGAATGCTGTGCCTCCCCCAGCAGGTGCCGTCCCTAGTGAAAATCAGGCACTGCCCAGATGGCTGCCTTCTATGGTTCCCCCGTGTGTAGAGATGTGCCCTGTGGGCACATCTGTGGTGCTGTCCCTAGCTGGGGACAGCGCTGGGGCAGCTTGTCTGTCCCCAGCGCTGAGTGTGCGGCAGCGGGTGTCTGGTGCAGGGATCGGATGTTTCCCTGCACCAGGCTGTCGGCGGCGGGGAGCGGCGCGGCGGCGCTTTAAACTTGGCGCCGCTCGGGCCGCCAATCAGAAGCGTCGCCCGCGGCTTTTTGAATCCGGCGCCTCCAGCGAGCCAATCGCGGCTCGCGGGGCGCCGGCCAATCACAGAGGGGCGCGGCGAGCCAATCGGTGCTCGCCGTGTCATAGGCCCCGGCATCTGACGTCAGACGCCGGGCGGGAGCCTGAAGAAAAGGCCGCGCCGAAGAGCGGCAAAGAAGACGGGCGGGAACAGCGAGGACGGTCGTCGGCGCGCCGGAGCGCAGAAGATCCCGGCGGCGCGAGGAAGAAGACGGAGTTCGGGTGGCCGCGGAAGAGGCCTGAAGACTCCAGCCCTGGGAAAGAAGATGTCCAGCGGCGGCTGGACGCGGCGATGCGACGGCGGCGCCGCTGGCCAGGACGGGCCAGCGGCCGAAGAGGGCACCGAAGATCCCTGGAGCAGGTGAGGCCTCAGTGAGGCAACTTCACCCCCTCCCTTTTCCTCCCTCGACCACCAGGGACGGGCATTAGGCCCGAGGGCACAAGCCAGGCACTAGGCCTGTGGCACAGCTAGGAGTTTGGGGGCCAATATTTGATTAGGTGGTTTGGGCATTAGGCCCAAGCCACCCTACCCCTGTGGCCCAGTTAGGCGGGCACTAGGCCCGGGGGCAAATCAGGCAATAGGCCTGTGGGCATTAGAGGGCGTTAGGCCCTAGTGTAATTTTGGCCGATTAGGGATACGATAAGGTGACCTTGGGCATAAGGCCCAGGTCACCCAACGGGCAGCAAGTTAGGCGGGCGCTAGGCCCGTGGGCGAAGTCAGGCCTCCGGCCTGTGTGCAGTTAGGGGGCGCTAGGCCCAGTGAACAAGTGCCCCCGAGGTGAGTACAGGTGGCCCTGGGCGCTAGGCCCAGGCCACCCTGAGGTGTTAGGTAGGCAGGCCCGCTCGGCCTGAGCCCCTAAGGAGAGAGTACGGTAGGTGGGTGAGCTGTGCGGCCCCCACTACTGGGTGTTCTGAGTCGGGTAGATAAAATAAGAATTTACTTACCGATAATTCTATTTCTCGGAGTCCGTAGTGGATGCTGGGGTTCCTGAAAGGACCATGGGGAATAGCGGCTCCGCAGGAGACAGGGCACAAAAAGTAAAGCTTTTCCAGATCAGGTGGTGTGCACTGGCTCCTCCCCCTATGACCCTCCTCCAGACTCCAGTTAGGTACTGTGCCCGGACGAGCGTACACAATAAGGGAGGATTTTGAATCCCGGGTAAGACTCATACCAGCCACACCAATCACACCGTACAACTTGTGATCTAAACCCAGTTAACAGTATGATAACAGAGGAGCCTCTGAAAGATGGCTCCCTAAACAATAACCCGAATTAGTTAACAATAACTATGTACAAGTATTGCAGATAATCCGCACTTGGGATGGGCGCCCAGCATCCACTACGGACTCCGAGAAATAGAATTATCGGTAAGTAAATTCTTATTTTCTCTATCGTCCTAGTGGATGCTGGGGTTCCTGAAAGGACCATGGGGATTATACCAAAGCTCCCAAACGGGCGGGAGAGTGCGGATGACTCTGCAGCACCGAATGAGAGAACTCCAGGTCCTCTTTTGCCAGGGTATCAAATTTGTAGAATTTTACAAACGTGTTCTCCCCTGACCACGTAGCTGCTCGGCAGAGTTGTAATGCCGAGATCCCTCGGGCAGCCGCCCAAGATGAGCCCACCTTCCTTGTGGAATGGGCCTTAACAGATTTAGGCTGTGGCAGGCCTGCCACAGAATGTGCAAGTTGAATTGTGTTACAAATCCAACGAGCAATCGACTGCTTAGAAGCAGGCGCACCCAACTTGTTGGGTGCATACAGTATAAACAGCGAGTCAGATTTTCTGACTCCAGCCGTCCTTGAAATGTATATTTTTAAAGCTCTGACAACGTCCAACAACTTGGAGTCCTCCAAGTCGCTTGTAGCCGCAGGCACTACAATAGGCTGGTTCAGGTGAAACGCTGATACCACCTTAGGGAGAAAATGCGGACGCGTCCGCAGCTCTGCCCTATCCGAATGGAAAATTAAATAAGGGCTTTTATAAGATAAAGCCGCCAATTCAGATACTCTCCTGGCGGAAGCCAGGGCCAGTAACATAGTCACTTTCCATGTGAGATATTTCAAATCCACATTTTGTAGTGGTTCAAACCAATGGGATTTGAGGAAATCTAAAACTACATTTAGATCCCACGGTGCCACCGGAGGCACCACAGGAGGCTGTATATGCAGTACTCCTTTGACAAAAGTCTGGACCTCAGGGACTGAGGCCAATTCTTTTTGGAAGAATATTGACAGGGCCGAAATTTGAACCTTAATAGATCCCAATTTGAGACCCATAGACAATCCTGATTGCAGGAAATGTAGGAAACGACCCAGTTGAAATTCCTCCGTCGGAGCACTCCGATCCTCGCACCACGCAACATATTTCCGCCAAATGCGGTGATAATGCTTCGCGGTGACTTCCTTTCTTGCCTTAATCAAGGTAGGAATGACTTCTTCTGGAATGCCTTTTCCTTTTAGGATCTGGCGTTCAACCGCCATGCCGTCAAACGCAGCCGCGGTAAGTCTTGAAAGAGGCAGGGACCCTGTTGAAGCAGGTCCCTTCTCAGAGGTAGAGGCCACGGATCGTCCGTGACCATCTCTTGAAGTTCCGGGTACCAAGACCTTCTTGGCCAATCCGGAGCCACTAGTATCGTTCTTACTCCGCTTTGCCGTATGATTCTCAATACCTTTGGTATGAGAGGCAGCGGAGGAAACACATACACCGACTGGTACACCCAATGTGTTACCAGCGCGTCCACAGCTATTGCCTGCGGATCTCTTGACCTGGCGCAATGTCTGCTGAGGAAGTCTGCTTCCCAGTTGTCCACGCCCGGGATGAACACTGCTGACAGTGCTATCACGTGATTCTCCGCCCAGCGAAGGATCCTGGCAGCTTCTGCCATTGCACTCCTGCTTCTTGTGCCGCCCTGTCTGTTTACATGGGCGACTGCCGTGATGTTGTCCGACTGGATCAACACCGGTCTTCCTTGAAGCAGAGGTTCCGCCTGGCTTAGAGCATTGTAGATTGCTCTTAGTTCCAGAATGTTTATGTGAAGAGACTTTTCCAGGCTCGACCACACTCCCTGGAAGTTTCTTCCTTGTGTGACTGCTCCCCAGCCTCTCAGGCTGGCGTCCGTGGTCACCAGGATCCAATCCTGTATGCCGAATCTGCGGCCCTCCAATAGATGAGCCCTCTGCAACCACCACAGAAGAGATACCCTTGTCCTTGGAGACAGGGTTATCCGCAGGTGCATCTGAAGATGCGACCCTGACCATTTGTCCAACAGATCCCTTTGGAAAATTCTTGCATGGAATCTGCCGAATGGAATTGCTTCGTAAGAAGCCACCATTTTTCCCAGGACTCTTGTGCATTGATGTACAGACACCTTTCCTGGTTTTAGGAGGTTCCTGACCAGGTCGGATAACTCCTTGGCTTTTTCCTCGGGAAGAAAAACCTTTTTCTGAACCGTGTTCAGAATCATCCCTAGGAACAGCAGACGAGTTGTCGGCATTAATTGGGATTTTGGAATATTCAGAATCCATCCGTGCTGCTTTAGCACCTCTTGAGATAGTGCTAATCCCATCTCTAGCTGTTCTCTGGACCTTGCCCTTATTAGGAGATCGTCCAAGTATGGGATAATTAATACGCCTTTTCTTCGAAGAAGAATCATCATCTCGGCCATTACCTTTGTAAAGACCCGAGGTGCCGTGGACAAACCAAACGGCAGCGTCTGAAACTGATAGTGACAGTTTTGTACAAGGAACCTGAGGTACCCCTGGTGTGAGGGGTAAATTGGAACGTGGAGATACGCATCCTTGATGTCCAAGGATACCATAAAGTCCCCTTCTTCCAGGTTCGCTATCACTGCTCTGAGTGACTCCATCTTGAACTTGAACTTCTTTATGTACAGGTTCAAGGACTTCAGATTTAGAATAGGCCTTACCGAGCCATCCGGCTTCGGTACCACAAATAGAGTGGAATAATACCCCTTCCCTTGTTGTAGAAGAGGTACCTTGACTATCACCTGCTGAGAGTACAGCTTGTGAATGGCTTCCAAAACCGTCTCCCTTTCGGAGGGGGACGTTGGTAAAGCAGACTTCAGGAAACGGCGAGGTGGATCTGTCTCTAATTCCAACCTGTACCCCTGAGATATTATCTGCAGGATCCAGGGATCTACCTGCGAGTGAGCCCACTGCGCGCTGTAATTTTTGAGACGACCGCCCACCGTCCCCGAGTCCGCTTGAGAAGCCCCAGCGTCATGCTGAGGCTTTTGTAGAAGCCGGGGAGGGCTTCTGTTCCTGGGAAGGAGCTGCCTGTTGCTGTCTCTTCCCTCGACCTCTGCCTCGTGGCAGATATGAATAGCCCTTTGCTCTCTTATTTTTAAAGGAACGAAAGGGCTGCGGTTGAAAAATCGGTGCCTTTTTCTGTTGGGGAGTGACTTGAGGTAGAAAGGTGGATTTCCCGGCTGTAGCCGTGGCCACCAAATCTGATAGACCGACTCCAAATAACTCCTCCCCTTTATACGGCAAAACTTCCATATGCCGTTTTGAATCCGCATCGCCTGTCCACTGTCGCGTCCATAAAGCTCTTCTGGCCGAAATGGACATAGCACTTACCCGTGATGCCAGTGTGCAGATATCCCTCTGTGCATCACGCATATAAAGAAATGCATCCTTTATTTGTTCTAACGACAGTAAAATATTGTCCCTGTCCAGGGTATCAATATTTTCAATCAGGGACTCTGACCAAACTACCCCAGCACTGCACATCCAGGCAGTCGCTATAGCTGGTCGTAGTAGAACACCTGCATGTGTGTATATACTTTTTTGGATATTTTCCATCCTCCTATCTGAAGGATCTTTAAGTGCGGCCGTCTCAGGAGAGGGTAACGCCACTTGTTTAGATAAGCGTGTTAGCGCCTTGTCCACCCTAGGAGGTGTTTCCCAGCGCTCCCTAACCTCTGGCGGGAAAGGGTATAATGCCAATAATTTCTTTTAAATTATCAGCTTTTTATCAGGGGCAACCCACGCTTCATCACACACGTCATTTAATTCTTCTGATTCAGGAAAAACTATAGGTAGTTTTTTCACACCCCACATAATACCCTGTTTAGTGGTACCTGTAGTATCAGCTAAATGTAACGCCTCCTTCATTGCCAAAATCATATAACGTGTGGCCCTACTGGAAAATACGGTTGATTCGTCACCGTCACCACTGGAATCAGTGCCTGTGTCTGGGTCTGTGTCGACCGACTGAGGCAAAGGGCGTTTCACAGCCCCTGACGGTGTTTGAGGCGCCTGGACAGGCACTAATTGATTGTCCGGCCGCCTCATGTCGTCAAACGACTGCTTAAGCGAGTTGACGCTATCCCGTAATTCCACAAATAAAGGCATCCATTCTGGTGTCGACCCCCTAGGAGGTGACATCCCCATATTTGGCAATTGCTCCGCCTCCACACCAATATCGTCCTCATACATGTCGACACACACGTACCGACACACAGCAGACACACAGGGAATGCTCTACACGAAGACAGGACCCACTAGCCCTTTGGGGAGACAGAGGGAGAGTCTGCCAGCACACACCAAAAAAGCGCTATATATGACAGGGATAGCCTTATAATAAGTGCTCCCTTATAGCTGCTTTATATATATCAAAATATTGCCATTAAATTTGCCCCCCCTCTCTGTTTTACCCTGTTTCTGTAGTGCAGTGCAGGGGAGAGACCTGGGAGCCGTCCTGACCAGCGGTGCTGTGAGAGGAAATGGCGCCGTGTGCTGAGGAGATAGGCCCCGCCCCTTTTCCGGCGGGCTCGTCTCCCGCTATTTTGTGAATCCAGGCAGGGGTTAAATATCTCCATATAGCCTCTGGGGGCTATATGTGAGGTATTTTTAGCCTTTTAATAGGTTTTCATTTGCCTCCCAGGGCGCCCCCCCCCAGCGCCCTGCACCCTCAGTGACTGCGTGTGAAGTGTGCTGAGAGGAAAATGGCGCACAGCTGCAGTGCTGTGCGCTACCTTTAGAAGACTGCAGGAGTCTTCAGCCGCCGATTCTGGACCTCTTCTTACTTCAGCATCTGCAAGGGGGCCGGCGGCGCGGCTCCGGTGACCATCCAGGCTGTACCTGTGATCGTCCCTCTGGAGCTGATGTCCAGTAGCCAAGAAGCCAATCCATCCTGCACGCAGGTGAGTTCACTTCTTCTCCCCTCTGTCCCTCGTTGCAGTGATCCTGTTGCCAGCAGGAATCACTGTAAAATAAAAAACCTAAGCTAAACTTTCTCTAAGCAGCTCTTTATGAGAGCCACCTAGAATTGCACCCTTCTCGGCCGGGCACAAAAATCTAACTGGAGTCTGGAGGAGGGTCATAGGGGGAGGAGCCAGTGCACACCACCTGATCTGGAAAAGCTTTACTTTTTGTGCCCTGTCTCCTGCGGAGCCGCTATTCCCCATGGTCCTTTCAGGAACCCCAGCATCCACTAGGACGATAGAGAAAGGGACCGTACCGTCGCTTGCATTGTGTATCGTGATGTATGTTACCGTGCGGGGCGATGTGTGAGCTCGTTAAGTGTGTTAGTTTTGTTGCACCACACCCACAGAGCTAGTTTGAGGGCTCTGCCGTTGTAGTTAGTATAGGGTGTGACACTAGGTTAGAGTTAGGCCCTGCACGGCTGTTTGCTTGTTTGTTTACCTCCTTATAGGGACCTGTAAGAGAAGAAGACGTTCGCAGTGCGAAACGGACGGTGAGTAACATCTGTGTGCGTTTGTCCCTTGTCTGTCCCCGAGCGCCGGAATCGGGATTGCTCACGGACGTGAGAATCCTTTTCATCACACTACGTGCGAGAGCGCGAGTGTGTGAAATCTGGGTGGCTGAGGCTTCGTGCCGGTGATGATCATTCACCCAACCGGTGAAGGTCGCGGTCACCCCTGGGGTATCCCCTGTTCCAGAGGAAGAAGGGTCGATACCCCCTTTAAGGTATATTATTCTCTCCTCAGCTCGGTCGTCGGTCAGCTCCGAGAGGGAATTGCCGTGTCCGGATCCGACTGAAGATTTCCAGGTCCGTTGAAGGTTCCGGTACCTGAAGGTGAGAGAGAGCGGCGCCTGGTGAGTACCGACTCTACACCTGCACGGCAGCAGGCACCACCACACAGCAGCCGCACCTCTCACACGTGGGTGGGATGTACTACACATGGATCTAACTATACAGAGTATAGCATACAACACCACGTGTTGGCGTATGGCTTATCTTCCACAGTGTACATTTCATAGCGTGCCCAACATGGTCGCCTTATCTAGTGTGCTTGTGGATGGGATGAAAAATATATGGACCTGACGGATGTGCTGGGACAATACTCCAGGCACTAGGTTGCTGCAATCACCCATTTTGCATCATCTCTTCTAGGTATGACCTGTTCCACCCAGGGTAATAACACGTAGTGCGCTCAAGACGGCTGCATCACCTCGTAGCTTTGTGGGTGAAATCTACAACCCATGGAGGTTATTCCCCAAAATGTCTGAACAAACCAAATGCTTATCGTACTCTCTAGGTTTCCTTTTTTTTTTTATTTCAGTGTGATTTGTCTATTGCTGTATTGCTTAATCTTTTACACTGTGTGCATTGTTTTTGATGTCTGTAAAGCGCCTTGAGTCCTGATGAAGTAAGAACGCTATATAAATATATTTGAATTATTATTATTAAATGTAGGTGATAAGATTGTGATGTCCCGTGGTACAACACACGGCTGTCCCCTCTCACACCTGCTCTCTAATTTAGCCATGGACCTTATGCTCGGTGTTCTTCAGGACTGGCCACAATTTCTAGGTACTCAAATTGGGGTCAGAATGGGTAAGATTTCAGCGCTTGCAAACGATGTCCTTTTATTTTTATCAATCCTAGGAAGGCCCTTGGGCGCCTCTGATGGGAGAGGATTCGGAAATCTGGATTGACTTTGGATTCTAACGGCCAACTTTGAGAAATCAATCGCTCTCTACCTTCAGGTGCGCAGTACACAACCGCCATGGTCAGGGGACATCCCCATTATAGGGGAGAGAAAAGCGATCACATACTTGGGGATTCAATTGGCTAAAAGGATTACTAATGTGTACACATGCAATATGATTAACCTTCTACATGACATCACCAGAGATAGTGAGGGACGGGAGAAACTACAACTTTCTCATTTAGGGAGGCCAGTTTGGTAAAGATGATGCGACTCCCTAGACTACATTACCCCCTACACACCCTATTTTGTTGTCTCATGGAGACACCTTAGCAATAGAGAAGGCAATGCGCACCTCTATTTGGAATGGTAAGAAGTCCCCAATAGGCCTAGTGCAACCATACCTCCCAACTATCCTGTACTCAGCGAGACAGTCCCGTTTTCCTAGGACTATCCTGCTGTCCCACCCGCTGGCCGCAGTGTCCCGCGGTGGTGGTAGGGTAGTAGTTGTGGGGAGCACACACCGCTGCTCAGCTATGAAAGTAGTGGGTGAACAGATGCCATCTATCCAGTGTAGGGGGAGCCTGGGGGTGCCTGGCATCTCGGAGAGTGCTGGGCACGCCCCCACAGTGACAGAAATGTGGGTACCACAAAGCTCCACCCCTTTCACTTAGGGTCTGCCCCTTTCGGGTCACACGCAGGGTCCAGCTCCACTGACCACCAATGTTAGGATGTATGTTAAAACTACAACAAGCTTAATCCAATGTTGGCATCAATTTGCCTAATATTAAGGTGTATAGCCATGCGGGATCAGTACTAAATGCCGCCGGCCGGAATCCCGGCGGTCGAAATACCGACGCCGGAATCCCGACCACACAATCCCGACAGGGGTGGCGAGCGGAACGCAGACCCTTGCGGGCTCGCTTTGCTCGCCACGCTGCGGGCACGGTGCCTCGCTACGCTCGGCACACTATTATATTCTCCCTCTATGGGTGTCGTGGACACCCACGGAGGGAGAATATGTCGGGATTGTGGCGGTTGGGATTCCAGCGTCGGTATTTCGACCGCCGGGATTCCGGCCGGCGGCATCTTGACCGCATCCCAGCCATGCTGCACCTCTCCGCTATTTAAAGCATTGGCTCCACGGTGAATATCTATACAAAGGTTTTACCCCAGAAAGACTTCCTGGGGACTGCAGGGGTTACCTTCCTGGCAGCCTCCTTACACATGAACAGCACAGTGTTCTGAGGAGAAGGACCTTAGGCCCAGAGCTGGTTGTACACACACAGCACGAGGTTGCAGCGTGTGCCCTGATGGGGAGAAGACCCAGACGCTGGGCTGGGGGACCCTGTGTAGTACTGTGACCAGGAGCTGGGAGAGGAAACCGTTCTGCAGAAGGACCGGGCAGCGGGTGGATTGCAGTGGCAGAGCGGCAGCAGAGCGGGCCACCCTACTGGAGAAGAACTTCCATGACAGGATTAATAGGATTTCATTCCTCCACCTACATGACTGCGAGGCGCCTCAGTCTATCCAATCCAATCCACTGCTGATGTCTACTCGTAAAGTGTGGCCCATCCTTCCTCACATATGTCAGCTGGAGCCTCATCTTTCTTCCCTTGTGAGGAACCAGAATTTCCAGTATGAGAACGCGGGTCACCCTCTCACTACAGAATCCACAATGGGGCGGATTATAAAATAACAAACGGGGAGGGCTGTGACATTTCTACAAGCCTCTGAGAAGTACCCTGTGGCCAGACATCTCCCTTGGCCTATCTGCAAGCACAGCACTAGGCAGCTGCCGCCTTCAGGGTGTTGTCCGGAGTCCTCACAGCATCGGGACAACTCACAGGACCGCCTCTTATTACTCATACATCCTGCATATAAGGCAATCTCCATACACTACTGTGTCCCACATACTCCACTAAGAATGACATTAACAATGGGACTGGCACAATGGAGGGATAATTTCCCTTCCCTGACCATTACATTACTGTGGTGGCCACTTGCTAATTGTGGGTTTATTCATGTGGCAGCATTGGGGATCCCTTAGCAGCTGATCCAGGCCTGATACAGGGATGGACACAATGTCGATGTTGAGCGATTGTAGGTCGATTGCGCATGCATTTAAGCTGCACTGCGCATGTGCAACGATGGTCTTGCGGCGGGCGCAGAGAAGATTATTTTTGCAAAGTGAGTGACAGAGGGTTTGGGGGAGGTAATTGGGAGTAGAGGCAAAAATGTTTTGGGCCGTGTATCAGCCTGCGTTTGTGATCCTGTACGCAGGCTCCGGCGTCTCACTTCCAGGCTGCAGCCATTACCGCTGCTACAGGGCTGCCCCCAGAGCTTCCTTTGGACACTCCAGGCACGCTCTCTGCAGCCTACAGCCTGTATAGTCGCATGGAGCGGAGCGTCCAGTACCATGCTTCCTGCAGCTTGCGCTTATCGTGATGTCATGTGCTCTAGCACTGCTACCAAGGGACAGTACACATTTATTAATAATCCTTAGGAGTGAGGACAGTAGTAAGTACATTTTTATAGGACACTTTACATAAAGAGTAGATTCAGATTTTATTGGGAAAAATTAGTCTAAAAATGTGAAATATTAAAAGTATAGTGTGTAGTTCTATTGCTGTAACTGATACCCAGGCAGCACCCTCTAACCTAGTAGCTTGGGATAGATGATTATATTATTACAAGCAATAGAACTGCTCCCACAATTGTTAATGAATACAAACATGCAGAGAGTAAGGGTCTTTGTGCATATTAACTTTTGTCATGTGTATTAGTAACAGTAAGGCTAAGCCATGCGCAGAACTGAGGTCATGGGTTCAATTTCCACCATGTCCCTGTGTGGAGTTTGCATGTTCTCCCCATACTTGCATGGTTTTACTCCGGATTCCTACCACAATATAAAAATATACTGGTAGGTTAATTGGCATCCAACAAAATGAAGCCTAGCATGTATGTGTGTGCGTGTACAAATAGACTGAGCTCCACTGGGGCAGGGACTGATGTGAATGGCCAAATATTCTCTGTAAAGCGCTGCAGAATATGTGCGCTATATAAATAACTGGTAATAAATAACTTCTAAACTCTACAAATACTTAAAACAGTTTGAACCTTCTAACTGTACATTATAAAAGGCATATTAAGGAATTCTTGACAGGTGGGGGTTTGGTCCCAGTTTCAAAGTCCTCTTAAGTTCTTTTATACCCTTCCTTTTGCCTCCTTATTAATTAATGGAGTTGGGAAAACTAGACAGAAAGATGCATCCTATGACATCAACAAGGATGACCTCAGACGGCTTCTCCCATCTGCCTCAGGCTTCCCAGAGAGATCAGAAGACGATGGCTCTTTAACAGTATGCCCTGGATGAGATACAAAGCAGTGCCCTCTGCCACAGGGCCGATTGTGATGTCACAGTGCAGCTGATTGTGATGTCATAGTGATGTCATAATGCAGATGATGGGTATAGAACAGACAGCTGGCTGCTTCCTGGCTCATATCTGATATTGCTGGACTAGTGCCAACACACAGATAATTTTCTTTCGCTTTTCTGATATTAGAATCGAGAGATGAATACTGAACAGAAGAACGCTATAGACCATCAGGTGACTGTGGCTCTGCGCATCCGTCCATTTAATTTGATGGAGACTAAGAATCGAGCCCAGTGCATCACACACCAACTTGGTCCGCAGACGCTGCTACTGAAGGACCCTGGCGAGGATCCTTATGACGTACTGCGCTCGAGCAGGACAAGAGAAACAACATTCACCTTTAACCACGTGTTCGATCAGGCAGCTACTCAGGAAAATGTATATGATTCCACGATGAAGAACATAGTGGATGACATCCTAGCTGGGTACAATGCTGCCATATTCGCCTACGGCCCAACAGGCACAGGGAAGACCTATACTATGATGGGTAAGCCTCGCGAGCCCGGAATGATTTATCGCACCCTGAAGGACCTGTATAAGACGATTGAGGAGACCGGAAGGAGAGATAATTTCTCTGTATCATTGTCATATGCTGAGATCTACAATGAAACAATCCGGGACCTATTAAAACCTTCTTCTGGATCTTTGGCCCTCAGAGAAGATCCTTATGGTAACACCAAAATATTAGGGATTACTGCGTTCTCCCCTAGCACTCCTGAGGAGGCCATGAATCTGCTGAAGATGGGAAACAAAAGGCGCTCTGAAACAACAACAACAGCTAATAAGACCTCATCACGCTCCCATGCCATATTACAAATCACTGTAAAACAAACAGGCAGTGATGGGGTTAGCACAGGCCGCCTGTACATGGTGGACCTGGCAGGATCAGAGCGGGCAAGCCAGACTACCAACAGTGGCAAGACCATGAAAGAAGGAGGTTACATCAACCGCTCCCTCCTCGCCCTCAGGAAGTGCATCATGGCACTGCGCGAGAAACCAGGCAGCCATATAAACTATCGGGACAGTAAACTGACCTGGCTGCTAAAGGGCGCACTGAGCGGGAAAAGCAGAATGGTCATGATTGCACACGTCAGCCCTGCAGATAGTGCCTTTGAAGAGTCACGCAGCACAATGACCTATGGGAGCAAGGCCAAATTCATCCAGACACGGGTGGAGAGAAACAGTGTCCCCCATGGTACTGCTGAGAGGGGCAGGGGGGACAAAGTGCTGCAGAAAGACATGCAGTTTATTATGAGACGCACTATGGCACCGCTGATTAATTTGCCCCGCATGGTCCCTTTGGCAAAGAATTTACAGTCTGCACATGAGATCAGTGCTACAGCTCGTGCCAGTGCAAATTCTTACACATTTCTAGAATTAGCACGTAGATGGCTGTAGAAACACCACTTGGGCCGGCAGGAACATCGTTGGCGGTAAAGGTGATTATAAAAAAAAAATTAATGAGAGCTGGGGATTAGGGCTACTGGCGACACCCCAAGAAAAGAAAAAAAACGACACTGGGCAGCCACCTCATTGGTGTGTTGGAAGAGCTGCTAATTATTATTATTATTATTATTATAATAAAATGTTGACAGTTCCATCTAACTCCTTGATAAGATAATAACTTGAAGACATAAACCTGGGCAATGCCGGGTACTTCAGCTGCTTATACATCATTTGTGATGTTGCTGGTTTCAGTTCATTATGTTTCACAATGACATTTTCTTGCATCCTTATGTATTGTATTCTTGTTATGTGGCATGGGGGCATATTCATTATGAAAAAATCTGTGAAATAAGTTTTCGTTTTTAATTCTCACGCTTACATTTCACAATTTTTTTGAAATTCCTCATGACTGCCTTATAAAAATATCACTTCCGAAAAACTGCTATTTTTGCAAAGCAGCTTTTTTGGAAAAAAAAGTTACATTTTCCCCCAGGCAGCTGAGGTGTCCGTATGGGATCACTCACACTTCACAAGCCACCGCCGGCGTCCGTAACCCCTCCCCCCCGCCACTTATCTCCATAGCTATAACTACATGGCCACACCTCACTGCAGTTGTAAGTCACCAACGTACAGATTCCCCCCACATAGTCTTAAGGCGCCCATACACTAACGATATTATGAGCGATTTGGCCATTTCAGACGGACTGGAACTACAAATTGTTCATGAAAGTGCAGATCATTCAGTGTCTGAACGATAACAATGTGCGGCCCCGCTCGTCGTCGGAGCTTCTGATCTTCCCTGCTGCAGGGAAGATCTGAATCTATAGTCAGCATGCTCCTGGGTGCAGCCACTCCAAGATCTTAAGATATATCATATGTATTGTACAATATCGTTTGCCTAGAACTGCCGGGGGAGTTGAAGGATAATCGTTACCGAGAAATCAGCATTTACGTGTTGTCTAGTGTATGGCACCTTTACTGGTTACCCCCCACCACAACTCGCTTTACCCCAACATAACATTATGCCGGCAATTGTAGAATATTAATAAAAACCACTAATAACCATAGGCGTGCACAGCTAATTTTATTAGGGGGTGCACCACGGGGAGGGAAGAAGGGGAAAGGTCTCTAGCACTGCCCAGGAAAATATCTAATACTATTTTGCATTCTCTCAGTAAAATCACATGGCTTAATCAAATTTCTCCCTAGTTCCTAATAAGAAAGTAGATATAGTACACCCCCGAGAAAAATAAATAAACATAATGGTGCTACCACCGGCCGGTACCGTTTGTCCGCTATGGCATAACCCTCAGTCCTAGCGGTCGCTGCTCAGTCCTAGCTGTCGCTGCTTACACTTCCACAACCTATCCCTGACCCAGTGACGGAACTAGAGAGTGGTGTGCCCAGATGCATTACCATTCAACTTTCCTCACACCCTCCCACGGTAGCATCTAAATTTCTTTCATGGAGAGGACAAAAAAATGTAAGACTATAAAAATAAAATAACAAGCTTATGGCGGCCAAACTGAGCAGCCCAAATATCGTGGTCCGGCTCCTGCTGCACCCAAAAAAACCTGAATTGCTTGAGCCATGAGTATAGGGGACTGGCCCGTTGCATTCTGGGAGGCCAAAAGCTTTGATCGTTGGTGCCAATCCGCTGACGCTACCTAATATCCCAATGTTTATCCTGTGGATAACCTGTGGACCCTGCAGAAGAAATTCACAGTAGGCCACACGGTAGGAGCCAAAATTCACATTATGCCACACAGTATTTCCCCCAGCAGTGCCAGATACACATAATGCCCCCAGCAGTGCCAGATATACGTAATGCCCCCAGCATACAGAACGAGCCATATTCACATTATGCCACACACACATAATACCCTTCAGCAGAGCCAGATACACGTAATGCCCCCGGCAGTGCTCACTGCTGCTAGGCTTCTGGCTGCCACCACCACTGCTGCTGTTGCTGGCTTGGCACTGCTGTTCCTGTTTGAGGGGAGGAGAGCGCCTCACTGAGTGGGCAGGGCTTAAAGTGGTCCTGGAGAGGTGGTGGAACTCCTTTCCCCTGCCATCTACTTATATTAGGAGAAGCTAGGGCTGATGGTAGGATGTTCAGCGCCCCCCAGCAAACTACAAATTTGTGCCCTAACTCCCATACTATCTAAAGGAACTGTGCGCACAGGAGGCATGCGGCGCAAAAAAAAGGTGTGGTATCACAAGAAAGTTGTGGCGTGGCTAAACATTAGTACCCCAACTCAAATTCTGCAACACAGTAGCACAATCTTGTCATTGCACAGCACGTAGTGCCCCTATTTCACATTATACCACAGAGTAATGTCGCTTACTAATGTTGCGACACACAGTAGTGCCCCATAGTCACATTATGCTACACAGTAGTGCCTCTTATACACAATACCCACGATAGCAGTGTCCTAATGCCCATGGTAGCAGTGCCGCTAGTACACATCATGCCCGCAGTATCAGTGCTGCTTATACACATAATAAATGCCTTCCCACACACAAACATGCTGAGTGCTCCCCCAAACATGCAGAGTGCTCCCCACGCAGCGTATCTGTCCTCCTGTTCCCCGCCCATGCAGCATATCTTCCCTCATGTGTTTCCCCCTCATGCTCTAGTGTATCCCTTGAAAGAAGCAGGGACATATGGAAACTTGAAGCAAGCAGAATCTCTAGGAGGACAGCCTCAGTAGACCACAGCACCACTGCTGGAAAGGACCCACATGGACATCCAGAGATAGGACAGCAGACCAGCACATCACCAGACCCAGGCAGAGGACGGAGCAGCTGCAACGAACAATGGAGCCAAAGCACAGAATCAAAGATGGCGGCTGCCACTGAAGATCACGCCTGGAGCAGAGAGGCAGCCCTACGGAACCCAGGAGGAGATCCACCAGCCCAGGCATGTTGGTCAGCAGCAGCAGAGGACCACAGCGGCAACAGGAGAGACAGAGGAGCCACGCCGCCGGAGGCACTGGGGAACAGAGACAGGAGTAGCACTGCCTGTACAGAGGAGTCCTGTAGCCAGCAAGGTGGGCCGTCAGCAGGCAGTGGGGGTGGGGAGATGAAATTGATCGACTCGCTCAGCGAGGGAGGGCTGGATATTAGGGACGGCAGAAACTACAACTCTCTCATTTAGGGAGACCAGTTTGGTAAAGATGATGCGACTCCCTAGACTACTTTACCTCCTACACACACCCTCCCTTTTTGTCTCATGGAGGCACCTCAGCAATAGAGAAGGCAATGCGCACCTCTATTTGGAAGGTAAGAAGTCCCCAATAGGCCTAGTACAACCATACCTCCCAACTGTCCCGCACTCAGCGGGACAGTCCCGTTTTCCTAGGACTATCCTGTTGTCCCACCCGCTGGCCGCAGTGTCCCGCGGTGGTGTTGGGGTAGTAGTTGGGGGGAGCACACACTGCTGATCTGCTATGAAAGTAGTGGGTGAACAGATGCCATCTATCCAGTATAGGAGGAGCCTGGGGGTGCCCAGCATCTCAGAGAGTTCTGGGCAATCCCCCACAGTGACAGAAATTTGGGTGCCACAAAGCTCCACCCCTTTCCCTTAGGGTCTGCCCCTTTGGGGTCACACGCAGGGTCAAGCTCCACTGACCACCAATGTTGGGCGGTATGGTAAAACTACAACAAGCTTTATCCAATGTTGGCATCAATTTGCCTAATATTAAGGTGTATAGCCATGCTGCACACCTCCGCTATTTAAAGCATTGGCTCCACGATGAATATCTATACAAAGGTTTTACCCCAGAAAGACTTCCTGGGGACTGCAGGGGTTACCTTCCTGGCAGCCTCCTTACACATGAACAGCACAGTGTTCTGAGGAGAAGGACCTTAGGCCCAGAGCTGGCTGTACACACACAGCACGAGGTTGCAGCGTGTGCCCTGATGGGGAGAAGACCCAGACGCTGGGCTGAGGGAGAGAGCCGCGGACCCTGTGCAGCACTGTGACCAGGAGATGGGAGAGGAAACCGTTCTGCAGAAGGACCAGGCAGCTGGTGGCTTGCAGTGGCAGAGCGGCAGCAGAGCGGGCCACCCTACTGGAGAAGAACTTCCATGACAGGATTAATATGATTTCATTCCTCCACCTACATGACTGCGAGGCGCCCCTGTCTATCCAATCCACTGCTGATGTCTACTCGTAAAGTGTGTCCCATCCTTCCTCACATGTGTCAGCTGGAGCCTCATCTTTCTTCCCTTGTACAGAATTTCCAGTATGGGAACGCGGAAATTATCGGATGACTGCGCATATATCTAAGCCGCACTGCACATGCGCTGCGATGGTCTTGCGACGTTAGTCGCAGAGAAGATGTATTCACAAATTGAGTGACAGAGCATATGGGGGAGGTTAATGGGGAGTGTCTGTAAAAACGGAGGTGTGTCACTTTCTCCTACGTCCTAGAGGATGCTGGGGACTCCAAAAGGACCATGGGGGTATAGAGGGATCCGCAGGAGCTTGGGCACACTATAAAGACTTAAACTGGGTGTGAACTGGCTCCTCCCTCTATGCCCCTCCTCCAGACCTCAGTTAGACTTTGTGCCCAGGAGTGACTGGACACACACTAGGGGAGCTCTACTGAGTTTCTCTAAAAGACTTTATGTTAGGTTTTTATTTTCAGGCAGACTTGCTGGCTACAGGCTCCCTGCATCGTGGGAGTGAGAGGAGCAGACCTACTTCTTCTTAGTTTAAGGGCTCTGCTTCTCGGCTACTGGACACCATTAGCTCCAGAGGGTTCGATCACTTGGTGCGCCTAGCTGCTTGTTCCCGGAGCCACGCCGTCACCCCCTCACAGAAGCCAGAAGAAAGAAGTCGGGTGAGTATTAGAAGAACAGAAGACTTCAGTAACGGAGGTACAGCGGTCGCGCTGCGCTCCATGCTCCCACTCAACAGCACTCACTAGGTGCAGGGCGCTGGGGGAGGGGGGGCACACTGGGCGGCAGGTTACTGAGGTTTGAATTAGTCTGGCTTTAAAAATGTGTTAGGAGCACCGGGTCTATTTCCCCCGCCAGCATTGTAAAGCGCGCTACGCGCAATTAACCCCCCACCGACGACATACAAGGGGGGGGGGGGGGGGGGAGCGCCCTGTGTAACATGTTAATATTGGGCTCGTGCAGGCCGTTATTTTGACCCTGCCGGGAGATCCCTGTCCCGGACCCCCGCCACCTCGTGTTTGCGCACCTCTTTCCCCCGCCGCTGCCCCCCTCGGGTGCACGGCGCTGGGGAGGGAGCGCCCTGAGCAACTTTTTACAGTAATGCCGTGGCCGGAGGCTCCGTGTCCCAGACCCCCGCCAGCGCGCGTTTGCGCACTACGCGCCGCTCTCCCCCGCCGCTGCCTCTCTCGGGTGCAGGGCGCTGGGGAGCAAGCGCCCTGAGCAACTTATTACTAGTATGCCACGGCCGGGGGCTCCGTGTCCCGGACCCCCGACAGCGCATGTTGTGTGCAACGCACTTTATCCTCCCCGCCGCTGCTTCCCACGGGTGCAGCGCGCGGAGGGGGAAGCGCCCTAAACGGATGATTGGCGCGGCCCGGGGTTCCGTGTCCCGGACCCCCTGACAGCGCGGGTTAGGCCACTGTGCGCCTTTTTCCCCCAAAGTGGCGGTCCCGCCCCAGTGCTCCCACACGCCAACGAATTTCTCGGTTGCAGGGCGCAAGGGGGGGGGCGCCCTGAGGGACTTTGTTAGATATATGAGGCCAGCCAAAATACTGACATGGGGCGGTAAGGCACCGGAAAGGGGCCGAGTTTAGCTTTCTCTAAGGAGTCAGCGCCATTTTCTTCAAGATCCCCACCAGAACTTGCTGTAAAGGAAGGGGGGGGGGGGGGGGGGGGGGCACAGTTTCACAGTTTTAGTGCTATAGGGGTGGCATATAGAATTAAGTTTGAGATGGGATACATATTCCTTGTAGTAAGGCATGATCTCCCTGTTTCCCTGTTTGTTAACCCTCTATCGGTTGGTCGACATAAGTCGGCAGATGTGAGGGCTTAGGCATGAGCGGCTGTGGGGTTAACTGTCGGTTTCGCAGGACATGGCGAAGCTTAATTCGGGAAATGAAGTATTAGCAGTTCGTATGTCTAGAACATAAAACACGATAGCGAAGATACAGTCGTTGGTGGATGCCCTGTCGGCATCAACGGAGTTTCCCGTGTAAAAAAATTATCAGGCTGTTATTGCCCTATACCTGTATACGTATATATGTATATTTATAAGGATATGTAGGGGGAGTCTTATCAAATTATTTGGTATGCTTTCCCCAGACCCCTCGGGCTCCCAAGATTATTATTTGTATTAATTTGGTCGCTTAATATTCCTTCCGGTCGACATTTACTATGTTTTATGTCGACCTTAACCTTCCTTGTAGATATCGGTACATGTTCATACACGTTTACAACACATTACTGTCACTATGGACCTGACAGGTCTGGACAATCCACTTGCGTATAGGTTATATCTATATGCGTGTATATGTAGATATATGTTTATATATGCAGGCTTAAGATGTATGTGTTTTATTGTGTATTACATGATGTTATCCATGAATGCTGAAATAATGGTATTCTTATCATGTGCTGATCGCTCTGTTCATTAAGCTCTAGATTGGTCGGGACGAGTTGGTTTCGATCCTCTCAGGGAGTCCGAATATTATTCTCTTCACAACGCGGAGAGAAAATGATGACAGTCATCTCCTGGTCGACGCAGAGCCCGGTCGCAAGGGATCATACACAGGCAGCTAAGTGAAATTTTTATTTCTATACTTTGACCTTGTATGCACTGTATGCACTTGAGGGAGTGTTGTAGTCGGGTAGGCATCCGATAGAATTATCCTACCCAGAGTGGGTAGGCTTGCCTATGTTTTCCTTATAACATTATAGCAGGCTGCCACGTGACAGCAGGAGGTGTGACCGGAAAATTGCGGAGGAGGTCTCCGGGAGTTGCTGGTGGGAGTTATACAGCTGTTTGGTGTGGCCTCGGTTCAGTCAATCTCGGCGGTTTCCGCTGGTAAGTCTGAATTCGTGAGTTAGCCTCTTTCACAACGGTTGGTGACGCATTCTTTTGTGGGATGCAGTCGTTTTAACCGGTTCGATACCGTTCTTTTTTCCTTTTCTGTGTAGACAGTGGAAGGTGAAAAGGTAAGTGTTCTGCAGCCTTGTTAGGTTCGTAGAAGTGGACGTAGTTTCTGTTTCCACTACATACACCACTTGTCGCTGAGTCTATCTGGCTGGTCCCCAATCCGGTGACCACTTGTCTACTAATTTTTCAGTTAGTCCAGGAATAGACTAGGACCTGTGAGTTATTTATAGAAGCCAAAGGGGAACATTCTGAGTTACGGTTGTTTCCCCTTGCGGTTTTTTCTAATAGAGCTTGCCTTTCCCCTATGGAAGGGGAGGTAGTACGCGACGCCATACAGAGGTGCGTCACGTTCAGGACATTGTCTGGTTGTCCCTGTATAACGGTGCATATCGTGGTTTGTCTCTGACTGTTCTTCGGCGCAGGGATTGGCTGTTGTTCCCAACGACGCTGCTGTCAGAAGGGGGTTTTAGAGTAGATACTGACCGGTTAAGGTTCAGTGCTTTTCCTGTGGAAAGAGGTCTGAGGATCCAGAGTTGGATTGGCTTTGAGGCGACACCTCTTCAATAGGTTCCATTAATAAGACAGACGGCATAAGAGGCCTTTTTCGGTGAGCAGGTTTAATACTAGAGTGGTTTTCATGGGACCAGTTGCAAATGTGGTCCGGGTCTCACCTGCGCATGCACCGGAATATAATCAAAACGGCCAGGACATCGCTCCTGTGGTGTCTGCTCGGTTCTTTCCTTCTAGAGGAATGAAGGTTAGGGATCGGGGTTTAGATCCTGGTGTCCGTGCATACAGATCTCCGAAGCTGGGGAGCAGTCCTTTGCTGGGGACGTATTTCCAGAGGATGAGGCCAAGTTGGGAAACTTGTCTGCTGTAAACTTTCTTGAATTAAGAGCTATTTTAGACAAACGTATTCTTCGTGTTCTGCCGTGTTAATTCTGCCAGACGACTTGTCAGCAATGGCGTAAGTAAGCCGCTAGGGCGGAACAAGGACAAAGCGGCAATGGCAGAAGATGCACAGTTTGCAGTCGAGTGGGAAGTCTGGTAAACCCTATATTAGCAGTCTTCGTTTCGGAGATAAACGACGGAGAAATAGATTTCCTCTACAGACACGATATCCAGCCGGGAAAAATTCTGTCATCATCGAGAAGCTCTCTCAGACGTGACAAGTCTTTGAGGAGTGTCGCAAATGGACATCTTGGCGTCTCGCCTCAACGAGAGGCCTCGAGGAGATTGTTCCAGGTCAAGGGACACTCAAGATATAGCAGTGGACATCCGTGTAACACCGTGGGTGTTTTTAGTCGGTCTAGGTGATCTCTCCGCTTTCACTTTTCCGACAGTGGTAAGCGTAAGATAAGCGAAGGTTCCGATGATCCTCTTAAATCCGGTCTAGCCAGCGAGGGTTGGCTATCCAGTTTTTCATGGTTTACTCATAGAAAATTACTGCCCTCTTCCTTTACGTGAGGTAATGTTACAACAAGATCAGGGTGTGTATCAAGACTGACCGCGGCTGCGTCTGACGGCGGGGCAGTTGAATGTCATATCCTAAAACCGAACGGGTGTTCCCAGTGAAGTCGTTTCTTAAATTCTTCAGGCTAGGAAAGAACTAACGGCACAGCGTTACCACCGTTCTTGGAGTAATTATGTGTCTCGGTGTGTATCCGGGAAGGCTCCTATGGAGGACTTTCAGCTAGGTCGTGTTTATCCATACTTTACAAGCCGATGTGGAGGCAAGCCTGATAAGTTTCTTTGCAAAATTTCTCTCTTGGAAAGTGGTCAGGCTGTTGACTTTGACGTCCGCAAGGCGGGTGTCGGAAGTGGTGCTTTTGTCTCACAAGAGCCTTGTTTGATCTTTCAGGTGGATAGAGAGGAATTGAGTACTCGGTTGGTAGTTCTACCAAGAGTGGTTTCTGGGTTTCGCAGAAATCGACCTATTTTGATGCCGGGGGTTACTTAGGCATTAGCTGGTTCAAATTCCCTTGATCTAGCCAGGGATTTGAGTATGTAGGTCATCAATTTGGCTCAGTTTGGAGAAACAGAGGCCCTGTTTGTCTGGTATGTTCCCAGCTTAGATTGGGAGACTGCGTTAAGCAGTCTGTTACATGCTGAATCTGTGATGCGGTTGGGCATGTTGCTCTACGGCTGATTTGCCATCACCGAAGTCGGTGGGGGTTCCTTCTTTTGGGAAGATGGGTTTTTCTTGGGCGGATGCCTGAGGAGTTTCGGCGGTTCAACTTGGCCGAGCGGATTCTTGGTCGGGGTAAAACGCTTTTGCTATGCTCTACAAGTTTGATACCCTAATTTTTGGGGACCTTATGTTTGATCATTCGGTGCTGCAGAGTCGTCCGCACTCTCCCGCCCGTTTTGGAGCTTTGGTATAAACCCCATGGTCCTTTTGGAGTCCACAGCATCCTCTAGGACGTAGGAGAAAATAGGATTTTAGTACCTACCGGTAAATCCTTTTCTCTTAGTCCGTAGAGGATGGTGGGTGCCCGTCCCGGTGCGTACCGTGTCTGCAGCTATTGTTTTTGGATTCACCCTGGTGGTGTGTCTTTTCTATCTGGTGGTTGTTACCGTTGTTCATGACATGGCATGCGGGGTCTTATTTTGCTTCTGTGGACACACGGGTTGTGTTACATATTCTCTCAGCATGTGGTTGTGTTTTGTTCATGCTGTTGGCTGGTATTCTACTGAATGCCACGTTCTACGGTGTGTTTGAGGTGTGAGCTGGTATGACACTCACCGTGTTTATAACAATAAATTCTTTCCTCGAAATTGTCCATCTCTCCTGGGCACAGTTTCTAACGGAGGTCTGGAGGAGGGGCATAGAGGGAGGAGCCAGTTCAGACCCAGTTTAAGTCTTTATAGTGTGCCCAAGCTCCTGCGGATCCGTCTATACCCCCATGGTCCTTTTGGAGTCCCCAGCATCCTCTACGGACTAAGAGAAAAGGATTTACCGGTAAGTACTAAAATCCTATTTTTTGGGGCGTGTCTCAGTAAGTCATTGCGATACTGTACACAGTGCCCCGGAGTCTCACTTCAAGGGTGCCATTACAGCTGCTGCAGGGCTGCCCCCAAAGCTTCCTACGGACACGGCCTGTATAGCAGCACGGAGCGGAGCTAACAGTGCCATACTTTCTGGAGCACCGCATTATAAATACGCCAGCACATACCGAGCAGAATTTCTCTTGCATTTAGACCAGCTTAAAACATTTACAGAAAGTACTGCTTTTACGTCTCTTACTGCTGACCGTCTCGCCAAGGGTTAACAGCTGCTGCAAAGCGGACTGGATACGACATAGCACTCTATTCAGGGTCTCTCCTGCCAGCGCTGCGTGTGCCAGCCTTCCGCCATCATGTTACTGTTGTGCGATACGGTCTGGTGTGGCATCACCGATTCCAGCACGGTGATCTTATACTTCTGCCATCAGAAAATGTCCAGTGTGCAAAGGCCCTGCTACAAGGTTTAAGAAACAAGGTGTATTAATAGGTCAATAAAAAATAGAAATAAAATATTATAAGGAATCACAAGGTCATATCACGCGTGCAGGAAACAACCTGACATTTCCGTGTCCTCTGAACACTCGCTGAATAACAATATAAAATTAAGGGCAGTCCATCAATCTCTTACGGTGGGCCAGGGAGCAGCGTCAAAGACTCCGAATCACTAGAGACACGTCCATTTATCTGGGACTATGTGTCATGACAGGGGGCGACAGCAAGACAGCCCAGTCTGTGTGCTCAGAAACAGGCTCCTGCATGTCTTACAGCATCTCTGCTCTCACGTGCTGTCCCCAGAGGTAGATTGGGGGTAACACACAGACACACACACTATTTCCTCCAGTCCAATGAATGACTAGCCTTACACCCCCCCCAATCCCCACAAGTACAAAAGCATCGCACAGCTTTTGTACTTGACGAGTAGCTCACTACCTGCGCAGCTCCTCCGCGCTGCAGGGAGCTACCCGTTGCTGCCCCCCGCGCCCAGAAACCAGCGACCATACACCACCGGAACACCCATCCTGCCCAGCAAAAACCTCTGCCTGTCAATCAGGCAGAGGCGATCGCAGGGATGAGATGGCCATCGGCTGTCTGGCATGTGCCGGAGCTCTGCGGCACATACACAATTAGGTCTGAATTAGGCTCTATGTACAGTCATTTACCATATATATCGGGAGACTGCTGTAACTAGTTCAGATAACTGTGCAAATCAATGGGTTCAAAGATCAGCTGTACTGCCATGTCCACTGATCAAAAGCTTGCAGTTAATTAAAGACACCGTACGGAGAACAGACACTAGGACCCTGGAGGAGCCGCTTCCCAACCACAATACATGCCCCTGACAAAGTATTATCTTGTGGATGCATTCACTGCAAACACGGTTTCATTACCCTGATGTTAACTCTGGGCCTAAGTCATGTTTGCACGCTAATGCAATTGCAATTTTTTTTAGGCTACGGAACTGCTAATGTTCGCAAGTGACGCTGCCACCCAGAAATAAAAAGACGCCCCACTGGGGCCATTGCAAACTCATTCGCTATTGCGTGCACATTTGCAGCCTATACGGAAAAATGAAGATCATCAAGCTTAAGGTTAGGTCTATGGCTATGTAGACTGGGCACAGCGGTAGCGGCGCAGGCATCACGTTTTTGCAAGTATGAGCTGACGGCAGATACACACCCTGAAAATGGGCATGACACACCGGCGTTTTTCTAACCACTTTCTGTAAGCTCCTCCAATCAGTCACTTTCGCATGAAATCCTCAATGTGATCTGGATCGCAGCAGCAGCAGCTTGGCGCATGCATATTGTGATCGCAGCACATGCGCAGTCTGACAATCCCTCCGTTGCGTCAACATTGCCCATTGCATACAAACAGGAATTAGGCCCCGTATGGGGTAACAAAATATTCATCTATACCAATATAAGCAGTTATATACTGGCCATAAAGGACAGGCCATTCTCTTATTTGCCAAGTGTCCCAATGCAGATATATTTTGTAACTAAAGCACAAGGTACAGAGCGTCCTCATACATAGAACATTCTTGCGCTATATGGAGTGAGATGCCTGGTGTGTTCCATCGCGAGTAGCGATTTCCAAGCTTGAGTACTTTTTTCGGAATGTGGTGCCTTATTCGCAGACAAAATCACTTTGAGGTTGGGATTCAATTGTTTTATGGGCACCCAAACGTAATAGGCACCCACCGGAGCCATTTACCTGCTATGACCCATTGAGCACCCCTGCCGCGTGAGCGCGGCCAATCAGTACCGGGTTTCTCTACGCAAGGAGGCTTAACTGAAATGTGTCGTCGTCCCCACCCCCTGTGCTGCATGCGTGCCCAAATGAAGCAATTTAATTGCTCCGTTGGTGCCATTTCCTCAGGCGGAGGGGAAAACAATTGAATCCCCCCCTTAAGAGTCCTAGGTACTTAGCGATAGTATTTTCGCAAAGGATTTGGTAAAATTGAGAACGTTGCATGGCGTGGCTAAATCGCAATATCTGTTCATGCACCAAACAGGCATATTTGGGACGATTTGAGGGTACGTATAAGTAGACACATCTGCATTTTAGTGCCACCATTAGGCAGTGAAGTACGGAGAGGCAGCAGAGGACGTGACAAGGAAATAAACAGAGAGCGCCAGGTGAATTACTGCCCCATAGGAGGCCTGTGCAAGTTATAATTCAGCCCCAGCATAAACCAGATACAGGGCGGGGAGTACAAAAGCCAAAAATGCCACCAAAACACAGAAAACAAAGATTTTCAGAGTTTTGGCTGCATTTCCATATGTACCGAGCTCCGGAATGAGATAAATTCCAGAGCTTGGACCAGATGGGTAAAGCCATCTGTATGTGGCATTACCCAATAGAAGCCTATGGGCTTCTTTTCGGATTTCCCCCCCGAGAGGGATCCAATATGATCTTGCGCAGCAGGGCTACCGGGTAAAAGTACAGTTCTTATCTGGATAGCTGTCCATGGAGATTTTAATCACATTTCGAAGTACAAACTGGCGCTATTAAAGCCGATATGTACCCGATGAGTAGTGGGATGTGATTCTTAGTACATCCCGCCCACAATACGGCTGCCCAGGAGAATCTAAGGAGAGTAAAAGGCCTCACCTAGGGCTAATGCTGCAATGAGCCAGCGGGACATCACCTTGAATAGGGGTTTTACAGTTTGGGGAAAACTTGCAAAAATTCCAGACCTGCGACACAGATTTAACCACGGCTGAGACATATCACAAGTGGGCAGACGAGAAGTGGGAGCCAAACAATAAAGAGATCTCATTATTAACATTAACCCACTCACGAGTGCTGATGCTTGGAGATGCGGAGATAAATGGGCTCCATTATAAGAGCAGAACTGCAGAGACTGTCCAGCGAGGCAGTGCCTGGCCAGTATCAGAGTAATGCTATATTCTCATTCCATAAACACAGGCACACATTGTTTTTTCTTTCCATATCCGCGATGGGGGCCCCAATTGTATGTAATCAGCATATTTATTAATGAGAATGTCACATTCTGTCCTGCAGCTCTCTTGGATCATGTTAAGAGACACACGGAAAGGGTTCCAGCTGTCACACCTGATAACACTGGGAAGGCACACTTACAAACCAGAACACCAGTCTACCCTGGAAACACAGTCTGCATTTATAACGGCTTGACAATCTAAGGATTATTAATATAATAATTACAATAGTCACATTAGCCATAACATCCATACACAGATACAATTACTCATAATGATAGTACTAGACTTTATCGCTGTATATTTAGGTAAGAATGCAGATTAGGCCAGAAATGAGTTTGATAATGCATCTGGCCTGTGGGAATAATATCACACACATTTCTTTCTGCAGTTGAACCATATAGGAATATGTAAACAGACGTCTGGGCAATGTCATTTTTATGGCAGCCCCGTGAGTCTCTGCCCCCGGTCACTGGGTTTTTAGAACGTGACACTGTCTTGCACCAAAACAGAACGTCAGTCTGCAAGCAGCCCCTTTCATTCATGGTTTCACCTCACACTTTAGGATCGGACACTTCTGGCCCACTGCCTAGCTAGTCAGAGAGACGTCTGGCCTACACTCTGGGCCTAATTCTGAGTTGATCACAGCAGCAAATTTGTTAGCAGTTGGGCAAAACCATGTGCACTGCTGGGGGGAGGGGGGGTCAGATATAACATGTGCAGAGAGAGTTAGATTTGGGTGGGGTGTGTTCAAACTGAAATCTAAACTGCAGTGTAAAAATAAAGCAGCCAGTATTTACCCTGCACAGAAACAAAATAACCCTCCCAAATCTAACTCTCTCTGCACATGTTACATCTGCCCCACCTGCAGTGCACATGGTTTTGCCCAACTGGTAACAGATTTGCTGCTGCGATCAACTCTGTATTACTCCCTCTGTATGCAAACTGGCCATAAAAAGGAGATTACGCTTCTAGGTAATGCCATCTGCGCAACGTGTCACTAATACACTGAGCGAACGCCATGTCACAGGGGTGTCCCTAGATTTAAATGTAAACATGATGGGAGTTCTACGAATGCTGTTTATGCCGGAGAAGCAGAGTCATAGGGAAAGGTCACATTCAGTACAAGCACTTCGTAATTGTGGAAGGAAGTGAAATCATAAATTCCAGACGCTGTGTTATGGGAAATTCATAGACAACCCCTCACTGTACAGTGTCATGTGTGAACAGGGAATGAACTCTACTGGGAAATCCTTATTAAATGCCTCCAAAACAGTCCAGCCAGATACTTTTTTCATGGTTACACATTTCAGATCCTCCCCAACACATACAAATTCCTTCTACGGATATGGGAACAGAAAGTGCAGCATTTCCAGTAATGTCCCACTGAGCTATTTCTTTCAAGGGGATTCTCCGCACAGACACGTCAAGCCCAAATTTGCAGAGAGCTTAGTTATAGCAGCATCCTATACCAGGACTGACATGTCGGCTACACTCGTTTCACCGGCTTCGTGTTCTTGCTGTAAACCATATAAAGAGTCTATCACTGCCGTCCATATAGGATCCCTGCATGTCTATTCTGCATTACTTTCCCGGAGGGGTTTAGGGGTTGTGTTCTGAGAAGCTCTTAGAAAAGATGAGACAATACACAATAATATAATAAAATAAATATATGAGCGATTACATGTTGCAGACATTACACCCGGCGTCGGCAAGTGTGTACACGCTTGCCGCATGGCAAGACTTATTGGTGGCGATGTCGGGCTGGGTACACATAGCTAAGTGTAGCCATTATCAGTGATTGAGTGGGGTCTCCCTCCAGCTCTCCAGTAGACATATGCTAGACACACGCTCTAGAGCTTGACTATGAAAATATAATATTATATTTATATACATACATACATACATACACACTCACATATATACATATGGAGGTGGCGGGAGAGGGCGAAGAATGGGCTGGGAAGGGAGGGGGCGAAAATAAGATTTTAAACCTACCGGTAAATCTATTTCTCCTAGTCCGTAGAGGATGCTGGGGACTCCGTAAGGACCATGGGGTATAGATGGGCTCCGCAGGAGATAGGGCACCTAAAAAGAACTTGGACTATGGGTGTGCACTGGCTCCTCCCTCTATGCCCCTCCTCCAGACCTCAGTTAGAGAACTGTGCCCAAAGGAGATGGACAATACAAGGCAGGATTTAGCAATCCAAGGGCAAGATTCATACCAGCCCACACCAATCATACCATGTAACCTGGATCATACATAACCAGTTAACAGTATGAACAAACGACAGTAACGGTCCAAGACCGATGTCAACTGTAACATAACCCTTATGTAATCAACAACTATATACAAGTCTTGCAGAGTTTCCGCACTGGGACGGGCGCCCAGCATCCTCTACGGACTAGGAGAAATAGATTTACCGGTAGGTTTAAATCTTATTTTCTCTTACGTCCTAGAGGATGCTGGGGACTCCGTAAGGATCATGGGGTTTATACCAAAGCATCCAATCGGGCGGGAGAGTGCGTATGACTCTGCAACACCGACTGAGCGAACGCTAGGTCCTCATCAGCCAGGGTATCAAACTTGTAGAATTTAGCAAAAGTGTTTGACCCCGACCAAGTCGCCGCTCGGCAAAGTTGTAATGCCGAGACGCCTCGGGCAGCCGCCCAAGAAGAGCCCACCTTCCTAGTGGAATGGGCCTTAACCGAATTTGGTACCGGCAATCCAGCTGTAGAGGGAGCCTGCTGAATCGTATTACAGATCCAGCGAGCAATAGTCTGCTTCGAAGCAGGAGCGCCAATCTTATTGGCCGCATACAGGACAAACAGAGCCTCTGTTTTCCTAATTCTAGCCGTCCTGGCTACATAAATTTTTAAGGCCCTGACTACGTCCAGGGATCTAGAATCCTCCAGGTCACTAGTAGCCACAGGCACCACAATAGGTTGATTCACATGGAACGAAGAAACCACATCAGGCAAAAATTGCGGACGTGTCCTCAATTCAGCTCGATCCACATGAAAAATCAAGTAGGGGCTCTTGTATGACAAAGCCACCAATTCTGACACTCGCCTTGCTGATGCTAAGGCCAACAACATGACCACCTTCCAGGTAAGAAATTTCAACTCAACCTTGTTAAGCGGTTCAAACCAGTGTGATTTTAGGAACTGCAACACCACGTTCAGGTCCCATGGTGCCACTGGAGGCACAAAAGGGGGCTGGATGTGCAGCACTCCCTTTACAAATGTCTGAACCTCTGGAAGAGAAGCCAATTCCTTCTGAAAGAAAATCGAGAGGGCCAAAATCTGTACCTTAACAGAGCCTAATTTCAGTCCCATATCCACTCCTGTCTGTAGGAAGTGGAGAAAACGACCCAGATGAAAATCTTCCGTAGGTGCATTCTTGGTTTCACACCAAGACACATACTTTTGCCAGATACGGTGATAATGCTTAACCGTCACCTCCTTCCTAGCCTTTATTAAAGTAGGGATGACCTCATCCGGAATCCCCTTTTTCGCTAGGATTCGGCGTTCAACCGCCATGCCGTCAAACGTAACCGCGGTAAGTCTTGAAATACACAGGGCCCCTGCTGCAACAGGTCTTCCCTCAGAGGAATAGGCCAGGGATCTCCTGTGAGCATCTCTTGTAGATCCGAGTACCAGGCCCTTCGAGGCCAGTCTGGGATAACGAGTATCGTTCGTACTCTTCTCCGTCTTATGATCCTCAACACTTTTGTGATGAGAGGAAGAGGAGGAAACACGTAGACCGATTTGAGCACCCACGGTGTTACCAGAGCGTCTACTGCTATTGCCTGAGGGTCCCGAGACCTGGCGCAGTACCTCCGAAGTTTTTTGTTGAGGCGTGACGCCATCATGTCTATTTGAGGAGTTCCCCAAAGATGTGTTACGTCTGCAAATACTTCTTGATGAAGTCCCCACTCTCCTGGATGGAGATCGTGTCTGCTGAGGAAGTCTGCTTCCCAGTTGTCCACTCCCGGAATGAAGACAGCTGACAGAGCGCTTACATGATTTTCCGCCTAGCGAAGGATCCTTGTGGCTTCCGCCATCGCGACTCTGCTTTTTGTCCCGCCTTGGCAGTTCACATGAGCCACTGCTGTGACATTGTCTGATTGAATCAGAACCGGTAGGTTTCGAAGAAAACTCTCCGCTTGTCGAAGGCCGTTGTAAATGGCCCTGAGTTCCAACACATTGATGTGTAGACAGGACTCCTGGTCTGACCAAAGACCCTGAAAATTTTTTCCCTGTGTGACCACTCTCCATCCTCGGAGGCTCGCGTCCGTGGGAACCAGGATCTAATCCTGAATTTCGAACCTGCGACCCTCCAGGAGGTGAGCACTTTGCAACCACCGCAGGAGGGACACTCTGGTCCCTGGGGACAGAGTTATTTTCCGATGTAAGTGCAGATGGGACCTGGACCACTTGTCCAGAAGGTCCCATTGAAAAGTCCTTGCATGGAACCTTCCGAAGGGAATGGCCTCGTAGGCCGCCACCATTTTCCCCAGAACTCAAGTGCATTGGTGAACTGACACCCTTTTCGGTTTTAGCAGGTCTCTGACCATGTTCTGTGTGTCTTGGGCTCTCTCTATTGGAAGGAAGACCTTCATTTGCTCCGTATCCAGTATCATACCTATGACCGGTAGTCGAGTTGCCGGAATCAACTGTGACTTCGGTAGATTTAGAATCCAACCGTGTTGCTGGAGCACTCTCAGCGAGAGCGCCACACTGCTCAGCAATTTCTCCCTTGATCTCGCTTTTATCTGGAGACGTATGGGATAATTGTGACTCCATGCTTGCGCAGGACCACCATCATTTCCGCCATTATCTTGGTGAAAATCCTCGGGGCCGTGGAGAGTCCAAACGGCAACGTCTGAAATTGGTAATGACAATCCTGTACAGCGAATCTCAGGTATTCCTGATGGGGGGCATATATAGGGACATGAAGGTACGCATCCTTTATGTCCAGAGACACCCTAAACTCCCCCTCCTCCATGTTGGCTATTATCGCTCTGAGAGATTCCATTTTGAATTTGAATCTTTTTATGTACAGGTTTAGGGATTTCAGATTCAAAATAGGTCTGACCGAACCGTCCGGTTTCGGGACCACAAATAGGGTTGAGTAGTAACCTCTTCCCTGCTGGTGCAGGGGAACCTTGATTATCACTTGCTGTATACACAGCGTTTGAATTGCAGCTAACACTATATCCCTTTCCGATGTGGAAGCTGGTAGGGCCGATTTGAAAATTCGGCCCGGGGGCACCTCCTCGAATTTCAATTTGTAACCCTCGGAAACTATTTCCAACACCCAGGGATTCAGGTCCGAACTGACACAGGCCTGACTGAAAAGTCGAAGACGTGCCCCCACCGGTGCGGACTCCCTCAGGGGAGCCCCAGCGTCATGCTGTGGGTTTTGGAGCAGCCGGGGAGGACTTTTGTTCCTGGGCACCTGCCGAAGCAGGTGCTCTCTTGCCTCTGCCCTTACCTCTGGCGAGGAAAGAGGACCCCCGACCTCTTTTGGACTTGTGCGACCGAAAGGACTGCATCTGATAGGGTGTTACTTTCTTTTGCTGTTGGGGAATATATGGTAAAAAATTTGATTTACCTGCTGTAGCTGTGGAAACCAGGTCCGTCAGCCCATCCCGAACAATACATCACCCTTATAGGGTAGTACTTCCATATGTTTTTTGGAATCCGCATCACCCGTCCATTGGCGAGTCCATAAGGATCTTCTCGCTGAGATAGACATGGCATTGGCCCTAGAAGCTAGCAATCCAATGTCCCTTTGAGCATCCCTCATAAATAAGACTGCGTCTTTAATATGGGCTAGAGTTAGGAATATAGTATCCTTATCCATATTATCAAATTGATCTGTCAGCTCATCTGTCCAAGCTGCAATTGCGCTACACACCCATGCCGACGCAATTGTCGGTCTTAGTACAGCACCCGTATGAGAATAAATACACTTTAAGGTAGTTTCTTGCCTGCGATCTGCAGGGTCCTTAAGGGCTGCTGTGTCAGGAGACGGTAGCGCCACTTTCTTGGACAAGCACGTCAGGGCCTTGTCCACAGTGGGGGGTGATTCCCAAATCTCCCTGTCCTGCTTAGGGAAAGGGTATGCCATAGAAATTCTTTTGGGGATCTGCGGTCTCTTATCCGGAGTCTCCCAAGCTTTTCCAAATAAATCATTTAATTCATGAGATGTGGGAAAATTAATAATCTGTTTCTTTTCCTTAAACATGTGTACCCTTGTGTCGGGGACCGAGGGTTCATCCACAATATGCAACACATCCCTTATTGCCACAATCATACACTGAATGGTTTTAGTCACCCTAGGGTGCAATTTTACTTTGTCGTAGTCGACACTGGAATCAGAATCCGTGTCGGTAGTAGTGTCTTGTGTTAAAGGACGCTTCTGAGACCCCGACGGGCCCTGTGAGTCGGTCCAATCCGAGGATTGACCCCCTGATGTCCCCCCTAAATCAGCCTTATCAAGCCTTTTATGTAAAGATGCCACACTTACATTCAACATATGCCACATGTCCATCCAATCTGGAGTCGGCACAACCGACGGGGACACACCACTCATTTGCTCCACCTCCTCCTTGGAGAAGCCTTCCGCCTCAGACATGTCGACACACACGTACCGACACCCCACACACACAGGGATTAACCTATAACGGGACAAAACCACACTTAAAAACACTGGAAAAAATATGTCCAGATAGCGCTTTTTTATATATAATAAGCCAATTCCCACTCACTGCGTCGCTAATGTGCCCCCCTCCTCTTTTTTCCAGCCTGTGAAGTTCAGCAGAGGAGAGACCAGGGAGCCAGCGTTTTCCTCATGCAGCTTCTGTGGAGAAAATGGCGCTGGTTAGTGCTGAGGATCAAGCCCCGCCCACCCGACGGCGGGCTTCGGTCCTAGTGATTTTTCAATAAAATGGCGGGGGATCATAGATTTACTGCCTCCGCAGCCTAATCAAACTGTATTTGGCCAAAATGTGAGGTTTATTGCTGCCCAGGGCGCCCCCCCCTGCGCCCTGCACCCTTCAGTGCTGCTCAGTGTGTGTGTGACTGGGAGCAATGGCGCGCAGCGCCTTACCTCATGAAGATCTGATGTTTTCTGCCGCCTAAGATGTCTTCTGCCTTCTCTATCTTCGGCATCTGTGAGGAGGACGACGGCGGTGCGGCTCCGGGACGAACCCCAGTTTAGACCTGTGTTCCGACTCCCTCTGGAGCTAATGGTGTCCAGTAGCCTTAGAAGCAGTGCCCAACTTGACAAGCCAGCTCTGCTTCTCTCTCCTCGGTCCCACGATGCAGGGAGCCAGTTGCCAACAGGACTTCCTGAAAATAAAAAACCTAACAAAATTCTTTTTCCACAGAAAACTCTGGAGAGCTCTCTGCAGTGCACCCATTCTCCTCTGGGCACAAGATCTAACTGAGGTCTGGAGGAGGGGCATAGAGGGAGGAGCCAGTGCACACCCATAGTCAAAGTTCTTTTTAGGTGCCCTATCTCCTGCGGAGCCCGTCTATACCCCATGGTCCTTACGGAGTCCCCAGCATCCTCTAGGACAAAAGAGAAAAATGGGCTGGGAAGGGACAGTAGCTGACACCATATATATTATATTGCAATAAGTGTGTGTGTGTACATATATATAGCTTTATGATTGGATTCATAGTCAAGTGAAATGGAGACGGAACAATGTGTAAATGAGAACTCTCCAATCTCCATGTACTTTGCCCAGAACCGGGCTTTGTTAGAAGTCTCTGTGTGCATAGCAGGGGTCGGGCGTGTACTTTGGCCTTTGATTCAATTCCAACTAAGGTGCTCTCTGTGGCGTTAGCACAGTCTTCCTCCGTATGCTCCAGTTCCCGAACAGCAGATGAAAGAACCGCTGTATAAATGAACCCTGTGTATGTGTAAGTGCGCCTGTGTTAGCGGGATTACATTGTAACCCCAACTGGGGCAATAGCTGATGCACCTGAACTGCGCTATGTAATTTACTGTCCCTACATAAATAATGGATAGTTACTTTTTGAAGCAAAAAAACGCATGAGTGGCTTGTCAGCTGTTTTACCCTTTGCCTGACACTGAAGCACAGCATGTTGGCCACCGCTATGGAGGTGGACGCAGCCGCTGCGTTCACATGCATCGGCCACTGAGTCTGGGCACGCGCACTGGCAATAGTGCGCGACCCTTCACCACGTGGACGCATCCCTGAAGGATGTGGCCGCAAAGTAATTGACAGCGGTGGGCATTGAGTGGGCGGTGACACGGTGATGCAGGTGTATGGCGGGAAAAACGGTGGCGTATCTGGAGCGTTTTTCGGGGGCAGCTGCATGGCATCACGCAGCCGCTCCAAAACATAAATAAATGGCGCAGGACTGGGATTGACCTTAAATCGATGCGTTCATAATTAAATTGCGAACGCATTGGTGGGTCGGCGCCACACACATCCTGGGCGATCTTGCCCTGCGCTGGGCGGCCCCCAGCATGTGAGTAGATGGACGTAGATCTTACTGCGGAAGCGAGATCTGCATCCAACTCTGAATAACCTCCCAAATCAGTCAAGGAAAAAAATAATTGCATTTCAAACAATTGCCCGAGTGTGAATAATTCCCTAGTGTATCATTCTCTATATATCCCCCTGCGTACCAGTGTCAGCAGTAACAGTATCAGCATTTCCACTCAGAACACAGATAAGAGTGCGAGAAGGCACTTTTCACACTCACCAGTCATCCTGACCAGGAGAAGCAGCAGCAAGCACGCCCATCCTTGTAGACACTGCTCAGCCAGTCCCATGACAAATGTGCCTGTCGGAGAACAAATGGTCAAAACAAATATCCCAAAATAAAATCTCAAAGACAAAAGCTGTAATGTACATATAACATGTCATATTAAATCTCATCCCAACTTCTAAGGAAGATTCTGCTATGTTGGAGAGGAGGATTACCTTACTGATAACCCCTTTCACATCGCACAAATAACCCGGTTTCGACACGGCATATTGCCGTGTCGAAACGGGTCAGTGTGCGATGTGAAAGCTCCTTTGCTGAATTAGCGGGTCGCCTGACCCGATAATTCAACCCGGTAAAAAAATAAGAATTTACTTACCGATAATTCTATTTCTCGTAGTCCGTAGTGGATGCTGGAGACTCCGTCAGGACCATGGGGAATAGCGGCTCCGCAGGAGACAGGGCACAAAAGTAAAAGCTTTAGGATCAGGTGGTGTGCACTGGCTCCTCCCCCTATGACCCTCCTCCAAGCCTCAGTTAGGATACTGTGCCCGGACGAGCGTACACAATAAGGAAGGATTTTGAATCCCGGGTAAGACTCATACCAGCCACACCAATCACACTGTACAACCTGTGATCTGAACCCAGTTAACAGCATGATAACAGCGGAGCCTCTGAAAAGATGGCTCACAACAATAATAACCCGATTTTTGTAACAATAACTATGTACAAGTATTGCAGACAATCCGCACTTGGGATGGGCGCCCAGCATCCACTACGGACTACGAGAAATAGAATTATCGGTAAGTAAATTCTTATTTTCTCTGACGTCCTAAGTGGATGCTGGGGACTCCGTCAGGACCATGGGGATTATACCAAAGCTCCCAAACGGGCGGGAGAGTGCGGATGACTCTGCAGCACCGAATGAGAGAACTCCAGGTCCTCCTCAGCCAGGGTATCAAATTTGTAGAATTTTGCAAACGTGTTTGCCCCTGACCAAGTAGCAGCTCGGCAAAGTTGTAAAGCCGAGACCCCTCGGGCAGCCGCCCAAGATGAGCCCACCTTCCTTGTGGAATGGGCATTTACATATTTTGGCTGTGGCAGGCCTGCCACAGAATGTGCAAACTGAATTGTACTACACATCCAACTAGCAATCGTCTGCTTAGAAGCAAGAGCACCCAGTTTGTTGGGTGCATACAGGATAACAGCAAGTCAGTTTTCCTGACTCCAGCCGTCCTGGAAACATATTTTCAGGGCCCTGACAACATCTAGCAACTTGGAGTCCTCCAAGTCCCTAGTAGCCGCAGGTACCACAATAAGCTGGTTCAGGTGAAACGCTGACACCACCTTAGGGAGAAACTGGGGACGAGTCCGCAGCTCTGCCCTGTCCGAATGGACAATCAGATATGGGCTTTTGTGAGACAAAGCCGCCAATTCTGACACTCGCCTGGCCGAGGCCAGGGCCAACAGCATGGTCACTTTCCATGTGAGATATCTCAAATCCACAGATTTGAGCGGTTTAAACCAATGTGATTTGAGGAATCCCAGAACTACGTTGAGATCCCACAGTGCCACTGGAGGCACAAAAGGGGGTTGTATATGCAGTACTCCCTTGACAAACTTCTGGACTTCAGGAACTGAAGCCAATTCTTTCTGGAAGAAAATCGACAGGGCCGAAATTTGAACCTTAATGGACCCCAATTTGAGGCCCATAGACACTCCTGTTTGCAGGAAATGCAGGAATCGACCGAGTTGAAATTCCTCCGTGGGGCCTTCCTGGCCTCACACCATGCAACATATCCTCTTCCGGAATGCCTTTTTCCCTTAGGATCCGGCGTTCAACCGCCATGCCGTCAAACGCAGCCGCGGTAAGTCTTGGAACAGACATGATCCTTGCTGAAGCAAGTCCCTTCTTAGTATCTCTTGAAGTTCCGGGTACCAAGTCCTTCTTGGCCAATCCGGAGCCACGAGTATAGTTCTTACTCCTCTCCGTCTTATAATTCTCAGTACCTTGGGTATGAGAGGCAGAGGAGGGAACACATACACCGACTGGTACACCCCCGGTGTTACCAGAGCGTCTCAGCTATTGCCTGAGGGTCTCTTGACCTGGCGCAATACCTGTCCAGTTTTTTGTTCAGACGGGACGCCATCATGTCCACCTTGGGTCTTTCCCAACGGTTCACAATCATGTGGAAGACTTCCAGATGAAGTCCCCACTCTCCCGGGTGGAGGTCGTGCCTGCTGAGGAAGTCTGCTTCCCAGTTGTCCACTCCCGGAATGAACACCGCTGACAGTGTTATCACATGATTTTTCGCCCAGCGAAGAATCCTTGCTGCCATTGCCCTCCTGCTTCTTGTGCCGCCCTGTCTGTTTACGTGGGCGACTGCCGTGATGTTGTCCGACTGGATCAGCACCGGTTGACTTTGAAGCAGAGGTCTTCCTAGGCTCAGAGCATTGTAAATTGCCCTTAGCTCCAGTATATTTATGTGGAGAGAAGTCTCCAGACTTGACCACACTCCTTGGAAATTTCTTCCCTGTGTGACTGCTCCCCAGCCTCTCAGGCTGGCATCCGTGGTCACCAGGACCCAGTCCTGAATGCCGAATCTGCTGCCCTCTAGTAGATGAGCACTCAGCAGCCACCACAGAAGAGACACCCTTGTCCCTGGAGACAGGATTATCCGTTGATGCATCTGAAGATGCGATCCGGACCATTCGTCCAGCAGATCCCACTGAAAAATTCTTGCGTGAAATCTGCCGAATGGAATCGCTTCGTAAGAAGCCACCATTTTTCCCAGGACTCTTGTGCATTGATGCACTGACACTTGGCCTGGTTCTAGGAGGTTCCTAACTAGCTCGGATAACTCCCTGGCTTTCTCCTCCGGGAGAAACACCTTTTTCTGGACTGTGTCCAGAATCATCCCTAGGAACAGCAGACGTGTCGTCGGAATCAGCTGCGATTTTGGAATATTTAGAATCCACCCGTGCTGTCGTAGAACTACTTGAGATAGTGCTACTCCGACCTCCAACTGTTCTCTGGACCTTGCCCTTATCAGGAGATCGTCCAAGTAAGGGATAATTAAGACGCCTTTTCTTTGAAGAAGAATCATCATTTCGGCCATTACCTTGGTAAAGACCCGGGGTGCCGTGGACAATCCAAACGGCAGCGTCTGAAACTGATAGTGACAGTTCTGTACCACGAACCTGAGGTACCCTTGGTGAGAAGGGCAATTTGGGACATGGAGGTAAGCATCCTTGATGTCCAGGGACCCCATATAGTCCCCTTCTTCCTGGTTCGCTATCACTGCTCTGAGTGACTCCATCTTGATTTGAACCTTTGTATGTAAGTGTTAAAAGATTTCAGATTTAGAATAGGTCTCACCGAGCCGTCTGGCTTCAGTACCACAAATAGTGTGGAATAATACCCCTTTCCTTGTTGTAGGAGGGATACTTTGATTATCACCTGCTGGGAATACAGCTTGTGAATTTTTTCCAATACTGCCTCCCTGTCGGAGGGAGACGTTGGTAAAGCAGACTTCAGGAACCTGCGAGGGGGAGACGTCTCGAATTTCCAATCTGTACCCCTGGGATACTACTTGTAGGATCCAGGGGTCCACTTGCGAGTGAGCCCACTGCGCGCTGAAACTCTTGAGACGACCCCCCACCGCACCCGAGTCCGCTTGTACGGCCCCAGCGTCATGCTGAGGACTTGGCAGAAGCGGTGGAGGGCTTCTGTTCCTGGGAAGGGGCTGCGTGCTGCAGTCTTCTTCCCTTTCCTCTACCCCTGGGCAGATATGACTGGCCTTTTGCCCGCTTGCCCTTATGGGGACGAAAGGACTGAGGCTGAAAAGACGGTGTCTTTTTCTGCTGAGATGTGACTTGGGGTAAAAAAGGTGGATTTTCCAGCTGTTGCCGTGGCCACCAGGTCCGATGGACCGACCCCAAATAACTCCTCCCCTTTATACGGCAATACTTCCATGTGCCGTTTGGAATCTGCATCACCTGACCACTGTCGTGTCCATAAACATCTTCTGGCAGACATGGACATCGCACTTACTCTTGATGCCAGAGTGCAAATATCCCTCTGTGCATCTCGCATATATAGAAATGCATCCTTTAAATGCTCTATAGTCAATAAAATACTGTCCCTGTCAAGGGTATCAATATTTTCAGTCAGGGAATCCGACCAAGCCACCCCAGCGCTGCACATCCAGGCTGAGGCGATCGCTGGTCGCAGTATAATACCAGTATGTGTGTATATACTTTTTAGGATATTTTCCAGCCTCCTATCAGCTGGCTCCTTGAGGGCGGCCGTATCTGGAGACGGTAACGCCACTTGTTTTGATAAGCGTGTGAGCGCCTTATCCACCCTAGGGGGTGTTTCCCAACGCGCCCTAACTTCTGGCGGGAAAGGGTATAACGCCAATAATTTTCTATCGGGGGAAACCCACGCATCATCACACACTTCATTTAATTTATCTGATTCAGGAAAAACTACAGGTAGTTTTTTCACACCCCACATAATACCCTTTTTTGTGGTACTTGTAGTATCAGAAATATGTAACACCTCCTTCATTGCCCTTAACATGTAACGTGTGGCCCTAATGGAAAATACGTTTGTTTCTTCACCGTCGACACTGGAGTCAGTGTCCGTGTCTGTGTCGACCGACTGAGGTAATGGGCGTTTTAAAGCCCCTGACTGTGTTTGAGACGCCTGGACAGGTACTAATTGGTTTGCCGGCCGTCTCATGTCGTCAACCGACCTTGCAGCGTGTTGACATTATCACGTAATTCCCTAAATAAGCCATCCATTCCGGTGTCGACTCCCTAGAGAGTGACATCACCATTACAGGCAATTGCTCCGCCTCCTCACCAACATCGTCCTCATACATGTCGACACACACGTACCGACACACAGCACACACACAGGGAATGCTCTGATAGAGGACAGGACCCCACTAGCCCTTTGGGGAGACAGAGGGAGAGTTTGCCAGCACACACCAAAACGCTATAATTATACAGGGACAACCTTATATAAGTGTTTTCCCTTATAGCATCTTAATATATTATAATATCGCCACACAAAATCCCCCCCCTCTCTGTTTTAACCCGGTTTCTGTAGTGCAGTGCAGGGGAGAGCCTGGGAGCCTTCCTAGCAGCGGAGCTGTGTAGGAAAATGGCGCTGTGTGCTGAGGAGAATAGGCCCCGCCCCCTTTTCGGCGGGCTTCTCCTCCCGTTTTTCTGACAACCTGGCAGGGGTTAAATACATCCATATAGCCCCAGAGGCTATATGTGATGTATTTTTAGCCAGCATAGGTACTTTCATTGCTGCCCAGGGCGCCCCCCCCAGCGCCCTGCACCCTCAGTGACCGTTGGTGTGAAGTGTGCTGAGAGCAATGGCGCACAGCTGCAGTGCTGTGCGCTACCTCATGAAGACTGAGAAGTCTTCAGCCGCCGATTTCTGGACCTCTTCTCTCTTCAGCATCTGCAAGGGGGTCGGCGGCGCGGCTCCGGTGACCCATCCAGGCTGTACCTGTGATCGTCCCTCTGGAGCTAGTGTCCAGTAGCCTAAGAAGCCAATCCATCCTGCACGCAGGTGAGTTCACTTCTTCTCCCCTAAGTCCCTCGTTGCAGTGAGCCTGTTGCCAGCAGGACTCACTGAAAATAAAAAACCTAACAAAACTTTTACTCTAAGCAGCTCTTTAGGAGAGCCACCTAGATTGCACCCTTCTCGGCCGGGCACAAAAACCTAACTGAGGCTTGGAGGAGGGTCATAGGGGGAGGAGCCAGTGCACACCACCTGATCCTAAAGCTTTTACTTTTGTGCCCTGTCTCCTGCGGAGCCGCTATTCCCCATGGTCCTGACAGAGTCCCCAGCATCCACTTAGGACGTCAGAGAAAGAAGGGTTATTACCGGGTTGAATACCGGGTCAGGTGCAGTGTGAATGGGAGCCGTTCCGATGCGACCCGGCTCCCATTCACAGCATAGGGAGAGGCGGCGCAGGAGATGAGCTCATCTCCCGGCGCCGCCTCCACCCCCACCCCTGCTGCGCCCCCCGCTGCTATGGCAACCGACCCAGCATATTGCCAGGTCGGAAAGCTGGCAAAGGAGCGCAAATGCCGGATCCCACCCGGTGAGGACACGTTTCTCTTACCGGGTGGGATCCGGCATTTGCGATCTGAAAGCAGCATTATTCTTAAATGTTTACGCAGCTCTTATTAAGTAGCAAAAGAAAAAAAAGAGAGACATTGTTTCCCCCAGCACCCTAAATGATAACAGTAACCAGATATAAATCCCACATAATATTAGAATTCAGAGATCTTGGTTACACAAATTTGCGCAAATATGTGTAACCAAGATCTCTGATGATGATAATGATATCATTCAGGGTGCTGGGGGAAACAATGTCTCTTTTTCTCTTGCTTAGAAATACCCCTCCCTTTCGAGCACCTGAATGATATAATTAAGCTGATTGAGCATCTACCATTATATAAGCAGCAAAAGAATCAGAAGTTGCTTGCCGCATGTGGCCGAGTGCTGACTTAGTTCTGCAAAGCCACCCCCACTTCCTTAAGCTGGGTACACATTTGTACAATCACACTTTCTATGCAATTGTAGTTTCGATTTAATTTATGTTCCGAAGTCCCAATATGATCATACAAACCTATAAAAGTCTTATTTGTGATTCCTCCCTCACATTGGTCTAAAATATTGGGTGAAGAGACTGTACCACAGCACACGTCAGATGAAAACGGAATAATGAGCAGGCTGCATAATGCTCCTCCAGCTGTGGATGCACTACACAGATCAGTATAAATCTCCGCAGGCTTCCTTATGTGAAAAAAAAATTTAGTTAAAAAATAAAAAAAAACGGGTGTGTGTCCTTTCAAATCAGTAGCCATCCCCGGACCTCTGAGCCTAGGCCAACACTGAAAAAAGGTGTGTGGGTGGGGGGGGGGGGGGGAGGGAACGGCGTGGGGTTCCCCCAATTACCCCCCATCTCCATAGAAACTTTACTATGCTCTCAGCCAATCAATGCTTCCCTGTTAATGTCTATGGAGTGTTCCGGCCACATATGTGCTCTCTACACACTGTTTACAGAGCTAGTCTATTTTGTGCTAGGATGTTGTGTCAGGATGCCTCAGGCAACGGATGCATAATCCCCGATAAGCATCCCTTCAGAGCTGCGATAACATATGGATCTTGTGCAATCACCCGCAAGTGGGAATTTGTCAGGCTGAAAAAAAATAGGCTAAAATCGTGGGGGGGGGGAAGGGGGAGGGAGGAGGCTGTCTTGAAAGCCTGAAAAGTTAGCGGGGCTAATAGGATACCCCTCCACCCATAGTGGAAATAGATAGAGTACTAACCAATCAGCTCCCAACTGCCATGTTACAGGGGTTAGGAGCTGATTGGTTGGTACTTTCTTTCTCTCCAAGCTTTGATAAATCTCAAAGGTCATAAAGTGGGTGATTGCAGAGTTTTCGGTGCTCATTATGCAAATTCTATAAAGGAAAATAAGAATTTACTTACCGATAATTCTATTTCTCATAGTCCGTAGTGGATGCTGGGGACTCCGTAAGGACCATGGGGAATAGCGGCTCCGCAGGAGACTGGGCACATCTAAAGAAAGCTTTAGTACTAACTGGTGTGCACTGGCTCCTCCCCCTATGACCCTCCTCCAAGCCTCAGTTGGGAACTGTGCCCGGACGAGCGTACACAATAAGGAAGGATTTTGAATCCCGGGTAAGACTCATACCAGCCACACCAATCACACCGTATAACTTGTGATCCGAACCCAGTTAACAGTATGATAACAGAGGAGCCTCTGAAAAGATGGCTCCCAACAATAATAACCCGATTTTTGTAACAATAACTATGTACAAGTATTGCAGACAATCCGCACTTGGGATGGGCGCCCAGCATCCACTACGGACTATGAGAAATAGAATTATCGGTAAGTAAATTCTTATTTTCTCTAACGTCCTAAGTGGATGCTGGGGACTCCGTAAGGACCATGGGGATTATACCAAAGCTCCCAAACGGGCGGGAGAGTGCGGATGACCCTGCAGCACCGAATGAGAGAACTCCAGGTCCTCCTCAGCCAGGGTATCAAATTTGTAGAATTTAGCAAACGTGTTTGCCCCTGACCAAGTAGCTGCTCGGCAAAGTTGTAAAGCCGAGACCCCTCGGGCAGCCGCCCAAGATGAGCCCACTTTCCTTGTGGAACGGGCTTTTACAGATTTTAGCTGTGGCAGGCCTGCCACAGAATGTGCAAGCTGAATTGTACTACAAATCCAACGAGCAATAGTCTGCTTAGAAGCAGGAGCACCCAGCTTGTTGGGTGCATACAGGATAAACAGCGAGTCAGATTTCCTGACTCCAACCGTCCTGGAAATATTTTCAGGGCCCTGACAACATCCAGCAACTTGGATTCCTCCAAGTCCCTAGTAGCCGCAGGCACCACAATAGGTTGGTTCAGGTGAAAACGCTGGAACCACCTTAGGGAGAAACTGAGGACGAGTCCTCAATTCCGCCCTGTCCGAATGGAAAATCAGATAAGGGCTTTTACAGGATAAAGCCGCCAATTCTGACACGCGCCTGGCCCAGGCCAGGGCCAACAGCATGACCACTTTCCATGTGAGATATTTTAACTCCACAGATTTAAGTGGTTCAAACCAATGTGACTTTTGGAACCCAAACTACATTGAGATCCCAAATTGCCACTGGAGGCACAAAAGGAGGCTGTATATGCAGTACCCCTTTTACAAACGTCTAAACTTCAGGGACTGAAGCTAGTTCTTTTTTGGAAGAAAATTGACAGGGCCGAAATCTGAACCTTAATGGACCCCAATTTCAGGCCCATAGACACTCCTGTTTGCAGGAAATGTAGGAATCGACCCAGTTGAATTTCCTCCGTCGGGCCTTACTGGCCTCGCACTACGCAACATATTTTCGCCAATTGCGGTGATAATGTTTTTGCGGTTACATCCTTCCTGGCTTTAGATCAGGATATGGATGACTTCATCCGGAATGCCTTTTTTCCTTCAGGATCCGGTGTTCAACCGGCATGCCGTCAAACGCAGCCGCGGTAAGTCTTGGAACAGACAGGGTCCTTGCTGGAGCAGGTCCCTTCTTAGAGGTAGAGGCCACGGATCCTCCGTGAGCATCTCTTGAAGTTCCGGTTACCAAGTCCTTCTTGGCCAATCCGGAGCCACGAATATAGTGCTTTCTCCTCTCCATCTTATCAATCTCAGTACCTTGGGTATGAGAGGCAGAGGAGGGAACACATACACTGACTGGTACACCCACGGTGTTACCAGAGCGTCTACAACTATTGCCTGAGGGTCTCTTGACCTGGCGCAATACCTGTTGAGTTTTTTAAACATGTGGACGACTTCTGGGTGAAGTCCCCACTCTCCCGGGTGGAGGTCGTGCTGAGGAAGTCTGCTTCCCAGTTGTCCACTCCCGGAATGAATACTGTTGACAGTGCTATCACATGATTTTCCGCCCAGCGAAGAATCCTTGCAGCTTCTGCCATTGCCCTCCTGCTTCTTGTGCCACCCTGTCTGTTTACGTGGGTGACTGCCATGATGTTGTCCGACTGGATCAACACCGGCTGACCTTGAAGCAGAGGTCTCGCTAAGCTTAGAGCATTGTAAATGGCCCTTAGCTTCAGGATATTTATGTGAAGTGATGTATCCAGGCTTGACCCTAAGCCCTGGATATTCCTTCCCTGTGTGACTGCTCCCCAGCCTCGCAGGCTGGCATCCGTGGTCATCAGGACCCAGTCCTGAATGCCGAATCTGCGGCCCTCTAGAAGATGAGCACTCTGCAACCACCACAGGATGGATACCCTTGTCCTTGGTGACAGGGTTATCCGCTGATGCATCTGAAAATGCGACCCGGACCATTTGTCCAGTAGGTTCCACTGGAAAGTTCTTGCGTGGAATCTAACGAATGGGATTGCTTCGTAGGAAGCCACCATTTTTACCCAGAACCCTTGTGCATTGATGCACTGAGACTTGGTTCGGTTTTAGGAGGTTCCTGATTAGCTCGGATAACTCCCTGGCTCTCTTCCGGGAGAAACACCTTTTTTCTGGACTGTGTCCAGGATCATCCCTAGGAAACAGAAGACAAGTCGTCAGAACCAGCTGCGATTTTGGAATATTGAGAATCCAATCGTGCTGCCGCAACACTACCTGAGATAGTGCTACACCGACCTCCAACTGTTCCCTGGATCTTACCCTTATCAGGGAATCGTCCAAGTAAGGGATAACTAAAATTTCCTTCCTTCGAAGGGATATCATTTCGGCCATTACCTTGGTAAAGACCCGGGGTGCCGTGGACCATCCCTACGGCAGCGTCTGAACTGATAGTGACAGTTCTGTACCATAACCTGAGGTACCCTTGGTGAGAAGGGTAAATTGGGACATGTAGGTAAGCATCCTTGATGTCCCGAGACATCATGTAGTCCCCTTCTTCCAGGTTCGCAATCACTGCTCTGAGTGACTCAATCTTGAATTTGAACCTCTGTATGTAAGTGTTCAAAGATTTTAGATTTAGAATCGGTCTCACCGAGCCGTCTGGCTTCGGTACCACAATAGTGTGGAATAATACCCCGTTCCCTGTTGCAGGAGGGGTACCTTGATTATCACCTGCTGGGAATACAGCTTGTGAATGGCTTCCAAAACTGCCTCCCTGTCAGAGGGAGACGTCGGTTAAAGCCGACTTTTGGAAACGGCGAGGGGGAAACGTCTCGAATTCCAATATGTACCCCTGAGATATTACCTGAAGGATCCAGGGGTCTACTTGCGAGTGAGCCCACTGCGCACTGAAATTCATTGAGAACGGGCCCCCACCGTGCCTGAGCTTGTAAAGCCCTAGCGTCATACTGAGGGCTTGGCAGAGGCGGGAAAGGGTTTCTGTTCCTGGGAACTGGCTGATCTCTGCAGCCTTTTTCCTCTCCCTCTGTCACGAGCAGAAAAGAGGAACCTTTTGTCCGCTTGCCAACAAAGGACTGCGCCTGATAATACGGCGTCTTATTTTGAGAGGCGACCTGGGGTACAAACGTGGATTTCCCAGCTGTTGCCGTGGCCACCAGGTCTAAAAGACCGACCCCAAATGTCCCCTTTCAAAGGCAATACTTCCAAATGCCGTTTGGAATCCGCATGACCTGACCATTTTACTGGTAGAATTGGACAACGCACTTATACTTGATGCCAGTCGGCAATTATTCCGCTGTGCATCATGCATATATAGAAATGCATCTTTTAAATGCTCTATAGGCAATAATATACTATCCTAATATTTCCAGTCAGGGAATCCGACCATGCCCCCCCAGCACTGCACCTCCAGGCTGAGGCGATAGCTGGTCGCAGTATAACACCAGTATGTGTGTAAATACCTTTTTGGATACCCTCCTGCTTTCTATCAGCAGGATCCTTAAGGGCGGCCATCTCATGAGAGGGTAGAGCCCTTGTTCTTACAAGCGTGTGAGCGCCTTATCCCCCCTAGGGGGTGTTTCCCAACGCACCCTAACCTCTGGCGGGAAAGGGTATGCAGCCAATACTTTTTAAGAAATTATCAATTGTTATCGGGGGAAACCCACGCATCATCACACACCTCATTTTATTTCTCAGATTCAGGAAAACTACAGGTAGTTTTTCCCTCACCGAACATAATACCCCTTTTTGGTGGCACTCGTATTATCAGAAATGTATAAAAACATTTGCCATTGTCTCAATCATGTAACGTGTGGCCCTACTGGAATTCACGGTTGTCTCTTCACCGTCGACACAGGAGTCAGTATCCGTGTCGGCGTCTGTATCTGCCATCTGAGGTAACGGCCGCTTTAGAGCCCCTGACGGCCTAGGAGACGTCTGGACAGGCACAAGCTGAGTAGCCGGCTGTCTCATGTCAACCACTGTTTTTTTATATAGAGCTGACACTGTCACGTAATTTTCAACAGTACATCCACTCAGGTGTCGACCCCCTAGGGGGTGACATCACTGTTACAGACACTCTGCTCCGTCTCCACATCATTTTTCTCCTCATACATGTCGACACAAACGTACCGACACACAGCACACACACAGGGAATGCTCTGATAGAGGACAGGACCCCACTAGCCCTTTGGGGAGACAGAGGGAGAGTATGCCAGCACACACCAGAGCGCTATATATATACAGGGATAACCTTATATAAGTGTTTTTCCCCTTATAGCTGCTGTATGTTTTAATACTGCGCCTAAATAGTGCCCCCCTCTCTTTTTTTAACCCTTTCTGTAGTGCAGGGAAGAGCCAGGGAGCTTCCCTCCAACTGAGCTGTGAGGGAAAATGGCGCCAGTGTGCTGAGGAGATAGGCTCCGCCCCCTTTTCGGCAGCCTTATCTCCCGGTTTTTTGTATATTCTGGCAGGGGTTAAATGCATCCATATAGCCCAGGAGCTATATGTGATGCATTTTTTGCCATGTAAGGTATTTCTGTCATGTTTCATTGCGTCTCAGGGCGCCCCCCCCCCAGCGCCCTGCACCCTCAGTGACCGGAGTGTGAAGTGTGCTGAGAGCAATGGCGCACAGCTGCAGTGCGCTACCTTATTTGAAGACAGGAACGTCTTCTGCCGCCGCTTTCTCCGGACCTCTTCGCTCTTCTGGCTCTGTAAGGGGGCCGGCGGCGCTGCTCCGGGACCCATCCAGGCTGAACCTGTGATCGTCCCTCTGGAGCTAATGTCCAGTAGCCAAGAAGCCCAATCCACTCTGCACGCAGGTGAGTTCGCTTCTTCTCCCCTTAGTCCCTCGATGCAGTGAGCCTGTTTGAAAATAACAAACCTAAACTAAAACTTTCACTAAGAAGCTCAGGAGAGCCCCTAGTGTGCACCCTTCTCGTCGGGCACAGAAATCTAACTGAGGCTTGGAGGAGGGTCATAGGGGGAGGAGCCAGTGCACACCAGTTAGTCCTAAAGCTTTCTTTAGATGTGCCCAGTCTCCTGCGGAGCCGCTATTCCCCATGGTCCTTACGGAGTCCCCAGCATCCACTTAGGACGTTAGAGAAATCTAGATTAACTGTGCGCCCCCGATGTGGTAAGTTACGCAATGCCAGACATGATCCGAACAGGAGATACTGCCAGCTTTGGTTTTGACCAGAGGTTCTCAAACGCAGTCCTCAAGGCACCCAACGGTCCAGGTTTTAAGTTTATCCATGCTTGGCCACAGGTGACTTATACCCCTTTCATGCTTGGCCACAGGTGACTTATACCGCCAGCTTTGAACACGGGTTATTGCACGAGCGTACATAACCTGTGTTGCTGTGCGGCCTGAAAGGGCCCAGTTGGAATAATCCGGGTCGAACGACTTTGTATTCCAACTCGGGTAGTGAGCAGGGATGAACACGTATACAACCCGGCTCGCTGTGCTGTGTGAACGGGAAACTGGGTCGAAGCGACCAGTTTCCTGTTCACTCTGTGCGGACGGGCGGCTCTTGGAGATCATGTAATCTCTGAGCGCCGCCCCCCGCTGCATCACCACTGACGTCACCAACCCAGCAACATGCCAGATTGGGGACAGCGGTGGCGAGGGGCCTCAGGCGGTCTGAAAGAGGTATAAATTAGAACCTCAATCAATTTGATTTAACGATCTGTGCTGATTCATGGATAGCCATATAACCTGGCCTGTTAAGGAGCTTCGAGGTGTTTGGCTCGTGTAACACTGCTGAGATTACCATATACAGCATGATGTCACTACATTGTCATATACAGGGAAGCATCAGTGGGTAGAACATCATACACAGTGGAATCACCAGACACATACTGCAGTATTTATTTATGGGGTGGAATTACTGGAACAGGTGATCACATGAGAGGGATCCGTGCAGCAGAGGGGAACAACAGAGATCTATGCAGTATTGGGACACAATGGGGAATAATAGGGATCTGTGGGGCACAATGGGGATCAGAGTAGCAGTGGAGCACAGTGGTGGACAGGAGGGATCTGTGGAGTGCAGTGGGGGAGGGCGGCTATAGGCATCTGAGGAGATCAGTGGGACACAATGGGGAACAATAGGGATCTGTGGGGCACAATGGGGATCAGAGTAGCAGTGGAGCGCAGTGGGGGGCAACAGGGATCTGTGGAGCAGTGGATCTGTGAAGCAGCAGGGAACACTAGGGATGTGCGCAGCGGCGGGGAACACTAGGGATGTGCGCAGCGGCGGGGAACACTAGGGATGTGCGCAGCGGCGGGGAACACTAGGGATGTGCGCAGCAGCGGGGAACACTAGGGATGTGCGCAGCGGCGGGGAACACTAGGGATGTGCGCAGCGGCGGGGAACACTAGGGATGTGCGCAGCGGCGGGGAACACTAGGGATGTGCGCAGCGGCGGGGAACACTAGGGATGTGCGCAGCGGCGGGGAACACTAGGGATGTGCGCAGCGGAGAGCAGGGAACATTAGGGATGTGCGCAGCGGAGAGCAGGGAACACTAGGGATGTGCGCAGCGGAGAGCAGGGAACACTAGGGATGTGCGCAGCGGAGAGCAGGGAACACTAGGGATGTGCGCAGCGGCGGGAAACACTAGGGATGTGCGCAGCGCCAGGGAACACTAGGGATGTGAGCAGCGCCAGGGAACACTAGGGATGTGCGCAGCACCAGGGAACACTAGGGATGTGCGCAGCGCCAGGGAGCGGCGGGGAACACTAGGGATGTGCGCAGCGGCGGGGAACACTAGGGATGTGCGCAGCGGAGAGCAGGGAACACTAGGGATGTGCGCAGCTGCAGGGAACACTAGGGATGTGCGCAGCGGACAGCAGGGAACACTAGGGATGTGCGCAGCGGAGAGCAGGGAACACTAGGGATGTGCGCAGCGGAGAGCGGGGAACACTAGGGATGTGCGCAGCGGAGAGCGGGGAACACTAGGGATGTGCGCAGCGGAGAGCGGGGAACACTAGGGATGTGCGCAGCGGAGAGCGGGGAACACTAGGGATGTGCGCAGCGGAGAGCGGGGAACACTAGGGATGTGCGCAGCGGAGAGCGGGGAACACTAGGGATGTGCGCAGCGGAGAGCGGGGAACACTAGGGATGTGCGCAGCGGAGAGCGGGGAACACTAGGGATGTGCGCAGCGGAGAGCGGGGAACACTAGGGATGTGCGCAGCGGAGAGCGGGGAACACTAGGGATGTGCGCAGCGGAGAGCGGGGAACACTAGGGATGTGCGCAGCGGAGAGCGGGGAACACTAGGGATGTGCGCAGCGGAGAGCGGGGAACACTAGGGATGTGCGCAGCGGAGAGCGGGGAACACTAGGGATGTGCGCAGCGGAGAGCGGGGAACACTAGGGATGTGCGCAGCGGAGAGCGGGGGAACACTAGGGATGTGCGCAGCGGAGAGCGGGGAACACTAGGGATGTGCGCAGCGGAGAGCGGGGAACACTAGGGATGTGCGCAGCGGAGAGCGGGGAACACTAGGGATGTGCGCAGCGGAGAGCGGGGAACACTAGGGATGTGCGCAGCGGAGAGCGGGGAACACTAGGGATGTGCGCAGCGGAGAGCGGGGAACACTAGGGATGTGCGCAGCGGAGAGCGGGGAACACTAGGGATGTGCGCAGCGGAGAGCGGGGAACACTAGGGATGTGCGCAGCGGAGAGCGGGGAACACTAGGGATGTGCGCAGCGGAGAGCGGGGAACACTAGGGATGTGCGCAGCGGAGAGCGGGGAACACTAGGGATGTGCGCAGCGGAGAGCGGGGAACACTAGGGATGTGCGCAGCGGAGAGCGGGGAACACTAGGGATGTGCGCAGCGGAGAGCGGGGAACACTAGGGATGTGCGCAGCGGAGAGCGGGGAACACTAGGGATGTGCGCAGCGGAGAGCGGGGAACACTAGGGATGTGCGCAGCGGAGAGCGGGGAACACTAGGGATGTGCGCAGCGGAGAGCGGGGAACACTAGGGATGTGCGCAGCGGAGAGCGGGGAACACTAGGGATGTGCGCAGCGGAGAGCGGGGAACACTAGGGATGTGCGCAGCGGAGAGCGGGGAACACTAGGGATGTGCGCAGCGGAGAGCGGGGAACACTAGGGATGTGCGCAGCGGAGAGCGGGGAACACTAGGGATGTGCGCAGCGGAGAGCGGGGAACACTAGGGATGTGCGCAGCGGAGAGCGGGGAACACTAGGGATGTGCGCAGCGGAGAGCGGGGAACACTAGGGATGTGCGCAGCGGAGAGCGGGGAACACTAGGGATGTGCGCAGCGGAGAGCGGGGAACACTAGGGATGTGCGCAGCGGAGAGCGGGGAACACTAGGGATGTGCGCAGCGGAGAGCGGGGAACACTAGGGATGTGCGCAGCGGAGAGCGGGGAACACTAGGGATGTGCGCAGCGGAGAGCGGGGAACACTAGGGATGTGCGCAGCGGAGAGCGGGGAACACTAGGGATGTGCGCAGCGGAGAGCGGGGAACACTAGGGATGTGCGCAGCGGAGAGCGGGGAACACTAGGGATGTGCGCAGCGGAGAGCAGGGAACACTAGGGATGTGCGCAGCGGAGAGCAGGGAACACTAGGGATGTGCGCAGCGGAGAGCAGGGAACACTAGGGATGTGCGCAGCGGAGAGCAGGGAACACTAGGGATGTGCGCAGCGGAGAGCAGGGAACACTAGGGATGTGCGCAGCGGAGAGCAGGGAACACTAGGGATGTGCGCAGCGGAGAGCAGGGAACACTAGGGATGTGCGCAGCGGAGAGCAGGGAACACTAGGGATGTGCGCAGCGGAGAGCAGGGAACACTAGGGATGTGCGCAGCGGAGAGCAGGGAACACTAGGGATGTGCGCAGCGGAGAGCAGGGAACACTAGGGATGTGCGCAGCGGAGAGCAGGGAACACTAGGGATGTGCGCAGCGGAGAGCAGGGAACACTAGGGATGTGCGCAGCGGAGAGCAGGGAACACTAGGGATGTGCGCAGCGGAGAGCAGGGAACCCTAGGGATGTGCGCAGCGGAGAGCAGGGAACACTAGGGATGTGCGCAGCGCCAGGGAACACTAGGGATGTGCGCAGCGCCAGGGAACACTAGGGATGTGCGCAGCGCCAGGGAACACTAGGGATGTGCGCAGCGCCAGGGAACACTAGGGATGTGCGCAGCGCCAGGGAACACTAGGGATGTGCGCAGCGCCAGGGAACACTAGGGATGTGCGCAGCGCCAGGGAACACTAGGGATGTGCGCAGCGCCAGGGAACACTAGGGATGTGCGCAGCGCCAGGGAACACTAGAGATGTGCGCAGCGCCAGGGAACACTAGGGATGTGCGCAGCGCCAGGGAACACTAGGGATGTGCGCAGCGCCAGGGAACACTAGGGATGTGCGCAGCGCCAGGGAACACTAGGGATGTGCGCAGCGCCAGGGAACACTAGGGATGTGCGCAGCGCCAGGGAACACTAGGGATGTGCGCAGCGCCAGGGAACACTAGGGATGTGCGCAGCGCCAGGGAACACTAGGGATGTGCGCAGCGCCAGGGAACACTAGGGATGTGCGCAGCGCCAGGGAACACTAGGGATGTGCGCAGCGCCAGGGAACACTAGGGATGTGCGCAGCGCCCGGGAACACTAGGGATGTGCGCAGCGCCCGGGAACACTAGGGATGTGCGCAGCGCCCGGGAACACTAGGGATGTGCGCAGCGCCCGGGAACACTAGGGATGTGCGCAGCGCCCGGGAACACTAGGGATGTGCGCAGCGCCCGGGAACACTAGGGATGTGCGCAGCGCCCGGGAACACTAGGGATGTGCGCAGCGCCAGGGAACACTAGGGATGTGCGCAGCGCCAGGGAACACTAGGGATGTGCGCAGCGCCAGGGAACACTAGGGATGTGCGCAGCGCCAGGGAACACTAGGGATGTGCGCAGCGCCAGGGAACACTAGGGATGTGCGCAGCGCCAGGGAACACTAGGGATGTGCGCAGCGCCAGGGTACACTAGGGATGTGCGCAGCGCCAGGGTACACTAGGGATGTGCGCAGCGCCAGGGTACACTAGGGATGTGCGCAGCGCCAGGGAACACTAGGGATGTGCGCAGCGCCAGGGAACACTAGGGATGTGCGCAGCGCCAGGGAACACTAGGGATGTGCGCAGCGCCGGGGAACACTAGGGATGTGCGCAGCGGCGGGGAACACTAGGGATGTGCGCAGCGGAGAGCAGGGAACACTAGGGATGTGCGCAGCGGCAGGGAACACTAGGGATGTGCGCAGCGGCAGGGAACACTAGGGATGTGCGCAGCGGCGGGGAACACTAGGGATGTGCGCAGCGGCGGGGAACACTAGGAGGGACTGTGAGCAGCGGAGAGCAGGGAACACTAAGGGATGTGCGCAGCAGGAGAGCAGGGAACACTAGGATGTGCGCAGGGAGAGCAGGGAACACTAGGGACTGTGCGCAGCGCCCCGGGAACACTAGGGATGTGCGCAGCGCCCGGGAACCTAGGGAAGAGCGCAGGCCCGAACAATAGGGATGTGCGCAGGCCCGCCCCACTAGGGATGTGCGCAGCGCCCGGGAACACTAGGGATGTGCGCAGCGCCCGGGAACACTAGGGATGTGCGCAGCGCCCGGGAACACTAGGGATGTGCGCAGCGCCCGGGAACACTAGGGATGTGCGCAGCGCCCGGGAACACTAGGGATGTGCGCAGCGCCCGGGAACACTAGGGATGTGCGCAGCGCCCGGGAACACTAGGGATGTGCGCAGCGCCCGGGAACACTAGGGATGTGCGCAGCGCCCGGGAACACTAGGGATGTGCGCAGCGCCCGGGAACACTAGGGATGTGCGCAGCGCCCGGGAACACTAGGGATGTGCGCAGCGCCCGGGAACACTAGGGATGTGCGCAGCGCCCGGGAACACTAGGGATGTGCGCAGCGCCCGGGAACACTAGGGATGTGCGCAGCGCCCGGGAACACTAGGGATGTGCGCAGCGCCCGGGAACACTAGGGATGTGCGCAGCGCCCGGGAACACTAGGGATGTGCGCAGCGCCCGGGAACACTAGGGATGTGCGCAGCGCCAGGGAACACTAGGGATGTGCGCAGCGCCAGGGAACACTAGGAAAGTGCGCAGCGCCAGGGAACACTAGGAAAGTGCGCAGCGCCAGGGAACACTAGGAAAGTGCGCAGCGCCAGGGAACACTAGGAAAGTGCGCAGCGCCAGGGAACACTAGGAAAGTGCGCAGCGCCAGGGAACACTAGGAAAGTGCGCAGCGCCAGGGAACACTAGGAAAGTGCGCAGCGCCAGGGAACACTAGGAAAGTGCGCAGCGCCAGGGAACACTAGGGATGTGCGCAGCGCCAGGGAACACTAGGAAAGTGCGCAGCGCCAGGGAACACTAGGAAAGTGCGCAGCGCCAGGGAACACTAGGAAAGTGCGCAGCGCCAGGGAACACTAGGAAAGTGCGCAGCGCCAGGGAACACTAGGAAAGTGCGCAGCGCCAGGGAACACTAGGAAAGTGCGCAGCGCCAGGGAACACTAGGGATGTGCGCAGCGCCAGGGAACACTAGGGATGTGCGCAGCGCCAGGGAACACTAGGGATGTGCGCAGCGCCAGGGAACACTAGGGATGTGCGCAGCGCCAGGGAACACTAGGGATGTGCGCAGCGCCAGGGAACACTAGGGATGTGCGCAGCGCCAGGGAACACTAGGGATGTGCGCAGCGCCAGGGAACACTAGGGATGTGCGCAGCGCCAGGGAACACTAGGGATGTGCGCAGCGCCAGGGTACACTAGGGATGTGCGCAGCGCCAGGGTACACTAGGGATGTGCGCAGCGCCAGGGTACACTAGGGATGTGCGCAGCGCCAGGGAACACTAGGGATGTGCGCAGCGCCAGGGAACACTAGGGATGTGCGCAGCGCCAGGGAACACTAGGGATGTGCGCAGCGCCAGGGAACACTAGGGATGTGCGCAGCGCCAGGGAACACTAGGGATGTGCGCAGCGCCAGGGTACACTAGGGATGTGCGCAGCGCCAGGGTACACTAGGGATGTGCGCAGCGCCAGGGAACACTAGGGATGTGCGCAGCGCCAGGGAACACTAGGGATGTGCGCAGCGCCAGGGAACACTAGGGATGTGCGCAGCGCCAGGGAACACTAGGGATGTGCGCAGCGGCGGGGAACACTAGGGATGTGCGCAGCGGAGAGCAGGGAACACTAGGGATGTGCGCAGCGGAGAGCAGGGAACACTAGGGATGTGCGCAGCGGAGAGCAGGGAACACTAGGGATGTGCGCAGCGGCAGGGAACACTAGGGATGTGCGCAGCGGAGAGCAGGGAACACTAGGGATGTGCGCAGCGGAGAGCAGGGAACACTAGGGATGTGCGCAGCGGCGGGGAACACTAGGGATGTGCGCAGCGGCGGGGAACACTAGGGATGTGCGCAGCGGCGGGGAACACTAGGGATGTGCGCAGCGGCGGGGAACACTAGGGATGTGCGCAGCGGCGGGGAACACTAGGGATGTGCGCAGCGGCGGGGAACACTAGGGATGTGCGCAGCGGAGAGCAGGGAACACTAGGGATGTGCGCAGCGGAGAGCAGGGAACACCAGGGATGTGCGCAGCGGAGAGCAGGGAACACTAGGGATGTGCGCAGCGGAGAGCAGGGAACACTAGGGATGTGCGCAGCGGAGAGCAGGGAACACTAGGGATGTGCGCAGCGGAGAGCAGGGAACACTAGGGATGTGCGCAGCGGAGGGCAGGGAACACCAGGGATATGCGCAGCGGAGGGCAGGGAACACCAGGGATATGGGCAGCGGAGAGCAGGGAACACCAGGGATGTGCGCAGCGGAGAGCAGGGAACACTAGGGATGTGCGCAGCGGAGAGCAGGGAACACTAGGGATGTGCGCAGCGGAGAGCAGGGAACACTAGGGATGTGCGCAGCGGAGAGCAGGGAACACTAGGGATGTGCGCAGCGGAGGGCAGGGAACACCAGGGATATGCGCAGCGGCGGGGAACACCAGGGATGTGCGCAGCGGCGGGGAACACTAGGGATGCGCGCAGCGGCGAGGAACACCAGGGATGTGCGCAGCGGCGAGGAACACCAGGGATGTGCGCAGCGGCGGGGAACACTAGGGATGTGCGCAGCGGAGAGCAGGGAACACTAGGGATGTGCGCAGCGGCGGAGAGCAGGGAACACTAGGGATGTGCGCAGCGGAGAGCAGGGAACACTAGGGATGTGCGCAGCGGAGAGCAGGGAACACTAGGGATGTGCGCAGCGGAGAGCAGGGAACAATAGGGATGTGCGCAGCGGAGGGCAGGGAACACCAGGGATATGGGCAGCGGCGGGGAACACCAGGGATGTGTGCAGCGGCGGGGAACACTAGGGATGCGCGCAGCGGCGGGGAACACCAGGGATGCGCGCAGCAGCGGGGAACACCAGGGATGTGCGCAGCGGCGGGGAACACCAGGGATGTGCGCAGCGGCGGGGAACACTAGGGATGTGCGCAGCGGCGGGGAACACTAGGGATGTGCGCAGCGGCAGGGAACTCTAGGGATGTGCGCAGCGGACGGAAGGCAGGGAACACCAGGGATGTGCGCAGCGGAGGGCAGGGAACACTAGGGATGTGCGCAGCGGCGGGGAACACCAGGGATGTGCGCAGCGGCGGGGGAACACCAGGGATGTGCGCAGCGGCGGGGAACACCAGGGATGTGCGCAGCGGCGGGGAACACCAGGGACGTGCGCAGCGGCGGGGAATTATGAGGTAGTGTGAGGACAGTTTGAGAAACACTGACCTACTGTAGGTAATATTGATTTGTGTTAGACAATAGTCTGCAACAGTTTGATAAGCAGCAGAGACATCCGAGAGAACTGGAAGTCCTGTAGATGTAAGTAGTGATAATCACATCACTGCCCACCTTAGTCAGTGCAGTCTGAGTGTAGGGGACGGGAGCCTGACTGGGAAGAATACAACAGGCGCTGTGGGGAAAGGCAGCGTCTGAGGCGAGTGTAGGCAAGCCTCCCAAGAATCCGACAGAAGAGAGAATGTGTTCCCGTTTTCTTTTGTTTGTTTGATTTTACAGAATAGAACTACATGCATGAAATTCTGATGAAAAAAAATCGAGGCATTACAGAAGACACAAAGGGCGATTAAACAATTGTTTTTATCACCAGCAGCCAATAGATGACGCCCAATGGATCTACTCAATTGTTGCTCCGTTTGGAGGAGATGGGGCGCGATATAACAAACGAATACCAACCAAAGTGTTCTATAAATGCTATGAGATTGAACAAAAAATAAGTATTTACTTACCGATAATTCTATTTCTCGTAGTCCGTAGTGGATGCTGGGAACTCCGTAAGGACCATGGGGAATAGCGGCTCCGCAGGAGACTGGGCACAAAAGTAAAGCTTTAGGACTACCTGGTGTGCACTGGCTCCTCCCCCTATGACCCTCCTCCAAGCCTCAGTTAGGATACTGTGCCCGGACGAGCGTACACAATAAGGAAGGATTTTGAATCCCGGGTAAGACTCATACCAGCCACACCAATCACACCGTACAACCTGTGATCTGAACCCAGTTAACAGCATGATAACAGCGGAGCCTCTGAAAAGATGGCTCACAACAACAAAAACCCGATTTTTGTAACAGCAACTATGTACAAGTATTGCAGACAATCCGCACTTGGGATGGGCGCCCAGCATCCACTACGGACTACGAGAAATAGAATTATCGGTAAGTAAATTCTTATTTTCTCTGACGTCCTAGTGGATGCTGGGAACTCCGTAAGGACCATGGGGATTATACCAAAGCTCCCAAACGGGCGGGAGAGTGCGGATGACTCTGCAGCACCGAATGAGAGAACTCCAGGTCCTCCTCAGCCAGGGTATCAAATTTGTAGAATTTAGCAAACGTGTTTGCCCCTGACCAAGTAGCTGCTCGGCAAAGTTGTAAAGCCGAGACCCCTCGGGCAGCCGCCCAAGATGAGCCCACCTTCCTTGTGGAATGGGCATTTACAGATTTAGGCTGTGGCAGGCCTGCCACAAAATGTGCAAGCTGAATTGTACTACAAATCCAACGGGCAATAGTCTGCTTAGAAGCAGGAGCACCCAGCTTGTTGGGTGCATACAGGATAAACAGCGAGTCAGATTTTCTGACTCCAGCCGTCCTGGAAACATATATTTTCAGGGCCCTGACTACATCCAGCAACTTGGAGTCCTCCAAGTCCCTAGTAGCCGCAGGTACCACAATAGGCTGGTTCAGGTGAAACGCTGAAACAACCTTAGGGAGAAATTGAGGACGAGTCCTCAATTCTGCCCTGTCCGTATGAAAAATTAGGTAAGGGCTTTTATAGGATAAAGCCGCCAATTCTGACACACGCCTGGCCGAAGCCAGGGCCAACAGCATTACCACTTTCCATGTGAGATATTTTAAGTCCACAGTGGTGAGTGGTTCAAACCAATGTGATTTTAGGAACCCCAAAACTACATTGAGATCCCAAGGTGCCACTGGAGGCACAAAAGGAGGCTGTATATGCAGTACCCCCTTGACAAACGTCTGAACTTCAGGAACTGAAGCCAGTTCTTTCTGGAAGAAAATCAACAGGGCCGAAATTTGAACCTTAATGGACCCTAATTTTAGGCCCATAGACAGTCCTGTTTGCAGGAAATGCAGGAAACGACCCAGTTGAAATTCCTCTGTAGGGGCCTTCCTGGCCTCGCACCACGCAACATATTTACGCCAAATACGGTGATAATGTTGTGCGGTTACATCCTTCCTGGCTTTGATCAGGGTAGGGATGACTTCATCCGGAATGCCTTTTTCCTTCAGGATCCGGCGTTCAACCGCCATGCCGTCAAACGCAGTCGCGGTAAGTCTTGTCTTATAATTCTCAGTACCTTGGGTATGAGAGACAGAGGAGGGAACACATACACTGACTGGTACACCCATGGTGTTACCAGAGCGTCCACAGCTATTGCCTGAGGGTCCCTTGACCTGGCGCAATACCTGTCTAGTTTTTTGTTGAGGCGGGACGCCATCATGTCCACCTTTGGTTTTTCCCAACGGTTCACAATCATGTGGAAGACTTCTGGATGAAGTCCCCACTCTCCCGGGTGGAGGTCGTGCCTGCTGAGGAAGTCTGCTTCCCAGTTGTCCACTCCCGGAATGAACACTGCTGACAGTGCTATCACATGATTTTCCGCCCAGCGAAGAATCCTTGCAGCTTCTGCCATTGCCCTCCTGCTTCTTGTGCCGCCCTGTCTGTTTACGTGGGCGACTGCCGTGATGTTGTCTGACTGGATCAGCACCGGCTGACCTTGAAGCAGAGGTCTTGCTAGGCTTAGAGCATTGTAGATGGCCCTTAGCTCCAGGATATTTATGAAGTGATGTCTCCAGGCTTGACCACAAGCCCTGGAAATTTCTTCCCTGTGTGACTGCTCCCCAGCCTCTCAGGCTGGCATCCGTGGTCACCAGGACCCAGTCCTGAATGCCGAATCTGCGGCCCTCTAGAAGATGAGCACTCTGCAACCACCACAGGAGAGACACCCTTGTCTTTGGTGACAAGATTATCCGCTGATGCATCTGAAGATGCGACCCGGACCATTTGTCTAGCAGATCCCACTGGAAGGTTCTTGCGTGGAATCTGCCGAATGGGATTGCTTCGTAGGAAGCCACCATTTTTCCCAGGACCCTTGTGCATTGATGCACTGAGACTTGGCCTGGTTTTAGGAGATTTCTGACTAGCTCGGATAACTCCCTGGCTTTCTCCTCCGGGAGAAAAACCTTTTTCTGGACTGTGTCCAGGATCATCCCTAGGAATAGAAGGCGTGTCGTCGGGATCAGCTGCGATTTTGGAATATTGAGAATCCAACCGTGCTGCCGCAACACTATCTGAGATAGTGCTACCCCGACTTCCAACTGTTCCCTGGATCTTGCCCTTATCAGGAGATCGTCCAAGTAAGGGATAACTAAAACTCCCTTCCTTCGAAGGAGTATCATCATTTCGGCCATTACCTTGGTAAAGACCCGGGGTGCCGTGGACAAGCCAAACGGCAGCGTCTGAAACTGATAGTGACAATTCTGTACCACAAACCTGAGGTACCCTTGGTGAGAAGGGTAAATTGGGACATGTAGGTAAGCATCTTTGATGTCCAGAGACACCATATAATCCCCTTCTTCCAGGTTTGCAATCACTGCTCTGAGTGACTCCATCTTGAATTTGAACCTCTGTATGTAAATGTTCAAGGATTTTAGATTTAAAATTTGTCTCACCGAGCCGTCCGGCTTCGGTACCACAAACAGTGTGGAATAATACCCCTTTCCCTGTTGCAGGAGGGGTACCTTGATTATCACCTGCTGGGAATACAGCTTGTGAATGGCTTGCAATACTGCCTCCCTGTCTGAGGGAGACGTCGGTAAAGCAGACTTTAGGAAACGGCGAGGGGGAGACGTCTCGAATTCCAATTTGTACCCCTGAGATACCACCTGAAGGATCCAGGGGTCCACTTGCGAGTGGGCCCACTGCGCGATGAACTTCTTGAGACGGGCCCCCACCGTGCCTGAGTCCGCTTGTAAAGCCCCAGCGTCATGCTGAGGACTTTGCGGAGGCAGGAGAGGGCTTCTGTTCCTGGGAACTGGCTGTGTGCTGCAGCCTTTTTCCTCTCCCTCTGCCACGGGGCAGAAATGAGGAGCCTTTTGCCCGCTTGCCCTTATGGGGCCGAAAGGACTGCGCCTGATAATACGGCGTCTTCTTATGTTGAGAGGCTACCTGGGGTAAAAATGTGGATTTTCCAGCAGTTGCCGTGGCTACCAGGTCTGATAGACCTACCCCAAATAACTCCTCCCCCTTATAAGGCAATACTTCCATGTGCCTTTTGGAATCCGCAACACCTGACCACTGCTGCGTCCATAACCCTCTTCTTGCAGAAATGGACAGCGCGCTAACTCTTGATGCCAGTCGGCAAATATCCCTCTGCGCATCACGCATATATAAAAATGCATCTTTTAAATGCTCTATAGTCAGTAATATACTGTCCCTATCTAGGGTATCAATATTTTCAGTCAGGGAATCCGACCACGCCACCCCAGCACTGCACATCCAGGCTGAAGCGATTGCCGGTCGCAGTATAACACCCGTGTGAGTGTATATACATTTTAGGATATTCTCCTGCTTTCTGTCGGCAGGTTCCTTTAGGGCGGCCGTATCAGGAGAGGGTAGTGCCACCTGTTTAGACAAGCGTGTGAGCGCTTTATCCACCCTAGGGGGTGTTTCCCAACGTGCCCTATCCTCTGGCGGGAAAGGGTATGATGCCAATAACCTTTTAGGAATTATCAGTTTTTTATCGGGGGAAACCCACGCCTCATCACACACTTCATTTAATTCCTCGGATACAGGAAAAACTACAGGCAGTTTTTTCTCACCAAACATAATACCCTTTTTAGTGGTACTTGTATTATCAGAAATATGCAAAACATTTTTCATTGCCTCAATCATGTAACGTGTGGCCCTACTGGAAGTTACATTTGTCTCATCATCGTCGACACTGGAGTCAGTATCCGTGTCTGCGTCTGCCATCTGAGGTAACGGGCGTTTTAGAGCCCCTGATGGCGTTTGAGACCCCTGGACAGGCACAAGCTGAGTAACCGGCTATCTCATATCGTCAACTGTCTTTCGTAAAGAGCTGACATTGTCACGCAATTCCTTCCATAAGCTCATCCACTCAGGTGTCGACTCCCTAGGGGGCGACAACTCTATTATAGGCAATTGCTCCGCCACCATCTCATTTTCCTCCTCAAACATGTCGACACAATCGTACCGACACACCGCACACACACAGGGAATGCTCTGATAGAGGACAGGACCCCACTAGCCCTTTGGGGAGACAGAGGGAGAGTATGCCAGCACACACCAGAGCGCTATATATAGACAGGAATACCACTATATAACGTGCTTTTCCCTTTATAGCTGCTGTTATCAAAACTGCGCCAAATTAGTGCCCCCCCTCTCTTTTTTACCCTTTTCTGTAGTGCAGGACTGCAGGGGAGAGTCAGGGAGACGTCCTTCCAGCGGAGCTGTGATGGAAAATGGCACCCGTGTGCTGAGGAGATAGGCTCCGCCCCCTTCTCGGCGGCCTTTTCTCCCGCTTTTTGGTGAATTCTGGCAGGGGTTAAAATACATCCATATAGCCCTGGGGGTTATATGTGTTGTATTTTCGCCAGCCAAGGTGTTTTACATTGCTGCTCAGGGCGCCCCCCCCCTAGCGCCCTGCACCCTCAGTGACCGGAGTGTGAAGTGTGCCTGAGGAGCAATGGCGCACAGCTGCAGTGCTGTGCGCTACCTTGTTGAAGACTGATGTCTTCTGCCGCCGATTTTTCCGGACCTCTTCTTGCTTCTGGCTCTGTAAGGGGGCCGGCGGCGCGGCTCTGGGACCGGACTCCGAGGCTGGGCCTGTGTTCGGTCCCTCTGGAGCTAATGGTGTCCAGTAGCCTAAGAAGCCCAAGCTGGCTGCAAGCAGGCAGGTTCGCTTCTTCTCCCCTTAGTCCCTCGATGCAGTGAGCCTGTAGCCAGCAGGTCTCACTGAAAATAAAAAGCCTAAAACTAAACTTTCACTAAGAAGCTCAGGAGAGCCCCTAGTGTGCACCCTTCTCGGCCGGGTACAAAAATCTAACTGAGGCTTGGAGGAGGGTCATAGGGGGAGGAGCCAGTGCACACCAGGTAATCCTAAAGCTTTACTTTTGTGCCCAGTCTCCTGCGGAGCCGCTATTCCCCATGGTCCTTACGGAGTTCCCAGCATCCACTAGGACGTCAGAGAAATAGGAGCATCACGGTCACTGTGTAATTTACACATATGACTACAGGAAGACGTAAATAGGTCTCTTTCTATATAAAATAAAATTGGTTAAATGACCGGATTTAACCAATTTGTCTGAATTACCTTTTTTGTCTGTTTTCCAGCATTTGGGAGCAAATGGTCAGTTGACACATGCTTCCATACATTACTAGACTTTCCTTCCAACTAGTTGGACGGATTATTTTAGGGTGCTTGGTTCGCGTAACTTACATTGCTAAGATTACAATATACAGCATGACGTCACCAACACAATACATTGTCATATACAGGGAAACATCACTGGGTATAACAGCATACACAGTGGAATCACATACTGCAGCATTTATTTATAGGGTGGAATTACTGGAACAGATGATCACATGACAGGGATTTGCGTGCGGCGGCGTAGAACGCTAGGGATCTGCGCGCGGCGGCGTAGAACGCTAGGGATCTGCGCGCGGCGGCGTAGAACGCTAGGGATCTGCGCGCGTAGAACACTAGGGATGTGTGGAGCGGCGTAGAACACTAGGGATGTGTGGAGCGGCGTAGAACACTAGGGATGTGTGGAGCGGCGTAGAACACTAGGGATGTGTGGAGCGGCGTAGAACACTAGGGATGTGTGGAGCGGCGTAGAACACTAGGGATGTGTGGAGCGGCGTAGAACACTAGGGATGTGTGGAGCGGCGTAGAACACTAGGGATGTGTGGAGCGGCGTAGAACACTAGGGATGTGTGGAGCGGCGTAGAACACTAGGGATGTGTGGAGCGGCGTAGAACACTAGGGATGTGTGGAGCGGCGTAGAACACTAGGGATGTGCGTGGAGCGGCGTAGAACACTAGGGATGTGCGTGGAGCGGCGTAGAACACTAGGGATGTGCGTGGAGCGGCGTAGAACACTAGGGATGTGCGTGGAGCGGCGTAGAACACTAGGGATGTGCGTGGAGCGGCGTAGAACACTAGGGATGTGTGGAGCGGCGTAGAACACTAGGGATGTGTGGAGCGGTGTAGAACACTACTAGGGATGTGTGGAGCGGCGTAGAACACTAGGGATGTGTGGAGCGGCGTAGAACACTAGGGATGTGTGGAGCGGCGTAGAACACTAGGGATGTGTGGAGCGGCGTAGAACACTAGGGATGTGTGGAGCGGCGTAGAACACTAGGGATGTGTGGAGCGGTGTAGAACACTAGGGATGTGTGGAGCGGTGTAGAACACTAGGGATGTGTGGAGCGGTGTAGAACACTAGGGATGTGTGGAGTAGTGTAGAACACTAGGGATGTGTGGAGTAGTGTAGAACACTAGGGATGTGTGTAGCGGTGTAGAACACTAGGGATGTGTGTAGCGGTGTAGAACACTAGGGATGTGTGGAGCAGTGTAGAACACTAGGGATGTGTGGAGCGGTGTAGAACACTAGGGATGTGTGGAGCGGTGTAGAACACTAGGGATGTGTGGAGCGGTGTAGAACACTAGGTATGTGTGGAGCGGTGTAGAACACTAGGTATGTGTGGAGCGGCGTAGAACAGGTGTAGTATGTTATGCCGGCGGTCGGGCTCCCGGCATCCAGCATACCGACAGCTGGGTGAGCAAATGAGCCCCTTGCGGGCACAGTGGCGTGATACGCGCACCACGCCATCTATTCTCCCTCAGGGGGGTTGTAGACCCCCAAGAGGGAGAAAAGCTGTCGGTATGCCAGCGGTCGGGATTCCGGCGCCAGTATGCTGGTCGTCGGGAGCCAGGCAGCTGGCAAACTGAAGACCACCCGCCTGCAGAACACTTGGGATGTGTGTAGCACTGTAGAACGCTAGGGATGTGTGTAGCGGTGGGGAACACTAGGAAATAGGTATGTGTGGAGCAGTAGGGAACACTAGGGACGTGGTGGGGAACACTAGTGATGTATGGAGCCGTAGGGAACACTAGGGATGTGCGGAGCAGTGTAGAACACTAGGGACGTGGTGGGGAACCCTAGGGATATGTGGAGCAATAGGGAACACTAGGGATGTGTGTAGCGGTGGGGAACACTAGGGATGTGTGGAGCGGTGTAGAACACTAGGGATGTGTGGAGCGGTGTAGAACACTAGGGATGTGTGGAGCGGTGTAGAACACTAGGGATGTGTGGAGCGGTGTAGAACACTAGGGATGTGTGGAGCGGTGTAGAACACTAGGGATGTGTGGAGCGGTGTAGAACACTAGGGATGTGTGGAGCGGTGTAGAACACTAGGGATGTGTGGAGCGGTGTAGAACACTAGGGATGTGTGGAGCGGTGTAGAACACTAGGGATGTGTGGAGCGGTGTAGAACACTAGGGATGTGTGGAGCGGTGTAGAACACTAGGGATGTGTGGAGCGGTGTAGAACACTAGGGATGTGTGGAGCAGTGTAGAACACTAGGGATGTGTGGAGCAGTGTAGAACACTAGGGATGTGTGGAGCAGTGTAGAACACTAGGGATGTGTGGAGCAGTGTAGAACACTAGGGATGTGTGGAGCAGTGTAGAACACTAGGGATGTGTGGAGCAGTGTAGAACACTAGGGATGTGTGGAGCAGTGTAGAACACTAGGGATGTGTGGAGCAGTGTAGAACACTAGGGATGTGTGGAGCAGTGTAGAACACTAGGGATGTGTGGAGCAGTGTAGAACACTAGGGATGTGTGGAGCAGTGTAGAACACTAGGGATGTGTGGAGCAGTGTAGAACACTAGGGATGTGTGGAGCAGTGTAGAACACTAGGGATGTGTGGAGCAGTGTAGAACACTAGGGATGTGTGGAGCAGTGTAGAACACTAGGGATGTGTGGAGCAGTGTAGAACACTAGGGATGTGTGGAGCAGTGTAGAACACTAGGGATGTGTGGAGCAGTGTAGAACACTAGGGATGTGTGGAGCAGTGTAGAACACTAGGGATGTGTGGAGCAGTGTAGAACACTAGGGATGTGTGGAGCAGTGTAGAACACTAGGGATGTGTGGAGCAGTGTAGAACACTAGGGATGTGTGGAGCAGTGTAGAACACTAGGGATGTGTGGAGCAGTGTAGAACACTAGGGATGTGTGGAGCAGTGTAGAAATCTAGGGATGTGTGGAGCAGTGTGGAACACTAGGGATGTGTGGAGCAGTGTAAAACACTAGGGATGTGTGGAGCAGTAGGGAACACTAGGGATGTGTGGAGCAGTGTAGAACACTAGGGATGTGTGGAGCAGTGTAGAACACTAGGGATGTGTGGAGCAGTGTAGAACACTAGGGATGTGTGGAGCAGTGTAGAACACTAGGGATGTGTGGAGCAGTGTAGAACACTAGGGATGTGTGGAGCAGTGTAGAACACTAGGGATGTGTGGAGCAGTGTAGAACACTAGGGATGTGTGGAGCAGTGTAGAACACTAGGGATGTGTGGAGCAGTGTGGAACACTAGGGATGTGTGGAGCAGTGTAAAACACTAGGGATGTGTGGAGCAGTAGGGAACACTAGGGATGTGTGGAGCAGTGTAGAACACTAGGGATGTGTGGAGCAGTGTAGAACACTAGGGATGTGTGGAGCAGTGTAGAACACTAGGGATGTGTGGAGCAGTGTAGAACACTAGGGATGTGTGGAGCAGTGTAGAACACTAGGGATGTGTGGAGCAGTAGGGAACACTAGGGATGTGTGGAGCAGTAGGGAACACTAGGGATGTGTGGAGCAGTAGGGAACACTAGGGATGTGTGGAGCAGTAGGGAACACTAGGGATGTGTGGAGCAGTAGGGAACACTAGGGATGTGTGGAGCAGTAGGGAACACTAGGGATGTGTGGAGCAGTAGGGAACACTAGGGATGTGTGGAGCAGTAGGGAACACTAGGGATGTGTGGAGCAGTAGGGAACACTAGGGATGTGTGGAGCAGTAGGGAACACTAGGGATGTGTGGAGCAGTAGGGAACACTAGGGATGTGTGGAGCAGTAGGGAACACTAGGGATGTGTGGAGCAGTAGGGAACACTAGGGATGTGTGGAGCAGTAGGGAACACTAGGGATGTGTGGAGCAGTAGGGAACACTAGGGATGTGTGGAGCAGTAGGGAACACTAGGGATGTGTGGAGCAGTAGGGAACACTAGGGATGTGTGGAGCAGTAGGGAACACTAGGGATGTGTGGAGCAGTAGGGAACACTAGGGATGTGTGGAGCAGTAGGGAACACTAGGGATGTGTGGAGCAGTAGGGAACACTAGGGATGTGTGGAGCAGTAGGGAACACTAGGGATGTGTGGAGCAGTAGGGAACACTAGGGATGTGTGGAGCAGTAGGGAACACTAGGGATGTGTGGAGCAGTAGGGAACACTAGGGATGTGTGGAGCAGTAGGGAACACTAGGGATGTGTGGAGCAGTAGGGAACACTAGGGATGTGTGGAGCAGTAGGGAACACTAGGGATGTGTGGAGCAGTAGGGAACACTAGGGATGTGTGGAGCAGTAGGGAACACTAGGGATGTGTGGAGCAGTAGGGAACACTAGGGATGTGTGGAGCAGTAGGGAACACTAGGGATGTGTGGAGCAGTAGGGAACACTAGGGATGTGTGGAGCAGTAGGGAACACTAGGGATGTGTGGAGCAGTAGGGAACACTAGGGATGTGTGGAGCAGTAGGGAACACTAGGGATGTGTGGAGCAGTAGGGAACACTAGGGATGTGTGGAGCAGTAGGGAACACTAGGGATGTGTGGAGCAGTAGGGAACACTAGGGATGTGTGGAGCAGTAGGGAACACTAGGGATGTGTGGAGCAGTAGGGAACACTAGGGATGTGTGGAGCAGTAGGGAACACTAGGGATGTGTGGAGCAGTAGGGAACACTAGGGATGTGTGGAGCAGTAGGGAACACTAGGGATGTGTGGAGCAGTAGGGAACACTAGGGATGTGTGGAGCAGTAGGGAACACTAGGGATGTGTGGAGCAGTAGGGAACACTAGGGATGTGTGGAGCAGTAGGGAACACTAGGGATGTGTGGAGCAGTAGGGAACACTAGGGATGTGTGGAGCAGTAGGGAACACTAGGGATGTGTGGAGCAGTAGGGAACACTAGGGATGTGTGGAGCAGTAGGGAACACTAGGGATGTGTGGAGCAGTAGGGAACACTAGGGATGTGTGGAGCAGTAGGGAACACTAGGGATGTGTGGAGCAGTAGGGAACACTAGGGATGTGTGGAGCAGTAGGGAACACTAGGGATGTGTGGAGCAGTAGGGAACACTAGGGATGTGTGGAGCAGTAGGGAACACTAGGGATGTGTGGAGCAGTAGGGAACACTAGGGATGTGTGGAGCAGTAGGGAACACTAGGGATGTGTGGAGCAGTAGGGAACACTAGGGATGTGTGGAGCAGTAGGGAACACTAGGGATGTGTGGAGCAGTAGGGAACACTAGGGATGTGTGGAGCAGTAGGGAACACTAGGGATGTGTGGAGCAGTAGGGAACACTAGGGATGTGTGGAGCAGTAGGGAACACTAGGGATGTGTGGAGCAGTAGGGAACACTAGGGATGTGTGGAGCAGTAGGGAACACTAGGGATGTGTGGAGCAGTAGGGAACACTAGGGATGTGTGGAGCAGTAGGGAACACTAGGGATGTGTGGAGCAGTAGGGAACACTAGGGATGTGTGGAGCAGTAGGGAACACTAGGGATGTGTGGAGCAGTAGGGAACACTAGGGATGTGTGGAGCAGTAGGGAACACTAGGGATGTGTGGAGCAGTAGGGAACACTAGGGATGTGTGGAGCAGTAGGGAACACTAGGGATGTGTGGAGCAGTAGGGAACACTAGGGATGTGTGGAGCAGTAGGGAACACTAGGGATGTGTGGAGCAGTAGGGAACACTAGGGATGTGTGGAGCAGTAGGGAACACTAGGGATGTGTGGAGCAGTAGGGAACACTAGGGATGTGTGGAGCAGTAGGGAACACTAGGGATGTGTGGAGCAGTAGGGAACACTAGGGATGTGTGGAGCAGTAGGGAACACTAGGGATGTGTGGAGCAGTAGGGAACACTAGGGATGTGTGGAGCAGTAGGGAACACTAGGGATGTGTGGAGCAGTAGGGAACACTAGGGATGTGTGGAGCAGTAGGGAACACTAGGGATGTGTGGAGCAGTAGGGAACACTAGGGATGTGTGGAGCAGTAGGGAACACTAGGGATGTGTGGAGCAGTAGGGAACACTAGGGATGTGTGGAGCAGTAGGGAACACTAGGGATGTGTGGAGCAGTAGGGAACACTAGGGATGTGTGGAGCAGTAGGGAACACTAGGGATGTGTGGAGCAGTAGGGAACACTAGGGATGTGTGGAGCAGTAGGGAACACTAGGGATGTGTGGAGCAGTAGGGAACACTAGGGATGTGTGGAGCAGTAGGGAACACTAGGGATGTGTGGAGCAGTAGGGAACACTAGGGATGTGTGGAGCAGTAGGGAACACTAGGGATGTGTGGAGCAGTAGGGAACACTAGGGATGTGTGGAGCAGTAGGGAACACTAGGGATGTGTGGAGCAGTAGGGAACACTAGGGATGTGTGGAGCAGTAGGGAACACTAGGGATGTGTGGAGCAGTAGGGAACACTAGGGATGTGTGGAGCAGTAGGGAACACTAGGGATGTGTGGCGCAGTAGGGAACACTAGGGATGTGTGGCGCAGTAGGGAACACTAGGGATGTGTGGCGCAGTAGGGAACACTAGGGATGTGTGGCGCAGTAGGGAACACTAGGGATGTGTGGCGCAGTAGGGAACACTAGGGATGTGTGGCGCAGTAGGGAACACTAGGGATGTGTGGCGCAGTAGGGAACACTAGGGATGTGTGGAGCAGTAGGGAACACTAGGGATGTGTGGAGCAGTAGGGAACACTAGGGATGTGTGGAGCAGTAGGGAACACTAGGGATGTGTGGAGCAGTAGGGAACACTAGGGATGTGTGGAGCAGTAGGGAACACTAGGGATGTGTGGAGCAGTAGGGAACACTAGGGATGTGTGGAGCAGTAGGGAACACTAGGGATGTGTGGAGCAGTAGGGAACACTAGGGATGTGTGGAGCAGTAGGGAACACTAGGGATGTGTGGCGCAGTAGGGAACACTAGGGATGTGTGGCGCAGTAGGGAACACTAGGGATGTGTGGCGCAGTAGGGAACACTAGGGATGTGTGGAGCAGTAGGGAACACTAGGGATGTGTGGAGCAGTAGGGAACACTAGGGATGTGTGGAGCAGTAGGGAACACTAGGGATGTGTGGAGCAGTAGGGAACACTAGGGATGTGTGGAGCAGTAGGGAACACTAGGGATGTGTGGAGCAGTAGGGAACACTAGGGATGTGTGGAGCAGTAGGGAACACTAGGGATGTGTGGAGCAGTAGGGAACACTAGGGATGTGTGGAGCAGTAGGGAACACTAGGGATGTGTGGAGCAGTAGGGAACACTAGGGATGTGTGGAGCAGTAGGGAACACTAGGGATGTGTGGAGCAGTAGGGAACACTAGGGATGTGTGGAGCAGTAGGGAACACTAGGGATGTGTGGAGCAGTGTAGAACACTAGGGATGTGTGGAGCAGTAGGGAACACTAGGGATGTGTGGAGCAGTAGGGAACACTAGGGATGTGCGCAGTAGTGAATCACAGTGGGGAACACAGTAGGGATCGGTGTGGCGTTTGCGCACAGTGGGGAACAATGGGATCTCAGTAGCACTGGGGCACAATGGGGCTGTGTGAAGCACGGGAACAATAGCGGTGTATGTCAGGGCAGGGGAAGCCTGTCAGTGAGCTGGCAGCGCGGTCACCCAGCGGCACGTACCTGGCAGCCGTATCCCGGGGGGCCCGCCGCTCGGTACTGGTGACGGAGGAGGAGCGCGGTGCGCCGTACAACGGTGACCGGATGCTACTGCTGCTGGGAGCCCGCAGTCACCGACTTCCCTGCTGCGCCCGGCCCCGCCTCCTGTCCACTCTCCTCCAATAGCCGAGCGTCACACGAAGCACCAATACCAGAGCAGGTCTCGTGTACTCCCAGTGGTATGGCGGATGAGAAGAGAGCTGTGATTGGACGGCTGCAGGGTCAGCGCTAGGACGGTATAAGATGAGGTGAGATGTAGAAATTGGGAAGCACCGAAACACAGTGCAGTAGTACAGGGAGAGGAATTGTAGCACAGTAGGAGGTTGTGTTACCCGTACATAGAGGTGCGGGCAGCACAGGGGGAGGCTGTATCCTGGTGTGGGTGACAGCAATCTCTGCCTCCCTGGCCATATACTTCTGCAGTCTGCAGTTGTGCACACTGGCAGTCTCCTTGCTGCTAACAATGTGATATCAGCCTATTATTCTCTAACCTCTATATATTGCATTCAGTCACTGGGCTTGCAATGCCCCAAATGCCTAATAATGAATGTAACACTGCTGGCTGGAGATTTCTATAGAGGAAAGAGTCCTGCATATACTCTGTAGCAGAGTTCAGTGTTCAGCTAGGGGTAGGAAGGGTATAGGGCAGGGAGAAGTGTGGGTACTGCGCTCAGTGAGAAGTAGGATGGCGGGGTATAGGGCAGGGAGAAGTGTGGGTACTGCGCTCAGTGAGAAGTAGGATGGCGGGGTATAGGGCAGGGAGAAGTGTGGGTACTGCGCTCAGTGAGAAGTAGGATGGCGGGGTATAGTGCAGGGAGAAGTGTGGGTAGTGCGCTCAGTGAGAGGAAGGATGGTGGGGTATAGGGCATGGAGAAGTGTGGGTAGTGCGCTCAGTGAGAAGTAGGATGGCGGGGTATAGGGCATGGAGAAGTGGGTAGTGCGCTCAGTGAGAGGAAGGATGGCGGGGTATAGTGCAGGGAGAAGTGTGGGTAGTGCGCTCAGTGAGAGGAAGGATGGCGGGGTATAGTGCAGGGAGAAGTGGGTAGTGCGCTCAGTGAGAGGAAGGATGGCGGGGTATAGTGCAGGTGTAAGTGTGGGTAGTGTGCTCAGTGAGAGGTAGGATGGTGGGGTATAGGGCAGGGAGAAGTGTGAGTAGTGTGCTCAGTGAGAGGTAGGATGGCGGGGTATAGTGCAGGGAGAAGTGTGGGTAGTGTGCTCAGTGAGAGGAAGGATGGCGGGGTATAGTGCAGGGAGAAGTGTGGGTAGTGTGCTCTGTGAGAGGAAGGATGGCGGGGTATAGTGCAGGGAGAAGTGTGGGTAGTGTGCTCAGTGAGAGGTAGGACGGTGGGGTATAGGGCATGGAGAAGTGTGGGTAGTGCGCTCAGTGAGAGGAAGGATGGCGGGGTATAGTGCAGGGAGAAGTGTGGGTAGTGTGCTCAGTGAGAGGTAGGATGGCGGGGTATAGGGCAGGGAGAAGTGTGGGTAGTGGGCTCAGTGAGAGGAAGGATGGCGGGGTATAGTGCAGGGAGAAGTGTGGGTAGTGTGCTCAGTGAGAGGTAGGATGGCGGGGTATAGGGCATGGAGAAGTGTGGGTAGTGTGCTCAGTGAGAGGAAGGATGGTGGGGTATAGGGCAGGGAGAAGTGTGGGTAGTGTGCTCAGTGAGAGGAAGGATGGCGGGGTATAGGGCAGGGAGAAGTGTGGGTAGTGTGCTCAGTGAGAGGTAGGATGGCGGGGTATATGGCATGGAGAAGTGTGGGTAGTGTGCTCAGTGAGAGTAAGGATGGCGGGGTATAGGGCAGGGAGAAGTGTGGGTAGTGTGCTCAGTGAGAGGAAGGATGGCGGGGTATAGGGCAGGGAGAAGTGTGGGTAGTGTGCTCAGTGAGAGGTAGGATGGCGGGGTATAGGGCATGGAGAAGTGTGGGTAGTGTGCTCAGTGAGAGGAAGGATGGCGGGGTATAGTGCAGGGAGAAGTGTGGGTAGTATGCTCAGTGAGAGGAAGGATGGCGGGGTATAGTGCAGGTAGAAGTGTGGGTAGTGTGCTCAGTGAGAGGTAGGATGGCGGGGTATAGGGTAGGGAGAAGTGTGGGTAGTGTGCTAAGTGAGAGGAAGGATGGCGGGGTATAGTGCAGGGAGAAGTGTGGGTAGTGTGCTCAGTGAGAGGAAGGATGGCGGGGTATAGTGCAGGGAGAAGTGTGGGTAGTGCGCTCAGTGAGAGGAAGGATGGCGGGGTATAGTGCAGGGAGAAGTGTGGGTAGTGTGCTCAGTGAGAGGAAGGATGGCGGGGTATAGTGCAGGGAGAAGTGTGGGTAGTACGCTCAGTGAGAGGAAGGATGGCGGGGTATAGTGCATGGAGAAGTGTGGGTAGTGCGCTCAGTGAGAGGAAGGATGGTGGGGTATAGGGCATGGAGAAGTGTGGGTAGTGTGCTCAGTGAGAGGTAGGATGGTGGGGTATAGGGCATGGAGAAGTGTGGGTAGTGCGCTCAGTGAGAAGTAGGATGGCAGGGTATAGGGCATGGAGAAGTGTGGGTAGTGTGCTCAGTGAGAAGTAGGATGGCAGGGTGTAGGGCATGGAGAAGTGTGGGTAATGCGCTCAGTGAGAAGTAGGATGGCGGGGTATAGGGCATGAAGAAGTGTGGGTAGTGCGCTCAGATAGAGGTAGGATGGCAAGGTATAGGGCATGGAGAAGTGTGGGTAGTGCGCTCAGTGAGAAGTAGGATGGCAGGGTATAGGGCATGTAGAAGTGTGGGTAGTGCGCTCAGTGAGAAGTAGGATGGCAGGGTATAGGGCAAGGAGAAGTGTGGGTAGTGCGCTCAAATAGAGGTGGGATGGTGGGGTATAGGGCATGGAGAAGTGTGGGTAGTGCGCTCAGATAGAGGTAGGATGGCGGGGTATAGGGCATGGAGAAGTGTGGGTAGTGCGCTCAGATAGAGGTAGGATGGCGGGGTATAGTGCAGGGAGACGTGTGGCTAGTGTGCTCAGATATAGGTAGTATGGCGGGGTATAGGGCATGGAGAAGTGTGGGTAGTGTGCTGAGATAGAGGTAGGATGACGGGCTATAGGGCATGGAGAAGTGTGGGTAGTGTGCTCAGTGAGAGGAAGGATGGCGGGGTATAGTGCAGGGAGAAGTGTGGGTAGTGTGCTCAGTGAGAGGAAGGATGGCGGGGTATAGTGCAGGGAGAAGTGTGGGTAGTGTGCTCAGTGAGAGGAAGGATGGTGGGGTATAGGGCATGGAGAAGTGTGGGTAGTGTGCTCAGTGAGAGGAAGGATGGTGGGGTATAGGGCATGGAGAAGTGTGGGTAGTGTGCTCAGTGAGAGGTAGGATGGTGGGGTATAGGGCATGGAGAAGTGTGGGTAGTGTGCTCAGTGAGAGGAAGGATGGCGGGGTATAGTGCAGGGAGAAGTGTGGGTAGTGTGCTCAGTGAGAGGAAGGATGGCGGGGTATAGTGCAGGGAGAAGTGTGGGTAGTGCGCTCAGTGAGAGGAAGGATGGCGGGGTATAGTGCAGGGAGAAGTGTGGGTAGTGTGCTCAGTGAGAGGAAGGATGGCGGGGTATAGTGCAGGGAGAAGTGTGGGTAGTACGCTCAGTGAGAGGAAGGATGGCGGGGTATAGTGCATGGAGAAGTGTGGGTAGTGTGCTCAGTGAGAGGAAGGATGGTGGGGTATAGGGCATGGAGAAGTGTGGGTAGTGTGCTCAGTGAGAGGTAGGATGGTGGGGTATAGGGCATGGAGAAGTGTGGGTAGTGCGCTCAGTGAGAAGTAGGATGGCAGGGTATAGGGCATGGAGAAGTGTGGGTAGTGTGCTCAGTGAGAAGTAGGATGGCAGGGTGTAGGGCATGGAGAAGTGTGGGTAATGCGCTCAGTGAGAAGTAGGATGGCGGGGTATAGGGCATGAAGAAGTGTGGGTAGTGCGCTCAGATAGAGGTAGGATGGCAAGGTATAGGGCATGGAGAAGTGTGGGTAGTGTGCTCAGTGAGAAGTAGGATGGCAGGGTATAGGGCATGTAGAAGTGTGGGTAGTGCGCTCAGTGAGAAGTAGGATGGCAGGGTATAGGGCATGGAGAAGTGTGGGTAGTGCGCTCAAATAGAGGTAGGATGGCGGGGTATAGGGCATGGAGAAGTGTGGGTAGTGCGCTCAGATAGAGGTAGGATGGCGGGGTATAGGGCATGGAGAAGTGTGGGTAGTGCGCTCAGATAGAGGTAGGATGGCGGGGTATAGTGCAGGGAGACGTGTGGCTAGTGTGCTCAGATATAGGTAGTATGGCGGGGTATAGGGCATGGAGAAGTGTGGGTAGTGTGCTGAGATAGAGGTAGGATGACGGGCTATAGGGCATGGAGAAGTGTGGGTAGTGTGCTCAGTGAGAGGAAGGATGGCGGGGTATAGTGCAGGGAGAAGTGTGGGTAGTGTGCTCAGTGAGAGGAAGGATGGCGGGGTATAGTGCAGGGAGAAGTGTGGGTAGTGTGCTCAGTGAGAGGAAGGATGGTGGGGTATAGGGCATGGAGAAGTGTGGGTAGTGTGCTCAGTGAGAGGAAGGATGGTGGGGTATAGGGCATGGAGAAGTGTGGGTAGTGTGCTCAGTGAGAGGTAGGATGGTGGGGTATAGGGCATGGAGAAGTGTGGGTAGTGTGCTCAGTGAGAAGTAGGATGGCAGGGTATAGGGCATGGAGAAGTGTGGGTAGTGCGCTCAGTGAGAAGTAGGATGGCGGGGTATAGGGCATGGAGAAGTGTGGGTAGTGTGCTGAGATAGAGGTAGGATGACGGGCTATAGGGCATGGAGAAGTGTGGGTAGTGTGCTCAGTGAGAGGAAGGATGGCGGGGTATAGTGCAGGGAGAAGTGTGGGTAGTGTGCTCAGTGAGAGGAAGGATGGCGGGGTATAGTGCAGGGAGAAGTGTGGGTAGTGTGCTCAGTGAGAGGAAGGATGGTGGGGTATAGGGCATGGAGAAGTGTGGGTAGTGCGCTCAGTGAGAGGAAGGATGGCGGGGTATAGGGCATGGAGAAGTGTGGGTAATGCGCTCAGATAGAGGTAGGATGGCGGGGTATAGTGCATGGAGAAGTGTGGGTAGTGCGCTCAGATAGAGGTAGGATGGCAGGGTATTGGGCATGGAGAAGTGTGGGTAATGCGCTCAGTGAGAAGTAGGATGGCGGGGTATAGGGCATGGAGAAGTGTGGGTAGTGTGCTCAGATATAGGTAGTATGGCGGGGTATAGGGCATGGAGAAGTGTGGGTAGTGCGCTCAGATAGAGGTAGGATGGCGGGGTATAGTGCAGGGAGACGTGTGGGTAGTGTGCTCAGATATAGGTAGTATGGCGGGGTATAGGGCATGGAGAAGTGTGGGTAGTGTGCTCAGATAGAGGTAGGATGACGGGGTATAGGGCATGGAGTAGTGTGGGTAGTGTTCTCAGGTAGAAATAGGATGGCGGGGCATGACAGGCCTGTATTTCCTCGTGTTGCACTGCAAGGGGAGCAAATACATTTATATTTTTTCTGTGCAGGGCAAATACAAGCTACTTTTGCATGTAGCCCACAAATGTTAGACAGTTATTTTTTCACTGCAGTTTAGATTTCCGTTTTGACACACCCCACCCAAATGTAAATCTCTCTGCACATGTTACATCTGTCCCACCTGCAATGCACATGGTTTTGCCCAGGTGCACAGTTACTCGCTTCCAAATCAGAATCAGGCCCTACATCAGCAAGCACATGCATCCATTTAACAACACTTAGCCTTATGATCCATTCCAGTCAGTATTCAGAAGCATATGCGCATAGTACTGAAACAGCCCTAGTATGTGTACTTAATGATCTTATGACAAGAAATAGGCAACTTTTCCATCTGAAACACCCTACACACCTGGCTAAAGCCGCCGAGGTGCCCGGCGGGTGACTCAGCAGCGAGGGGAAGGTGACCGGAGAAGTGACGTTTCTTCACTCCCCCCGTCACCTGGCTTCATAGCACTGCATGCTATGGGGCCGTGCATCGTTCATCGTTGGTGCCTACACACTGAACGATATGAACGATATCTCGTTCATTAATGAACGAGAAAGTTCACATCTTTCAATGTTATCATGTAGTGTGTAGGGCCTATTAGGGGGACATGTACTAAGCAGTGATAAAAGTGGAGATGTAAGCCAGTGGAGAAGTTGCCCATGACAACCAATCAGCTGCTCTGTATGCTTTTATAGTATGCAAGTTATAAATGTTACGTCAATGCTGTTTGGTTGCCATGAGCAACTTCTCCATTGGCTCACTTCTCCACACTTATCACTGCTTAGTACATCTCCCCCAATCCTTCTGTGTCTCTCTGTAGCATTTGATACCGTGAACCATGGGATTCTGATTGAGGTCCAGTCCTGAGCTGGTTCTAATAATTTTTCACTAGCGTGTCACAGGGAGTGTATTCTGGATTATACCCATCAACACCAGTGCCACTGCCGTGTGGTGTCCCACTAGGTTGTATACTATCTCCCATGCTTTTTGCAGGATACATGCCAACCCTGGGTGAAATAATCAGGCGCCATGGCCTGGTCTACCACTGCTATGCAGATGATACACAACTGTGTCTGACCTTTGCTCCAGGGGCTGAGGACCTGAAAACGGGTGGTCTTCTGTATGCCAAATGTCGGGATCCCGGCGCACAGTATACCGGCGCCGGAATCCCGACACCCGGCATACCGACAACTATTCTCCCTCGTGGGGGTCCACGACCCCCCTGGAGGGAGAATAAAATAGTGTGGCGCGCGTAGCGTGCCACCGTGCCCGCACCATGGCGAGCGCAGCGAGCCTGCAAGGGGCTCCTTTGCGCTCGCCACGCTGTCGGTATGCCGGCGGTCGGGCTCCCGGCGCCGGTATGCTGGGCGCCGGGAGCCCGAGCGCCGGCATACCGTACGACACCCCCTGAAAACAACCCTAAAGGACTGTCTAGCTGAGCTCCAGGAGAGGATGAGTGGCATTAGGCTGCGACTGATTCCTGATAAAGCAGAGATCCTTATGATAGGAGTTCACCATAAAGGACAAGACTATAACATAGCACAACCTAAGCTTAGTTTTCTTTTCTAAGCTTATTTCTCTGACGTCCTAGTGGATGCTGGGAACTCCGTAAGGACCATGGGGAATAGACGGGCTCCACAGGAGACTGGGCACTCTTAAAAGAAAGATTAGGTACTATATCTGGTGTGCACTGGCTCCTCCCTCTATGCCCCTCCTCCAGACCTCAGTTAGAATCTGTGCCCGGCCAGAGCTGGATGCTCCTAGTGGGCTCTCCTAAGCTCACTAGAAAAGAAAGTATTTGTTAGGTTTTTTATTTTCAGTGAGATCTGCTGGCAACAGACTCACTGCTACGTGGGACTTAGGGGAGAGAAGCAAACCTACCTGCTTGCAGCTAGCTTGTGCTTTTAGGCTACTGGACACCATTAGCTCCAGAGGGATCGAACACAGGGCCCGACCTCGATCGTCCGTTCCCGGAGCCACGCCGCCGTCCCCCTTGCAGAGCCAGAAGACGGAAGATAAAGATGAAAAACGGCGGCTGAAGACTCCTGTCTTCATTAAGGTAGCGCACAGCACTGCAGCTGTGCGCCATTGCTCCCATAGCACACCACACACTCCGGTCACTGTTGGGTGCAGGGCGCTGGGGTGGGGGGGCGCCCTGGGCAGCAATTAGTTTACCTTTTGGCACAAATAGCACATAATACAGTGTATAACACTGTATATGTGCAAAAACCCCCGCCATGAACATTATAAAAAGCGGGAGAAGCCCGCCGCTGAGGGGGCGGGGCTATCTTCCTCAGCACAGCCAGGGCCATTTTCTCTTCACAGCTCCGCTGGAAGGACGCTCCCCAGGCTCTCCCCTGCAGTATCCAGTACAACAAGGGTAAAAAAGAGAGGGGGGGCACATAAATTTAGGCGCAATTTGTGTTAATAAGCAGCTATTGGGAAAAATCACTCAGTACAGTGAAAATCCCTGTGTTATATAGCGCTGTGGTGTGTGCTGGCATACTCTCTCTCTGTCTCCCCAAAGGACTTTGTGGGGTCCTGTCCTCAGTCAGAGCAATCCCTGTGTGTGTGCGGTGTGTCGGTACGGCTGTGTCGAAATGTTTGATGAGGAAGGCTACGTGGAGACGGAGCAGGAGCCGATAAGTGTGATGTCGCCCCCTCCGACACCGGAGTGGGTGAATATGTGGAAGGTATTAACCGACAGTGTCAACTCTTTACATAAAAGGTTTGATGACGTAACAGCCTTGGGACAGCCGGCATCTCAGCCCGCACTTGCCCAGGCATCTCAGAGGCCATCAGGGGCTCAAAAACGCCCGCTAGCTCAGATGGCAGACACTGATGTCGACACGGAGTCTGACTCCAGCGTAGACGAGGATGAGACAAATGTACAGTCCACAAGGGCCATCCGATGCATGATTACGGCAATGAAAAATGTGTTGCACATTTCTGACATTAACCCGGTTACCACTAAAAAAGGGTATTATGTTTGGGGAGAAAAAGCAGCCAGTGACTTTTCCCCCATCTGATGAATTAAATAAATTGTGTGAAGAAGCGTGGTGTTCCCCTGATAAGAAACTAGTGATTTCTAAGAGGTTACTGATGGCGTACCCTTTCCCGCCAATGGATAGGTTACGCTGGGAGACATCCCCTAGGGTGGACAAGGCGCTCACACGATTATCTAAAAGGGTGGCACTGCCGTCTCAGGATACGGCCGCCCTAAAGGAGCCTGCAGATAGAAAGCAGGAGGCTATCCTGAAGTCTGTATATACACACTCAGGTACTACACTGAGACCTGCTATTGCTTCAGCATGGATGTGTAGTGCTGCAGCAGCATGGTCTGATACCCTGTCAGACAACATTGATACCCTCGACAGGGATGCTATTTTGCTAACCTTAGAGCATATAAAGGACGTCGTCTTGTATATGAGGGATGCACAGAGGGACATTTGCCGGCTGGCATCTAGAATTAATGCAATGTCCATTTCTGCCAGGAGAGTATTATGGACTCGGCAGTGGACAGGTGATGCTGATTCTAAAAGGCACATGGAGGTTTTGCCTTATAAGGGTGAGGAATTGTTTGGGGACGGTCTCTCAGACCTCGTATCCACAGCAACAGCTGGGAAGTCGACTTTTTTACCTCAGATTCCCTCACAGCCTAAGAAAGCACCGTATTATCAAGTACAGTCCTTTCGGCCTCAGAAAGGCAAGCGGGTCAGAGGCGCATCCTTTCTGCCCAGAGGCAGGGGTAGAGGAAAAAAGCTGCACCAGACAGCCAGTTCCCAGGAACAAAAATCCTCCCCTGCTTCCACTAAGTCCACCGCATGACGCTGGGGCTCCACAGGTGGAGCCAGGTGCGGTGGGGGCGCGTCTCCGGAACTTCAGCGACCAGTGTGTTCGCTCACAGGTGGATCTCTGGGTTCTACAAGTGGTATCTCAGGGATACATGCTGGAGTTCGAGGCGACTCCCCCTCGCCGTTACCTCAAATCAGCCTTGCCAGATGCTCCCAGGGAAAGGGAGGTAGTGCTGGCGGCTATTCACAAGCTGTACCTTCAGCAGGTGATAATCAAGGTTCCCCTCCTTCAACAGGGACGGGGTTACTATTCCACAATGTTTGTGGTACCGAAACCAGACGGTTCGGTGAGACCCATTCTAAATTTAAAATCCTTGAACACTTATGTAAGGAAGTTCAAGTTCAAAATGGAATCGCTCAGGGCGGTTATTGCAAGCCTGGAAGAGGGGGATTTTATGGTGTCGCTGGACATCAAGGACGCTTATCTGCATGTCCCCATTTACCCACCTCACCAGGAGTACCTCAGGTTTGTGGTACAGGACTGTCATTACCAATTCCAGACGTTGCCGTTTGGTCTGTCCACGGCACCGAGGGTATTTTCCAAGGTAATGGCCGAAATGATGATACTCCTATAAGGGCGAGGTCCAAGGAGCAGTTGTTAGTCAACGTAGCACTATCTCGGGAAGTGCTGCAACAGCACGGCTGTATTCTGAATATCCCAAAGTCGCAGCTGATTCCTGCGACGCGTCTGCTGTTCTTGGGCATGATTCTGGACACAGAACAGAAGAAGGTGTTTCTCCCGGTGGAGAAGGCCCAGGAATTGTCATCTCTGGTCAGGGACCTCCTGAAACCAAAACAGGTGTCGGTGCATCACTGCACGCGAGTCCTGGGAAAGATGGTAGCTTCTTACGAAGCAATTCCCTTCGGCAGGTTCCATGCAAGGATCTTTCAGTGGGATCTGTTAGACAAGTGGTCCGGATCGCATCTTCAGATGCATCGGCTGATCACCCTGTCCCTGAGGGCCAGGGTGTCTCTGCTGTGGTGGCTGCAGAGTGCTCATCTTCTCGAGGGCCGCAGATTCGGCATACAGGACTGGGTCCTGGTGACCACGGATGCAAGCCTCCGAGGTTGGGGGGCAGTCACTCGGGGAAGGAACTTCCAAGGACAGTGGTCAAGTCAGGAGACTTCCCTTCACATAAATATTCTGGAACTAAGGGCCATTTACAACGCCCTGAGTCAAGCAGAACCCCTGCTTCAAACCCAACCGGTGCTGATTCAGTCAGACAACATCACGGCGGTCGCCCATGTAAACCGACAGGGCGGCACAAGAAGCAGGATGGCGATGGCAGAAGCCACAAGGATTCTTCGATGGGCGGAGAATCACGTGCTAGCACTGTCAGCAGTGTTCATTCCGGGAGTGGACAACTGGGAAGCAGACTTCCTCAGCAGACACGACCTCCACCCGGGAGAGTGGGGACTTCATACAGAAGTCTTCACGCTGATTGTAAATCGTTGGGAACGGCCACCGGTAGACATGATGGCGTCCCGTCTCAACAAAAAGCTAAAAAAATATTGTGCCAGGTCAAGGGACCCTCAGGCGATAGCTGCGGACGCACTAGTGACACCGTGGGTGTACCAGTCGGTTTATGTGTTCCCTCCTCTTCCTCTCATACCCAAGGTACTGAGGATTGTAAGAAAGAGAGGAGTAAGAACTATACTCATCGTTCCGGATTGGCCATGAAGAACTTGGTACCCAGAACTACAAGAAATGATCTCAGAGGACCCATGGCCTCTGCCTCTCAGACAGGACCTGTTACAGCAGGGGCCCTGTCTGTTCCAAGACTTACCGCGGCTGCGTTTGACGGCATGGCAGTTGAACGCCGGATCCTAACGGAAAAGGGCATTCCAGATGAAGTGATTCCTACGCTGATAAAGGCTAGGAAAGACGTGACAGCACAACATTATCACCGTATATGGCGAAAATATGTTGCTTGGTGTGAGGCCAGGAAGGCGCCTACAGAGGAATTCCAGCTGGGTCGATTCCTGCACTTCCTACAGTCAGGAGTGACTATGGGCCTAAAATTAGGATCCATAAAGGTCCAGATTTCGGCCCTATCTATTTTCTTTCATAAAGAACTGGCTTCACTGCCTTAAGTTCAGACGTTTGTTAAGGGAGTGCTGCATATTCAGCCCCCTTTTGTGCCTCCAGTGGCACCTTGGGATCTTAACGTTGTGTTGGATTTCCTGAAATCCCACTGGTTTGAGCCACTTAAGACCGTGGAGCTAAAATATCTCACGTGGAAAGTGGTTATGCTATTGGCCTTAGCTTCGGCTAGGCGTGTGTCAGAATTGGCGGCTTTGTCGTGTAAAAGCCCTTATCTGATCTTCCATATGGACAGGGCAGAATTGAGGACTCGTCCCCAATTTCTCCCTAAGGTGGTATCAGCGTTTCATTTGAACCAACCTATTGTGGTGCCTGCGGCTACTAGGGACTTGGAGGACTCCAAGTTACTAGATGTAGTCAGGGCTTTGAAAATCTATGTAGCCAGGACGGCTGGAGTCAGGAAAACTGACTCGCTGTTTATCCTGCATGCGCCCAACAAGCTGGGTGCTCCTGCTTCAAAGCAAACTATTGCGCGCTGGATCTGTACCACGATTCAGCAAGCTTATTCTGCGGCAGGATTGCCGCATCCTAAATCAGTAATAGCCCATTCCACAAGGAAGGTGGGCTCTTCTTGGGCGGCTGCCCGAGGGGTCTCGGCTTTACAGCTTTGCCGAGCTGCTACTTGGTCGGGTTCAAACACATTTGCTAAGTTCTACAAGTTTGATACCCTGGCTGAGGAGGACCTTGCCTTTGCTCATTCGGTGCTGCAGAGTCATCCGCACTCTCCCGCCCGTTTGGGAGCTTTGGTATAATCCCCATGGTCCTTACGGAGTTCCCAGCATCCACTAGGACGTCAGAGAAAATAAGAATTTACTCACCGGTAATTCTATTTCTCGTAGTCCGTAGTGGATGCTGGGCGCCCGTCAGTGGCGTAACTAGAAATTTTTCTCCCCCAAGCCAAAAAATTCTTCGGCGCCCCCCCCCCCCATCCCCCATAATTGGCACTATTAAAGGGATAAATGTGCGCGCGCAGCAAAATAGGGGTGTGTGGCTTCGTTGGGATGGGTGTGGCTTCACATAAAGGGGCATGGCATTGCAGGAAAAGACTACGTTATACCTCAGTTTTCCAACCTGCACGCCCAGACGTTAGCCACCACTGGAAAGAAAAATAATCCTGATTCATGCCCCTTACATTATTTGTAATTTTTCCTCCTTATAGTGATGCCCAGTATACATTATGCCACATACTGCAATGGCCCTTAGACATTATGCCACACACAATAATGCACATGACACAATATGCACACACCGTAATGCCCCCGACACATTATGACAGGAATCGCAATGCCCGTTATACATTATGCTACACACTGCAATGCCCCTGATACATTATACCACATACCACAATGCCCGTGATATAGTATACAACACACCGTAATGCCTGACACATTATGACAGGAATCGCAATGCCCGTTATACATTATGCTACACACTGCAATGCCCCTGATACATTATACCACATACCACAATGCCCGTGATATAGTATACAACACACCGTAATGCCTGACACATACCGCAATGCCCGTTATACCCTATGCTACACACCGCAATGCCCGTTATACATTATGCCACACTGCAATGACCCTGAGACATTATACCACATACCACAATGCCCGTGATACAGTATGCCACACACCGTAATGCCTGTGACACATTATGATACACACCGCAATGTCCGTGATACATTATGCCACACACCGTAATGCCCATTACACATTAAGTCCTACAGTAAGGCTTCTAATTACTTTTAAATTACCTGCTCGTTGCCAGGGGTTTTCATGCTCAGGGTGTCATGCTCGATGCCAGGGGTTTCATGCACTGGGTGTCATGCTCGTTGCCAGGTGTTTCATGCACTGGGTGTCATGCTCGTTGCCAGGTGTTTCATGCACTGGGTGTCATGCTCGTTGCTAGGGGGTAGTGCTTGTTGCTAGGGCTGTGCTCCCAGTGCCACATATGTTCCCAGTGCCAGATATTACCCCACGGTGCCAGGTACTCACATGACCCCAGTGCACAATATAGCCCCCCCCCCTATGTGCCAGGTACACATATACCCCCCCAGTGCCACATATGCCCCCAGTGCCAGATATTCCCCCTCAGTGCCACATATGCCCCCAGTGCCAGATATCCCCCCCCCCAGTGCCACATATGCCCCCAGTGCCAGATATCCCCCCCCCAGTGCCAGCTATGCTCCCAGTGCCAGATTTCCCCCCCCCAGTGCCACATATGCCCCCAGTGCCAGATATTCCCCCCAGTGCCACAAATGCCCCCAGTGCCAGATATTGCCCCCAGTGCCACATATGCCCCAAGTGCCAGATATTACCCCCCCCAGTGCCAGATATGCTCCCAGTGCCAGATTCCCTCACCCCCCCAGTGCTACATATGCCCCCAGTGCCAGATATTCCCCCCCAGTGCCATATATGCCCCCGCCGCCGCTGCTGCTCCCCCGCTGGTTTGTGTTGGAGGGACACGGAGGGCACAGCGCGCGCCTCTCCTGTGTCCCTCCTGCATCATCTCCGGCGGCCGCGGGTCTAATAAACGATTGGCTCACGAACCAGCACTTCTTCTATTAGACCCGCGGCCGCCAGAGATGATGCAGGAGGGACACAGGAGAGGCGCACGCTATGCCCTCCGTGTCCCTCCAACACGTCAGGGTTAGTAGGAGCAGATTGACATGCGGACGCTCGTCCGCATGTCAATCTGTGCTAAATCAGTGGCGCCCTCGCAGCCCCTCGCCCCCAAGCCACCGCGAGGACTGCGGGGGCAGTAGTTACGCCACTGGCGCCCGTCCCAAGTGCGGAATTCTGCAATACATGTATATAGTTATTGCTTAACTAAAGGGTTATTGTTATGAGCCATCTGTTACTGAGGCTCAGTTGTTGTTCATACTGTTAACTGGGTATGGTTATCACAAGTTGTACAGTGTGATTGGTGTGGCTGTTATGAGTATTACCCTGGATTCCAAATCCTTTCCTAGTAATGTCAGCTCTTCCGGGCACAGTTTCCCTAACTGAGGTCTGGAGGAGGGGCATAGAGGGAGGAGCCAGTGCACACCAGATATAGTACCTAATCTTTCTTTTAAGAGTGCCCAGTCTCCTGCGGAGCCCATCTATTCCCCATGGTCCTTACGGAGTTCCCAGCATCCACTACGGACTACGAGAAATAGAATTACCGGTGAGTAAATTTTTATTTTTGTATCTTGTGTTCTTAAATGCAAATGTAAAGCACTTTGAGTCCTATTGGGAGAAATGTGCTAGATAAATAACATTGTTAGTTATCATTATTAAGGTACACTCTCCGCAAACAGACGTCATCCCTAAGGTCTTGTATTCAGAGTGCCTTGTCTGTATTCCAGGAGAACATTGAGCATTTGTCTTCACCTTGTACAGTTGTGTTGCTTGTGTATACCATCACCTTTGGAGCTTAGGGCCTAATTCAGACCTGATCACTGTGCTGCAAATTACACTGTCCTGCCATCAGTTAGTCGCCGCCCAGGGGGAGTGAAAATTCGCCGGTGCAAGTGTGCGATTGCATGTGTACACTGTGTAAAAATTCACCTCAGTCAGTGGACAGCTGCAAAACCGTTCGCATCACACTCACCATCGAATGTTTTTCCCAGTCTGTGCAGTGTTTGCTTAGCTCAATACTTACTCCTACAGTGCGATGAGAACAGATTGATCGGGTCCGGAGCTGACGTCACACACCCTCCCTGAAAACGCTTGGGAACGCCTGCGTTTTTCCTGACACTCCCAGAAAACGACCAGTTACCACCCACAAACGTCCCCTTCCTGTCAATCACCTTGCAAATGCGACAAAACTTTTCACACCATCCCGTCGCTGTTTGGCGACGCGCCTGCGCATTGCGGTGCAAACGCATGCACAGTAGTTTGATAATCGTCTGCTGTGCGAAAACGCACAGCAGCGATCAGGTCTTAATTGGGCCCTTATCTCTTCCACCAAAGCTTGCCATCTAAACAAGTTTTACTCAGTTGAATTTTAGTGCCAATAAGAAAGGTGAACTGCATAACATGTCCAATAACTAGACTCGCACATTCCCAGGAAATCCAGTCTTAATGGGGGTAATTCCAAGTTGATCGCAGCATCAAATTTGTTAGCAGTTGGGTAAAACCATGTGCACTGCAGGGGAGGCAGATATAACATTTGCAGACAGAGTTAGATTTGGGTGGGTTATTTTGTTTCTGTGCAGGGTAAATACTGGCTGCTTTATTTTTACACTGCAATTTAGATTTCAGTTTGAACACACCCCACCCAAATCTAATAGGCCCTACACACTGGCCGATTTGTTTGAAAGATATGAACGATCTCGTCCATATTTGCCTGCACTTCAATGGAGCCGCGTGACGGGGGGAGTGCCCCGTCACTGCCCCCCCCGCCGCCGGGTCGCTCGTCGGCCGTATCCGCCGTCGGGCAGCTCGGCGGCGGATCGGCAAGTGTGTAGGGCCCATAATTCTCTCTGCACATGTTGTATCTGCCACACCTGCAGTGCAAATGTTTTGCCCAACTGCTAACAAATTTGCTGCTGCGATCAACTCGGAATTACCCCAAATGATGGTACATGTAGTATAAGGGAAATAATAAATCACCTGTCTCAGATTGTTGGTCAGATTGCGTATTTATTGTTTTATAGGCCCTACACACTGGGCGATATTACTGAAAGATATGATCAATCTCGGTCATTAATGAAGGAGATACCGTTCATACCTTTCAGTGTGGAGGCACCAGCGATGAACGATGTGCGGCTCCGCGCTCGTTCATCGTTGGTGCCCCGTCGCTTGTGCATGCAGGCCAATATGGATGATCTCGTCCATATTTGCATGCACTGCTATGGAGCCGGGTGACGGGTGGGAGTGAAGAAACTTCACTCCCCCCTGTCACTGCCCCCCCCGCCACCCGTCGGCCGTATCTGCCATCGGACAGCTCGGCGACGGATTGCATAGTGGAGGTCATTCCGACCCGATCGCTTGCTGCAGTTTATCACAGCACAGCGATCAGGTCGGAACTGCGCCGAAGGCCGTCGTTCCCTAGCGATCGCCTCTGCCTGATTGACAGGCAGAGGCGGTCGCTGGGTGGGAGGGGGCGGCACGGCGGCATTTGGCCACCGTTATGGGGGCGCGGTCCGGCCAATGCAGGCGTGGCCGGACCGTGCGGGGAGCGGGCCGCAGCCGTTGCGACCAGGGGCAGCGACGATAAACTCCCGGCCAGCCGCAGGAACTGCGCTGGCCGGGAGTTACTCCACAAGTACAAAAGCATCGCCGCTGTGCGATGCTTTCGTACTTGTGCAGGGGGGGGGGGGCGGACAGACATGCGGGGCGGACTATTCCTGTGCCGGGCGTCCCCCCGCATGTCTGGGAACATGATCGTAGCTGTGCTGAATTTAGCACAGCTACGATCAAATCGGAATGACCCCCCATGTGTAGGGCCCTTTAGGTGCAGTGCATTGCGTTGAATTAGTATTCCAAAAAAACAAACTTCAGTACAGAGAACAGCCCTACATAAGTCAATTTTATGCATACCGTTTCTAGTTTTGTTTTCACTAAATGGAATTCATCTTCTTAAACCCTGAGGTATTAAACAGATTAGCAATAAACACCTGACTCACAATACATTCATGTTTAGTTTTGCCATTTTCTCTAACGTCCTAAGTGGATGCTGGGGACTCCGTCAGGACCATGGGGAATAGCGGCTCCGCAGGAGACAGGGCACAAAAATAAAGCTTTAGGATCAGGTGGTGTGTACTGGCTCCTCCCCCTATGACCCTCCTCCAAGCCTCAGTTAGGTTTTTGTGCCCGTCCGAGCAGGGTGCAATCTAGGTGGCTCTCTTAAGGAGCTGCTTAGAAAAAGTTTTTAGGTTTCTTATTTTCAGTGAGTCCTGCTGGCAACAGGCTCACTGCATCGAGGGACTTAGGGGAGAGAAGTTCAACTCACCTGCGTGCAGGATGGATTGGCTTCTTAGGCTACTGGACACCATTAGCTCCAGAGGGAGTCGGAACACAGGTCTCACCCTGGGGTTCGTCCCGGAGCCGCGCCGCCGACCCCCCTTGCAGATGCTGAAGATTGAAGGTCCAGAAACCGGCGGCAGAAGGCTTTTCAGTCTTCATGAAGGTAGCGCACTGCACTGCAGCTGTGCGCCATTGTTGTCACACACTTCACACCAACGGTCACGGAGGGTGCAGGGCGTTGCTGGGGGCGCCCTGGGCAGCAATGTATAATACCTTATTCTGGCTAAAAATACATCATATATAGCCCCTGGAGGCTATATGGATGTATTTAACCCCTGCCAGGTCTCAGAAAAACGGGAGAAGAAGCCCGCCGAAAAGGGGGCGGGGCCTATTCTCCTCAGCACACAGCGCCATTTTCCCTCACAGAAAGGCTGGTGGGGAGGCTCCCAGGCTCTCCCCTGCACTGCACTACAGAAACAGGGTTAAAACAGAGAGGGGGGGCACTTATTTGGCGATATGTATATATATATTAAAATGCTATAAGGGAAAAACACTTATATAAAGGTTGTCCCTGTATAATATAGCGTTTTTGGTGTGTGCTGGCAAACTCTCCCTCTGTCTCCCCAAAGGGCTAGTGGGGTCCTGTCCTCTATCAGAGCATTCCCTGTGTGTGTGCTGTGTGTCGGTACTTGTGTGTCGACATGTATGAGGACGATGTTGGTGAGGAGGCGGAGCAATTGCCGGTAATGGTGATGTCACTCTCTAGGGAGTCGACACCGGAATGGATGGCTTATTTAAGGAATTACGTGATAATGTCAACACGCTGCAAGGTCGGTTGACGACATGAGACGGCCGGCAAACCAATTAGTACCTGTCCAGGCGTCTAAAACACCGTCAGGGGCGTTAAAACGTCCTTTTACCTCAGTCGGTCGACACAGACACGGACACTGACTCCAGTGTCGACGGTGAAAAAACAAACGTATTTTCCTTTAGGGCCACACGTTACTTGTTAAGGGCAATGAAGGAGATGTTACATATTTCTGATACTACAAGTACCACAAAAAAGGGTATTATGTGGAGTGTGAAAAAACTACATGTGGTTTTTCCTGAATCAGATAAATTAAATGAAGTGTGTGATGATGCGTGGGTTTCCCCCGATAGAAAATTATTGGCGGTATACCTTTTCCCGCCAGAAGTTATGGCGCGTTGGGAAACACACCTTAGGGTGGATAAGGCGCTCACACGCTTATAAAAACAAGTGGCGTTACCGTCTCCAGATACGGACGCCCTCAAGGAGCCAACTGATAGGAGGTTGGAAAATATCCTAAAAAGTATATACACACATACTGGTGTTATACTGCGACCAGCGATCGCCTCAGCCTGGATGGGCAGCGCTGGGGTGGCTTGGTCGGATTCCCTGACTGGAAATATTGATACCCTTGACAGGGACAGTATTTTATTGACTATAGAGCATTTAAAAGATGCATTTCTATATATGCGAAACTCTGGCATCAAGAGTAAGTGCGATGTCCATATCTGCCAGACGATGTTTCTGGACACGACAGTGGTCAGGTGATGCAGATTCCAAACGGCACATGGAAGTATTGCCGTATAAAGGGGAGGAGTTATTTGGGGTCGGTCCATCGGACCTGGTGGCCACGGCAACAGCTAGAAAATCCACCTTTTTTACCCCAAGTCACATCTCAGCAAAAAAAGACATTGGCCCTCATTCCGAGTTGATCGGTCGCAAGGCGAATTTAGCAGAGTTACACACGCTAAGCCGCCGCCTACTGGGAGTGAATCTTAGCTTCTTAAAATTGCGACCGATGTATTCGCAATATTGCGATTACTAACTACTTAGCAGTTTCAGAGTAGCTTCAGACTTACTCTGCCTGTGCGATCAGTTCAGTGCTTGTCGTTCCTGGTTGACGTCACAAACACACCCAGCGTTCGCCCAGGCACTCCCACCGTTTCTCCGGCCACTCCTGCGTTTTTTACGGAAACGGTAGCGTTTTCAGCCACACGCCCCTGAAACGCCGTGTTTCCGCCCAGTAACACCCATTTCCTGTCAATCACATTACGATCGCCGGAGCGATGAAAAAGCCGTGAGTAAAATTACTTTCTACATAGCAAAGTTACTTGGCGCAGTCGCAGTGCGAACATTGCGCATGCGTACTAAGCGGATTTTCATTGCGATGCGATGAAAAATACTGAGCGAACAACTCGGAATGAGGGCCATAGTCTTTTCAGCCTCAGTCCTTTCGTCCCCATAATATCTGCCCAGGGATAGAGGTAAGGGAAGAAGACTGCAGCAGGCAGCCCATTCCCAGGAACAGAAGCCTTCCACCGCTTCTGCCAAGTCCTCAGCATGACGCTGGGGCCGTACAAACAGGTGCGGTGGGGGGTCGTCTCAAGAGTTTCAGCACGCAGTGGGCTCACTCGCAAGTGGACCCCTGGATCCTACAAGTAGTATCCCAGGGGTGCAGATTGGAAATTCGAGACGTCTCCCCCTCGCAGGTTCCTGAAGTTTGCTTTACCAACGTCTACCTCCGACAGGGAGGCAGTATTGGAAACAATTCACAAGCTGTATTCCCAGCAGGTGATAATCAAAGTACCCCTCCTACAACAAGTAAAGGGGTATTATTCCACACTATATTGTGGTACTGAAGCCAGACGGCTCGGTGAGACCTATTCTAAATGGAGTCACTCAGAGCAGTGATAGCGAACCAGGAAGAAGGGGACTATATGGTGTCCCTGGACATCAAGGATGCTTACCTCCATGTCCAAATTTGCCCTTCTCACAAAGGGTACCTCAGGTTCGTGGTACAAAACTGTCACTATCAGTTTCAGACGCTGCCGTTTGGATTGTCCACGGCACCCCGGGTCTTTACCAAGGTAATGGCCGAAATGATGATTCTTCTTCAAAGAAAAGGCGTCTTAATTATCCCTTACTTGGACGATCTCCTGATAAGGGCAAGGTCCAGAGAACAGTTGGAGGTCGGAGTAGCACTATCTCAAGTAGTTCTACGACAGCACGGGTGGATTCTAAATATTCCAAAATCGCAGCTGTCTCCGACGACACGTCTGCTGTCCCTAGGGATGATTCTGGACACAGTCCAGAAAAAGGTGTTTCTCCCGGAGGAGAAAGCCAGGGAGTTATCCGAGCTAGTCAGGAACCTCCAAAAACCAGGAAAAGTGTCAGTGCATCATTGCACAAGGGTCCTGGGAAAAATGGTGGCTTCTTACGAAGCGATTCCATTCGGCAGATTTCACGCAAGAACTTTTCAGTGGGATCTGCTGGACAAATGGTCCGGATCGCATCTTCAGATGCATCAGCGGATAACCCTGTCTCCAAGGACAAGGGTGTCTCTTCTGTGGTGGCTGCAGAGTGCTCATCTACTAAAGTGCCACAGTTATGCATTCAGGACTGGGTCCTGGTGACCACGGATTCCAGCTTGAAAGGCTGGGGAGCAGTCACACAGGAAAAAAAATTTCCAGGGAGTGTGATCAAGTCTGGGGACTTCTCTCCGCATAAATATACTGGAGCTAAGAGCAATTTACAATGCTCTAAGCTTAGCAAGACCTCTGCTTCAAGGTCAGCCGGTATTGATCCAGTGGGACAACATCACGGCAGTCGCCCACGTAAACAGACAGGGCGGCACAAGAAGCAGGAGGACAATGGCAGAAACTGCAAGGATTCTTCGCTGGGCGGAAAATCATGTGATAGCACTGTCAGCAGTTTTCATTCCGGGAGTGGACAACTGGGAAGCAGACTTCCTCAGCACGACCTCCACCCGGGAGAGTGGGGACTTCATCGAGAAGTTGTTTCCACATGATTGTGCACCGTTGGGAAAGACCAAAGGTGGACATGATGGCGTCCCGCCTGAACAAAAAACTGGACAGGTATTGCGCCAGGTCAAGAGACCCTCAGGAAATAGCTGTGGACGTTCTGGTAACACCATGGGTGTACCAGTCGGTGTATGTGTTCCCTCCTCTGCTTCTCATACCAAAGGTACTGAGAATTATAAGACGTAGAGGAGTAAGAACTATACTCGTGGCTCCGGATGGGCCAAGAAGGACTTGGTACCCGGAACTTCATGAGATGCTCACAGAGGACGCAGGGCCTCTGCCGATAAGAAGGGACTTGCTTCAGCAAGTACCATGTCTGTTCCAAGACTTACCGCGGGTGCGTTTGACGGCATGGCGGCTGAACGCCGGATCCTAAGGGAAAAAAGGCATTCCGGAAGAGGTCATTCCTACCCTGGTCAAAGCCAGGAAGGAGGTGACCGCACAACATTATCACCACATGTGGCGAAAATATGTTGCGTGGTGTGAGGCCAGGAAGGCCCCACGAAGAAATTTCAACTCGGTCGATTCCTGCATTTCCTGCAAACAGGAGTGTCTATGGGCCTCAAATCGGGGTCCATTAAGGTTCAAATTTCGGCCCTGTCGATTTTCTTCCAGAAAGAATTGGCTTCAGTTCCTGAAGTCCAGAAATTTGACAAGGGAGTACTGCATATACAACCCCCTTTTGTGCCTCCAGTGGCACTGTGTGATCTCAACGTAGTCCTGGGATTCCTCAAATCACGTTGGTTTAAACCGCTCAAATCTGTGGATTTGAAATATCTCACATGGAAAGTGACCATGATGTTGGCCCTGGCCTCGGCCAGGCGAGTGTCAGAATTGGCGGCTTTGTCTCATAAAAGCCCATATCTGATTGTCCATTCGGACAGGGCAGAGCTGCGGACTCGTCCCCAGTTTCTCCCTAAGGTGGTGTCAGCGTTTCATCTGAACCAGCTTATTGTGGTACCTGCGGCTACTAGAGACTTGGAGGACTCCAAGTTGCTAGATGTTGTCAGGGCCCTGAAAATATAGATTTCCAGGACGGCTGGAGTCAGGAAAACTGACTTGCTGTTATCCTGTATGCACCCAAAAAACTGGGTGCTCTTGCTTCTAAGCAGACGATTGCTAGTTGAATGTGTAGTACAATTCAGCTTGCACATTCTGTGGCAGGACTGCCACAGCCAAAATAATAAGAATTTACTTACCGATAATTCTATTTCTCGGAGTCCGTAGTGGATGCTGGGGTTCCTGAAAGGACCATGGGGAATAGCGGCTCCGCAGGAGACAGGGCACAAAAGTAAAGCTTTCCGATCAGGTGGTGTGCACTGGCTCCTCCCCCTATGACCCTCCTCCAAGCCAGTTAGGTACTGTGCCCGGACGAGCGTACACAATAAGGGAGGAATTTTGAATCCCGGGTAAGACTCATACCAGCCACACCAATCACACCGTACAACTTGTGATCTAAACCCAGTTAACAGTATGATAACAGCGGAGCCTCTGAAAAGATGGCTCACAACAATAATAACCCGATTTTTGTAACTATGTACAAGTATTGCAGATAATCCGCACTTGGGATGGGCGCCCAGCATCCACTACGGACTCCGAGAAATAGAATTATCGGTAAGTAAATTCTTATTTTCTCTATCGTCCTAGTGGATGCTGGGGTTCCTGAAAGGACCATGGGGATTATACCAAAGCTCCCAAACGGGCGGGAGAGTGCGGATGACTCTGCAGCACCGAATGAGAGAACTCCAGGTCCTCCTTAGCCAGGGTATCAAATTTGTAGAATTTAGCAAACGTGTTTGCCCCTGACCAAGTAGCTGCTCGGCAAAGTTGTAAAGCCGAGACCCCTCGGGCAGCCGCCCAAGATGAGCCCACCTTCCTTGTGGAATGGGCCTTTACATATTTTGGCTGTGGCAGGCCTGCCACAGAATGTGCAAGCTGAATTGTATTACACATCCAACTAGCAATAGTCTGCTTAGAAGCAAGAGCACCCAGTTTGTTGGGTGCATACAGGATAACAGCAAGTCAGTTTTCCTGACTCCAGCCGTCCTGGAACATATTTTCAGGGCCCTGACAACATCTAGCAACTTGGAGTCCTCCAAGTCCCTAGTAGGTGCAAGGCACCACAATAAGCTGGTTCAGGTGAAACACTGACACCACCTTAGGGAGAGAACTGGGGACGAGTCCGCAGCTCTGCCCTGTCCGAATGGACAAACAGATATGGGCTTTTTTGAGAAAAAACCACCAATTTGACACTCGCCTGGTCCAGGCCAGGGCCAAGAGCATGGTCACTCTTCATGTGAGATGCTTCAAATCCACAGATTTGACTGGTTGTAAACCAATGTGATTTGAGGAATCCCAGAACTACGTTGAGATCCCACAGTGCCACTGGAGGCACAAAAGGGGGTTGTATATGCAATACTCCCTTGACAAACTTCTGGACTTCAGGAACTGAAGCCAATTCTTTCTGGAAGAAAATCGACAGGGCCGAAATTTGAACCTTAATGGACCCCAATTTGAGGCCCATAGACACTCCTGTTTGCAGGAAATGCAGGAAACGACCGAGTTGAAATTTCTTTGTGGGGCCTTCCTGGCCTCACACCACGCAACATATTTTCGCCACATTTGGTGATAATGTTGTGCGGTCACCTCCTTTCTGGCTTTGACCAGGGTAGGAATGACCTCTTCCGGAATGCCTTTTTCCCTTAGGATCCGGCTTTCCACCGCCATGCCGACAAACGCAGCTGCGGTAAGTCTTGGAACAGACATGGTACTTGCTGAAGCAAGTCCCTTCTTAGCGGCAGAGGCCATAAGACCTCTGTAAGCATCTCTTGAAGTTCCGGGTACCAAGTCCTTCTTGGCCAATCCGGAGCCATGAGTATAGTTCTTACTCCTCTACGTCTTATAATTCTCAGCACCTTAGGTATGAGAAGCAGAGGAGGGAACACATACACCGACTGGTACACCCACGGTGTTACCAGAACGTCCACAGCTATTGCCTGAGGGTCTCTTGACCTGGCGCAATACCTGTCCCGTTTTTTGTTCAGACGGGACGCCATCATGTCCACCTTTGGTATTTCCCAACGGTTTACAATCATGTGGAAAAAACTTCCCGATGAAGTTTCCACTCTCCCGGGTGGAGGTCGTGCCTGCTGAGGAAGTCTGCTTCCCAGTTTCCATTCCCGGGATGAAACACTGCTGACAGTGCTATCACATGATTTTCCGCCCAGCGAAAAGTCCTTGCAGTTTTTGCCATTGCCCTCCTGCTCCTTGTGTCGCCCTGTCTGTTTACGTGGGCGACTGCCGTGATGTTTTTCCCACTGGATCAATACCGGCTGACCTTGAAGCAGAGGTCTTGCTAAGCTTAGAGCATTATAAATTTACCCTTAGCTCCAGTATATTTATGTGGAGAAAAGTCTCCAGACTTGATCACACTCCCTGGAAATTTTTTCCTTGTGTGACTGCTCCCCAGCCTCTCGGGCTGGGCTCCGTGGTCACCAGCATCCAATCCTGAATGCCGAATCTGCGGCCCTCTAGAAGATGAGCACTCTATAACCACCACAGGAGAGACACCCTTGTCCTTGGATATAGGGTTATCCGCTGATGCATCTGAAGATGCGATCCGGACCATTTGTCCAGCAGATCCCACTGAAAAGTTCTTGCGTGAAATCTGCCGAATGGAATTGCTTCGTAGGAAGCCACCATTTTTACCAGGACCCTTGTGCAATGATGCACTGTTTTTAGGAGGTTCCTGACTAGCTCGGATAACTCCCTGGCTTTCTCTTCCGGGAGAAACACCTTTTTCTGGACTGTGTCCAGAATCATCCCTAGGCACAGCAGACGTGTCGTCGGGATCAGCTGCGATTTTGGAATATTTAGAATCCACCCGTGCTGTTGTAGCAGTATCCGAGATAGTGCTACTCCGACCTCCAACTGTTCCCTGGACTATGCCCTTATCAGGAGATCGTCCAAGTAAGGGATAATTAAGACGCCTTTTCTTCGAAGAAGAATCATCATTTCGGCCATTACCTTGGTAAAGACCCGGGGTGCCGTGGACAATCCAAACGGCAGCGTCTGAAACTGATAGTGACAGTTCTGCACCACGAACCTGAGGTACCCTTTGTGAGAAGGGCAAATTTGGGACATAGAGGTAAGCATCCCTGATGTCCCGGGACACTATATAGTCCCCTTCTTCCTGGTTCGTTATCACTGCTCTGAGTGACTCCATCTTGATTTGAACCTTTGTAAGTGTTCAAAAAAAAATTTTTAGAATAAGTCTCACCTAGCCTTCTGGCTTCAGTACCACAATATAGTGTGGAATAATACCCCTTTTCTTGTAGTAGGAGGGGTAATTTAATTATCACCTGCTGGGAATACAGCTTGTGAATTTTTTCCCATACTGCCTCCTTGTCGGAGGGAGACCTTGGTAAAGCAGACTTCAGGAGCCTGCGAAGGGGAAACGTCTCGACATTCCAATCTGTACCCCCGGGATACTACTTGTAGGATCCAGGGGTCCTGTACGGTCTCAGCGCCATGCTGAGAACTTGTCAGAAGCGGTGGAACGCTTCTGTTCCTGGGAATGGGCTGCCTGCTGCAGTCTTCTTCCCTTTCCTCTATCCCTGGGCAGATATGATCTTATAGGGACGAGAGGACTGAGGCTGAAAAGACGGTGTCTTTTTCTGCAGAGATGTGACTTAGGGTAAAAAACGGTGGATTTTCCAGCAGTTGCCGTGGCCACCAGGTCCGATGGACCGACCCCAAATAACTCCTCTTCCTTTATACGGCAATACACCTTTGTGCCGTTTGGAATCTGCATCACCTGACCACTGTCGTGTCCATAACATCTTCTGGCAGTTATGGACATCGCATTTACTCATGATGCCAGAGTGCAAATATCCCTCTGTGCATCTCGCATATATAGAAATGCATCCTTTAAATGCTCTATAGTCAATAAAATACTGTCCCTGTCAAGGGTATCAATATTTTTAGTCAGGGAATCCGACCAAGCCACCCCAGCTCTGCACATCCAGGCTGAGGCGATCGCTGGTCGCAGTATAACACCAGTATGTGTGTATATACTTTTTATGATATTTTCCAGCCTCCTGTCAGCTGGTCCTTGAGGACGGCCCTATCTATAGACGGTACCGCCACTTGTTTTGATAAGCGTGTGAGCGCCTTATCCACCTTAAGGGGTGTTTCCCAACGCGCCCTAACTTCTGGCGGGAAAGGGTATACCGCCCATAATTTTCTATCGGGGGGAACCCACGCATCATCACACACTTTATTTAATTTATCTGATTCAGGAAAAACTATGGTAGTTTTTTCACATCCCACATAATACCCTCTTTTGTGGTACTTGTAGTATCAGAAATATGTAACACCTCCTTCATTGCCTTTAACGTGTGGCCCTAATAAGGAATACGTTTGTTTATTCACCGTCGACACTGGATTCAGTGTCCCTGTCTGTGTCTGTGTCGACCGACTAAAGTAAACGGGCGTTTTAAAACCCCTGACGGTGTTTTTGAGACGTCTGGACCGGTACTAATTGTTTGTCGGCCGTCTCATGTCGTCAACCGACCTTGCAGCGTGTTGACATTATCACGTAATTTCCTAAATAAGCCATCCATTCCGGTGTCGACTCCCTAGAGAGTGACATCACCATTACAGGCAATTGCTCCGCCTCCTCACCAACATCGTCCTCCTACATGTCGACACACACGTACCGACACACAGCACACACACAGGGAATGCTCTGATAGAGGACAGGACCCACTAGCCCTTTGGAGAGACAGAGGGAGAGTTTGCCAGCACACACCAAAAACGCTATAATTATATAGGGACAACCTTATATAAGTGTTTTCCCTTATAGCATCTTAATATATAAGCATATCGCCAAATTAGTGCCCCCCCTCTCTGTTTTAACCCTGTTTCTGTAGTGCAGTGCAGGGGAGAGCCTGGGAGCCTTCCCTCCAGCCTTTCTGTGAGGGAAAATGGCGCTGTGTGCTGAGGAGATAGGCCCCGCCCCTTTTTCGGCGGCCTCGTCTCCCGCTCTTAACGGATTCTGGCAGGGGTTAAATATCTCCATATAGCCTCCGGAGGCTATATGTGAGGTATTTTTAGCCAAAATAGGTATTCATTTGCCTCCCAGGGCGCCCCCCTCCCAGCGCCCTGCACCCTCAGTGACTGCCGTGTGAAGTGTGCTGAGAGGAAAATGGCGCACAGCTGCAGTGCTGTGCGCTACCTTTAGAAGACTGAGGAGTCTTCTGCCGCCGATTCTGGACCTCTTCTTACTTCAGCATCTGCAAGGGGGCCGGCGGCAAGGCTCCGGTGACCATCCAGGCTGTACCTGTGATCGTCCCTCTGGAGCTGATGTCCAGTAGCCAAGAAGCCAATCCATCCTGCACGCAGGTGAGTTCACTTCTTCTCCCCTAAGTCCCTCGTTGCAGTGATCCTGTTGCCAGCAGGACTCACTGTAAAATAAAAAACCTAAGCTAAACTTTTCTAAGCAGCTCTTTAGGAGAGCCACCTAGATTGCACCCTTCTCGGCCGGGCACAAAAATCTAACTGGCTTGGAGGAGGGTCATAGGGGGAGGAGCCAGTGCACACCACCTGATCGGAAAGCTTTACTTTTGTGCCCTGTCTCCTGCGGAGCCGCTATTCCCCATGGTCCTTTCAGGAACCCCAGCATCCACTAGGACGATAGAGAAATATAAATGCCCATTCCACAAGGAAGGTGGGCTCATCTTGGGCGACTGCCCGAGGGGTCTCGGCTTTACAACTTTGCCGAGCTGCTACTTGGTCAGGGGCACACCCTGGCTGAGGAGGACCTGGAGTTCTCTCACTCGGTGCTGCAGAGTCATCCGCACTCTCCCGCCCGTTTGGGAGCTTTGGTATAATCCCCATGGTCCTGACGGAGTCCCCAGCATCCACTTAGGACGTCAGAGAAAATAAGATTTTACTTACCGATAAATCTATTTCTCGTAGTCCGTAGTGGATGCTGGGCGCCCATCCCAAGTGCGGATTGTCTGCAATACTTGTACATAGTTATTGTTACAAAAAAATCGGGTTGTTATTGTTGTGAGCCGTCTGTTCAGAGGCTCCTACGTTTGTCATACTGTTAACTGGGTTTAGATCACAAGTTATACGGTGTGATTGGTGTGGCTGGTATGAGTCTTACCCGGGATTCAATATCCTTCCTTATTGTGTACGCTCGTCCGGGCACAGTATCCTAACTGAGGCTTGGAGGAGGGTTATAGGGGGAGGAGCCAGTACACACCACCTGATCCTAAAGCTTTAGTTTTGTGCCCTGTCTCCTGCGGAGCCGCTAATCCCCATGGTCCTGACGGAGTCCCCAGCATCCACTACGGACTACGAGAAATAGATTTATCGGTAAGTAAAATCTTATTTTAAGATGTGCCGTGGTCCCGGACCTCTCCGGAGACCACGGCAGGGAGGACAGCCCCCCAGCGCGCTCAGCAGTGTGTGCGCGCCGGGGGAGAGAAGGCAGCCGCTGACCGCCGGAGTCCGGGAGCTCCGCTCCCGGCAGCGGTCGGTGAAGCCCCGGGCGCACTGGAGTGTGCGCGCCGGGGAGAAGGGTGAGCGCTGCGGCTGGGAGCTCGGCTCCCGCTGCAGTGCTCTCTGTAAGAGCCGCCGCTGGGGGCCGGGAGCTCTGCTCCCGGCGCCTCAGCCCAGCACGGGTGGCCAGCCGCAGCAGCCGGGACGGACGTCCCGGGCTGCTGGGCGGCGAGGGGGGTGCGCCGCAGCCCGGCTCCCCGCCGGACGCTGCGGCGAGGCTACCAGACAGGCGCCGCTCATGGGGGACCGGGCTAGCCAGCTCCCTAGCGGCGGGGGTGCAAATAGGCTGCCGAGCAGGATGGTGAGCGCTGGGGTCCGGGAGCTACGCTCCCGGCGCCTCAGCGCTGAAACAAGCCAGAGTCACGGCGGCCGGGACAAGTGTCCCGGGCCGCCGGGCTTCGGTACAGGGGGGTGCGCCGCTTTGTGCGGCGAGGCCACTGAGTAGTGCCACGCTGGGGGGACAGGGAGAGTCAGCTCCCTGGACCCCAGAGGCAGGAAGGCAGGCTGGAGGATGGGGGAAGCCAGCCCCATACCTCCAGCACTGAGAGAGCCCTAGCAGCCAGGCTGCAGGGCTAGTACAGTATTCCACAAACCAGACATTGTGTAAAATAATAGGAAGTACAGTGTGTTGTAAGGCACTGCAGTGCCTAGGTATGTGGAGCCTGTGCAGGCTCAGAGTGTATTTAAATGTATAAACATGTACAGTGTGATTTAAATGTAATGTATTTAAAGGTAAATTGCACTTACTTGGTTGTGTGTCCCAGGAGGGGGGAATCCATGGCTGTGCAGGCTGATGGATTCTCCCAGACCTTTTCCCCAAAAACGGAATGCTTTCCCATCCAGCCTCACATTTCCAAGGGGCACAGGGAGAAAGAGAAGCAGCTCAGCTATGAAACGGGCTGAGTGGTTTCTTGGAGCTCCATGGAGATCGGCCGTGGTGGACTAGAGACCTGGACCGGGGAGCCAGGCTGCCCAGCTCTGGAGCCCGAATCCAGGCTGCAGGCAGTGAGCTGGGTCCCGGGCAGGTTTCTGGAGGTCAGATTTAGGAGGGAAAACTTCCCCCAGCCAGACTGAACGGCACCGGGGAGTATCCTGACTCTCCCAGATGGGAGAGTCAAAGGAGACCGACCACTCCCCACTGTCCATAGGGAACAATGTTAGCTGTGCATGAGACCAGAGCATGCACAGCTCATGGTTAAACATTGATTGGTTGTGCACCACAGGGCGGGCTTACCCCCTGTGGTAAGGGGTCTTGGAGAGGGATAAAAGAAGGGCAGCTGGCCCATAGGAGGTGTATTATTCCATCTTATTCTGCTGAAAACATCTGATTGTATGCTGTTACCCCTAGCAATAGGGAGGAGCCTTTTTAAAGGTTATTTGAGCAATAAACATCTTTGCCTCAAGAAGACTGCTTCATCTTGTGACCAACAGGGTTAGGCCAAACCTAGCCCCGTCCTCCGGCTGTCCAGGGAAGTACCTAGCGTCTCCAAGCTCCGCCTTCCGCCAGCTACCGGTAGAGGCCTAGCAAGTGGCTAGTGGGGATTCGTCAACACCACACAGGTGTGGTAAGGCAGTGCGTCGGGTCGGCACATACAGAGCAGAACCGTGGTTCCAAACGCCACGGCAGGTTAGGAGTTTGGTGGTGGCAGCGAGAACCCGCCCACAGCGCAGTGGGTGGAGTCAGTAACAGGCGGTTACTGATGGTAAGCGGGAATCCCCTATGTGGTCAGGCCTCGTGCGGCTTGACCTTCCAGTCTGTGCGCAGTCAACGGGACGCGAAAGCGGCGAGTGCTTTCGTACGGTACCGTCCTGTCACAGAAATTGGTGGCATAGTGGTGGGATATTCCCAGGCGGCTTTTCATCACCCGATTGGAGAAGCCGAGTTACTCAGGAGAGGAGTTACTGCAGCGCAGGAGAACGCACAAGATGGCGGAATTCAGCGGAATGTCCAAGGAGGATCTGGAGATCGTATGCCAGGGGAAGGGTGTGGATATCCCTTCCAACGCGTCCAGAAGCGTCATGAAGGCGGCGCTCAGGAGCGTGGAGGAGTCTCATCGGGCGGAGGTGGAAAGCACTGACGGCGTCAGCATCGCAGAGGACGGCCCACCAGTGGACCTTCGTAAGGAACCGGTGAGAACCACAAGCCCCGCCCTCTCTCACAGCAGCAATGTTTCCCAGCAATCCCTAGCAGGGCCAGGATCCCAATGTCCCAGGGGGGGCGGCCCGGATACCCTAGCAGATCGGCTAGCGGAATTGGGGGAAAGGGCAACGGAGCAAGAACGCATGCTTGTCATCCGGATGTGGCATGCGGAGCGGGCGTCACCAGCCGTGGTACCCCGGGAGCCGTTGTCAGCTGTTGTACACAGATCAGGACGAGTTCAGTTTGCCAAGTTTGCAGACAGTGACGGGGACATTGATGGACATTTGCAAGTCTTTGAGAGGACTTGTAAACTACACGATCTACCCAAGTCGGAGTGGGTGAGACACCTTGTGCCCACTCTGCATGGAGAGGCCTTGGAGGCCTATCGAGGAGTGGCGACGGAGGACTGTGGGAACTACGACGAAGTCGCGAAGGCCCTCCTCCAGCGATTCTTCATCACTCCAGAGTCTTACAGGAAGAAGTTCAGAGACTTGCCCAAGAATCCTAGCAGCACCCATGAGCAGTTCGCCACCCAGCTGCGGCAGTACGTGGTGAAGTGGGTGAAGGATTCGGAAGCCACTACATGGGACGCACTGATCGACCTGATCTGCAGGGAGCAGTTCTACCGCAGGTGCGCCCAAGAAGTGAAGGAGTGGGTGCTAGATCAGGAGCCACCCAGCTTAAAAATGGTTGCCCAATTAGCCGACAAATATGTGGCAATTCGGCCACGGGGGCAGAAGCGCCCCGCCAGCAGCCAGCTCCAACAGACTGTACCACCAAGGGGACCACCCTCTTCAGCTCATCACCCCCAAAGACAAGCATCTTCCAACCCGGGTGCTCTTGGCCAGCAACCGCACCGCAGCGTCCCTGCAACTGATCAGAGATCATCGGTGCCACGACTGGAGAAGAAGTGCTACGGCTGTGGGAAAATCGGACATCTGAGGATGAACTGTCCTGCATCCCAAGCACCCCAGACTCGTGCCCCAAATCCGAGTGCTGGAGCCCGGCTTGCTTGTTTGACGAGAGGAGATGAGATTACAGAGACTGTTCCCCCTCCAGTCAGTCCGATGGAGTGTGGCGAGAGACAGGTGCACTCTGCGGAGAGAGTCACCTGCATGGCCAAACAGCCCCTACACAACATGTGGAGGCACCTGCAGCCAGTCCACGTGGGACCCCTGCAGGGAGAAGGCCTAAGAGACTCTGGGGCCTCAATCACTGTGGTGAGCCCCCACCTTATAGATCCTGCTGCAGTATTGCAGGGTTGCACTGCCACGGTCACCCTGGCAGAAGGAACAGAAAAAGCGGTTCCCATGGCAAGAGTCTACCTGGACTGGGGAGCTGGACCAGAGTTGCGAGAAGTTGCCGTCATGGATGGTCTCCCAACTGATGTGGTCTTAGGAAATGATCTGGGTGGTGGGATCGTCACTATGTTTGTTGGCGCCATTCCCCGGAGTCAAGTTCCAAAACCACCATTGACATCAGCTACTACAGCACAGCCCAGCCCAGAGGAAAAGTCTACAGCTGCTAGACAACTGCCAGCACAGCCAACCACAGCATCAACCAGCTCAGAGGAAAAATCACAGTGGCTAGATCAGTACATCGACCCCGCATGCCTTTTGCCTCTGGTATGCCTACGTCCCCTAGCAACGCAGAGGATGTCGGTTCCAGCTCGTGTGATCCTGTGGGGGTGCCCAATGATGCTCCTGACCCAAGTGGTTTGCCAACTCCGGCGGTGAGTATGAGAAACCACACTGACTTTTCCATGACTGACCCCTACCAGACTGACCCTAGTAATCCCCACCTAGATCCCCCTGTAGAGTGTCCCAATTTAGGAGAGATTGAGGGCCACAGGCAGGAGTTTAGGGAGGCTCAACTCTTTGACCCGTCCCCGAAAGGCATGAGGCGCCACTCTGGCAGCGGCCTTGACAGGCTTGGGGCGGGGAGGTTGACCTGGCGGGAAGGGTTAAGGTACAGGGTAGCCAGGAAAGTGGGAGGGGATAGACCAGATAGGGAATGTGTCCAACTGGTCCCCCCAGGGAACTTTCCTGTGCAACCGGTGTCGGTTGCCAGCGAAACCCCTTTGGACAGTAACCCGGAGACAGACCGTACCCTGAAGTGCCTGACACAGTGCTTACCCTGGTCTGGAATGTCGGATGACGCCCAGACCAACTGTAAGGCTGGTGCCATGCGTTGGCAGCCGGGGCACTCCAGCGGTTGTGTTGTCTCTGGGCCTCTGCCCATAGGAGAACCCTTGCAGCAAGTTGCTGTGGACATAGCAGGTCCCCTGCCTGTGCGCAGTAGATCGGGGAAGACACGCAGCCTCCCTGTAGTGGATGCCACACAGGATACAGAGGCTGGTGGTCTGGCCGCCATCACTGTGGCACAGGTAGCGGACGAGGAGGAAGGAGTAGGCCTAGGTGACAGGGTAGGTTTCCCGAGTCATAGGTCGACGGAGGAGGGATGGAGGGCAGGTCTGACGGTTAGGGCAGACAGTTGCCAGTTAGGTATGACGGAGGTGCAGTGCCTGGGGCACCATGTGGGAGGAGACAGGGGTAGGCCCAACCCAGAGGGGGTGGAGGCAACCAGAGGCTGTCCCCGACCCACATCACCCAGACCGGTACTGACCTTAGAACCTGTAAGGCCCTACGGACATGTTGTCATTGACTTTAGTCCTGTAGTGAACCCCTTGACAGAGATGGCTAGGAAGGGCATTCCCAAGTCAGTGGACTTTGCACCCGCTTGCGAGTTGGCATTCCAGTCATTGAAGGAGGCTCAGGTACCCGCTCCAGTGCTGATGGCGCACATTCTTGACCAGGACTGTGTGTTACGAACTATTGCACCACTGCACGGACTGGGAGCAGTACCGAGCCAGAGAGAGCCATATGGGCAGGAGCACCCTGTGGCCTGGTTGAGCAGTATACTGCTATTGTGGGAGGTGGGGTATGCCACAGTTGGGACACCGTGGGTGGCACTTGTTTGTAACCGGCCCCCCACCGTGGTGACTTACCACCTACCTGTTAGGTGGCTGCAACCTACCTTGGGGGAATTGGACAGACTTTTGTGGTGGCGCCTTGAACTTGGACTTCAGGTGGACTATTTGAACATTGTGCACCCACGAAGAGAGGCCCACTACACTATGGATGAACTGTCTAGGCCAGAGCCTACACCCCCCAGGTAGCGTCCCCTTCACCCCAACGGACTGCGGGACCAGGACCCAAATCGTTGGGACATGGGTCCCTGGTTGACCCGCTTGAATGGGGGGGAGGAGTGTGGCCGGAGAGCCCCAGCCACGAGGCAAATGGCCGCCGCAGCACTGAAGGGGTTAACCCCTAGTGCCCGGCGCCATTTTAACAAGACAATGGGCGCTTGGCGCCAGATTTGAAAATGTATTGGGCGCTAGGCGCCGTGTTGTATTAAATGTTTAAATTGTATTTTAAGATGTGCCGTGGTCCCGGACCTCTCCGGAGACCACGGCAGGGAGGACAGCCCCCCGGCGCGCTCATCAGTGTGTGCGCGCCGGGGGAGAGAAGGCAGCCGCTGACCGCCGGAGTCCGGGAGCTCCGCTCCCGGCAGCGGTCGGTGAAGCCCCGGGCGCACTGGAGTGTGCGCACCGGGGAGAAGGGTGAGCGCTGCGGCTGGGAGCTCGGCTCCCGCTGCAGTGCTCTCTGTAAGAGCCGCCGCTGGGGGCCGGGAGCTCTGCTCCCGGCGCCTCAGCCCAGCACGGGTGGCCAGCCGCAGCAGCCGGGACGGACGTCCCGGGCTGCTGGGCGGCGAGGGGGGTGCGCCGCAGCCCGGCTCCCCGCCGGACGCTGCGGCGAGGCTACCAGACAGGCGCCGCTCATGGGGGACCGGGCTAGCCGGCTCCCTAGCGGCGGGGGTGCAAATAGGCTGCCGAGCAGGATGGTGAGCGCTGGGGTCCGGGAGCTACGCTCCCGGCGCCTCAGCGCTGAAACAAGCCAGAGTCACGGCGGCCGGGACAAGTGTCCCGGGCCGCCGGGCTTCGGTACAGGGGGGTGCGCCGCTGCGTGCGGCGAGGCCACTGAGTAGTGCCACGCTGGGGGGACAGGGAGAGTCAGCTCCCTGGACCCCAGAGGCAGGAAGGCAGGCTGGAGGATGGGGGAAGCCAGCCCCATACCTCCAGCACTGAGAGAGCCCTAGCAGCCAGGCTGCAGGGCTAGTACAGTATTCCACAAACCAGACATTGTGTAAAATAATAGGAAGTACAGTGTGTTGTAAGGCACTGCAGTGCCTAGGTATGTGGAGCCTGTGCAGGCTCAGAGTGTATTTAAATGTATAAACATGTACAGTGTGATTTAAATGTAATGTATTTAAAGGTAAATTGCACTTACTTGGTTGTGTGTCCCAGGAGGGGGGAATCCATGGCTGTGCAGGCTGATGGATTCTCCCAGACCTTTTCCCCCAAAACGGAATGCTTTCCCATCCAGCCTCACATTTCCAAGGGGCACAGGGAGAAAGAGAAGCAGCTCAGCTATGAAACGGGCTGAGTGGTTTCTTGGAGCTCCATGGAGATCGGCCGTGGTGGACTAGAGACCTGGACCGGGGAGCCAGGCTGCCCAGCTCTGGAGCCCGAATCCAGGCTGCAGGCAGTGAGCTGGGTCCCGGGCAGGTTTCTGGAGGTCAGATTTAGGAGGGAAAACTTCCCCCAGCCAGACTGAACGGCACCGGGGAGTATCCTGACTCTCCCAGATAGGAGAGTCAAAGGAGACCGACCACTCCCCACTGTCCATAGGGAACAATGTTAGCTGTGCATGAGACCAGAGCATGCACAGCTCATGGGTAAACATTGATTGGTTGTGCAGCACAGGGCGGGCTTACCCCCTGTGGTAAGGGGTCTTGGAGAGGGATAAAAGAAGGGCAGCTGGCCCATAGGAGGTGTATTATTCCATCTTATTCTGCTGAAAACATCTGATTGTATGCTGTTACCCCTAGCAATAGGGAGGAGCCTTTTTAAAGGTTATTTGAGCAATAAACATCTTTGCCTCAAGAAGACTGCTTCATCTTGTGACCAACAGGGTTAGGCCAAACCTAGCCCCGTCCTCCGGCTGTCCAGGGAAGTACCTAGCGTCTCCAAGCTCCGCCTTCCGCCAGCTACCGGTAGAGGCCTAGCAAGTGGCTAGTGGGGATTCGTCAACACCACACAGGTGTGGTAAGGCAGTGCGTCGGGTCGGCACATACAGAGCAGAACCGTGGTTCCAAACGCCACGGCAGGTTAGGAGTTTGGTGGTGGCAGCGAGAACCCGCCCACAGCGCAGTGGGTGGAGTCAGTAACAGGCGGTTACTGATGGTAAGCGGGAATCCCCTATGTGGTCAGGCCTCGTGCGGCTTGACCTTCCAGTCTGTGCGCAGTCAACGGGACGCGAAAGCGGCGAGTGCTTTCGTACGGTACCGTCCTGTCACAGAAATTGGTGGCATAGTGGTGGGATATTCCCAGGCGGCTTTTCATCACCCGATTGGAGAAGCCGAGTTACTCAGGAGAGGAGTAACTGCAGCGCAGGAGAACGCACAAGATGGCGGAATTCAGCGGAATGTCCAAGGAGGATCTGGAGATCGTATGCCAGGGGAAGGGTGTGGATATCCCTTCCAACGCGTCCAGAAGCGTCATGAAGGCGGCGCTCAGGAGCGTGGAGGAGTCTCATCGGGCGGAGGTGGAAAGCACTGACGGCGTCAGCATCGCAGAGGACGGCCCACCAGTGGACCTTCGTAAGGAACCGGTGAGAACCACAAGCCCCGCCCTCTCTCACAGCAGCAATGTTTCCCAGCAATCCCTAGCAGGGCCAGGATCCCAACGTCCCAGGGGGGGCGGCCCGGATACCCTAGCAGATCGGCTAGCGGAATTGGGGGAAAGGGCAACGGAGCAAGAACGCATGCTTGTCATCCGGATGTGGCATGCGGAGCGGGCGTCACCAGCCGTGGTACCCCGGGAGCCGTTGTCAGCTGTTGTACACAGTTCAGGACGAGTTCAGTTTGCCAAGTTTGCAGACAGTGACGGGGACATTGATGGACATTTGCAAGTCTTTGAGAGGACTTGTAAACTGCACGATCTACCCAAGTCGGAGTGGGTGAGACACCTTGTGCCCACTCTGCATGGAGAGGCCTTGGAGGCCTATCGAGGAGTGGCGACGGAGGACTGTGGGAACTACGACGAAGTCGCGAAGGCCCTCCTCCAGCGATTCTTCATCACTCCAGAGTCTTACAGGAAGAAGTCCAGAGACTTGCCCAAGAATCCTAGCAGCACCCATGAGCAGTTCGCCACCCAGCTGCGGCAGTACGTGGTGAAGTGGGTGAAGGATTCGGAAGCCACTACATGGGACGCACTGATCGACCTGATCTGCAGGGAGCAGTTCTACCGCAGGTGCGCCCAAGAAGTGAAGGAGTGGGTGCTAGATCAGGAGCCACCCAGCTTAAAAATGGCTGCCCAATTAGCCGACAAATATGTGGCAATTCGGCCACGGGGGCAGAAGCGCCCCGCCAGCAGCCAGCTCCAACAGACTGTACCACCAAGGGGACCACCCTCTTCAGCTCGTCACCCCCAAAGACAAGCATCTTCCAACCCGGGTGCTCTTGGCCAGCAACCGCACCGCAGCGTCCCTGCAACTGATCAGAGATCATCGGTGCCACGACTGGAGAAGAAGTGCTACGGCTGTGGGAAAATCGGACATCTGAGGATGAACTGTCCTGCATCCCAAGCACCCCAGACTCGTGCCCCAAATCCGAGTGCTGGAGCCCGGCTTGCTTGTTTGACGAGAGGAGATGAGACTACAGAGACTGTTCCCCCTCCAGTCAGTCCGATGGAGTGTGGCGAGAGACAGGTGCACTCTGCGGAGAGAGTCACCTGCATGGCCAAACAGCCCCTACACAACATGTGGAGGCACCTGCAGCCAGTCCACGTGGGACCCCTGCAGGGAGAAGGCCTAAGAGACTCTGGGGCCTCAATCACTGTGGTGAGCCCCCACCTTATAGATCCTGCTGCAGTATTGCAGGGTTGCACTGCCACGGTCACCCTGGCAGAAGGAACAGAAAAAGCGGTTCCCATGGCAAGAGTCTACCTGGACTGGGGAGCTGGACCAGAGTTGCGAGAAGTTGCCGTCATGGATGGTCTCCCAACTGATGTGGTCTTAGGAAATGATCTGGGTGGTGGGATCGTCACTATGTTTGTTGGCGCCATTCCCCGGAATCAAGTTCCAAAACCACCATTGACATCAGCTACTACAGCACAGCCCAGCCCAGAGGAAAAGACTACAGCTGCTAGACAACTGCCAGCACAGCCAACCACAGCATCAACCAGCCCAGAGGAAAAGATCACAGCGGCTAGATCAGTACATCGACCCCGCATGCCTTTTGTCTCTGGTATGCCTACGTCCCCTAGCAACGCAGAGGATGTCGGTTCCAGCTCGTGTGATCCTGTGGGGGTGCCCAATGATGCTCCTGACCCAAGTGGTTTGCCAACTCCGGCGGTGAGTATGAGAAACCACACTGACTTTTCCATGACTGACCCCTACCAGACTGACCCTAGTAATCCCCACCTAGATCCCCCTGTAGAGTGTCCCAATTTAGGAGAGATTGAGGGCCACAGGCAGGAGTTTAGGGAGGCTCAACTCTCTGACCCGTCCCCGAAAGGCATGAGCCGCCACTCTGGCAGCGGCCTTGACAGGGTTGGGGCGGGGAGGTTGACCTGGCGGGAAGGGTTAAGGTACAGGGTAGCCAGGAAAGTGGGAGGGGATAGACCAGATAGGGAATGTGTCCAACTGGTCCCCCCAGGGAACTTTCCTGTGCAACCGGTGTCGGTTGCCAGCGAAACCCCTTTGGACAGTAACCCGGAGACAGACCGTACCCTGAAGTGCCTGACACAGTGCTTACCCTGGTCTGGAATGTCGGATGACGCCCAGACCAACTGTAAGGCTGGTGCCATGCGTTGGCAGCCGGGGCACTCCAGCGGTTGTGTTGTCTCTGGGCCTCTGCCCATAGGAGAACCCTTGCAGCAAGTTGCTGTGGACATAGCAGGTCCCCTGCCTGTGCGCAGTAGATCGGGGAAGACACGCAGCCTCCCTGTAGTGGATGCCACACAGGATACAGAGGCTGGTGGTCTGGCCGCCATCACTGTGGCACAGGTAGCGGACGAGGAGGAAGGAGTAGGCCTAGGTGACAGGGTAGGTTTCCCGAGTCATAGGTCGACGGAGGAGGGATGGAGGGCAGGTCTGACGGTTAGGGCAGACAGTTGCCAGTTAGGTATGACGGAGGTGCAGTGCCTGGGGCACCATGTGGGAGGAGACAGGGGTAGGCCCAACCCAGAGGGGGTGGAGGCAACCAGAGGCTGTCCCCGACCCACATCACCCAGACCGGTACTGACCTTAGAACCTGTAAGGCCCTACGGACATGTTGTCATTGACGTTAGTCCTGTAGTGAACCCCTTCACAGAGATGGCTAGGAAGGGCATTCCCAAGTCAGTGGACTTTGCACCCGCTTGCGAGTTGGCATTCCAGTCATTGAAGGAGGCTCAGGTACCCGCTCTAGTGCTGATGGCGCACATTCTTGACCAGGACTGTGTGTTACGAACTATTGCACCACTGCACGGACTGGGAGCAGTACCGAGCCAGAGAGAGCCATATGGGCAGGAGCACCCTGTGGCCTGGTTGAGCAGTATACTGCTATTGTGGGAGGTGGGGTATGCCACAGTTGGGACACCGTGGGTGGCACTTGTTTGTAACCGGCCCCCCACCGTGGTGACTTACCACCTACCTGTTAGGTGGCTGCAACCTACCTTGGGGGAATTGGACAGACTTTTGTGGTGGCGCCTTGAACTTGGACTTCAGGTGGACTATTTGAACATTGTGCACCCACGAAGAGAGGCCCACTACACTATGGATGAACTGTCTAGGCCAGAGCCTACACCCCCCAGGTAGCGTCCCCTTCACCCCAACGGACTGCGGGACCAGGACCCAAATCGTTGGGACATGGGTCCCTGGTTGACCCGCTTGAATGGGGGGGGAGGAGTGTGGCCGGAGAGCCCCAGCCACGAGGCAAATGGCCGCCGCAGCACTGAAGGGGTTAACCCCTAGTGCCCGGCGCCATTTTAACAAGACAATGGGCGCTTGGCGCCAGATTTGAAAATGTATTGGGCGCTAGGCGCCGTGTTGTATTAAATGTTTAAATTGTATTTTAAGATGTGCCGTGGTCCCGGACCTCTCCGGAGACCACGGCAGGGAGGACATCCCGCCGGCGCGCTCATCAGTGTGTGCGCGCCGGGGGAGAGAAGGCAGCCGCTGACCGCCGGAGTCCGGGAGCTCCGCTCCCGGCAGCGGTCGGTGAAGCCCCGGGCGCACTGGAGTGTGCGTGCCGGGGAGAAGGGTGAGCGCTGCGGCTGGGAGCTCGGCTCCCGCTGCAGTGCTCTCTGTAAGAGCCGCCGCTGGGGGCCGGGAGCTCTGCTCCCGGCGCCTCAGCCCAGCACGGGTGGCCAGCCGCAGCAGCCGGGACGGACGTCCCGGGCTGCTGGGCGGCGAGGGGGGTGCGCCGCAGCCCGGCTCCCCGCCGGACGCTGCGGCGAGGCTACCAGACAGGCGCCGCTCATGGGGGACCGGGCTAGCCGGCTCCCTAGCGGCGGGGGTGCAAATAGGCTGCCGAGCAGGATGGTGAGCGCTGGGGTCCGGGAGCTACGCTCCCGGCGCCTCAGCGCTGAAACAAGCCAGAGTCACGGCGGCCGGGACAAGTGTCCCGGGCCGCCGGGCTTCGGTACAGGGGGGTGCGCCGCTGCGTGCGGCGAGGCCACTGAGTAGTGCCACGCTGGGGGGACAGGGAGAGTCAGCTCCCTGGACCCCAGAGGCAGGAAGGCAGGCTGGAGGATGGGGGAAGCCAGCCCCATACCTCCAGCACTGAGAGAGCCCTAGCAGCCAGGCTGCAGGGCTAGTACAGTATTCCACAAACCAGACATTGTGTAAAATAATAGGAAGTACAGTGTGTTGTAAGGCACTGCAGTGCCTAGGTATGTGTCACGATCCGGGTATCTGGACGCCATTACTTACCCTTCAGATGCCTCCTAAGGCTGGCTCAGCGTTCCAGGACCGGATCCCGCTGTTCCTGAGTTTCCACATGCAGAATGTCAGAGTGGTGATTTCATCAGCCGCGGCCTCCGCTGTGCCCGCGTGGTTAAATGTGCGCTTGTCAGTCTGGCGTCTCCTGTCTCCTGTGGCCGGCGTCGCCATTACTGTTTCAATTCTCACATGGATTACAAACCAAACTTCCCTCCAAGTGTCTGCATGGGCGCAGCCATCTTGGATTTTGTCATCTGAGCATTTCCACTAATCTGCTGTCTGTATTGTTGATTTGCATAATTGCCTAGCCAACCCCTTCCTTGCTGCAGGTATAAGTAAGCTGTGCCTGAGCAAGGAAGGCGTCAGTGCTTTGGTTGTCTAACCTAGTTCCAGTTTGTCTCTCTCCTGTGGTTGTCTTCCAGGTTCCAGTTCCTGTCTCCAGACTTCTGCTATAGAGACCCGCACCAGCATTCCATCTGCGGTGTAGCCTGACTCTCCGATCCATTCTGGACTCACCTGTTTCCAGCTCAAACAATCACCTGCTTCCAGCCCAGCTTCCAGCAGTGTATAGCTTCTCTTAAAGGGCCGGTGTCCTTTCTGCAGTTTACCACTCTCCACCGGTATTATTATTTCACCGCTCTCAAACAATCACCTGCTTCCAGCCCAGCTTCCAGCAGTGTATAGCTTCTCTTAAAGGGCCGGTGTCCTTTTCTGCAGTTTACCACTCTCCACCGGTATTATTATTTCACCGCTCTCAAACTCCAAACTTCATTATTATTTCATCGCTCTCAAGTTCGTTTATTATTTAACTGGTTCCAGCCAGTATCCACTCCGTACCAACAACAGTCTGGTTCCAGCCAGTATCCACAGCAGCCGTTTTACCTTCAGCAGCCCAGCCTTTCCTGGAACATCAGCTGGTACGATCCTGGGTTCTCTCCATTGCTACAGTCAGGCCTGGTAAGGACTTTCCAACTAGAAGATTATAAGAACTGTCTCACACTACCAGTGCCTGTGGCCCTTGCCACCCTGTAGTACCCAGGAATTGTATTTATCCTCTGTTGACTTTTATGTTTCCTTTTACTGCTGCTGTGTTACGGAGTTTGTCATAATAAACATCATTGACTTTTATCCTGGTTGTCGTGGTCACGCCTTCGGGCAGTTATTCTACATGTTACTTACATGTCTAGGGGTCTGATACAACCTCCCAGGTTCCGTTACATCTCAGCCCCTACAACTGAGGCTGCCTCCCGTCAGCTCAGGCCCTCAGTTGTGACAGTAAGCACTGACCAGTAATGAATCCAGCCGGAGACCAGGATCAAGCGGCCAGGCCGATGCAAGAACTGGCAGCCCGACTTGAACATCAGGAGGCTGCACAGGGCCACATCATCCGCTGTCTCCAGGATCTCTCTACACGGCTGGATGGGATTCAAACGACCCTCCGTGGACCTGGCACGTCCAGTGCGTCCACTACAGTGACACCAGCTGTAACCCCACCCACCTTACCCATTTCCAGTCCACATCTTCATCTTCCAACGCCAGCAAAATTTGATGGATCTCCAAGGTTCTGCAGGGGATTTCTCAATCAATGTGAAATCCACTTTGAGCTTCTACCTGGCAATTTCTTCAGTGACCGTACCAAAATTGCCTATATCATCTCCCTTCTCAGTGGCTCAGCCCTTGACTGGGCATCACCTTTATGGGAGAAGTCTGATCCCCTGCTATCCTCCTATACTGACTTTGTAGCTACATTCAGGCGCATCTTCGACGAGCCAGGCCGGATAACATCTGCTTCATCTGAGATTCTCCGTTTACGCCAGGGAACACGTACTCTGGGACAGTATCTTATACAGTTTAAAATCCTGGCATCCGAACTGGCATGGAACGACGAGGCCCTGTATGCTGCATTCTGGCATGGCTTATCAGAACGCATCAAGGATGAGTTAGCTACCAGAGACTTGCCCTCTAAGTTGGATGAGCTAATTTCTCTTTGCACGAAGGTTGATCTACGTTTCAGAGAGAGAGCAACCGAGCGAGGAAGATCATCTACTCCTAAATCTTCTGCTCCTCCTCCTCGTCAACCATCTCCATCCAAGGATAAGCCTATGCAAATTAGTCGTTCCCGTCTATCTCCCGCTGAGCGCCGAAGACGTCTCTCTGAGTCTCTCTGTCTCTACTGTGCAGCTCCGTCGCACACTATCAATGCCTGTCCCAAACGTCCGGGAAACTCCAGATCCTAGCTCGCCAAGGAGAGGGCCGGCTAGGAGTAATGATCTCCTCTCCATCTCCTCATGACTGTAACCTCCCAGTGTCGCTCCAAATTGCTCAACGTTACAGGAACGTCATTGCCCTCCTTGATTCCGGTGCAGCTGGGAATTTCATAACCGAAGCTTATGTTAAACGGTGGTCCCTACCCACCGAGAGACTGTCCTCGTCCATCTCTTTGACTGCCGTGGATGGCAGCAAGATTTTTGACGCAGTCATTTCCTTAAGGACTCTTCCAGTTCGTCTGAGAGTGGGAGTTCTTCATTCTGAGTATATTTCTTTTTTAGTGATTCCAAGAGCCACACATCCAGTGGTTTTAGGCCTTCCATGGCTCCGTCTCCACAACCCATCAATTGACTGGACGACTACGCAAATACTGGCATGGGGTCCCTCCTGTGCTGAGACTTGTTTAGCCAAAGTTCTTCCTGTTTGTTCTTCCTTCCCCAGGTCATCTGATGTTCCGCCTCCTCCATATCAAGACTTCACGGACGTGTTCAGTAAAGCCTCTGCTGATATCCTTCCTCCTCATAGAGAATGGGACTGCCCAATCGACCTCATTCCAGGGAAGGTTCCACCGCGAGGCCGAACTTATCCGTTGTCTCTGCCTGAGACACACTCCATGGAAGAGTACATCAAAGAGAACCTGGCGAAGGGTTTCATCCGACCATCTTCTTCTCCAGCCGGCGCAGGCTTCTTCTTCGTTAAGAAGAAAGACGGTGGTCTGCGTCCGTGCATCGACTACAGAGGTCTGAACGACATTACCGTCAAGAACCGATACCCTTTACCCCTGATTACCGAGCTCTTTGATAGAGTTAGTGGTGCAACTATTTTCACAAAGCTGGACTTGAGGGGTGCCTACAATCTCATCCGAATCCGTGAGGGTGACGAGTGGAAGACCGCCTTTAACACCCGTGACGGACATTATGAGTACCTCGTCATGCCCTTCGGATTGAGCAACGCTCCAGCAGTCTTCCAGCACTTCGTGAATGAGATTTTCAGGGACATCTTGTACCGCCATGTCGTGGTTTATCTAGACGACATCCTCATCTTTGCTAATAATCTCGAAGATCATCGTTTCTGGGTAAAAGAGGTTCTTTCCCGTCTCCGTGTCAATCACCTCTATTGTAAATTGGAGAAGTGTGTGTTTGAAGTTAAAACCATTCCGTTTCTAGGTTACATTGTGTCCGGTTCCGGACTAGAGATGGATCCTGAGAAACTCCAAGCAATCCAGAATTGGCCTATACCCTTAAGCCTCAAAGGGGTCCAGAGGTTCTTAGGGTTCGCCAATTATTATAGAAAATTTATACGAGACTTTTCCACCATCGTGGCGCCTATCACTGCATTAACCAAGAAAGGTGCTAATCCGTCCAAGTGGTCCGAGGAAGCTACACAGGCCTTTCACCTTCTGAAGCAACGGTTCATCTCTGCACCAGTTCTGAAACAGCCCGACACCGACTCTCCTTTTATCTTAGAGGTAGATGCCTCCTCCGTTGGAGTAGGAGCAGTGTTATCCCAGAGGGCCAAAGATGGACATCTACATCCTTGCAGTTTCTTCTCCCGGAAGTTCTCCCCAGCTGAGCGCAACTATGCCATTGGCGATCAGGAGTTGCTAGCCATCAAGCTCGCTCTGGAGGAGTGGAGATACCTGTTGGAGGGAGCTTCCCACTCAATCACCATACTTACCGACCACAAAAATCTTTTATATCTCAAAGGCGCACAATGTCTGAATCCTCGTCAGGCCAGATGGGCACTTTTCTTCTCTAGGTTTGACTTTAAACTCCAGTTCTGTCCGGGTTCTCAGAATCGTAAGGCCGATGCCCTTTCCCGCTCATGGGAGCAAGAAAATGAGTCCGAGTCTGCAGACAAGCATCCTATTATTAATCCGTTGGCATTCTCCACGGTAGGGATGGACTCTACGCCTCCACCAGGGAAAAGTTTTGTTAAGCCAGTTCTAAGGAAGAAGCTCATGCATTGGGCCCATGCTTCCCGTTTTGCTGGACATACAGGCATTCAGAAAACCCTTGAATTTATTTCTAGGTCCTACTGGTGGCCAACTCTGAAGAAGGACGTTATGGAATTTATTGCCTCCTGCCCAAAGTGTGCCCAACACAAAGTCTCCCGCCAGTCGCCTGCGGGGCAACTGGTTCCATTATCTGTTCCCCGTCGACCTTGGACCCATTTGTCGATGGACTTTGTTTCTGATCTACCTATCTGCAACAAGTTTAATACCATCTGGGTGGTAGTTGACCGGTTCACCAAGATGGCACATTTCATCCCTCTCACCGGTCTTCCGTCAGCTTCCAAGTTGGCTCAAGTGTTTATACAAGAGATCTTCCGACTTCACGGTCTTCCTGAAGAGATCATCTCGGATCGTGGAGTACAATTTGTAGCCAAATTTTGGCGAAGTTTGTGTCAAGCCCTCCAAGTCAAGTTAAAGTTTTCCACGGCTTACCATCCTCAGACCAATGGTCAAACCGAGAGGGTGAATCAGGACTTGGAGGCCTTCCTCCGTATATATGTGTCTTCCTCTCAAGATGACTGGGTTCAACTCCTTCCTTGGGCCGAGTTCAGCCACAACAATCAATACCATTCCTCATCTTCTTCTACACCATTCTTCATTAATTATGGATTCCACCCTAAAGTCCCAGAATTCCAACCGCTTCCCGCAACTTCTGTTCCAGCAGTGGATGTCACCTTGCGTCAGTTTTCAAATAACTGGAGGAACGTCCGCGCAGCCCTGCTTAAAGCCTCATTCAGGTATAAGAAGTTTGCCGATAGGAAGCGTAGAGCGGTTCCTGCTCTCAAGGTGGGTGATCGTGTGTGGCTGTCCACGAAGAATTTGAGGTTGAGAGTTCCCAGCATGAAATTTGCACCTCGCTACATCGGACCCTTCAAGATTGAACAAGTCATCAATCCTGTTGCCTACAGGTTACAGTTACCATCCTTCTTGAAAATACCCAGGACATTTCATGTTTCTTTGTTGAAACCGCTGATCCTGAATCGGTTTCATTCCGCACTTCCTCCAGCTCCCAAAGTTCAGACTCAACGGGGAGTCGAGTACGAGGTGGCCAAGATTTTGGACTCACGTTTCCGTTACGGTCAGTTACAATACCTCATTGACTGGAAGGGCTATGGTCCTGAAGAACGCTCTTGGACCAATGCCTCAGACGTCCATGCTCCTGCCTTGGTCCGAAATCTCCACGCAAAGTTTCCTTTAAAGCCTAAGAAGTGTCCTGGGGCCACTCCTAAAGGGGGGGGTGCTGTCACGATCCGGGTATCTGGACGCCATTACTTACCCTTCAGATGCCTCCTAAGGCTGGCTCAGCGTTCCAGGACCGGATCCCGCTGTTCCTGAGTTTCCACATGCAGAATGTCAGAGTGGTGATTTCATCAGCCGCGGCCTCCGCTGTGCCCGCGTGGTTAAATGTGCGCTTGTCAGTCTGGCGTCTCCTGTCTCCTGTGGCCGGCGTCGCCATTACTGTTTCAATTCTCACATGGATTACAAACCAAACTTCCCTCCAAGTGTCTGCATGGGCGCAGCCATCTTGGATTTTGTCATCTGAGCATTTCCACCAATCGGCTGTCTGTATTGTTGATTTGCATAATTGCCTAGCCAACCCCTTCCTTGCTGCAGGTATAAGTAAGCTGTGCCTGAGCAAGGAAGGCGTCAGTGCTTTGGTTGTCTAACCTAGTTCCAGTTTGTCTCTCTCCTGTGGTTGTCTTCCAGGTTCCAGCTCCTGTCTCCAGACTTCTGCTATAGAGACCCGCACCAGCATTCCATCTGCGGTGTAGCCTGACTCTCCGATCCATTCTGGACTCACCTGTTTCCAGCTCAGACAATCACCTGCTTCCAGCCCAGCTTCCAGCAGTGTATAGCTTCTCTTAAAGGGCCGGTGTCCTTTCTGCAGTTTACCACTCTCCACCGGTATTATTATTTCACCGCTCTCAAACAATCACCTGCTTCCAGCCCAGCTTCCAGCAGTGTATAGCTTCTCTTAAAGGGCCGGTGTCCTTTTCTGCAGTTTACCACTCTCCACCGGTATTATTTCACCGCTCTCAAACTCCAAACTTCATTATTATTTCATCGCTCTCAAGTTCGTTTATTATTTAACTGGTTCCAGCCAGTATCCACTCCGTACCAACAACAGTCTGGTTCCAGCCAGTATCCACAGCAGCCGTTTTACCTTCAGCAGCCCAGCCTTTCCTGGAACATCAGCTGGTACGATCCTGGGTACTCTCCATTGCTACAGTCAGGCCTGGTAAGGACTTTCCAACTAGAAGATTATAAGAACTGTCTCACACTACCAGTGCCTGTGGCCTTTGCCACCCTGTAGTACCCAGGAATTGTATTTATCCTCTGTTGACTTTTATGTTTCCTTTTACTGCTGCTGTGTTACGGAGTTTGTCATAATAAACATCATTGACTTTTATCCTGGTTGTCGTGGTCACGCCTTCGGGCAGTTATTCTACATGTTACTTACATGTCTAGGGGTCTGATACAACCTCCCAGGTTCCGTTACATCTCAGCCCCTACAACTGAGGCTGCCTCCCGTCAGCTCAGGCCCTCAGTTGTGACAGTATGTGGAGCCTGTGCAGGCTCAGAGTGTATTTAAATGTATAAACATGTACAGTGTGATTTAAATGTAATGTATTTAAAGGTAAATTGCACTTACTTGGTTGTGTGTCCCAGGAGGGGGGAATCCATGGCTGTGCAGGCTGATGGATTCTCCCAGACCTTTTCCCCAAAAACGGAATGCTTTCCCATCCAGCCTCACATTTCCAAGGGGCACAGGGAGAACGAGAAGCAGCTCAGCTATGAAACGGGCTGAGTGGTTTCTTGGAGCTCCATGGAGATCGGCCGTGGTGGACTAGAGACCTGGACCGGGGAGCCAGGCTGCCCAGCTCTGGAGCCCGAATCCAGGCTGCAGGCAGTGAGCTGGGTCCCGGGCAGGTTTCTGGAGGTCAGATTTAGGAGGGAAAACTTCCCCCAGCCAGACTGAACGGCACCGGGGAGTATCCTGACTCTCCCAGATGGGAGAGTCAAAGGAGACCGACCACTCCCCACTGTCCATAGGGAACAATGTTAGCTGTGCATGAGACCAGAGCATGCACAGCTCATGGGTAAACATTGATTGGTTGTGCACCACAGGGCGGGCTTACCCCCTGTGGTAAGGGGTCTTGGAGAGGGATAAAAGAAGGGCAGCTGGCCCATAGGAGGTGTATTATTCCATCTTATTCTGCTGAAAACATCTGATTGTATGCTGTTACCCCTAGCAATAGGGAGGAGCCTTTTTAAAGGTTATTTGAGCAATAAACATCTTTGCCTCAAGAAGACTGCTTCATCTTGTGACCAACAGGGTTAGGCCAAACCTAGCCCCGTCCTCCGGCTGTCCAGGGAAGTACCTAGCGTCTCCAAGCTCCGCCTTCCGCCAGCTACCGGTAGAGGCCTAGCAAGTGGCTAGTGTGGATTCGTCAACACCACACAGGTGTGGTAAGGCAGTGCGTCGGGTCGGCACATACAGAGCAGAACCGTGGTTCCAAACGCCACGGCAGGTTAGGAGTTTGGTGGTGGCAGCGAGAACCCGCCCACAGCGCAGTGGGTGGAGTCAGTAACAGGCGGTTACTGATGGTAAGCGGGAATCCCCTATGTGGTCAGGCCTCGTGCGGCTTGACCTTCCAGTCTGTGCGCAGTCAACGGGACGCGAAAGCGGCGAGTGCTTTCGTACGGTACCGTCCTGTCACAGAAATTGGTGGCATAGTGGTGGGATATTCCCAGGCGGCTTTTCATCACCCGATTGGAGAAGCCGAGTTACTCAGGAGAGGAGTAACTGCAGCGCAGGAGAACGCACAAGATGGCGGAATTCAGCGGAATGTCCAAGGAGGATCTGGAGATCGTATGCCAGGGGAAGGGTGTGGATATCCCTTCCAACGCGTCCAGAAGCGTCATGAAGGCGGCGCTCAGGAGCGTGGAGGAGTCTCATCGGGCGGAGGTGGAAAGCACTGACGGCGTCAGCATCGCAGAGGACGGCCCACCAGTGGACCTTCGTAAGGAACCGGTGAGAACCACAAGCCCCGCCCTCTCTCACAGCAGCAATGTTTCCCAGCAATCCCTAGCAGGCCAGGATCCCAACGTCCCAGGGGGGGCGGCCCGGATACCCTAGCAGATCGGCTAGCGGAATTGGGGGAAAGGGCAACGGAGCAAGAACGCATGCTTGTCATCCGGATGTGGCATGCGGAGCGGGCGTCACCAGCCGTGGTACCCCGGGAGCCGTTGTCAGCTGTTGTACACAGATCAGGACGCGTTCAGTTTGCCAAGTTTGCAGACAGTGACGGGGACATTGATGGACATTTGCAAGTCTTTGAGAGGACTTGTAAACTACACGATCTACCCAAGTCGGAGTGGGTGAGACACCTTGTGCCCACTCTGCATGGAGAGGCCTTGGAGGCCTATCGAGGAGTGGCGACGGAGGACTGTGGGAACTACGACGAAGTCGCGAAGGCCCTCCTCCAGCGATTCTTCATCACTCCAGAGTCTTACAGGAAGAAGTCCAGAGACTTGCCCAAGAATCCTAGCAGCACCCATGAGCAGTTCGCCACCCAGCTGCGGCAGTACGTGGTGAAGTGGGTGAAGGATTCGGAAGCCACTACATGGGACGCACTGATCGACCTGATCTGCAGGGAGCAGTTCTACCGCAGGTGCGCCCAAGAAGTGAAGGAGTGGGTGCTAGATCAGGAGCCACCCAGCTTAAAAATGGCTGCCCAATTAGCCGACAAATATGTGGCAATTCGGCCACGGGGGCAGAAGCGCCCCGCCAGCAGCCAGCTCCAAGAGACTGTACCACCAAGGGGACCACCCTCTTCAGCTCATCACCCCCAAAGACAAGCATCTTCCAACCCGGGTGCTCTTGGCCAGCAACCGCACCGCAGCGTCCCTGCAACTGATCAGAGATCATCGGTGCCACGACTGGAGAAGAAGTGCTACGGCTGTGGGAAAATCGGACATCTGAGGATGAACTGTCCTGCATCCCAAGCACCCCAGACTCGTGCCCCAAATCCGAGTGCTGGAGCCCGGCTTGCTTGTTTGACGAGAGGAGATGAGATTACAGAGACTGTTCCCCCTCCAGTCAGTCCGATGGAGTGTGGCGAGAGACAGGTGCACTCTGCGGAGAGAGTCACCTGCATGGCCAAACAGCCCCTACACAACATGTGGAGGCACCTGCAGCCAGTCCACGTGGGACCCCTGCAGGGAGAAGGCCTAAGAGACTCTGGGGCCTCAATCACTGTGGTGAGCCCCCACCTTATAGATCCTGCTGCAGTATTGCAGGGTTGCACTGCCACGGTCACCCTGGCAGAAGGAACAGAAAAAGCGGTTCCCATGGCAAGAGTCTACCTGGACTGGGGAGCTGGACCAGAGTTGCGAGAAGTTGCCGTCATGGATGGTCTCCCAACTGATGTGGTCTTAGGAAATGATCTGGGCGGTGGGATCGTCACTATGTTTGTTGGCGCCATTCCCCGGAGTCAAGTTCCAAAACCACCATTGACATCAGCTACTCCAGCACAGCCCAGCCCAGAGGAAAAGACTACAGCTGCTAGACAACTGCCAGCACAGCCAACCACAGCATCAACCAGCCCAGAGGAAAAGATCACAGCGGCTAGATCAGTACATCGACCCCGCATGCCTTTTGCCTCTGGTATGCCTACGCTCCCTAGCAACGCAGAGGATGTCGGTTCCAGCTCGTGTGATCCTGTGGGGGTGCCCAATGATGCTCCTGACCCAAGTGGTTTGCCAACTCCGGCGGTGAGTATGAGAAACCACACTGACTTTTCCATGACTGACCCCTACCAGACTGACCCTAGTAATCCCCACCTAGATCCCCCTGTAGAGTGTCCCAATTTAGGAGAGATTGAGGGCCACAGGCAGGAGTTTAGGGAGGCTCAACTCTCTGACCCGTCCCCGAAAGGCATGAGGCACCACTCTGGCAGCGGCCTTGACAGGGTTGGGGCGGGGAGGTTGACCTGGCGGGAAGGGTTAAGGTACAGGGTAGCCAGGAAAGTGGGAGGGGATAGACCAGATAGGGAATGTGTCCAACTGGTCCCCCCAGGGAACTTTCCTGTGCAACCGGTGTCGGTTGCCAGCGAAACCCCTTTGGACAGTAACCCGGAGACAGACCGTACCCTGAAGTGCCTGACACAGTGCTTACCCTGGTCTGGAATGTCGGATGACGCCCAGACCAACTGTAAGGCTGGTGCCATGCGTTGGCAGCCGGGGCACTCCAGCGGTTGTGTTGTCTCTGGGCCTCTGCCCATAGGAGAACCCTTGCAGCAAGTTGCTGTGGACATAGCAGGTCCCCTGCCTGTGCGCAGTAGATCGGGGAAGACACGCAGCCTCCCTGTAGTGGATGCCACACAGGATACAGAGGCTGGTGGTCTGGCCGCCATCACTGTGGCACAGGTAGCGGACGAGGAGGAAGGAGTAGGCCTAGGTGACAGGGTAGGTTTCCCGAGTCATAGGTCGACGGAGGAGGGATGGAGGGCAGGTCTGACGGTTAGGGCAGACAGTTGCCAGTTAGGTATGACGGAGGTGCAGTGCCTGGGGCACCATGTGGGAGGAGACAGGGGTAGGCCCAACCCAGAGGGGGTGGAGGCAACCAGAGGCTGTCCCCGACCCACATCACCCAGACCGGTACTGACCTTAGAACCTGTAAGGCCCTACGGACATGTTGTCATTGACTTTAGTCCTGTAGTGAACCCCTTGACAGAGATGGCTAGGAAGGGCATTCCCAAGTCAGTGGACTTTGCACCCGCTTGCGAGTTGGCATTCCAGTCATTGAAGGAGGCTTAGGTACCTGCTCCAGTGCTGATGGCGCACATTCTTGACCAGGACTGTGTGTTACGAACTATTGCACCACTGCACGGACTGGGAGCAGTACCGAGCCAGAGAGAGCCATATGGCTTCGGTACAGGGGGGTGCGCCGCTGCGTGCGGCGAGGCCACTGAGTAGTGCCACGCTGGGGGGACAGGGAGAGTCAGCTCCCTGGACCCCAGAGGCAGGAAGGCAGGCTGGAGGATGGGGGAAGCCAGCCCCATACCTCCAGCACTGAGAGAGCCCTAGCAGCCAGGCTGCAGGGCTAGTACAGTATTCCACAAACCAGACATTGTGTAAAATAATAGGAAGTACAGTGTGCTGTAAGGCACTGCAGTGCCTAGGTATGTGGAGCCTGTGCAGGCTCAGAGTGTATTTAAATGTATAAACATGTACAGTGTGATTTAAATGTAATGTATTTAAAGGTAAATTGCACTTACTTGGTTGTGTGTCCCAGGAGGGGGGAATCCATGGCTGTGCAGGCTGATGGATTCTCCCAGACCTTTTCCCCAAAAACGGAATGCTTTCCCATCCAGCCTCACATTTCCAAGGGGCACAGGGAGAAAGAGAAGCAGCTCAGCTATGAAACGGGCTGAGTGGTTTCTTGGAGCTCCATGGAGATCGTCCGTGGTGAACTAGAGACCTGGACCGGGGAGCCAGGCTGCCCAGCTCTGGAGCCCGAATCCAGGCTGCAGGCAGTGAGCTGGGTCCCGGGCAGGTTTCTGGAGGTCAGATTTAGGAGGGAAAACTTCCCCCAGCCAGACTGAACGGCACCGGGGAGTATCCTGACTCTCCCAGATGGGAGAGTCAAAGGAGACCGACCACTCCCCACTGTCCATAGGGAACAATGTTAGCTGTGCATGAGACCAGAGCATGCACAGCTCATGGGTAAACATTGATTGGTTGTGCACCACAGGGCGGGCTTACCCCCTGTGGTAAGGGGTCTTGGAGAGGGATAAAAGAAGGGCAGCTGGCCCATAGGAGGTGTATTATTCCATCTTATTCTGCTGAAAACATCTGATTGTATGCTGTTACCCCTAGCAATAGGGAGGAGCCTTTTTAAAGGTTATTTGAGCAATAAACATCTTTGCCTCAAGAAGACTGCTTCATCTTGTGACCAACAGGGTTAGGCCAAACCTAGCCCCGTCCTCCGGCTGTCCAGGGAAGTACCTAGCGTCTCCAAGCTCCGCCTTCCGCCAGCTACCGGTAGAGGCCTAGCAAGTGGCTAGTGGGGATTCGTCAACACCACACAGGTGTGGTAAGGCAGTGCGTCGGGTCGGCACATACAGAGCAGAACCGTGGTTCCAAACGCCACGGCAGGTTAGGAGTTTGGTGGTGGCAGCGAGAACCCGCCCACAGCGCAGTGGGTGGAGTCAGTAACAGGCGGTTACTGATGGTAAGCGGGAATCCCCTATGTGGTCAGGCCTCGTGCGGCTTGACCTTCCAGTCTGTGCGCAGTCAACGGGACGCGAAAGCGGCGAGTGCTTTCGTACGGTACCGTCCTGTCACAGAAATTGGTGGCATAGTGGTGGGATATTCCCAGGCGGCTTTTCATCACCCGATTGGAGAAGCCGAGTTACTCAGGAGAGGAGTAACTGCAGCGCAGGAGAACGCACAAGATGGCGGAATTCAGCGGAATGTCCAAGGAGGATCTGGAGATCGTATGCCAGGGGAAGGGTGTGGATATCCCTTCCAACGCGTCCAGAAGCGTCATGAAGGCGGCGCTCAGGAGCGTGGAGGAGTCTCATCGGGCGGAGGTGGAAAGCACTGACGGCGTCAGCATCGCAGAGGACGGCCCACCAGTGGACCTTCGTAAGGAATCGGTGAGAACCACAAGCCCCGCCCTCTCTCACAGCAGCAATGTTTCCCAGCAATCCCTAGCAGGGCCAGGATCCCAACGTCCCAGGGGGGGCGGCCCGGATACCCTAGCAGATCGGCTAGCGGAATTGGGGGAAAGGGCAACGGAGCAAGAACGCATGCTTGTCATCCGGATGTGGCATGCGGAGCGGGCGTCACCAGCCGTGGTACCCCGGGAGCCGTTGTCAGCTGTTGTACACAGATCAGGACGAGTTCAGTTTGCCAAGTTTGCAGACAGTGACGGGGACATTGATGGACATTTGCAAGTCTTTGAGAGGACTTGTAAACTACACGATCTACCCAAGTCAGAGTGGGTGAGACACCTTGTGCCCACTCTGCATGGAGAGGCCTTGGAGGCCTATCGAGGAGTGGCGACGGAGGACTGTGGGAACTACGACGAAGTCGCGAAGGCCCTCCTCCAGCGATTCTTCATCACTCCAGAGTCTTACAGGAAGAAGTTCAGAGACTTGCCCAAGAATCCTAGCAGCACCCATGAGCAGTTCGCCACCCAGCTGCGGCAGTACGTGGTGAAGTGGGTGAAGGATTCGGAAGCCACTACATGGGACGCACTGATCGACCTGATCTGCAGGGAGCAGTTCTACCGCAGGTGCGCCCAAGAAGTGAAGGAGTGGGTGCTAGATCGGGAGCCACCCAGCTTAAAAATGGCTGCCCAATTAGCCGACAAATATGTGGCAATTCGGCCACGGGGGCAGAAGCGCCCCGCCAGCAGCCAGCTCCAACAGACTGTACCACCAAGGGGACCACCCTCTTCAGCTCATCACCCCCAAAGACAAGCATCTTCCAACCCGGGTGCTCTTGGCCAGCAACCGCACCGGAGCGTCCCTGCAACTGATCAGAGATCATCGGTGCCACGACTGGAGAAGAAGTGCTACGGCTGTGGGAAAATCGGACATCTGAGGATGAACTGTCCTGCATCCCAAGCACCCCAGACTCGTGCCCCAAATCCGAGTGCTGGAGCCCGGCTTGCTTGTTTGACGAGAGGAGATGAGATTACAGAGACTGTTCCCCCTCCAGTCAGTCCGATGGAGTGTGGCGAGAGACAGGTGCACTCTGCGGAGAGAGTCACCTGCATGGCCAAACAGCCCCTACACAACATGTGGAGGCACCTGCAGCCAGTCCACGTGGGACCCCTGCAGGGAGAAGGCCTAAGAGACTCTGGGGCCTCAATCACTGTGGTGAGCCCCCACCTTATAGATCCTGCTGCAGTATTGCAGGGTTGCACTGCCACGGTCACCCTGGCAGAAGGAACAGAAAAAGCGGTTCCCATGGCAAGAGTCTACCTGGACTGGGGAGCTGGACCAGAGTTGCGAGAAGTTGCCGTCATGGATGGTCTCCCAACTGATGTGGTCTTAGGAAATGATCTGGGTGGTGGGATCGACACTATGTTTGTTGGCGCCATTCCCCGGAGTCAGTTCCAAAACCACCATTGACATCAGCTACTCCAGCACAGCCCAGCCCAGAGGAAAAGACTACAGCTGCTAGACAACTGCCAGCACAGCCAACCACAGCATCAACCAGCCCAGAGGAAAAGATCACAGCGGCTAGAGCAGTACATCGACCCCGCATGCCTTTTGCCTCTGGTATGCCTACGTCCCCTAGCAACGCAGAGGATGTCGGTTCCAGCTCGAGTGATCCTGTGGGGGTGCCCAATGATGCTCCTGACCCAAGTGGTTTGCCAACTCCGGCGGTGAGTATGAGAAACCACACTGACTTTTCCATGACTGACCCCTACCAGACTGACCCTAGTAATCCCCACCTAGATCCCCCTGTAGAGTGTCCCAATTTAGGAGAGATTGAGGGCCACAGGCAGGAGTTTAGGGAGGCTCAACTCTCTGACCCGTCCCCGAAAGGCATGAGGCGCCACTCTGGCAGCGGCCTTGACAGGGTTGGGGCGGGGAGGTTGACCTGGCGGGAAGGGTTAAGGTACAGGGTAGCCAGGAAAGTGGGAGGGGATAGACCAGATAGGGAATGTGTCCAACTGGTCCCCCCAGGGAACTTTCCTGTGCAACCGGTGTCGGTTGCCAGCGAAACCCCTTTGGACAGTAACCCGGAGACAGACCGTACCCTGAAGTGCCTGACACAGTGCTTACCCTGGTCTGGAATGTCGGATGACGCCCAGACCAACTGTAAGGCTGGTGCCATGCGTTGGCAGCCGGGGCACTCCAGCGGTTGTGTTGTCTCTGGGCCTCTGCCCATAGGAGAACCCTTGCAGCAAGTTGCTGTGGACATAGCAGGTCCCCTGCCTGTGCGCAGTAGATCGGGGAAGACACGCAGCCTCCCTGTAGTGGATGCCACACAGGATACAGAGGCTGGTGGTCTGGCCGCCATCACTGTGGCACAGGTAGCGGACGAGGAGGAAGGAGTAGGCCTAGGTGACAGGGTAGGTTTCCCGAGTCATAGGTCGACGGAGGAGGGATGGAGGGCAGGTCTGACGGTTAGGGCAGACAGTTGCCAGTTAGGTATGACGGAGGTGCAGTGCCTGGGGCACCATGTGGGAGGAGACAGGGGTAGGCCCAACCCAGAGGGGGTGGAGGCAACCAGAGGCTGTCCCCGACCCACATCACCCAGACCGGTACTGACCTTAGAACCTGTAAGGCCCTACAGACATGTTGTCATTGACTTTAGTCCTGTAGTGAACCCCTTGACAGAGATGGCTAGGAAGGGCATTCCCAAGTCAGTGGACTTTGCACCCGCTTGCGAGTTGGCATTCCAGTCATTGAAGGAGGCTCAGGTACCCGCTCCAGTGCTGATGGCGCACATTCGTGACCAGGACTGTGTGTTACGAACTATTGCACCACTGCACGGACTGGGAGCAGTACCGAGCCAGAAAGAGCCATATGGGCAGGAGCACCCTGTGGCCTGGTTGAGCAGTATACTGCTATTGTGGGAGGTGGGGTATGCCACAGTTGGGACACCGTGGGTGGCACTTGTTTGTAACCGGCCCCCCACCGTGGTGACTTACCACCTACCTGTTAGGTGGCTGCAACCTACCTTGGGGGAATTGGACAGACTTTTGTGGTGGCGCCTTGAACTTGGACTTCAGGTGGACTATTTGAACATTGTGCACCCACGAAGAGAGGCCCACTATACTATGGATGAACTGTCTAGGCCAGAGCCTACACCCCCCAGGTAGCGTCCCCTTCACCCCAACGGACTGCGGGACCAGGACCCAAATCGTTGGGACATGGGTCCCTGGTTGACCCGCTTGAATGGGGGGGGAGAAGTGTGGCCGGAGAGCCCCAGCCACGAGGCAAATGGCCGCAGCACTGAAGGGGTTAACCCCTAGTGCCCGGCGCCATTTTAACAAGACAATGGGCGCTTGGCGCCAGATTTGAAAATGTATTGGGCGCTAGGCGCCGTGTTGTATTAAATGTTTAAATTGTATTTTAAGATGTGCCGTGGTCCCGGACCTCTCCGGAGACCACGGCAGGGAGGACAGCCCCCCGGCGCGCTCAGCAGTGTGTGCGCGCCGGGGGAGAGAAGGCAGCCGCTGACCGCCGGAGTCCGGGAGCTCCGCTCCCGGCAGCGGTCGGTGAAGCCCCGGGCGCACTGGAGTGTGCGCGCCGGGGAGAAGGGTGAGCGCTGCGGCTGGGAGCTCGGCCCCGCTGCAGTGCTCTCTGTAAGAGCCGCCGCTGGGGGCCGGGAGCTCTGCTCCCGGCGCCTCAGCCCAGCACGGGTGGCCAGCCGCAGCAGCCGGGACGGACGTCCCGGGCTGCTGGGCGGCGAGGGGGGTGCGCCGCAGCCCGGCTCCCCGCCGGACGCTGCGGCGAGGCTACCAGACAGGCGCCGCTCATGGGGGACCGGGCTAGCCGGCTCCCTAGCGGCGGGGGTGCAAATAGGCTGCCGAGCAGGATGGTGAGCGCTGGGGTCCGGGAGCTACGCTCCCGGCGCCTCAGCGCTGAAACAAGCCAGAGTCACGGCGGCCGGGACAAGTGTCCCGGGCCGCCGGGCTTCGGTACAGGGGGGTGCGCCGCTGCGTGCGGCGAGGCCACTGAGTAGTGCCACGCTGGGGGGACAGGGAGAGTCAGCTCCCTGGACCCCAGAGGCAGGAAGGCAGGCTGGAGGATGGGGGAAGCCAGCCCCATACCTCCAGCACTGAGAGAGCCCTAGCAGCCAGGCTGCAGGGCTAGTACAGTATTCCACAAACCAGACATTGTGTAAAATAATAGGAAGTACAGTGTGTTGTAAGGCACTGCAGTGCCTAGGTATGTGGAGCCTGTGCAGGCTCAGAGTGTATTTAAATGTATAAACATGTACAGTGTGATTTAAATGTAATGTATTTAAAGGTAAATTGCACTTACTTGGTTGTGTGTCCCAGGAGGGGGGAATCCATGGCTGTGCAGGCTGATGGATTCTCCCAGACCTTTTCCCCAAAAACGGAATGCTTTCCCATCCAGCCTCACATTTCCAAGGGGCACAGGGAGAAAGAGAAGCAGCTCAGCTATGAAACGGGCTGAGTGGTTTCTTGGAGCTCCATGGAGATCGGCCGTGGTGGACTAGAGACCTGGACCGGGGAGCCAGGCTGCCCAAGCTCTGGAGCCCGAATCCAGGCTGCAGGCAGTGAGCTGGGTCCCGGGCAGGTTTCTGGAGGTCAGATTTAGGAGGGAAAACTTCCCCCAGCCAGACTGAACGGCACCGGGGAGTATCCTGACTCTCCCAGATGGGAGAGTCAAAGGAGACCGACCACTCCCCACTGTCCATAGGGAACAATGTTAGCTGTGCATGAGACCAGAGCATGCACAGCTCATGGGTAAACATTGATTGGTTGTGCACCACAGGGCGGGCTTACCCCCTGTGGTAAGGGGTCTTGGAGAGGGATAAAAGAAGGGCAGCTGGCCCATAGGAGGTGTATTATTCCATCTTATTCTGCTGAAAACATCTGATTGTATGCTGTTACCCCTAGCAATAGGGAGGAGCCTTTTTAAAGGTTATTTGAGCAATAAACATCTTTGCCTCAAGAAGACTGCTTCATCTTGTGACCAACAGGGTTAGGCCAAACCTAGCCCCGTCCTCCGGCTGTCCAGGGAAGTACCTAGCGTCTCCAAGCTCCGCCTTCCGCCAGCTACCGGTAGAGGCCTAGCAAGTGGCTAGTGGGGATTCGTCAACACCACACAGGTGTGGTAAGGCAGTGCGTCGGCACATACAGAGCAGAACCGTGGTTCCAAACGCCACGGCAGGTTAGGAGTTTGGTGGTGGCAGCGAGAACCCGCCCACAGCGCAGTGGGTGGAGTCAGTATCAGGCGGTTACTGACGGTAAGCGGGAATCCCCTATGTGGTCAGGCCTCGTGCGGCTTGACCTTCCAGTCTGTGCGCAGTCAACGGGACGCGAAAGCGGCGAGTGCTTTCGTACGGTAACGTCCTGTCACACTTTCCCATTAACATTTAGGGGGTTACATACTAATAGGTTCCAAAATGATGGAACTGGCATGAGTTCTATGAGTTTGTTGCTAAACTGAAAGCGACAGGCTGGTTTTGGCTTATAACTGCATATATATATATATATATATATATATATATATATATATATATATATATATATACACTGCTCAAAAAAATAAAGGGAACACTTAAACAACACAATGTAACTCCAAGTTAATCACACTTCTGTGAAATCAAACTGTCCGCTTAGGAAGCAACACTGATTGACAATTTCACATGCTGTTGTGCAAATGGAATAATAATAATTTTATTTCTCTAACGTTCTAGTGGATGCTGGGGACTCCATAAGAACCATGGGGAATAGACGGGCTCCGCAGGAGACATGGGCACTTTAAGAAAGAATTTAGATTCTGGTGTGCTCTGGCTCCTCCCTCTATGTCCCTCCTCCAGACCTCAGTTTTGAATCTGTGCCCGGACGAGCTGGGTGCTGTTCAGTGAGCTCTCCTGAGCTTGCTGTAAGAAAGTATTTTGTTAGGTTTTTTATTTTCAGGGAGCTCTGCTGGCAACAGACTCCCTGCATCGTGGGACAGAGGGGAGAGAAGCAGCCCTACTCTCTGAAGATAGGTCCTGCTTCTTAGGCTACTGGACACCATTAGCTCCAGAGGGATCGTACACAGGATCTCACCCTCGTCGTCCGATCCCAGAGCCGCGCCGCCGTCCCCCTCGCAGAGCCGGAAGACAGAAGCCGGGTGAGCATGAGAAGCAAGAAGACTTCGAAATCGGTGGCAGAAGACTCCGGTCTTCACTGAGGTAGCGCACAGCACTGCAGCTGTGCGCCATTGCTCCCACACACACCTCACATACTCCGGTCACTGTAAGGGTGCAGGGCGCAGGGGGGGGCGCCCTGGGCAGCACTTGGGACCTCTTTGGCAAAAGTTTAGCATATATACAGTTGGGCACTGTATATATGTATGAGCCCCCGCCAAAAATTGTATATTGAAGCGGGACAGAAGCCCGCCGCTGAGGGGGTGGGGCTTCTTCCTCAGCACTCACCAGCGCCATTTTTTCTCCACAGCTCCGCTGAGAGGAAGCTCCCCAGGCTCTCCCCTGCAGATACCCGGTAGAAGAGGGTAAAAAGAGAGGGGGGGCACATAATTAGGCGCAAAAATCAATATAAACAGCGGCTACTGGGTTAACATTAAGTTACTGTGTTATTCCTGGGTTATATAGCGCTGGGGTGTGTGCTGGCATACTCTCTCTCTGTCTCTCCAAAGGGCCTTGTGGGGGAACTGTCTTCAAAAAGAGCATTCCCTGTGTGTGTGTGTGTGTGTGTGTGTGTGTGTGTGTGTGTGTGTGTGTGTGTGTGTGTGTGGTGTGTCGGTACGCTTGTGTCGACATGTTTGACGAGGAAGGCTATGTGGAAACAGAGCGGGAGCAAATGAATGTGGTGTCTCCGCCGACGGCGCCGACACCTGATTGGATGGATATGTGGAAGGTTTTAAATGATAATGTTAATTCCTTGCATAAAAGGTTGGAAAAAGCTGAAGCCTTAGGACAGTCAGGGTCTCAGCCCATGCCTGATCCTATGTCGTAGAGGCCGTCAGGGTCTCAGAAGCGCCCACTATCCAAAATTGTTGACACAGATACCGACATGGATTCTGATTCCAGTGTCGATTACGATGATGCAAAGTTACAGCCAAAATTGGCTAAATCCATCCGTTATATGATTATAGCAATTAAGGATGTGTTGCACATCACAGAGGAAACCCCAGTCCCTGACAAGAGGGTTCATATGTATGGGGAAAAGAGGCAGGAGGTGACCTTTCCCCCTTCACACGAGCTAAATGAGTTGGGTGAAAAGGCTTGGGAATCTCCAGATAAAAAACTGCAGATTTCCAAACAAATTCTTATGACATATCCTTTCCCGCCAACGGACAGGTTACGCTGGGAATCCTCCCCTAGGGTGGACAAACTTTAGCACGCTTATCCAAGAGGGTAGCCCTGCCGTCACAGGATACGGCTACCCTCAAAGATGCTGCGAATAGAAAGCAAGAGGGTACCCTGAAGTCCATTTATATACATTCAGGTACCTTACTGAGGCCAGCGATCGCGTCGGCCTGGGTGTGTAGTGCTGTAGCAGCATGGACGGACACCCTGTCTGAGGAACTTGATACCTTAGACAAGGATACTATATTGATGACCCTGGGGCATATAAAAGACGCTGTCCTATATATGAGAGATGCTCAAAGAGACATTAGTCTACTGGGTTCTAGAATAAATGCTATGTCGATTTCTGCCAGAAGGGTCCTGTGGACTCGGCAATGGGCAGGTGATGCCGACTCAAAAAGGCACATGGAGGTTTTACCTTACAAGGGTGAGGAATTGTTTGGGGAGGGTCTCTCGGACCTGGTCTCCACAGCTGCTGCTGGAAAGTCAAATTTTTTGCCATATATTTCCTCACAACCTAAGAAAGCACCGTATTACCAATTGCAGTCCTTTCGATCACAGAAAAGCAAGAAAGTCCGAGGTGCGTCCTTTCTTGCCTGGGGCAGGGGCAGAGGAAAGAAGCTGCACAACACAGCTAGTTCCCAGGAACAGAAGTTCTCCCCGGCTTCCACAAAATCCACCGCATGACGCTGGGGCTCCTCAGGCGGAGCTAGGCCCGGTGGGGGCGCGTCTACGAAATTTCAGCCTCAAGTGGGTTCACTCCCAGTTGGATCCCTGGGCAATAGATATTGTGTCTCAGGGATACAAGCTGGAATTCGAAGAGATGCCCCCTCACCGATACCTCAAATCGGCCCTGCCAGCTTCCCCCCTCGAGAGGGAAATAGTGTTAACTGCAATTCACAAATTGTATCTTCAACAGGTGGTGGTCAAGGTTCCCCTCCTTCAACAAGGAAGGGGTTATTATTCGACCATGTTTGTGGTACCGAAACCGGACGGTTCGGTCAGACCCATATTGAATTTAAAATCCCTGAACATATACCTGAAAAGGTTCAAGTTCAAGATGGAATCGCTCAGAGCGGTCATCGCAAGCCTGGAAGGGGGGGATTTTATGGTGTATTTGGACATAAAGGATGCATACCTTCATGTCCCCATTTATCCACCTCATCAGGCGTACCTCAGATTTGTGGTACAGGATTGTCATTACCAATTTCAGACGTTGCCGTTTGGCCTCTCCACGGCACCGAGAATATTTACCAAGGTAATGTCGGAAATGATGGTACTCCTGCGGAAGCAAGGGGTCACAATTATCCCATACTTGGACGATATCCTCATAAAAGCGAGGTCAAGAGAGCAGTTGCTGATCAGCGTAGCACGTTCTCTGGAAGTGTTACGGCAACACGGCTGGATTCTAAATATTCCAAAGTCGCAGTTGATTCCTACGACTCGTCTGCCTTTCCTGGGCATGATTCTGGACACAGACCAGAAAAGGGTTTATCTCCCGGTAGAGAAAGCTCAGGAACTCATGACACTGGTCAGAAACCTATTAAAACCAAAACAGGTGTCAGTGCATCACTGCACTCGAGTCCTGGGAAAGATGGTGGCATCATACGAGGTCATTCCCTTCGGCAGGTTCCATGCGAGGACCTTTCAATGGGACTTACTGGACAAATGGTCCGGATCACATCTTCAGATGCATCGGTTAGTCACCCTATCCCCCAGGGCCAGGGTGTCTCTCCTGTGGTGGCTGCAGAGTGCTCACCTTCTCGAGGGCCGCAGATTCGGCATTCAGGACTGGGTCCTGGTGACCACGGATACAAGCCTCCGAGGGTGGGGGGGCAGTCACACAGGGAAGAAATTTCCAAGGTCTGTGGTCAAGTCAGGAGACTTGCCTTCACATCAACATCCTGGAACTAAGGGCCATATACAACGCCCTACGTCAAGCGGAGACCCTGCTTCGCGACCAACCGGTTCTGATTCAGTCAGACAACATCACCGCAGTGGCTCATGTAAACCGCCAAGGCGGCACAAGGAGCAGAGTGGCGATGGCGGAAGCCACCAGAATTCTTCGCTGGGCGGAGAATCACGTAAGAGCACTGTCAGCAGTGTTCATCCCGGGAGTGGACAACTGGGAAGCAGACTTCCTCAGCAGGCACGACCTCCACCCGGGAGAGTGGGGACTTCATCAAGAGGTCTTCACGCAGATTGCAAGTCGGTGGGAACTGCCACAGGTGGACATGATGGCATCCCGCCTCAACAAAAAGCTACCGAGGTATTGCGCCAGGTCAAGAGACCCTCAGGCGATAGCTGTGGACGTACTGGTGACACCGTGGGTGTTCCAGTCGGTCTATGTATTTCCTCCTCTTCCTCTCATACCCAAGGTGCTGAGAATCATAAGAAAAAGAGGAGTGAGAACAATACTCATTGTTCCGGATTGGCCAAGAAGGACTTGGTATCCAGATCTGCAAGAAATGCTCACAGAGGACCCGTGGCCTCTGCCTCTAAGGCAGGACTTGTTGCAACAGGGGCCCTGTCTGTTCCAAGACTTACAGCGGCTGCATTTGACGGCATGGCGGTTGAACGCCGGATCCTAGCAGAAAAAGGCATTCCGGATGAGGTCATTCCTACGCTGATAAAGGCTAGGAAGGACGTGACGGCTCAACATTATCACCGTATATGGCGAAAATATGTTGCTTGGTGTGAGGCCAGGAATGCCCCTACGGAGGAATTCCAGCTGGGCCGTTTCCTTCACTTCCTACAGTCGGAAGTGACTTTGGGCCTAAAATTGGGTTCCATTAAGGTCCAGATTTCGGCCCTATCCATTTTCTTTCAAAAAGAACTGGCTTCTCTACCTGAAGTTCAGACGTTTGTAAAGGGTGTGCTGCATATTCAGCCCCCTTTTGTGCCTCCAGTGGCACCTTGGGATCTTAACGTGGTGTTGAGTTTCCTGAAATCACACTGGTTTGAACCACTCAAAACGGTGGAATTGAAATATCTCACGTGGAAGGTGGTCATGCTACTAGCCTTGGCTTCGGCTAGGCGTGTGTCAGAATTGGCGGCTTTGTCACATAAAAGCCCCTATCTGGTTTTCCATGCGGATAGAGCAGAATTGCGGACCCGCCCACAATTTCTGCCGAAAGTGGTTTCATCCTTTCATATAAACCAACCTATTGTGGTGCCTGTGGCTACTACTGACTTGGAGGATTCCGAGTTACTTGATGTGGTCAGGGCTTTGAAGGTTTATGTAGCCAGAGCGGCTAGGGTCAGGAAAACAGAATCTTTGTTTATCCTGTATGCTTCCAACAAGCTTGGGGCGCCTGCTTCAAAGCAAACTATTGCTCGCTGGATCTGTAACACGTTTCAGCAGGCTCATTCGGCGGCTGGATTGCCACTGCCAAAATCAGTTAAGGCCCATTCCACTAGGAAGGTGGGCTCTTCTTGGGCGGCTGCCCGAGGGGTCTCGGCATTACAGCTGTGCCGAGCGGCTACTTGGTCAGGTTCAAACACTTTTGCAAAGTTCTACAAGTTTGATCCCTGGCTGAGGAGGACCTTGTGTTTGCTCATTCGGTGCTGCAGAGTCATCCGTACTCTCCCGCCCGTTTGGGAGCTTTGGTATAATCCCCATGGTCCTTACGGAGTCCCCAGCATCCACTAGGACGTTAGAGAAAATAAGATTTTACTTACCGGTAAATCTATTTCTCGTAGTCCGTAGTGGATGCTGGGCGCCCGTCCCAAGTGCGGACTTCTTCTGCAATACTTGTATATAGTTATTGCTGCGATAAGGGTTATGTTATAGTTGCATCAGGGTTGTACTGATGCTCTGTTGTTGTTCATACTGTTGACTGGGTAAGTTTATCACAAGTTATATGGTGTGATCGGTGTGGCTGGTATGTATCTTGCCCTGGATTACCAAAATCCTTTCCTTGTACTGTCAGCTCTTCCGGGCACAGTTTCTCTAACTGAGGTCTGGAGGAGGGACATAGAGGGAGGAGCCAGAGCACACCAGAATCTAAATTCTTTCTTAAAGTGCCCATGTCTCCTGCGGAGCCCGTCTATTCCCCATGGTCCTTACGGAGTCCCCAGCATCCACTACGGACTACGAGAAATAGATTTACCGGTAAGTAAAATCTTATTTTATATAGCGCTCTTTCTCCAACAGGACTCAAGGCGCTTTACAGATATCAACAACAATGCACATGATACAGAGGATTTGAGTAATACAACAATAGATAAGCCACACAGACATAAAAGAAAACCTTGAGCACACAGAAAGCATAATGCATGATTGGTGTAGGCATTTTGGGTAACTTCCAAGGGTTGTGTATTCCACCCTCACAAGGTACCAAGGCCCTCATTCCGAGTTGTTCGCTCGCAAGCTGCTTTTAGCAGCTTTGCACACGCTAAGCCGCCGCCTACTGGGAGTGAATCTTAGCTTATCAAAATTGCGAACGAAAGATTAGCAAAATTGCGAATAGACATTTCTTAGCAGTTTCTGAGTAGCTCCACACTTACTCGGCAACTGCGATCAGTTCAGTCAGTTTCGTTCCTGGTTTGACGTCACAAACACTCCCAGCGTTCGGCCAGACACTCCTCCGTTTCTCCAGCCACTCCCGCGTTTTTCCCATAAACGGTAGCGTTTTTTCGCACACACCCATAAAACGGCCAGTTTCCGCTCAGAAACACCCACTTCCTGTCAATCACATTACGATCACCAGAACGAAGAAAAAACCTCGTAATGCCGTGAGTAAAATACCTAACTGCATAGCAAATTTACTTGGCGCAGTCGCACTGCGGACATTGCGCATGCGCGACTAATCGCTCCGTTGCGAGAAAAATATAACGAGCGAACAACTCGGAATGACCCCCCAAGTGCGGCAGCCATCTTGGGCGCTCAGCGTAGGATTACCCAGGGTGCAATAGTCCACCCCTAGAAGAGATGACACAAAATGGGGGTGATTTCAGAGTCCTACAGTTCAGAGTAGGGTTCCATCAAAACCATCAGGCCTGTATTTTTCATCCCATCCTCAAGTGTACCATATGGGGCAGCCATGTTGGGCGCACTTTGAAGGTTACACTGTGGGAGGTGAGCCATACAAGGGCCAAGTTCATATATGGGAAAACTGACGCTTATGTAGTAGTATGATGTACCCTGCATGTAGGGCACAATGGCAAGGTGTGCAATTAGTGGAGGTAAACATTACAGGAAAAACACATGGTGGGGTGGAAGTGAGGAATGGGAAGAAAAAAAAATGCATAGACAACAGGTGGAAATTATAGGCAATTAGCAAGACACCCCCAATAAAGGAGTTGTTCTGCAGGTGGTGACCACAGACCACTTCTCAGCTCCTCTGCTTTCTGGCTGATGTTTTGGTCACTTTTGAAAGCTGGCGGTGCTTTCACTCTAGTGGTAGCATGAGACGGAGTCTACAACCCACACAAGTGGCTCAGGTAGTGCAGCTCATCCAGGATGGCACATCAATGCGAGCTGTGGCAAGAAGGTTTGCTGTGTCTGTCAGCGTAGTGTCCAGAGCATGGAGGCGCTACCAGGAGACAGGCCAGTACATCAGGAGACATGGAGGAGGCCGTAGGAGAGCAACAACCCAGCAGCAGGACCGCTATCTCCGCCTTTGTGCAAGGAGGAACAGGAGGAGCACTTCCAGAGTCCTGCAAAATGACCTCCAGCAAGCCACAAATGTGCATGTGTCTACTCAAACTATCAGAAACAGACTCCATGAGGGTGGTATGAGGGCCCGACGTCCACAGGTAGGGGTTGTGCTTACAGCCCAACACCGTGCAGGACGTTTGGCATTTGCCAGAGAACACCAAGATTGGCAAATTCGCCACTGGCGCCCTGTGCTCTTCACAGATGAAAGGTTCTCACTGAGCACATGTGACAGAGTCTGGAGACGCCAAGGAGAACGTTCTGCTGCCTGCAACATCCTCCAGCATGACCGGTTTGGCAGTGGGTCAGTAATGGTGTGGGGTGGCATTTCTTTGGGGGGCTGCACAGCCCTCCATGTGCTCGCCAGAGGTAGCCTGACTGCCATTAGGTACCGAGATGAGATCCTCAGACCCCTTGTGAGACCATATGCTGGTGCGGTTGGCCCTGGGTTCCTCCTAATGCAAGACAATGCTAGACCTCATGTGGCTGGAGTGTGTCAGCAGTTCCTGCAAGATGAAGGCATTGATGCTATGGACTGGCCCACCCTCAGGAGATCCCTCAGGAGACCATCCGCCACCTCATCAGGAGCATGCCCAGGCGTTGTAGGGAGTTCATACAGGCACGTGGAGGCCGCACACACTACTGAGCCTCATTTTGACTTGTTTCAAGGACATTACATCAAAGTTGGATCAGCCTGTAGTGTGTTTTTCCACTTTAATTTTGAGTGTGACTCCAAATCCAGACCTCCATGGGTTAATAAATTTGATTTCCATTGATGATTTTTTTGTGATTTTGTTGCCAGCACATTCAACTATGTAAAGAACAAAGTATTTAATAAGAATATTTCATTCATTCAGATCTAGGATGTATTGTTTAAGTGTTCCCTTTATTTTTTTGAGCAGTGTATATATATATATATATATATATATAAATAAAACCACTATACAGTATTTTGCTGCAAACTTGCCAAAATCACAGCGATTCTGTAAAATCGGAACATAATACATAAATGTCAGTATTTGCTCACGACAGGGTTGGAACCTTTTGAGAATCTGAAAAAAAGTGGAAGTTGTAATATGTAGAAACTGAGTTTGGGGGATGTTTTCACGTGCTCATTTCACTGATAGGATAATGGGCCTAATTCAGACCTAATCGTTGTTGTGTGAAATCTCACATCCGCCGATTAGCAAATGACTGCGCATGCATATGCAAAGTTTTGATCGCTAGGCATACGCAAGGTGATTGACAGGGAGTGGGCGTTTGTGGGTAGTAACTGGCTGTTTTCTGGAAGTGTCAGGAAAAACGCAGGCGTTCCCAAGCGTTTTCAGGGAGGGTGTGTGACGTCAGCTCCGGCCCAATCAGTCTGATTTCTTCGCACTGTGGTAGTAAGTCCTGGGCTGCGCACAGACTGGAAAATTCATTCGATGGTGAGTGAGTTGCGAACGGCTTTGCAGTTGTCCACTGTCTGGCTAAGTTTTCGCACGGTGTACGCATGCATTCGCACACTTGCATGGGGCAGATTTTAACTCTCTATGGGCGGTGACTATCTGATCGCAGACCTCTGCAAATTTGCAGCACAGCAATCAGGTCTGAATTAGGACAATGTTTTCTCCTATCCATTAACTTGTGTGAGGATGACAGTCTGCCATTAGAATGTTTTTTTCATAGTGGGTATCGCCCTCTAGCCCGCTGTGACACCGCAGAACACTCAGAGTGCCCTGGCTATGCCCCCATGTCTCGGTTTCACATTCCATAATGTGTAATGTATAATTCTGCACTGGATGTAGTTGGCATCCAGACGGATGTTCGGAATCCCAAACATAAGTATGCTGGGGAGGGTTAGGCTGCGGGGGGAGGGTTGGGGCTAGGCTGTGGGGGGAGGATTAGAGTTAGGCACGAGTAGCAGGGTCAATCTGCAGGAGGGGAGGGTTAGGCTGCGGGAAGGGAGTGTATAGGGTTGGCCACTAGGGGGAGGTTAGGGGTCGGGGGTTAGACTGCGGGGTTGGGCACTAGGGGTAGGATTAGGGTTAGGCTGTAGGAGGGGGGGTTAAAGTTAGTTTAGTTGCTCACATCTGTCAGGAGTTTAGCAGTCAGGATGCCCCTTTCCGTATTCTGACTGTCCGTATCCTAATTGCCGGTATGCCGCATATTGGTATTTTCTCTTACGTCCTAGAGCAGTGGTTCTCAAACTCGGTCCTCATGACCCCACACAGCGCATGTTTTGCAGGTAACCCAGCAGGCGCACAGGTGTATTAATTAATCAGTGACACATTTTAAAAGGTCCGCAGGTGGAGTTAATTATGTCACTTGTGATTCTGTGAGGAGACCTGCAAAACATGCACCGTGTGGGGTCCTGAGGACTGAGTTTGAGAACCTGTGTCCTAGAGGATGCTGGGGACTCCGTAGGAGACATGGGCACTTTAAGAAAGACTTTAGGTATGGGTGTGCACTGGCTCCTCCCTCTATGCCCCTCCTCCAGACCTCAGTTTACTACTGTGCCCAGAGGAGACTGGGTGCATTACAGGGAGCTCTCCTGAGTTTCCTGTCAGAAAGTATATTTGTTAGGTTTTTTATTTTCAGGGAGCCTGCTGGCAACAGACTCCCTGCATCGAGGGACTGAGGAGAGAGAAGCAGACCTACTTCTGTGAGTTTCAAGGCTCTGCTTCTTAGGCTACTGGACACCATTAGCTCCAGAGGGATCGGTACGCAGGTCTCACCCTCGCCGTCCGTCCCAGAGCCGCGCCGCCGTCCTCCTCACAGAGCCGGAAGGTAGAAGCCGGGTGAGTATGAGAAGAAAAGAAGACTTCAGAGGCGGCAGAAGACTTCATGTTCTTCACTGAGGTAACGAACAGCGGTGAAGCTGTGCGCCATTGCTCCCATACACCTCACACACGGCAGTCACTGTAAGGGTGCAGGGCGCAGGGGGGGCGCCCTGGGCAGCATATAAATGTCTCTCTGGCAAAAATATATATACAGCTGGGCACTGTATATATAAAGAGCCCCCACCAGTTTTTAGTATATTTGAGCGGGACAGAAGCCCGCCGCCGAGGGGGCGGGGCTTCTCCCTCAGCACTCACCAGCGCCATTTTCTCCACAGCACAGCGCTGAGAGGAAGCTCCAAGGACTCTCCCCTGCTTATTCCACAGTGAAAGAGGGTTTTGAAGAAGGGGGGCGGGCACATAATTTGGCGCATATATATATGTAAAAACAGCGCTACTGGGTAAACATATATTTATATAGTGTTTTTTCCTGGGTCATATAGCGCTGGGTGTGTGCTGGCATACTCTCTCTCTGTCTCTCCAAAGGGCCTTGTGGGGGAACTGTCTTCAGATAAGAGGATTCCCTGAGTGTGTGGTGTGTCGGTACGCGTGTGTTGACATGTCTGAGGTAGAAGGCTTTCAGGGGGAGGAGGAGGAGAAAATGAATGTTGTGTCTCCGTCAGCAACGCCGACACCTGACTGGATGGATATGTGGAATGTTTTAAGTGCTAATGTAAATTTATTGCACAAAAGATTAGACAAAGCTGAAGCTAGGGAACAGCCAGGGAGTCAACCCATGTCTGTCCCTATGTCGCAGGGACCTTCGGGGTCTCAAAAGCGCCCACTATCCCAAATAGTAGACACAGATACCAACACGGATTCTGACTCCAGTGTCGACTACGATGATGCAAAGTTACAGCCAAAATTGGCTAAATGTATTCGATATATGATTATTGCAATAAAATATGTTTTGCATATCACAGAGGAACCCCCTGTCCCTGACACGAGGGTACACATGTATAAGGGAAAGAAACCTGAGGTAACCTTTCCCCCCTCACATGAGTAGAACGAATTATGTGAAAAAGCTTGGGAATATCCAGACAAAAAACTGCAGATTCCCAGAAGGATTCTTTTGGCGTATCCTTTCCCGCCAACGGACAGGATACGGTGGGAATCCTCCCCTAGGGTGGACAAAGCATTGACACGCTTATCCAAAAAGGTAGCGTTGCCATCCCAAAATACGGCTACCCTTAGGGATCCTGCTGACCGCAAGCAAGAGGTTACCTTGACGTCCATTTACACACATTCTGGTACCTTACTCAGACCGGCGATTGCGTCGGCCTGGGTTTGTAGCGCTGTAGCAGCATGGACAGATACCTTATCAGCGGAAATTGAGACCCTAGATAAGGATACCATTTTATTGACCCTAGGGCATATAAAAGATGCTGTCTTATATATGAGAGATGCTCAAAGGGACATTAGTCTACTGGGTTCTAGAATCAACGCTATGTCGATTTCTGCTAGACGAGTCCTATGGACCCGGCAATGGACTGGTGATGCCGACTCAAAGAGGCATATGGAGGTTTTACCTTACAAAGGCGAGGAATTGTTTGGGGAAGGTCTCTCGGACCTTGTCTCCACAGCTACAGCTGGTAAATCCAATTTTTTGCCTTATATTCCCTCACAGCCTAAGAAAGCGCCACATTATCAAATGCAGTCCTTTCGATCACAAAGAAACAAGAAAGTACGAGGTGCGTCCTTTCTTGCCAGAGGTAAGGGCAGAGGAAAAAAGCTGCACAACACAACTAGTTCCCAGGAACAGAAGTCCTCCCCGGCCTCTACAAAATCCACCGCATGACGCTGGGGCTCCGCTACAGCAGTCCGCCCCAGTGGGGGCACGTCTTCGAGTTTTCAGCCACATCTGGGTTCACTCACAGGTGGATCCCTGGGCAATAGAAATTGTTTCCCAGGGTTACAAGCTGGAATTCGAAGAGGTGCCTCCTCTCCGGTTTTTCAAATCGGCCCTACCAGCTTCTCCCCCGGAAAGGGAGATAGTGTTAAATGCAATTCACAAATTGTATCTTCAACAGGTGGTGGTCAAGGTTCCCCTGCTTCAACAAGGTAGGGGATATTACTCAACCCTGTTTGTAGTCCCGAAACCGGACGGTTCGGTCAGACCCATTTTAAATTTAAAATCCCTGAACCTATACTTGAAAAGGTTCAAGTTCAAGATGGAATCGCTAAGAGCGGTCATCGCCAGCCTGGGAGGGGGGAATTTTATGGTATCTCTGGACATAAAGGATGCATACCTTCATGTTCCCATTTATCCACCTCATCAGGCGTACCTGAGATTTGCGGTACATGATTGTCATTACCAATTTCAGACGTTGCCGTTTGGGCTTTCCACGGCCCCGAGGATTTTCACCAAGGTGATGGCAGAAATGATGGTGCTCCTGTGCAAGCAAGGTGTCACAATTACCCGTACTTGGACGATCTCCTCATAAAAGCGAGATCAAGAGAGCAATTGCTGAACAGCGTCTCACTTTCACTGAAGGTGTTACAGCAACACGGCTGGATTCTCAATATCCCGAAGTCGCAGTTGGTCTGACCTTCTTGGGCATGATTCTGGATACGGACCAGAAAAGAGTTTATCTTCCGATAGAAAAAGCTCAGGAACTCATGACTCTGGTCAGGAACCTACTGAAGCCAAAACAGGTGTCAGTGCATCACTGCACTCGAGTCCTGGGAAAGATGGTGGCATCATACGAAGCCATTCCCTTCAGCAGGTTCCATGCGAGGACTTTCCAATGGGACCTACTGGACAAGTGGTCACATCTACAAATTCATCAGTTGATCTCCCTGTCCCCCAGAGCCAGGGTATCTCTCCTGTGGTGGCTGCAGAGTGCTCACCTTCTAGAAGGACGCAGGTTCGGCATTCAGGACTGGATCCTGGTGACCACGGACGCGAGCCTCCGAGGTTGGGGAGCAGTCACACAGGGAAGAAACTTCCAAGGTCTTTGGTCAAGTCAAGAGACTTGTCTTCACATCAACATCCTGGAACTGAGGGCCATATACAACGCCATACGTCAAGCGGAGACCTTACTTCGCGACCAACCAGTTCTGATCCAGTCAGACAACATCACCGCAGTGGCTCATGTAAACCGCCAAGGTGGCACAAGGAGCAGAGTGGCAATGGCGGAAGCCGCCAGGATTCTTCGCTGGGCGGAAAATCATGTAAGCGCACTGTCAGCAGTGTTCATTCCGGGAGTGGACAACTGGGAAGCAGACTTCCTCAGCAGACACGACCTGCATCCGGGAGAGTGGGGACTTCATCAGGAAGTCTTCGCACAGATTGCAAGTCAGTGGGGACTGCCCCAGATAGACATGATGGCATCCCGCCTCAACAAAAAGCTACAGAGGTATTGCGCCAGATCAAAAGACCCTCAGGCGGTAGCTGTAGACGCCCTAGTGACACCGTGGGTGTTCCAGTCGGTCTATGTGTTTCCTCCTCTTCCTCTCATACCCAGGATGTTGAGAATAATAAGAAAAAGAGGACTGAGAACAATTCTCATTGTTCCAGATTGGCCACGTGGCCTTTTCCTCTGCGACAGGACCTTACCGCGGCTGCGTTTGACGGCATGGCGGTTGAACGCAGGATCCTAGCGGAAAAAGGCATTCCGGATGAGGTCATTCCTATGCTGATAAAGGCTAGGAAGGACGTGACAGCTAAACATTATCACCGTATATGGCGAAAATATGTTTCTTGGTGTGAGGCCAGGAATGCTCCTACGGAAGAATTCCATCTGGGCCGTTTCCTTCACTTCCTACAAACTGGAGTGAATTTGGGCCTAAAATTAGGCTCCATTAAGGTTCAGATTTCGGCCTTATCCATTTTCTTTCAAAAAGAATTGGCTTCTCTCCCAGAAGTACAGACTTTTGTGAAGGGAGTGCTGCATATTCAGCCTCCTTTTATACCTCCGGTGGCGCCTTGGGACCTTAACGTGGTGTTAAGTTTCCTTAAGTCGCGCTGGTTTGAACCGCTTCAAACGGTGGAGTTAAAATATCTCACTTGGAAGGTGGTCATGTTATTAGCCTTGGCTTCGGCTAGGCGAGTGTCGGAATTGGAGGCTTTTTCTCATAAAAGCCCCTATCTGGTTTTCCATATGGATAGAGCGGAATTGCGGACCCGTCCTCAATTCTTGCCTAAGGTGGTGTCATCTTTTCATATGAACCAACCTATTGTGGTTCCTGTGGCTATGCAAGACTTGGAGGATTCCGAGTCCCTTGATGTAGTCAGGGCTTTGAAAATTTACGTGGCCAGAACGGCTAGAGTCAGAAAAACAGAAGCACTGTTTGTCCTATATGCGGCCAACAAGGTTGGCGCCCCTGCTTCAAAGCAGACTATTGCTCGCTGGATCTGTAACACAATTCAGCAGGCGCATTCTACGGCTGGATTGCCGTTACCAAAATCTGTTAAGGCCCATTCCACTAGGAAGGTGGGCTCGTCTTGGGCGGCTGCCCGAGGGGTCTCGGCACTGCAACTATGCCGAGCTGCTACTTGGTCGGGTTCAAACACGTTTGCAAAGTTCTATAAGTTTGATACCCTGGCTGAGGAGGACCTCCTGTTTGCTCAATCAGTGCTGCAGAGTCATCCGCACTCTCCCGCCCGTTTGGGAGCTTTGGTAAAATCCCCATGGTCCTTACGGAGTCCCCAGCATCCTCTAGGACGTAAGAGAAAATAAGATTTTAAACCTACCGGTGATTCTTTTTCTCGTAGTCCGTAGAGGATGCTGGGCGCCCGTCCCAAGTGCGGACTACTTTTGCAAGACTTGTATATAGTTTTGCTTACATAAGGGTTATGTTATAGTTTTCATCAGTCTTGGACTGATGCTATGTTGTTTTCATACTGTTAACTGGTTAGTATATCACAAGTTATACGGTGTGCTTGGTGTGGCTGGTATGAATCTTGCCCTTGGATTAACAAAAATCCTTTCCTCGTACTGTACGTCTCCTCTGGGCACAGTTTATCTAACTGAGGTCTGGAGGAGGTGCATAGAGGGAGGAGCCAGTGCACACCCATACCTAAAGTCTTTCTTAAAGTGCCCATGTCTCCTGCGGAGCCCGTCTATCCCCATGGTCCTTATGGAGTCCCCAGCATCCTCTACGGACTACGAGAAAAAGATTTACCGGTAGGTTTAAAATCTTATTATTTTCTGGTTGCAGCTACAGTTCGGTAGAGACGGCTGGAACTTAGCACTCTGGAAGACTGCCAAGTGATTTAGGAGAGGCATCTAGGAGTTTGTGTGCATGATATTGTCTTCGGTTAAGTCATATCACAGAAATGGTATTACTGTGAAGGGAAGGCTGGCAGGGGGTATGTGGAGCTTGATTTAAACGCTTCATACTTGCTATAGCGATAGCCTTTGTATGCTGTCATATATGAAGGGGCCACTAAACATATACTACAGTAAAAGCTGATCCAGGATGAGATGGCATCTTATCAAATATAATGGCAAAGTTACAACAAGAATAACATGTTCCAGCCAGTAACTACGGGCCTGATACAGAGTTGTGCGCAGTGCTGATTTCTGCCTAGCTAAGTGATTTACTTGCTACTGGGGGTAATTCCAAGTTGATTGCAGCAGGATTTTTGATAGCAACTGGGCAAAACCATGGCCCTCATTCCGAGTCGTTCGCTCGGTATATTTCATCGCATCGCAGTGAAATTCTGCTTAGTACGCATGCGCAATATTCGCACTGCGACTGCGCCAAGTAATTTAACAATGAAGATAGTATTTTTACTCACGGCTTTTTCTTCGCTCCGGCGATCGTAATGTGATTGACAGGAAATGGGTGTTACTGGGCGGAAACACGGCGTTTCAGGGGCGTGTGGTTAAAAACGCTACCGTTTCCGGAAAAAACGCAGGAGTGGCCGGAGAAACGGAGGAGTGTCTGGGCGAACGCTGGGTGTGTTTATGACGTCAAACCAGGAACGACAAGCACTGAACTGATCGCAGATGCCGAGTAAGTCTGAAGCTACTCTGAAACTGCTAAGTAGTTTGTAATCGCAATATTGCGAATACATCGGTCGCAATTTTAAGAAGCTAAGATTCACTCCCAGTAGGCGGCGGCTTAGCGTGTGTAACTCTGCTAAAATCGCCTTGCGAGCGATCAACTCGGAATGAGGGCCAATGTGCACTGCAGGGGAGGCAGATATAACGTGCAGAAAGAGTTAGATTTGGGTGGGTTATATTGTTTCTGTGCAGGGTAAATACTGGCTGCTTTATTTTTACACTGCAAATTAGATTGCAGATTGAACACACCACACCCAAATCTAACTCTTTCTGCACATGTTATATCTGCCTCCCCTGCAGTGCACATGGTTTTGCCCAGTTGCTATCAAAAATCCTGCTGCGATCAACTTGGAATTACCCCCACTGTGCATGCATGAAAAGTCCTGACAGCCCCTATGGCGCATGTTTCCCTGACTGTACGATTCCGTACGCTGTTGTATATTGGATCGCTGGCATGAACTGCGAGGAAACACCATGGTCTTTGGGTGGTGCCTGGGAGGTGTCTAGCAGTGAATACACTATGAGCCTTCTCGGGGGCATGTTATTGGTGTATTGCGGGCATATAAATGCCAGCGGCTGCATTCTCAGATGCAGTGCCGCAGCCACAGAGGCCCTGTGTAGCCGGAGCTGAGAAGGAGACACTCCGCCTGCCATGTCAGTGCAAGTGTCGGTGAGAGAGGTGATGCGCAGACGGTGGACTGTTTACACCATCCATGGCCACTGAGAGTGGGTGTCTCAGGGCTTGCGCAGTAGTGTGCTGATGTGATCACTTTATGTTTGTGCATTGCAGGGAGGGCCTCCTTCTCCTAGCCTCAGTCTCTACTATGATACATCCAGGTGGTACCAACAAATGGTGGCACTAAATTATATTTCTCTGACGTCCTAGTGGATGCTGGGAACTCCGTAAGGACCATGGGGAATAGACGGGCTCCGCAGGAGACTGGGCACTCTAAAAGAAAGATTAGGTACTATATCTGGTGTGCACAGGCTCCTCCCTCTATGCCCCTCCTCCAGACCTCAGTTAGAATCTGTGCCCGGCCAGAGCTGGGTGCTCCTAGTGGGCTTTCCTGAGCTTGCTAGAAAGAAAGTATTTGTTAGGTTTTTTATTTTCAGTGAGATCTGCTGGCAACAGACTCACTGCTACGTGGGACTGAGGGGAGAGAAGCGAACCTACCTGCTTGCAGCTAGCTTGTGCTTCTTAGGCTACTGGACACCATTAGCTCCAGAGGGTTCGAACACAGGGCCTGACCTCGATCGTCCGTTCCCGGAGCCGCGCCGCCGTCCCCCTTGCAGAGCCAGAAGACAGAAGAAGGAGATAAAATCGGCGGCAGAAGACTCCGGTCTTCATTAAGGTAGCGCACAGCACTGCAGCTGTGCGCCATTGCTCCCACTGCACACCACACACTCCGGTCACTGTAGGGTGCAGGGCGCTGGGGGGGGGGCCCTGGGCAGCAATAAGAATACCTTTTGGCACATTATGCACATAATACAGTCTGGAAAACTGTATATGTGCAAAAAACCCCGCCATTAAGATATACAAAATGCGGGAGAAGCCCGCCGCTGAGGGGGCGGGGCCTTCTTCCTCAACACACCAGCGCCATTTTCTCTTCACAGCTCCGCTGGAAGGACGCTCCCCAGGCTCTCCCCTGCAGTATCCTGTACAAGTAGGGTAAAAAAGAGAGGGGGGGCACATAAATTTAGGCGCAAATAAGATATAAGCAGCTATTGGGAAAAATCACTCAGTATAGTGTAAATCCCTGTGTTATATAGCGCTGTGGTGTGTGCTGGCATACTCTCTCTCTGTCTCCCCAAAGGACTTTGTGGGGTCCAGTCCTCAGTCAGAGCATTCCCTGTGTGTGTGCGGTGTGTCGGTACGGCTGTGTCGACATGTTTGATGAGGAGGGTTACGTGGAGGCGGAGCAAGGGCAGATAAGTGTGGTGTCGCCCCCGACGGGGCCGACGCCGGATTGGATGGATATGTGGAAGGTCTTAACAGACAGTGTTAACTCCTTACATAAAAGGTTCGATGACGCAGCAGCCTTGGGACAGCCGGGATCTCAGCTCGCGCCTGCCCAGGCGTCTCAGAGGCCATCAGGGGCTCATAAACGCCCGCTAGCTCAGATGGTAGACACAGATGTCGACACATAGTCTGACTCCAGTGTAGATGAGGATGAGACAAATGCACAGTCTACAAAAGCCATCCGATGCATGATTACTGCAATGAAAAATGTATTGCACATTTCTGATATTAACCCGGTTACCACCAAAAAGGGTATTATGTTTGGGGAGAAAAAGCAGCCAGTGACTTTTCCCCCATCTGATGAATTAAATGAATTGTGTGAGGAAGCGTGGAGTTCCCCCGATAAGAAACTAGTGATTTCTAAGAAGTTACTGATGGCGTACCCTTTCCCGCCAACGGACAGGTTACGTTGGGAAACATCCCCTAGGGTGGACAAGGCGCTCACACGCTTATCAAAAAAGGTGGCACTGCCGTCTCAGGATACGGCCGCCTTAAAGGAGCCTGCGGATAGAAAGCAGGAAGCTATCCTGAAGTCTGTGTATACACACTCAGGTACTATACTGAGACCTGCTATTGCTTCAGCATGGATGTGTAGTGCTGCAGCCGCATGGTCTGATTCCCTGTCAGATAACATTGATTCCCTCGACAGGGATACTATTTTGCTAACCATAGAACATATAAAAGACGTCGTCTTATATATGCGGGATGCACAGAGGGACATTTGCCTGCTGGCATCTAGAATTAATGCAATGTCCATTTCTGCCAGGAGAGTATTATGGACTTAGCAGTGGACAGGTGATGCTGATTCTAAAAGACACATGGAGGTTTTGCCTTATAAGGGTGAGGAATTGTTTGGGGACGGTCTCTCGGACCTCGTATCCACGGCAACAGCCGGGAAGTCAACTTTTTTACCTCGGGTTCCCTCACAGCCTAAGAAAGCACCGTATTATCATGTACAGTCCTTTCGGCCTCAGAAAGGCAAGCGGATCAGAGGCGCATCCTTTCTGCCCAGAGGCAGGGGTAGAGGAAAGAAGCTGCACCAGGCAGCCAGTTCCCAGGAACAAAAATCCTCCCCCGCTTCCTCTAAGTCCACCGCATGACGCTGGGGCTCCACAGGCGGAGCCGGGTGCGGTGGGGGCGCGTCTCCGAAACTTCAGCAACCAGTGGGTTCGCTCACAAGTGGATCTCTGGGCTGTACAAATTGTATCTCAGGGATACAAGCTGGAGTTCGAGGCGACTCCCCCTCGCCGTTACCTCAAATCAGCCTTGCCAGCTGCTCCCAGGGAAAGGGAGGTAGTACTGGCGGCAATTCACAAGCTGTACCTCCAGCAGGTGATAATCAAGGTTCCCCTCCTTCAACAGGGACGGGGTTACTATTCCACAATGTTTGTGGTACCGAAACCAGACGGTTCGGTGAGACCCATTCTGAATTTAAAATCCTTGAACACTTATATAAGGAAGTTCAAAATGGAATCGCTCAGGGCGGTTATTGCAAGCCTGGAAGAGGGGGATTTTATGGTGTCGCTGGACATCAAGGGTGCTTACTTGCATGTCCCCGTTTACCCACCTCACCAGGAGTACCTCAGGTTTGTGGTACAGGATTGTCATTACCAATTCCAGACGTTGCCGTTTGGTCTGTCCACGGCACCGAGAGTATTTACCAAGGTAATGGCCGAAATGATGATACTCCTTCGGAAAAAGGGAGTTATAATTATCCCGTACTTGGACGATCTCCTTATAAAGGCGAGGTCCAGAGAGCAGTTGTTAGTCAGCGTAGCACTCTCTCAGGAAGTGTTGCAACAGCACGGCTGGATTCTGAATATCCCAAAGTCGCAGCTGATTCCTGCGACGCGTCTGCTCTTCCTGGGCATGATTCTGGACACAGAACAGAAGAAGGTGTTTCTCCCGGTGGAGAAGGCCCAGGAATTGTCATCTCTGGTCAGGGACCTCCTGAAACCAAAACAGGTGTCGGTGCATCACTGCACGCGAGTCCTGGGAAAGATGGTGGCTTCTTACGAAGCAATTCCCTTCGGCAGGTTCCATGCAAGGATCTTTCAGTGGGATCTGTTAGACACATGGTCCGGATCGCATCTTCAGATGCATCGGTTGATCACCCTGTCCCCAAGGGCCAGGGTGTCTCTGCTGTGGTGGCTGCAGAGTGCTCATCTTCTCGAGGGCCGCAGATTCGGCATACAGGACTGGGTCCTGGTGACCACGGACGCAAGCCTCCGAGGATGGGGGGCAGTCACTCAGGGAAGGAACTTCCAAGGACAGTGGTCAAGTCAGGAGACTTCACTACACATAAATATACTGGAGTCCGGGAGTGGACAACTGGGAAGCAGACTTCCTCAGCAGGCATGACCTCCACCCGGGAGAGTGGGGACTTCATCCAGAAGTCTTCACACAGATTGTAAACCGTTGGGAACGGCCACAGGTGGACATGATGGCGTCCCGCCTCAACAAAAAGCTAAAAAAATATTGCGCCAGGTCAAGGGACCCTCAGGCGATAGCTGTGGACGCACTAGTGACACCGTGGGTGTACCAGTCGGTTTATGTGTTCCCTCCTCTTCCTCTCATACCCAAGGTACTGAGGATAGTAAGAAAGAGAGGAGTAAGAACTATACTCATCGTTCCGGATTGGCCAAGAAGAACTTGGTACCCAGAACTACAAGAGATGATCTCAGAGGACCCATGGCCTCTGCCTCTCAGACAGGACCTGTTACAGCAGGGGCCGTGTCTGTTCCAAGACTTACCGCGGCTGCGTTTGACGGCATGGCGGTTGAACGCCGGATCCTAACGGAAAAGGGCATTCCGGATGAAGTGATTCCTACGCTGATAAAGGCTAGGAAAGACGTGACAGCACAACATCATCACCGTATATGGCGAAAATATGTTGCTTGGTGTGAGGCCAGAAAGGCCCCTACAGAGGAATTCCAGCTGGGTCGATTCCTGCACTTCCTACAGTCAGGAGTGACTATGGGCCTAAAATTAGGATCCATAAAGGTCCAGATTTCGGCCCTATCTATTTTCTTTCAAAAAGAACTGGCTTAACTGCCTGAAGTTCAGACGTTTGTTAAGGGAGTGCTGCATATTCAGCCCCCTTTTGTGCCTCCAGTGGCACCCTGGGATCTTAACGTTGTGTTGGATTTCCTGAAATCCCACTGGTTTGAGCCACTTAAGACCGTGGAGCTAAAATATCTCACGTGGAAAGTGGTCATGCTATTGGCCTTGGCTTCGGCTAGGCGTGTGTCAGAATTGGCGGCTTTGTCATGTAAAAGCCCTTATCTGATCTTCCATATGGACAGGGCAGAATTGAGGACTAGTCCCCAATTTCTCCCTAAGGTGGTATCAGCGTTTCATTTGAACCAACCTATTGTGGTGCCTGCGGCTACTCGGGACTTGGAGGACTCCAAGTTACTGGATGTAGTCAGGGCTTTGAAAATCTATGTAGCCAGGACGGCTGGAGTCAGGAAAACTGACTCGCTGTTTATCCTGCATGCACCCAACAAGCTGGGTGCTCCTGCTTCAAAGCAAACTATTGCGCGCTGGATCTGTAACACGATTCAGCAAGCTCATTCTGCGGCAGGATTGCCGCATCCTAAATCGGTAAAAGCCCATTCCACAAGGAAGGTGGGCTCTTCTTGGGCGGCTGCCCGAGGGGTCTCGGCTTTACAGCTTTGCCGAGCTGCTACTTGGTCGGGTTCAAACACATTTGCTAAGTTCTACAAGTTTGATACCCTGGCTGAGGAGGACCTTGCCTTTGCTCATTCGGTGCTGCAGAGTCATCCGCACTCTCCCGCCCGTTTGGGAGCTTTGGTATAATCCCCATGGTCCTTACGGAGTTCCCAGCATCCACTAGGACGTCAGAGAAAATAAGAATTTACTCACCGGTAATTCTATTTCTCGTAGTCCGTAGTGGATGCTGGGCGCCCGTCCCAAGTGCGGACTCTCTGCAATACATGTATATAGTTATTGCTTAACTAAAGGGTTATTGTTATGAGCCATCTGTTACTGAGGCTCAGTTGTTGTTCATACTGTTAACTGGGTATGGTTATCACAAGTTGTACGGTGTGATTGGTGTGGCTGGTATGAGTCTTACCCTGGATTCCAAATCCTTTCCTTGTTGTGTCAGCTCTTCCGGGCACAGTTTCCTTAACTGAGGTCTGGAGGAGGGGCATAGAGGGAGGAGCCAGTGCACACCAGATAGTACCTAATCTTTCTTTTAGAGTGCCCAGTCTCCTGCGGAGCCCGTCTATTCCCCATGGTCCTTACGGAGTTCCCAGCATCCACTACGGACTACGAGAAATAGAATTACCGGTGAGTAAATTCTTATTATATATCAAGTCTGGGACTCAGAAATCAGTAAATATGCCCTATAGAGTGATCGTGTGCTCTTTCAATCTCTACCTGTTAGCATGGTGGGGTGCCTGCATGCTTTCCAGACCCCTCCACATTTGGAGCTGCAACTGACACAGAGCCAGCTCGGTGACTTCTGTTTATTTCTCCTTATTACCATTAGCCGTGGTTTTTTTAACTTCACTATGGGGGTCATTCTGACCCAATCGCACGCTGCAGTTTATCATAGCGGCGCGATCGGGTCAGAACTGCGCCGACGCCGCAGTGCACCGGCGCATGCCCGACGGCCGCGTCGCTGCGCTACGATTGCCTCTGCCTGATTGACAGGCAGAGGCGGTCGCTGGGAGGGAGGGGGAGCAGAATGGCGGCGTTTGGCCGCCGTTTCGTGGGCCCAGCCAACGCAGGTGTGGCTGGACCGTACGGGGGGTGGGCCGCTGCGGGCCAAGGAGCAACGAGTAGCTCCCGGCCAGCACGCTAAAGCTGCGCTGGCCGGGAGCTACTCCTAAAGTGCAAAAGCATCGCCGCTGTGCAATGCTTTTGCACTTCTGCAGGGGGGGGCACTGACATGCAGGGCGGGATAGCCCTGTGCTGGGTGTCACCCCGCATGTCTATGGACATGATCGTAGCCCTGCAAAAAAATTTTTTACGATCAACTCGGAATGACCCCCTATGAAATTTTTTTTTTTTTATAAAACTGGTAATAAAAAGCTTCCATGAGGAATACGAAATATAGTTCAGGCAGCAACTTACAGACACATGCACATCTGTGTTAGGAAGTGACCCCTATGTGGGGAGAAGAAGTAACATGTCTTCTGGATGCTGTGAAGTCTGAAAACTGCCCATGAGGCACAAATTGCAGGAAGGTTACAAGTGTGGACAGTGATCTGATAACTGCATATAGCATACGTCGCTACACAAGACCTGTGACACAAAGACACGACTTCATGGAAATGTATGAGTCACGCGTTGTAGCTCCCTGACAGCTGAGTGAATACATAAAAGCAGTGGGTTGCAGATACAACAAGAAGGTTGTGAATAAACCAGCTTGGAATGTTATGGAACTAAAAGCTTCCAATATGGACAATGGACCTGCCTCAATGATGGACGTAAACCGATGGATTACGTATATCTCCGATGTTTTGTGCACTGCGCGTACACAGGACCTGTTCTGTGCATGTGCAGCACGGTCCTTCTTCATGTGCAGCACTAGTCCTTAGTCATTGGACGGAGTTTCCCCTAAGCAGTATCCTGTCAATCAGTCTGTTAGGAGGCGGTGACGGGAAGCATTTCCCAAAATGGAGGAATGTCATCTACGTTTTGTGGGAGCGCCATGGCTAGGAATGGACTGGGGCTGTGAAGTCCTGTGTGGCCGGACTGGCTCAACAAGCCATCCGCCCTTCTGGCATTTCCCAGAAGTACCAGATGGCTTGTCCTGCCCTGGCCGTGGCCAATATATGCGTCATCTGACACACACACTTCATTATCACGGAACTCAACCTAACTGTCCTAAATGTACTACATCACAAAGCATCTATAGGACGGGAGGCATTTGATATGCCGGCTGTCAGGATCCCGGCGCTCAGCATACCGGCGCCAGGAACCCGACAGCCAGCATGCCGACAACTATTCTCCCTCTTGGGGGGTCCACAACACCCCTGGAGGGTGAAAAAATAGCGAACCAGCAGCGTGGCAAGCGCTGCGAACCCACAGCGTGGCAAGCGCTGCGAGCCCGCAAGGGGCTTTTTCGCGCTCATCCCGCTGCCGGCGGTCAGGATCCCGGCGCCGGGATCCCGTCAGGCCGGCATAACGTAGTAGATCCCTATAGGACAGGTAAGTGACACATGTCCATATATCGTACCAGTAAATTAATAATTATGGATTTCTGCAGCAGGGTACATTGGTTTCCACAGGGAAACATCGGGTGTAGAGTGGATCTTGATCCAGACAGGCTAAAGGTTTAGGCTGTCCCAGGATGCATTGTGGGGCCTCCTCTATAACCCCACCTCCAAGCACTGTGAGCTCAGTTTTGAGTTGGTGCCTGTAGAAGCAGTCACTAACAGGAGGCCTGCACTGGGCAGCCCTGAAAAAGCTTTTTCTGACAGAAAATTTCTTCAAAACTGGGCTGTCAGCGCTGTATGTCATGGTGACACTTCAGCGCTGCAGCTCCATCACCTCGCAAGCGGCGTCGCATACTCCCATGGACTGTTCCCGGGTACTTGCGGTGGAGAAGCTCCGGCTCTAGGCATACAGTCATAGATGCTCTCCTGGTTCGCGTGGCTGCTACGGGGAGGAGGTAAGAGGGTCCCCCAGGCGGGACCCGCCACTAAATCGCGTTCCTGTCGCAGTCTAGAGAGACAGACTGCGATGCTGGCGTGGACACTGTAAACGAGCAGGGACCCCACTATATCCACCAGGGCATAGGAGTACAGGTCGGATATACTAATATCCATTTTAATAAGACTCCATAGTACCAGGTGATGAAGTCCAGCATAGGGGAACCTGCGCTTGACCTGTAGCCTTTCCCCCGGCCCAGGGCGCCATCTACTGCTGGTGTTCCCGCCCTGGAGCTGCCTCATACTCTCTCTCACTCCCTGACTGAGACGCTGGGCGCCATTTTCTAAAATAGAGGCTACTGGTCTCCGGACTGCAGGGTAAGGTCTCCTTTGTAAACTCACCTGTACATCAGCGCCGTGGTTTTACAAGCACTTAAGTATTCTACATGTCGATATTAAGACAGCGTTAGTTAAGAACAAGTGTACCTGTGCCAGAATATATTGTAGAAGTATTCTGATATATATATCCGGTCTCAGACTGTGCATTGTTATATATAATATACATATACGAGTCCAGTTCAGTTTTATTGTATTACTAAAATAATTATCTGCATTGTCACTGTGACTGTGTGTGCCTGTATCTGCTGTGTGGATTCACTTTCAGTGTATCCCAGCTATATCTATCACTGTATTCTGTATCCTAAGGGACTAGGTGCGTCAGGGTCCATATATAGTGCTTCACAGTATTTACCGATTAAAGTGTACTGTGTACTCAGTCACCTAATACTGGATTTATTCGCTGGTGCTGTGTACTGCGGGTTCAGTCGCATAATACCGGACTTATTCGCTGGTGTTTGTGTACTGTGTATGCGGTCACATACTAGGGAATTTATTCGCAGGTATTGTACTTTGTCTGGCTGTATCGTACTAATACGCTCTGCGGTTGCATTCACTAATAATGTCTAACACTAAGGGCGGGAAATCTGAGGACGCTCCTGCATCCTGCAGCGCATGCACTACGGATTTGCCTGACCGGGAAGTTTTGTATGACGGTCTGTGTACTATGGCCCTCATTCCGAGTTGTTCGCTCGCTAGCTGCTTTTAGCAGCATTGCACACGCTAAGCTGCCGCCCTCTGGGAGTGTATCTTAGCATAGCAGAATTGCGAACGAAAGATTAGCAGAATTGCGAATAGAAATTTCTTAGCAGTTTCTGAGTAGCTCCAGACTTACTCCTACATTGCGATCAGTTCAGTCAGTTTCGTTCCTGGTTTGACGTCACAAACACACCCAGCGTTCGCCCAGACACTCCCCCGTTTCTTCAGACACTCCCGTGTTTTTCCCAGAAACGCCAGCGTTTTTCGCGCACTCCCAGAAAATGGCCAGTTTCCGCCCAGAAACACCCACTTCCTGTCAATCACACTACGATCACCAGAACGATGAAAAAGCTTTGTTATGCCGTGAGTAAAATACCTAACTTTTGTGTAAAATAACTAAGCGCATGCGTTCTGCGAACCTTGCGCATGCGCAGTAAGCGACTAATCGCAGTATAGCGAAAATCAGCAACGAGCGAACAACTCGGAATGACCCCCTATGTGCCATACATCTCCCAGTCAGTCCGCGGCTCCTGTAACCAATCAGGAACCACCTTGGGCGGCATTCCACCTTGGGCGGCATTGAGCCTATGCTCAATAGGCTCGTGACACGCCTTATGCCCCCCTATGGGACATCCTGTGCAATTACAGCCACTTATTGGCCCTATGGTAAATCCGTCTTGGGCGGATAATTTGTCTACCCAGTTGCAGCAATTGAATCAATCTTTGGTTAGACATAAACCTACCGCAAGTCACTCTGGTGTCACGGGGTCATCTAAGCGGGCTACTGCCTCCTCACAATCTACTAATCTCTCAGAAGATTCTTCCGATGAGGATGGGGAGTATCAGGTTGAAGTCCCTAACTTAGTTGGTCATTCCGACCCGTTCGCTCGCTGCGTTTTCACGCAGCAGAGCGAACGGGTCCCTGCTGCGCATGTGCCGGCGCCTTTGTGCGCATGCGGGACGGCCATGGCAGGACAGCGATCGCCTCTGCCTGATTGACAGGCAGAGGCGATCGATGGGCGAAACGGCGGCGTTTGGCCACCATTTCGTAGGCGCGGTCCGGCCAGCGCAGGCCTGGCTGGACCGAACGGGGGCGGGCCGCAGCGGCTGCGTGACGTCATACGCAGCCGCTGCAGTCCAGGGAGCGAGGAGTAGCTCCCGGCCAGCTCGCTAAAGCTGCGCTGGCCGGGAGTTACTCCTGAAGTGCAAAGGCATCGCCGCTGTGCGATGCCTTTGCACTTCTGCGATGGGGGCCGGACTGACATGCGGGGCGGACTAGCTTGGCATCCCCCCGCGTATTAGGAAAGTTGATCGTAGCGCTGCAAAGTTTTGCACAGCTACAATCAACTCGGAATGACACCCTTAGTGGTTTCTATTAAGCAGATCCTACAAATCACTGATTATGAGGATTCCACTACGGTGTCTAAGAAACCTGATAGGTTTGAACATCAGAAGGTAAATAAAATGTTATTACTGGTCTTTTCCAGGAATGAAATTCTCCCTGTCTAAAAGGATGGTAGCTCGCTATCCTCTCCCTACAGAGTTGTGTAACAAGTGGGAAAATTCACCACCGGTGGATTGCCATGTCACCCGTCTAGTGGTTTCGTCTACTCTGCTTCTCACCACTGTCACCTCACTGAAGGAACCAACAGATAAGCGTGTGGAAGGATGTCTAAAGTCTATTTACTCCCTTACAGGTACTGTACATAGACCCACTATAGTAGCCTCTTGGGCTGCAAAAAGGAATTGAAGCATTGGTTCAGGCATTAGAGGAAGAGCTGCCTCAGGATATGTCTGACATTGCCAGAGAGTACCTGTTTCACAGAACCACATTACATTCAGGAGGCGTCCTCTGAGGCAGGTGTGTTGGTGGCCAAGGCATCGACTACATCCATCCTGGCTTGGCGTATTCTGTGGTTGAGGTCATGGAAGGTGGACCTGGACTCCAAAAAGACCTTGGAGGTACTCCCTTTTAAGGGAGACATCCTGTTTGGGGAAGACCTCAATAAAATTGTGGCTGACTTGGCGGCTGCTAAGACTGCCTTTCTCCCTAACACTACTCCTTCTGCACAGAAGGCAAAAGCTACCACTTTTCGCTCCTTTCAGCCTCAAGGGAAAGCAAAAGGTCAGGCATACCCGAGACAATCTCATGCTTGCATAACCACAAAGCCCAAGGCTAAACAATCCTGGGCATCCCAACAGCCTGCTTCTGAACATGACAAGCCTGCTGCATGACAGGACAAGCCTCCCCTTGGGAGGAGGCCTACTTCTGGGATTCAACCAGGTCTGGTTAAAGACCACTTCAGACGCATGGGTGTGAGAAGTTGTCTCTCACGGGTATGCAGTCTCTTTCAAGAGGCATCCCCCTTGCTAGTTCTGCACAACGGTTATCCCTTCGGATCCGTTACAGGCGCAAGCTCTACAACTGGTTGTGAGTTCCCTTCTGGTTACAGGAGTGGTGGTGCCGGTACCTCTGAGGCAGAGGATACTACTCAACCCTGTGTCTAGTACCGAAACCCAATTTGTCTTTCTGGCCTATACTCAACCTCAAATCACTGAACAAGTTTGTGAGAGTATCCAAGTTCCGTATGGAAACACTGCGCTCAATTGTACTGGCCATGGAACCCGGAGATTATATGGTATCCCTGGATATACAAGATGCTTATCTGCATATACCTATTGCCATATCTCATCAGCAATATCTGCGGTTTGCTATTGGCAACCTTCACTATAATTTCCATTGGACTGGCCACGGCCCCTCGGATCTTCACCAAGGTTATGGCCGTGATGACGTCTCAACTCCGTCGCCAGGGAGTAAGAATCCTGCCGTTTCTGGACGACTTGCTGATCCTGGCAAACTCCCATGATGTCCTCCTCAGTCATCTGCAACTGACGGTAAACTTCCTACAAGCCTACAGATGGCTCATCAACTGGAAGAAGTCCTCGCTGGTCCCTGCTCGGAGCATGGTGCACCTGGGGGCACTGCTGCACATACACAGTCAGTGGCGGTTTCTGTCTCCAGAGAAGATCCTGAAGCTTCAGGACATTTTAAGATACTTCCTCGCTCGCCAAAGAGTGGCGATACACTCGGCGATGCAAGTACTAGGCCTGATGTTGAAGGCTTACGACATGGTAGAGTACTCTCAATTTCATTCCCGCCCTCTGCAGAGGTTAATCCTTTCCAAGTGGCCTACCTCATCGGATCAGGTCTCACATGATCTCGTTGACTCCGGAGGTTCGTCTATCGCTGACCGGGTGGCTACAGGACCAGCAGTTCAACAGGGGCCATCCCTTCTGGATCCCCAACTGGGTCTTACTGACTACAGATGCCAGTCTGAGGGGCTGGGGCGTGGTGTTGGAGCAACACTCTTTCCAGGGTCGGAGGACCAGGAGGAATTACTCCTCCTGATAAACATTCTGGAATTGCGGGCAGTGTTCAATGCTTTGTCTCTCACCCTGCCTCTGTTAAAGAACAGGCCTGTTCAAGTAAGGTCAGACAACGCCACCACGGTGGCATACATAAACCATCAAGGAGGCATTCGAAGCCGCATGGCAATGATGGAAGTGTCAATCCTTTGTTGGGCGGAACGCCATCTGCCAGCAATATCGGCAGTGTTCATTCTGGGAGTCCTCAACTGGGAAGCGGATTTCCTCAGTCGTCAGGACGTGCATGCCGGAGAGTGGAGTCTTCACCAGGAAGTCTTTCAACTCCTAGTGGACAAATGGGGCCTACCAGATGTAGACCGGATGGCGTCTCGACACAATCACAAAGTTCCGGTCTTCGGATCAAGAACCAGGGATCCTCAAGCAGCGTTCGTGGACGCACTGGCAATTCCATGGAACTTTCGGCTGCCCTATGTGTTCCCTCCAGTGTCACTCCTGCCCAGGGTACTACGGAAGTTCAAACAAAAAGGAGGAATACTACTTCTAGTCGCTCCAGCGTGGCCCATTGGTTCTCAGTCCTGCACTGTCTATCGATCGAGCATCCTCTTCTACTTCCTCAATGCCCAGACCTCCTCGTTCAGGGCCCTTGTGACTACCCGGACCTGGCCAGACTGGCTTTGACGGCATGGCTCTTTAAGTATCACTCCTGAGGGCCAAAGGATTCTCCGAGGCAGGTTATCCAAACTATGCTGAAGGCCCGAAAACCTGCATTTGCACGGATATATTACAGGGTCTGGAATTCTTACTTCACCTGGTGTGCTGCTAAGAATTACGATGCATACAAATTCGGAACTTCCATAATTCTGGCTTTTCTGCAACAAGGCCTGGACTTCGGCTTTCGTCTGGCCTCCCTCAAGGTTCATATATCTGCCTTGTCGCTGTGGTTTCAGAGAAAAATTGCATCTATTCCTGTCGTTTATACTTTCACTCAGGGTGTTTTACGGATTCAGCCTCCCTATGTCCCTCCTGTGGCTCCATGGGATCTGTCTGTTGTCCTGAATGCCCTGCAAGAGTCTCCATTTGAACCTCTTGAGTCAGTGGACCTTAAATGGCTCACGGTCAAGGTCCTGTTCCTACTGGCTATTGCCTCTGCTAGGAGGGTGTCAGACCTAGGCGCTTTGTCCTGTCGTCCACCCTTCCTGATATTTCACCGTGACCGGGCAGTTCTTAGAACTTGCCCTGGTTATTTACCTAAGGTGGTGTCATCTTTTCACCTAAACCAAGAGATTGCGGTTCCTACCTTCATCTCTTCTGGTTTGTCCTCCAAAGAGCGGTCTTTGAATGTGGTACAGGCTCTCCGTATGTACGTGGAGAGGACTGCCTCTATCTGGAGGTCAGATTCCCTTTTTTGTACGGTTTGGTTTTCACAAACGTGGCTAGCCTGCGAATAAGCAATCCCTGGCCAGATGGATTAGAATGGTGAATGCACAACCTTAAGCACAGGTCGGACTCCCAGTTCCTGCTGTTATTATTACCAATTGTACTTGGTCTGTTGGACCTTCTCGAGCGGCCCGCCGTGGCGCGTCCGGTGAACAATTGTGCAAGGCAGCTACGTGGTTCTCAGTGAACACGTTCATTAGGTTCTATGCCTTTGATACTTCCGCCTCCCAGGATGCTTCCTTTGGACACCAGGTTCTCATACCCGCTAAGGCGCGTCCCCTCCCTTGAGGAACTGTTTTAGGATATCACTCGATGTTTCCCTGTGGAAACCAATGTACCCTGCTGCAGAAAAGGAGATTTATGGTAGACTTTCCATTGTTAAATCTCTTTGTGCAAAGTACATTGGGTTCCACAGGGCGCCCACCCTGACGCACCTAGCTTCTATGGGTTTGTATGGCATTAGCCGCTGGTACCTTCTCCTGTCGTGAGAATGTGGTTGTATGGGGCTCATTCCGAGTTCATCGCTCGCTGCCGATTTTCACAGCGCAGTGATCAGGTAAAAAAACTGCAAAACTGCGCATGCATATGCACCGCAATACGCAGGCACGTCGTACGGGTACAAAGAGGATCGATGCTGGGCGATGGATTTAGCGAAGATTCCATTCACACAGCCGAACACAAGGTGATTGACAGAAAGAGGGCGTTTATGGGTGTCAACTGACTGTTTTCTGGGAGTATTTGGAAAAACGCAGGCGTGTCCAGGCGTTTGCAGGGCGGGTGTCTGACGTTAATTCTGGCACAAAAAAGACTGAAGTGAATGCAAGGGCTGAGTAAGTCCAGAGCTACTCTGAAACCGCACAAAATGTTTTTGCAGCGCTCGGCTGCAAAGGCATTCGCACACTTGCAAAGTGAAAATACGCTCCCCCGTGGGCAGCGACTATGCGTTTGCACGGCTGCTAAAAGTATCTAGCGAGTGATCAACTCAGAATGACCCCCTATGTGACTAACATCTGCCTTCTCTTTTGCCTGCTCCTACATTGTACTGGTTAAAGAAATTGAGCTCACAGTGCCTGGAGGTGGGGTTATAGAGGACGCCCCACAATGCATCCTGAGACAGCCTAAAGCTTTAACCTGTTGGTGCCTCTCTGGATCAAGATCCACTTGATAAAGCTAAATATTTATCTTTCTTAAAACCCTTTAAGAGGTCTAAGAACACTGTACGCTATTAACGTATGGAATACCGTAAGGGTACGCACGTTGCGTAACAATCGCTTAGCCGTAGTCGAGACGCTCAAGCGTTACGTTCGCTCACGGCCAAGAGATCACAGGCAGGCCCGCTATTGGCTGCCGACTAACGTAATGATTTGCTATAGCGTAGCGGACGCTCGGGACCACGAGGAGATCACCAGCGGCGCAGACGCTCACAATGTTAAACCTTTGTAACTATACCATAAAACAGTGTATTATGCAGTAAACCTTGGTGTAGTGATAAGATGAGAATGCAACACTGTGTAAGCGGGTTTACACTAAAGCTGTTTGAGCGATAGAGACGCTCCTATTACCCACTGCAATATAATGAACACACAATACCGGTCTAAGGGTCTAACGCCTTTTAAGGAAATGAATGAACGTTCAAAAGAATAATACAATACAAGTCATACACTACCAATATAACATAGACTCCCTAACCAGATAACTACACATGAAATACAATATCAGTACAATAACTATATAAGAGAAACGAGAGAGAAAGAGAAGAGAGAGAGAGAAAAGATATGGCTCAGAATAGCAAGAAAGACAATATGATTGCGGAGAAAACTTACGCACAAAGGGGAACGATCGCATGCGCCTCTGGATATCCAGCTCCCGATTATCAGCAATGAGAACCGTTGAAGAGTGAGAGCTGGATAAGATCGGCTTGTCTATTTATGCCCCACACACAATACAATTCAATGGTCCCTACAATCTCATTGTTCATTGGACACAGGAATTCGTCTTCGCACTAATACAAAAGGTCATAGGTTGGTTCATACAGGTGGGCTGTGACTACTTCCAACTGCTCAGGTGGGTGGGAAACTAGGTTTCCCGCCGCATGGATAAGTAAGTGCAAATAATAGTAAATGGACATAAACTTCTTATGTCCATAACTATTCGCACGAGCGATTAATCCGCTTCAAACCAACACCGGAATATTGCTAATTAAATACTCTTCCGATGGATACTAAACACCGCTGTATAATCCTTGTCTGACCCTTTGTATCAGACAAAGAGGGATCTCTCTGTCCATGAACATGCTACATTAACTAAACTTTCAGAATCTATCAAAGGGACCATGATCTACAAAATACATTATATGGTTAAAATATATATCGATTGGGTCGCCCGCTAGACGCATACAAACTCTACCGTAAATCCGCATATCGTGCGCCTGCGGGTGCACGCGAAGGCGAGTATGCGCACGCACGGGAGAGCTCTTGTACGCGCAGCGGGAGCTCGCATGAGGTGCAAATATGGCAGTGTGCATAGTGATATTTTTCTGACTTTGACAGTCCACCATTTGGCAGTCAACAATAACTGCCACTTCCTAAAACATTTCAAAACGAGAAAAATATATGTCAAGTGTAAATACATTTCCATGATTGGGTAGAGGAGGAGAGGAGAAGGTAGGAAAAGGGTATGACCTAGTGAGATAGCAGAAGCATGTGTGTATGAATCCATGTTTGGGGGGTCATGTATCATCGTGCCGTGCGTGTTTTAAATCAAGCTTCGAGGTATTGCGAAGTATACATTCGAATTCCTTCTTATCCCGTGGTACGGGTCTGTGGATGGGCTGTCAAACTTTACCGAGCTCTCTTCGGCTTTTGGTTGCAACAAAATGGGGGAGCACATTTTAGTTGATGATACATGAATGGGGGAATATGTGAATGCTGATATCTGTGCCGGTATTCCCTATCGCCTATGTGTGTGCTTTACCTGAAGGTTGTAGAGATGAAGATAAGACACAATTATGGTAAATGCAGTGGTATTCTATGTCAGGTTAATGAACATTTGTCGGTTGAAGTCTTGTCTGGTGTCTGTTGAATGCAGTCTTCTTTGGGCTTTTGCCAATAGGTGTGGGCAAAAGCTTTGTCAATGGCCCTCATTCCGAGTTGTTCGCTCGGTATTTTTCATCGCATCGCAGTGAAAATCCGCTTAGTACGCATGCGCAATGTTCGCACTGCGACTGCGCCAAGTAACTTTACTATGAAGAAAGTATTTTTACTCACGGCTTTTTCTTCGCTCAGGCGATCGTAATGTGATTGACAGGAAATGGGTGTTACTGGGCGGAAACACGGCGTTTCAGGGGCGTGTGGCTGAAAACGCTACCGTTTCCGGAAAAAACGCAGGAGTGGCCGGAGAAACGGTGGGAGTGCCTGGCCGAACGCTGGGTGTGTTTGTGACGTCAACCAGGAACGACAAGCACTGAAATGATCGCACAGGCAGAGTAAGTCTGGAGCTACTCTGAAACTGCTAAGTAGTTAGTAATCGCAATATTGCGAATACATCAGTCGCAATTTTAAGAAGCTAAGATACACTCCCAGTAGGCTTAGCGTGTGTAACTCTGCTAAATTCGCCTTGCGACCGATCAACTCGGAATGAGGGCCAATGTCCATAGATTTACAAAAGTGTTGGGCTAGCGTAATTTTAAAATTTCTAGGGAAACTGGGGGTCTATGGCATAGTTCATCAAATATCTGTGTATAAGGTTGTCAAAACTTCTTCTTTAATCCATCAAGTGTCTGTATACAGGCTCGTCAAATTCCTCGTCCAAGTGGGTCTTTTTACCTTGGAGAAAACGGAAAAACAGGTGAAAGAAACGGACCGTATAATCGCATTTTCATCACATCATTGTCTCTACCGTTGGGTCATAAATCAAATCCATTGGAATTACAATTTCCTCACTCCTTAAACTCATTGCCCTGGTACTATGTTTGCACTTCATTAAAGCCTGACCGCATCTAAATATCAAGCCAATTGATATGACAACACCTAAGATACATAGGAGAAACTTCCCTACATCCATTATGACTCTTTGAGCCCATTCTCCTAAACCAGAGAACCAATTTCGCGGGTTCAACCATGACACCCAACCAGTCAGCTCATTACTCACAGCAGCAAGGGTGAGATTGTGTCTCCTGCGAAATTCCCACTTTAATTGGAGAATATCGTCCATCTTTTGGTCTATGACCTCGACCGGGTCCTCGGTACTATTCGTTATATATGTGCAGCATTTCACGCCGTACTGCGTTGCCAGTGTGACACAATATCCACCTGTCACTGCCGTGAGATAATTGAGAACCATTCTATGCTGAACCAGTTCTGTTTTATAAGCTTGAAGCTCTCTTCCAGTGTACCTAAAAGTGTCATCATACATTTCTGTGATATTGTCTAACAAATTTGCGAGCGCGGATATGTATTTATAGTTCAACACTCCTCTAGCGGTGCGAGTGATGTCTAACGCAAGTAGAAACTGAATCCCGGTGGATTCATGGATCATGTCAGAGGCCGGATGCTCTGTTCTTTCTATCAGGTGCCGTTTAACTACGTGCTCGTAGTGGGTGTGAGTATAAGGAGCTTGGGCACCACGGTGTATATCTTTCATTTTGGCATGTAATACAGTCATTAATTCAGGCAGTACTTTTCCAATATAACACAATCCTTCAGAGTTTGGGGCAAGCCACTTATACGCCTTCCTCCCGCATATGAAATATGCATCATCGGGGAGAACATATGGGACGGAGTAGGACATAACCATATTACACATCTTCCATGTGAAATCTCCTAACCCTAATTCTCCCATCTGTCTAGTACACGTATCAGCTTGTACGATATGTGCACAGTATCCTGGTGATACCTCTCCAACTCTCGTAATCCTACTTCCTAGGGTATACCTATATCGGAAAGATTTTCCTCTACTGGCTATGTGGCGTATAAGCTCTGTATCTGTCGGCATTCTATCTGCTCTATATGAAAAGGTCATGGTTTGGTTACTCCATGACACTTCCCAATTTCCCGGCTTTCGGGGATTGGAAATGTTGAAACATATTAGGGATCTATCCACATGATATTGGTGGAGCTTCAAACTAGGAGGACTAGAGATATTAAACCTCCTGTCCACCGGCCTCCCACCACTTAGCTCAAGTACCTCCCCTATCGTTAAAGGAAATGGTACTAGTCCTGATTTGCTATGACCTTGAGGTACTTGAGAGCATACCCAACAATCTGTTTGATTTAACACACTACCCACTAAGGAGTGATAGTCACTCAAGGGATGCCGGTCCATGTGGATATTAAAACTGGATTGGCATTTCTTGATGCATCCATCCTCAACTACATTGTCACAGAGCCTACAGATACAGTTTTCTTCAGCTAACAATCCTTCACAATTCCTTCTATGGTCTATGTTATCGGATCGTTTTCTGATACTCGCCTTTGCTTGTTGATTATGTTGTTCTCGGAAAACTACGCCTCCATCTCTGTCATCAGAACCCATTCCAGAACCTCTCTCGACCTCCATGGTACTCTCGCCGGAACAGACTGCTCTGGTCAACATCATGGTCAACAGGAAAATCCGGATCACAGTCTCTTGGGGCAAGTCCATCTTATAGGAGGAAACGAAGAAGAATGAGAAGGGGGAAAAAATAATTTGAGGGAGAGGGGATGGGAAGTGGAGAAAAACAATAAAAGGGAACAGGGAATCGACAACTGCTTTTGATCTTGTGATTTTCAATGCTCAGGTGCCGCCTCAGTCCTCCTGGAACAGACACTCCAGTGATACAACTTCCTCTACCGTCTGTTCCTTATCACGGGACCTCTCTGGATCAGCAACCTTCTTACAATGGGACGAATGAACCCAAGTCTCTCTCTCGGCAACCTTCAATGCTGTAGTGCTAGTCAATAAGACTTGGTATGGTCCTTCCCATCTGTCAATAAGGCAACCTGAGCGTAGAAAATTCCGTATCATTACATAATCCCCAGGTTCAATGTCATGACAATTACTATCTGGTAAATCAGGAATCACCAACTTCAAATTGTCATTTTGATTCCTTAGCTGTTTGCTCATGTTGATCAGGTACTTTACAGTCACTTCATTGTTACACTTCAAATCATCCTGAGGGTTAATCATAACATGCGGTTGTCGACCAAACAAGATTTCAAAGGGAGACAGATTAAGAGGGGACCTGGGAGTGGTTCTGATGCTGTACAGTACTATGGGTAAAGCTTCTGGCCATGTCAATCCTGTCTCTGCCATAACTTTGCTCAGTTTATTTTTAATAGTGCTGTTCACTCTTTCCACCTTCGCACTCGCCTGTGGACGGTATGGAGTGTGCAGCTTGCTATCAATTCCCATCAACTTACACATTCCTTGAAAGACATCACCTGTAAAATGGGTACCCCTATCACTTTCAATTATTCTAGGGATACCATATCTACATACAAATTCCTGCACAATTTTCTTAGCAGTAAACATAGCGGTATTTGTGGCCGCAGGAAATGCTTCGACCCAATTTGAGAATACATCTATACAAACAAGTACATATTTCAAATTTCGACAAGGGGGTAATTGAATAAAGTCAATCTGTATTACCTGAAAAGGGCCGCCTGTAGGTGGGATATGCGATGGTTCTGTTGGTATTGCCTTTCCGATATTCTTTCTCAAGCAGGTATGGCATGACATTGCTCTCTTACCTGCATGAGATGAAAATCCTGGGGCGCACCAATATGCTCTTACCAACTTACACATTCCTTCCTTGCCCAGATGAGTCAGCCCGTGTGCTGCCTCAGCTAAACATGGAAGATATGCTCTGGGGGCCACTGGTTTACCTTGTCCATCCGTCCAGAGTCCTGAGGACTCCTGGCCATATCCCTTTGCCTTCCAGACTGCCTTTTCCTGTGTGGAACACAAATTTTGCATTTCACACAGCTTCTGTGTGTTGATGGTATTAAATACCATCAGTTGTGTGGTGGGTGTCTGTCTGTCTGTCTGGGGGTACCAGCTGCTAACTTAGCAGCTTCATCTGCTCGGCTGTTACCAAGTGATACTGGGTCCTGGCTATATGTGTGTGCTTTACACTTGATAACAGCCACTCTGTCGGGTTCCTGTATCGCTGTTAGAAGCCTTTTTATGTGAGCTGCATGCGCTACCGGTGTACCAGCTGCTGTCATGAAATTTCTGAGGCGCCATAGGGCTCCGAAATCATGGACTACCCCGAATGCGTATCTAGAGTCGGTGTAGATATTGGCTGATTTGCCATTAGCCAATTCACATGCTCTGGTTAGGGCGACCAGTTCAGCAACCTGGGCTGAGTGAGGTGGGCCTAGCGGTTCTGCTTCTATGGTGCCTTGGTCATCTACGACTGCGTATCCAGTACACAAGTCTCCCGAGTCCGACTGTCTGTGACAACTACCATCCGTGTAGAAGGTCAGATCTACATCTTCCAGTGGGTTGTCACTGATGTCAGGCCTTGCGGTAAAATTTTGGGTCAAATATTCCATACAATCATGTGTGTCCTCCTTTGTATTAAATTCTCCTTCCCCACCACTCTCATCCTCCACCCTTTGTGCCTGTCCAGGCACACCTGGGAGATATGTTGCAGGATTTAATGCACTGCATCTCCTTATGGTGATGTTTACGGGGGCCATTAGTGCCAATTCCCATCTTGTAAACCGCGCTGATGAGACGTGCCTGGTTTGGGCAGAATTTAGCAAGGCTGACACTGCATGTGGTGTATGAATTGTGAGGTTGTGACCTAGCACTACATCTTCGCTTTTCGTTACTAGCAATGCTATCGCAGCAACGCTTCGCAAGCATGTGGGGAGGGATCGCGCTACCGTATCTAGCTGAGCGCTGTAGTATGCTACTGGCCTGCTGGCATCACCGTGCTTTTGGGTTAGGACGCCTGCCGCGCAACCAGCACTTTCTGTTCCGTACAGCTCAAAGAGTTTCCCATAGTCTGGCATACCTAATGCTGGTGCCTGCGTTAGGCACTGTTTAAGTCTCTCAAATGCCATCTCGGACTCGTCTGTATGCGAAATCCGATCAGGCTTGTTTGAGGAAACCATCTCCTGCAAAGGTAATGCTAGAATGGAAAATCCTGGGATCCAGTTACGGCAATACCCACACATTCCTAAAAATGTTCTGATCTGTTGCTGGGTTTGTGGCAGAGTCATGTCTCTAATTGCTTGAATTCTATCAGCGGTCAGGTGTCTCAGTCCTTGTCTTAGACAGTGTCCCAAATATTTTACTTTAGTTTGGCATAATTGCAACTTGTCTTTGGAAACCTTGTGTCCTGTGTCTGAAAGATGAAACAGGAGCTGTTTCGTATCCTTCAGGGATGCTTCCACTGAATCAGAACACAGTAGTAAATCATCCACGTACTGTATCAATACTGATCCACTCTCTGGTTGGAAAGACTGTAAACAATCATGCAAAGCCTGGGAAAATATACTTGGACTGTCTATGAAACCTTGTGGTAATCGAGTCCATGTGTATTGGACTCCTCTGTATGTAAATGCAAACAAATATTGGCTGTCAGGGTGCAGAGGTACCGAAAAGAAAGCGGAGCAGAGGTCAATAACACTGAAAAATTTCGCAGTGGGAGGGATTTGCATAAGGATGACAGCTGGATTTGGCACTACAGGGAACTGACTCTCAACTATTTTGTTAATCCCCCTTAGATCCTGCACTAGCCTGTAACCCCTCCCCCCACTCTTTTTCACAGGGAAGATGGGACTATTGGCAGTGCTGGACGTTCTTACCAGAATGCCCTGTTGTAGCAAGCGCTCTATTACTGGGTATACTCCTAACTCCACCTCTGGCTTCAGAGGGTATTGTGGGATTTTTGGAGCTATCCTACCATCTTTTACTTGCACAACTACTGGAGCTACGTTTGCCATCAATCCAGTGTCTTGTCCGTCTTTAGTCCACAGTGACTCTGGTATCTGGGATGTCATTTCTTCTACTTGGGATGGAGTCCTATTTGTCATAATGGTATGTGACAGTAATTTTGATGGGGAGTCTAACATGTCTCGCACTTCCTGAGCGTGATTCTCAGGTATGTCCAAGAATACACCTTCAGGAGTACAATAAATGACGCACCCCATTTTACACAATAAGTCTCTTCCCAGGAGATTAGTCGGTGCCGATGCAGCCAGCAAAAAGGAATGCTTGGTATGTAAAGGCCCTATTGTAATCTCGGCTGGTTTGCTAACAGGGTAATGCTGGACTACTCCCGTTACTCCTATGGCTGGGATTGTCTTACCAGTGGTTCTCATGCCCACTGTCGAATTTATCACTGATTTGGCCGCCCCCGTATCTACAAGAAAGTTTAATGATTTACCAGCTACATTAATTGCAATTTCGGGTTCACTTCCAAGACTTGCAATCAATTTTACTGGCTGCAGATTACAGGTATGGCCACAACCCTATTGGGTATGGTGATCTCCCTGAATCCCGCTGACAGCAACTACTTGTGAAGGGGTTAAATGGGAACTACCAGAGGCTTGCCAGTCTCTGTTCGGGGGGTATCTTTTTGTTTCCCCTGCATGTGGCTCATAACTCCGTTTCTGCGGACCCTGCTCCCAATGTCGTGTGTCGTGTCGTTGTCTAGGGGGTTGATAAGGCTTTTGTATGTTTCTCGATTTACAGTCTCGTGCAAAGTGTCCCTCTCTATGACAGAAATAACAGGTTACCACATTTGACTTACCCACAGGGTTTGGTGATCTATACAAAGGCTGCCTTGTGGTCAGGGCCTGTATACTTACGGCCATTAACCTATCACCTTGTAATTCCCTGTGTCTGGTGATATTCCGATCGTGATCCACAGCTGCCTCTCTCAAAGTAGCCACCGACAGACCTCGCCAACATGGTTGCGTGGTCTGTACCCTTGTCTTTAATGCCTCTTTTAAACCATCCATTAGTACAGATACTGCTACTTCTCGATGGTTTATGTTTGTTTTAATGTCCTCTATGCCTGTGTATTTTGCCATATCTATTAATGCCCTGTGAAAATACTCGGCAGCTGTTTCTGACTCTTTTTGTTTAATGGAGAAAATCTTGTTCCATTTAACTACAGCTGGGAAATACTCCTTTAACTGTAAACTTATCCTTTTTACATTGTCTTTGTTGTACACATCTGTAAGAGGTACATCCTGATCCAATCCACAGTCAGCTAAAAACTGAGCCGAGTCGACATTGGAGGGTAAACAAGCCCTCAGCAATACCTGCCAGTCTTTGTTATTGGGCTCTAAAGTGTTCCCTAGGTCTCTGATGTATTTCTGGCTAGCAACTAGATCTTTTCTAGGATCAGGGAATTCAGACACTATGGTTCTTAATTCCATTCGGGAAAATGGGCTGTACATGGCAATGTTTCTGATAGGAGTGACTCCTGTGGTGTCCGTTTTCCCATTGGGAACTGCGATTACCCTAACGGGAGCAAGTTTAATAACATCGTTCTGTGTAGATTCTACAGCCTGTGGTGAAATGGTTTCAGCATAGTGTATGGTGCCGTACTTACCCGTTGATACGACCTCACCTGTCCCTCCGCTAGGGGGCTTTGTTACTAATCTTAAGGGTTGGGCCGTGCCTACTGTTGTCTCTGATATGGTGGCTGCTAGAGAGAGCGCCGATATTGTTGCCGATTCGTCCTCTTGATCACACTCCTGGGGAAAGTTCAAAACAGGGTACAACTTGCACGGGTTAATACTTGCATTGGTTAACTTATTAACATTTACACAGTTGCTAAGTGTTTGTTTGTTACACCCTAATGCGTCATTCTCCGCAACCAATTTCTCTCCTGATATGTATGGTGGCGGTGGGGCCGTGGCTATCAGTTTCTTGATAGGATTAGATCCCGCCGCCTGAGCCAATCCTCTCTGTATTTCACCCTCCTGTTGCCATAACTGCAAATAATCATAATGTTTGATTCGTCTCTTTGTTGATTTAATGAGACATATCCTCCTCCTTAGATTTTGTAACACTTCTGGGCTAAAGCTGCCTACTCTTGGGAACTTCTCCCCGTCATGCACAGTCATTCTCTCCCATTCATCACATAAAACCTCTGTGTGTGAACCGTATTTTTCACACATTACGTACCTTGCCGACCCGATTGGTCGGTTTACTGAATCAACCCGAACCGAGGTTGATCGCCCCCTACCTGAACAATTGGCCCCCATAACTTGCAGGTGTTGCTTTCACCACCTCTGACCTTCAATCAGGGTCTTCAGCGAACCCTTACAAAAACCAAAATGTTCACGATAGGCTGACGGTGGCGGTTTACCGAGTACCCCACTCACTCGCCCACGCCGACCAATACGACCTACACACTGCCCTAGTGCTGGCGTACTCGACCCAGGGCCCCTATGAACCTTCGTTTACTGGAACATGTGAGTGTGATCCGCAGAGCATTAACCCTTTCCAGTAACTGTTGGTTGTTGGATAATTCCTGAGTGACCAGCGAACTTCCCTTTAGAAAATAAAAAATTACACAAATCACGTCAGAATGTACAAATAGCGTTTATGACCCGTTTCATACACAAATGGTACTGGTCAGATTAACTAATGCACACAATTACGTGCGGTACAATCGTTCAGCACATAAGCAACTAATCTTATGTGCGGAGCGACCAGTGGAATCGAAAATTGCGGCTACGAATTCCTTCAGCATGAGTTTTATTGGCCTATATGGGTTCTGCACCAACCCCCTGGGTTGTGCTCTTTTCTCTATTTATAGCGGACTTCCTTGTCTGCTGTACCTGGACCTCCTGGTCAATTCCGGACCTCCTGGTCTGTGCTACAATAGACCTCCTGGTCTGCTATACTCTAATGCTCAGATTTTATGTTTAACAAAGGATGCCTCCCTTGCCACCATGCACGTCACTTACATGTATGTACCCTGCGAGAACTCGACTTCCTGTGGTTCAAACCTCAAAAATTGTATAAACTTATATATGCAAACACTCACTCACCACATGTACACTTTTGTTTCTATTTCTATTTCTGCGCAGAAATTTTCTTTCCTTTAGACCAGATGTGTTGTAAATTTGGAGAAGGATCTGTTAGTCTAAATTTCGGACACTAAAATAGATTTGCGCTATTTATCGCGTTGCCACCTTTTCGCCTGTTACAATAACACTAGCGTGTGATTTGAGTTACGTGGGCGTACCCGGACGCTCCGTTGCGTAATATACGCTGCGTGCGTCGGCCTTTGAGTTGCGTACGCGAGTCTCACCCTTTGTTAGAGACACGTGTACACAAAGCAAATATCCACCGTAACACAATTTTACACGTTTATCAATGTAGGTGATCCTCGATCATCTACCGAACACCACACCAATCTCTCCTTGTATCTTTAGGCAGAGCTGCGTGTGTGCTTTGCAATTTATCTCTTAATGTATTACTTTTATACTTTAACTATGAAATAGCGGCAAATCTCTCTTAGCACGTTTATCAATTATAGAATGGCAAACAGAAGAGTGATATATGAAAATACACGAATGAAAAGAAATGCAGGTATGTGCGTGCGTACGCAAGACAGAAATAAACAGTTTTAAAAGACACTAGCGTGTTGTTCTTACCTCCGGTTCCGGATTCCCTCAGCACCCTTTACTAAGCGAAGCAGACGCTTATCCAGACAGCACTACGAGGAATATGACCTCCCGCCCTTTGCTGATGGATAATGTCTGCTGAAATTACCTAGTGCAGATATGTGAAGGACGGACGAGCCGCCAATTGATAAAGCTAAATATTTATCTTTCTTAAAACCCTTTAAGAGGTCTAAGAACACTGGCCCTCATTCCGAGTTGTTCGCTCGCAAGGCGAATGTAGCAGAGTTACACACGCTAAGCCGCCGCCTACTGGGAGTGAATCTTAGCTTCTTAAAATTGCGACCGACGTACGCGCAATATTGCGATTACAAACGAGTTAGCAGTTTCTGAGTAGCTTCAGACTTACTCTGCCTGTGCGATCAGTTCAGTGCTTTTCGTTCCTGGCTGACGTCATAAACACACCCAGCGTTCGCCCAGGCACTCCCACCGTTTCTCCGGCCACTCCTGCGTTTTTTCCGGAAACGGTAGCGTTTCCAGCCACACGCCCCTAAAACGCCGTCCATCCGCCCAGTAACACCCATTTCCTGTCAATCACAATGCGAACGTCGGAGCGATGAAAATGCCGTGAGTAAACTTACTTTCTTCATAGTAAAGTTACTTGGCGCAGTCGCAGTGCGAACATTGCGCATGGGCACTAAGAGAATTCTCACTGCGATGCGATGAAAAACTCCGAGCGAACAACTCGGAATGAGGGCCACTGTACGCTATTAACGTATGGAATACCGTAAGGGTACGCACGTTGCGTAACAATCGCTTAGCCGTAGTCGAGACGCTCAAGCGTTACGTTCGCTCACGGCCAAGAGATCACAGGCAGGCCCGCTATTGGCTGCCGACTAACGTAATGATTTGCTATAGCGTAGCGGACGCTCGGGACCACGAGGAGATCACCAGCGGCGCAGACGCTCACAATGTTAAACCTTTGTAACTATACCATAAAACAGTGTATTATGCAGTAAACCTTGGTGTAGTGATAAGATGAGAATGCAACACTGTGTAAGCGGGTTTACACTAAAGCTGTTTGAGCGATAGAGACGCTCCTATTACCCACTGCAATATAATGAACACACAATACCGGTCTAAGGGTCTAACGCCTTTTAAGGAAATGAATGAACGTTCAAAAGAATAATACAATACAAGTCATACACTACCAATATAACATAGACTCCCTAACCAGATAACTACACATGAAATACAATATCAGTACAATAACTATATAAGAGAAACGAGAGAGAAAGAGAAGAGAGAGAGAGAGAAAAGATATGGCTCAGAATAGCAAGAAAGACAATATGATTGCGGAGAAAACTTACGCACAAAGGGGAACGATCGCATGCGCCTCTGGATATCCAGCTCCCGATTATCAGCAATGAGAACCGTTGAAGAGTGAGAGCTGGATAAGATCGGCTTGTCTATTTATGCCCCACACACAATACAATTCAATGGTCCCTACAATCTCATTGTTCATTGGACACAGGAATTCGTCTTCGCACTAATACAAAAGGTCATAGGTTGGTTCATACAGGTGGGCTGTGACTACTTCCAACTGCTCAGGTGGGTGGGAAACTAGGTTTCCCGCCGCATGGATAAGTAAGTGCAAATAATAGTAAATGGACATAAACTTCTTATGTCCATAACTATTCGCACGAGCGATTAATCCGCTTCAAACCAACACCGGAATATTGCTAATTAAATACTCTTCCGATGGATACTAAACACCGCTGTATAATCCTTGTCTGACCCTTTGTATCAGACAAAGAGGGATCTCTCTGTCCATGAACATGCTACATTAACTAAACTTTCAGAATCTATCAAAGGGACCATGATCTACAAAATACATTATATGGTTAAAATATATATCGATTGGGTCGCCCGCTAGACGCATACAAACTCTACCGTAAATCCGCATATCGTGCGCCTGCGGGTGCACGCGAAGGTGAGTATGCGCACGCACGGGAGAGCTCTTGTACGCGCAGCGGGAGCTCGCATGAGGTGCAAATATGGCAGTGTGCATAGTGATATTTTTCTGACTTTGACACACTCTACACCCGATGTTTCCCTGTGGAACCCAATGTACTTTGCAGAAAGAGATTTAACAGTGGTAAGTCTACCATAAAGCTCCTTTTTTCACATTGGTTAGTGTATATTATTATTAGTCTGAAGCTGTATACACACTACAATTATGTGGCTAATCAGCTGATAATTGGGGTGTGGATCATAGGGTCGACAATCATTAGGTCGACCGCTATTGATCGAGAGTGACTAGGTCGACACCTGCAATAGGTCAACACGGTAATAAGGTCGACATGGAAAACGGTAGACATGAGGTTTTAATAATTTTTGGGTGTAGTTTTCTTTGTAAAGTGACCGGGCCTTGCTCGCCATGCTTTAGGCAGGTTGCTATTTCCAATCGTAGTCCACGTGGATTATAAAGTATAAAAAAGTAAAAAATAATGATTTTTTTTTTTAATGGAAAAAAGTCGACCTCTTCATGTGTCGACGTTTGCCCGTCGACATAGTAACCATGTCGACCTAATGCACGTCGACCAATAGTGGACAACCTAATGAGTGTCCTCCTAAATGCTGTCGACCTAAAGGCCGGCTACCGATAATTGTATGATCATCCTGATAATGATATAGGGGGTCATTCCGAGTTGTTCGCTCGCTAGCTGCTTTTAGCAGCACTGCAAACGCTAGGCCTCCGCCCTCTGGGAGTGTATCTTAGCTTAGCAGAACTGCTCGTAAACATTTTCATGCAGTTTCTGAGTAGCTCCAGATCTACTCCTTCCTTGCAATCACTTCAGTCAGTTTAGTTCCTGGTTTGACGTCACAAACACGCCCTGCGTTCGGCCAGCCACTCCCCCGTTTCTCCAGACACTCCTGCGTTTTTACCTGACACTCCTGCGTTTTTTAGCACACTCCCGGAAAACGCCCAGTTACCTCCCAGAAACACCCACTTCCTGTCAATCACTCACCGATCAACAGAGCGACTGAAGAGCGTCGCTCGACCTTGTGTAAAACTGCATAGTTTTGTGTGAAAGTACGTCACGCGTGCGTACTGCGGCCCGTACGCATGCGCAGAAATGCAGATTTTTATCCTGATCGCTGTGCTGCGAACAACAGTAGCTAGCGATCAACTCGGAATGACCCCCCCTAGTGTGCGTGCAGGAGTCTTAGCTGATAAACGGTTTCAAACGCTCCTGCAACAGTCAGATCGGGAGGTTGGGATATGGCGCGCGGCACACGTTATCTCATTCCTCACCTCCCGATCATGCTGATGACAGCACACACACGGCTAAAAATTGCTCAGAGTGCACACCGATCCAAATCACTCTGTCGGGTCAGAACTTTTATCGGAATTGCAGAATTTACCTGCAGGTTTGTACCCGGAATCATCGCGCACATGTCAGAACGTGGCCACATTCTGAATATGTGCAGATTGTAAATGGAATGCTAATCCAGCTATATGTTTTTTTCTAACGCACAGGCATCTATGTGATCGCATCAACCTACTTTTTCTGCATGAGATAGCAGCCGTAATCATTATCACAACCATTCATACCCCTTTCACATCTCCAATGCCGGATCCTTCCCAGGTGGGATCCGGCATTGGAGACTCTCCTACCCCTTTTGGCTGGCTGTCCGACCAGCCAATATGCCGGGTTGGTTGCCATAGCGGCGGGGGGCAGAACCGGCAGCGGAGGTGGCGCTTGGAGATGAGCTCATCTCCGCGCCGCCTCTCCCTATCTAGTAATCGGGTCCCGTGTCGCACTGACCCGGTATTCAACCCGGGAATACAACTGCTTATAACCCGGGTTGAATTACCGGGTCAGGCGACCCGGGAATTTAGACTTGGCGCTTTCACACCGCACACTGACCCGTGTCGACCCGGCAATATGCCGGGTCGATACCAGTCTATCTGTGCGATGTGAAAGGGGTATTATACCTACCTGATGCTAGGTGCAGTCTGAATTTGGCATACACACGAATAGTGGGTGTCTGAGATACGTACAGCGCTGAATCTGCAGAGGTGCATATGCAGTCACTAATGCATGCGCCGGTTGCAAAATAATTGCAAGGTGTAACGGCATTTTGACCTACTTACGACTAAGCCCTAATTGTGTAACAATATACGGCATTCTTTGTATCTGCTACTAGCTATTTAGCAGCATGTGTGAACCTCTTGTTCTTTTATAGTCTTGGTGATAATATTTTCCTGAAATGCAGCATTCGCCTTCTCTTTCTGCGTGGTAATCAAATGTTTTTGCAAATAGTAATAGCTATTTCTTTCAAGTGAATATTAATCAGCCCTGATTGAGGCCGCTAATCAGAACTCACTGCGAGGAAATCCATGTCCAATCACCAGAGACTGAAGTTGTAAGTACGCCTAATTGTTGATATAAATATTGTCATCCGCTATAAAAATAGCGCAGTGATTAGTCACAATTACACGCACACATTAGTATCGGTAATACCGTGTACTGTGCAACTGATAACCTGTTACCGCTGGTAAGACACAGGGACCAGTACACTGATGAGGTGGCTCATTACTTTGGTTAAAAATAAATAAATTGGGGTTCCATACGTCACTGAATCAGGCCCAAAGAGGCAGAATGAATTTGGATGCAGGAAGTGTGGACTTTGGTTGACATTCCTGGGAGGTAACGGGGGTGGCTACCCAGGCACAGGCGTGTTGCGGAAGTGTCACTGACAGCTGCTGTGTCCAAAAACGCAGAACCGTTCACTCAGGACGCCATGTTAAGTCAACGAAACTGCCAGAGAGCTGGTACAAGTTTTGATGGTGGCGTCCAATGGGGGTCATTCCGAGTTGTTCGCTCGGTAAATTTCTTCGCATCGCAGCGATTTTCCGCTTATTGCGCATGCGCAATGTTCGCACTGCGACTGCGCCAAGTAAATTTGCTATGCAGTTAGGTAATTTACTCACGGCATTACGAGGTTTTTTCTTCGTTCTGGTGATCGTAATGTGATTGACAGGAAGTGGGTGTTTCTGGGCGGAAACTGGCCGTTTTATGGGTGTGTGTGAAAAAACTCTACCGTTTCTGGGAAAAACGCGGGAGTGGCTGGAGAAACGGAGGAGTGTCTGGGCGAACGCTGGGTGTGTTTGTGACGTCAAACCAGGAACGACAAGCACTGAACTGATCGCAGATGCCGAGTAAGTCTCGAGCTACTCAGAAACTGCTCAGAGATGTATTTTCGAAATAATGCGAATCTTTCGTTCACAATTTTAAGAAGCTAAGATTCAGTCCCAGTAGGCGGCGGCTTAGCGTGTGCAATGCTGCTAAAAGCAGCTTGCGAGCGAACAACTCGGAATGACCCCCCATGGTGCATCTGATGGTGTAAATATGCACCAAGATGGATTTGAACCGCTGCAAGAGGGCAACACTCTATGACAATACTCATCCCTGGCAGAATCAGTCTGTTGCCTAAACAGCCCTGACTGAAAATAACAAACATTGAAAATAAAAGTAGAAAACTGTTCAGGAGCTCTCCTAATTCGTCGGCAGGATTGCCGGTTCCAAAAGTACAGGCCCACTCTACTAGGTCTGTAGGTTCTTCCTGGGCGGCTGCCCGGGGTGTCTCGGCTTTACAGCTCTGCTGAGCAGCTACTTGGTCAGGATCGAACACGTTTGCTAAGTTCTACAAGTTCGATACTTTGGCCTCTGAGGACCTTCAGTTTGGTCAATCAGTTCTGCAGGAACCTCAGCACTCTCCCACCCGTTTTGGGAGCTTTGGTACATCTCCATGGTACTAATGTGGACCCCAGTATCCTCTAGGACGTAAGAGAAAATAAGATTTTAATTACCTACCAGTAAATCCTTTTCTCGTAGTCCGTAGAGGATACTGAGCGCCCGCCCGGTGCTTCGTTTTTCTGCACTGTTACTTGGTAAAGTATCTTTGTTGGTTTAGCCGTTGCTGTTCCTATTCAAGTTGGTTAGCATGGCTTTCCTCTTCGTATGTGCTGGTTCGAATCTCACCACTGTTCAGTTTAATCCTCCTCGGGCACAGTTTCTAGACTGAGTCTGGTAGGAGGGGCATAGAGGGAAGAGCCAGCCCACACTATTGATTTCTTAAGGTGCCCATGGACCCGTCTATACCCATGGTACTAATGTGGACCCCAGTATCCTCTACGGACTACAAGAAAAGGATTTACCAGTAGGTAATTAAAATCCTATTTTCTCTTACGTCCTAGAGGATGCTGGGGACTCCGTAAGGACCATGGGGTATAGACGGGCTCCGCAGGAGACATGGGCACTACAAAGAACTTTCAGTATGGGTGTGCACTGACTCCTCCCTCTAAGCCTCTCCTCCAGACCTCAGATTCTGTGCCCAGAGGAGAATGGGTGCATTACAGGGGAGCTCTCCTGAGTTTCTCTGAATAAAGAATTTTGTTAGGTTTTTTATTTTCAGGGTGCACTGCTGGCAACAGGCTCCCTGCATCGTGGGACTGAGGAGAGAGAAGCAGACCTACTTAAATGATAGGCTCTGCTTCTTAGGCTACTGGACACCATTAGCTCCAGAGGGAGTCGGAACGCAGGTCTTACCCTCGCCGTTCGTCCCGGAGCCGCGCCGCCGTCCTCCTCACAGAGCCGGAAGATAGAAGCCAGGTGAGTATAAGAAGAGAGAAGACTTCAAAGGCGGCAGAAGACTTCAGATCTTCTATGAGGTAAGCGCTGCGCGCAATTGCTCCCACACAACACACACACTGAAGCACTGATGGGCGCAGGAGGGGGGCGGGGGGGGGGGGGGCTGGGCAGCAATAAACCTCTAGGACTGGCAATATGAATATAGGCTACAGTGGCAGTATATATTTCTCTGACGTCCTAGTGGATGCTGGGTACTCTGTAAGGACCATGGGGAATAGACGGGCTCCGCAGGAGACTGGGCACTCTTTAAAGAAAGATTAGGTACTACATCTGGTGTGCACTGGCTCCTCCCTCTATGCCCCTCCTCCAGACCTCAGTTAGAATCTGTGCCCGGCCAGAGCTGGATGCACTCTAGGGGCTCTCCTGAGCTTCCTAGAAAGAAAGTATTTGTTAGGTTTTTTATTTTCAGTGAGATCTGCTGGCAACAGACTCACTGCTACGTGGGACTTAGGGGAGAGAAGCAAACCTACCTGCTTGCAGCTAGCTTGTGCTTCTAGGCTACTGGACACCATTAGCTCCAGAGGGATCGAACACAGGGCCCGACCTCGATCGTCCGTTCCCAGAGCCGCGCTGCCGTCCCCCTTGCAGAGCCAGAAGACGGAAGAAACCGGAGAAAATCGGCGGCTGAAGACTCTGGTCTTCAATAAGGTAGCGCACAGCACTGCAGCTGTGCGCCATTGCTCCCACAGCACACCACACGCTCCGGTCACTGGTGGGTGCAGGGCGCTGGGGGGGGGGGGGGCGCCCTGGGCTGCAATAAATATACACTGTATAACACTGTATATGTGCAAATAACCCCGCCATTAATATTATAAAAAGCGGGAGAAGCCCGCCGCTGAAGGGGCGGGGCTATCTTCCTCAGCACAGCCAGCGCCATTTTCTCTTCACAGCTCCGCTGAAAGGACGCTCCCCAGGCTCCCCCCTGCAGTATACAACTACTGAAAGGGTAAAAAAGAGAGGGGGGGGCACATAAATTTAGGCGCAAAATTGTGATATCAGCAGCTATAGGGGGAAAATTCACTTTGTGTATAGTGTATATCCCTCTGTTATATAGCGCTCTGGTGTGTGCTGGCATACTCTCTCTCTGTCTCCCCAAAGGACTTTGTGGGGTCCTGTCCTCAGTCAGAGCTTTCCCTGTGTGTGTGTGCGGTGTGTCGGTACGGCTGTGTCGACATGTTTGATGCGGACGCTTACGTGGAGGCGGAGCAGGTGCCGATAAGTGTGATGTCGCCCCCTGTGGGGCCGACACCTGAGTGGATGGATATGTGGAAGGTATTAACCGACAGTGTCAACTCCTTGCATAAAAGGTTCGATGACGCAGCTTTGGGACAGCCGGCATCTCAGCCCGCGCCTGCCCAGGCATCTCAGAGGCCATCAGGGGCTCAAAAACGCCCGCTACCTCAGATGGCAGACACAGATGTCGACACGGAGTCCGACTCCAGTGTCGACAAGGATGAGACAAATGTACAATCCACTAGGGCCATCCGATGCATGATTACGGCAATGAAAAATGTGTTGCACATTTCTGACATTACCCCGGTTACCACAAAAAAGGGTATTATGTTTGGGGAGAAAAAGCAGCCAGTGACTTTTCCCCCATCTGATGAGTTAAATGAATTGTGTGAAGAAGCGTGGGGTTCCCCAGATAAGAAACTAGTAATTTCTAAACGGTTACTAATGGCGTACCCTTTCCCGCCAACGGATAGGTTACGCTGGGAGACATCCCCTAAGGTGGACAAGGCGCTCACACGCTTATCAAAAAAGGTGGCACTGCCTTCTCAGGATACGGCCGCCTTAAAGGAGCCTGCAGATAGAAAGCAGGAGGCTATCCTGAAGTCTGTGTATACACACTCAGGTACTATACTGAGACCTGCTATTGCTTCAGCATGGATGTGTAGTGCTGCAGCAGCGTGGTCTGATTCCCTGTCTGATAACATTGATTCCCTGGACAGGGACACTATATTGCTAACCATAGAGCATATTAAAGACGTAGTCTTATATATGAGAGATGCACAGAGGGACATTTGCCGGCTGGCATCTAGAATTAATGCAATGTCCATTTCTGCCCGGAGAGTATTATGGACTCGGCAGTGGACAGGTGATGCTGATTCTAAAAGGCACATGGAAATTTTGCCTTATAAGGGTGAGGAATTGTTTGGGGACGGTCTTTCGGACCTCGTATCCACAGCAACAGCTGGGAAGTCGACTTTTTTACCTCAGGTTCCCTCACAACCTAAGAAAGCACCGTATTATCAAGTACAGTCCTTTCGGCCTCAGAAAGGCAAGTGGGTTAGAGGCGCGTCCTTTCTGCCCAGAGGCAGGGGTAGAGGGAAAAAGGTGCACCATACAGCCAGTTCCCAAGTACAAAAATCCTCCCCTGCTTCAACTAAGTCCACCGCATGACGCTGGGGCTCCACATATGGAGCCAGGTGCGGTGGGGGCCCGTCTCCGGAACTTCAGCGACCAGTGGGTTCGCTCACAAGTGGATCTCTGTGTTCTACAAGTGGTATCTCAGGGATACAAGCTGGAGTTCGAGACGTCTCCCCCTCGCCGTTACCTCAAATCAGCCTTGCCAGCTACTCCCCAGGACAGGGAGGTAGTACTGGCGGCAATTCACAAGCTGTACCTCCAGCAGGTGATAATCAAAGTTCCCCTCCTTCAACAGGGACGGGGTTACTATTCCACAATGTTTGTGGTACCGAAACCAGACGGTTCGGTGAGACCCATTCTAAATTTAAAATCCTTGAACACTTATATAAGGAAGTTCAAGTTCAAAATGGAATCGCTCAGGGCGGTTATTGCAAGCCTGGAAGAGGGGGATTACATGGTATCACTGGACATCAAAGATGCTTACCTACATGTCCCCATTTACCCACCTCACCAGGTGTACCTCCGTTTTGTGGTACAGGACTGCCATTACCAATTCCAGACGTTGCCGTTTGGTCTGTCCACGGCACCGAGGGTATTTACCAAAGTAATGGCCGAAATGATGATACTCCTTCGAAAGAAGGGAGTTATAATTATCCCGTACTTGGACGATCTCCTTATAAAGGCGAGGTCCAGGGAGCAGTTGTTGGTCGGAGTAGCACTATCTCAGGAAGTGCTACAACAGCACGGCTGGATTCTGAATATCCCAAAGTCGCAGCTGGTTCCTACGACGCGTCTGCTGTTCCTGGGTGTGATTCTGGACACAGAATAGAAGAAGGTGTTTCTCCCGGAGGAGAAGGCCAAGGAGTTGTCATCTCTGGTCAGAGACCTCCTGAAACCAAAACAGGTGTCGGTGCATCACTGCACACGAGTCCTGGGAAAGATGGTAGCTTCTTACGAGGCAATTCCATTCGGCAGGTTCCATGCAAGGATCTTTCAGTGGGATCTGTTAGACAAGTGGTCCGGATCGCATCTTCAGATGCATCGGCTGATCGCCCTGTCCCCGAGGGCCAGGGTGTCTCTGCTATGGTGGCTGCAGAGTGCTCATCTTCTCGAGGGCCGCAGATTCGGCATACAGGACTGGGTCCTGGTGACCACGGATGCAAGCCTCCGAGGTTGGGGGGCAGTCACTCAGGGAAGAAACTTCCAGGGACAATGGTCGAGTCAGGAGGCTTCCCTACACATAAATATTCTGGAACTAAGGGCCATTTACAATGCCCTAAGTCAGGCAACACCCCTGCTTCAAAACCAGCCGGTGCTGATTCAGTCAGACAACATCACGGCGGTCGCCCATGTAAACCGACAGGGCGGCACAAGAAGCAGGATGGCAATGGCAGAAGCCACAAGGATTCTCCGATGGGCGGAAAATCACGTGATAGCACTGTCAGCAGTGTTCATTCCGGGAGTGGACAACTGGGAAGCAGACTTCCTCAGCAGGCACGACCTCCACCCGGGAGAGTGGGGACTTCATCCAGAAGTCTTCCAACTGATTGTAAATCGTTGGGAAAGGCCACAGGTGGACATGATGGCGTCCCGCCTCAACAAAAAGCTAAAAAGATATTGCGCCAGGTCAAGGGACCCTCAGGCGATAGCTGTGGACGCTCTAGTGACACCGTGGGTGTACCAGTCGGTTTATGTGTTCCCTCCTCTTCCTCTCATACCAAAGGTACTGAGGATAATAAGAAAGAGAGGAGTAAGAACTATACTCATCGTTCCGGATTGGCCAAGTAAAGGACTTGGTACCCGGAACTACAAGAAATGATCTCAGAGGACCCTTGGCCTCTGCCTCTCAGACAGGACCTGCTACAGCAGGGGCCCTGTCTGTTCCAAGACTTACCAAGGCTGCGTTTGACGGCATGGCGGTTGAACGCCGGATCCTGATGAAAAAGGGCATTCCGGTTGAAGTCATTCCTACGCTGATAAAAGCTAGGAAGGATGTGACAGCAAAACATTATCACCGCATATGGCGAAAATATGTTGCTTGGTGTGAGGCTATGAAGGCCCCAACAGAAGAATTTCAGCTGGGTCGATTTCTGCACTTCCTACAGTCAGGAGTGACTATGGGCCTAAAATTGGGATCCATTAAAGTCCAGATTTCGGCCCTGTCTATTTTCTTTCAGAAAGAACTGGCTTCACTGCCTGAAGTTCAGACGTTTGTTAAGGGAGTGCTGCATATTCAGCCCCCTTTTGTGCCTCCAGTGGCACCTTGGGATCTCAACGTGGTGTTGGATTTCCTAAAATCACATTGGTTTGAGCCACTTCAGACCGTGGAGTTAAAATATCTCACGTGGAAAGTGGTCATGCTTTTGGCCTTGGCTTCGGCTAGGCGTGTGTCAGAATTGGCGGCTTTGTCCTGTAAAAGCCCCTATCTGATCTTCCATATGGACAGGGCAGAATTGAGGACTTGTCCCCAATTTCTCCCTAAGGTGGTATCAGCGTTTCATTTGAACCAACCTATTGTGGTGCCTGCGGCTACTCGGGACTTGGAAGCTTCCAAGTTGCTGGATGTAGTCCGGGCCCTGAAAATCTATGTTTCCAGGACGGCTAGAGTCAGAAAAACTGACTCGCTGTTTATCCTGCATGCACCCAACAAGCTGGGTGCTCCTGCTTCAAAGCAGACTGTTGCTCGCTGGATCTGTAACACGATTCAACTTGCACATTCTGCGGCTGGACTGCCGCATCCTAAATCAGTCAAAGCCCATTCCACGAGGAAGGTGGGCTCTTCTTGGGCGGCTGCCCGAGGGGTCTCGGCTTTACAACTTTGCCGAGCTGCTACCTGATCGGGATCAAACACGTTTGCAAAATTCTACAAGTTTGATACCCTGGCTGAGGAGGACCTTGAGTTTGCTCATTCGGTGCTGCAGAGTCATCCGCACTCTTCCGCCCGTTTGGGAGCTTTGGTATAATCCCCATGGTCCTTACGGAGTACCCAGCATCCACTAGGACGTCAGAGAAAATAAGATTTTACTCACCGGTAAATCTATTTCTCGTAGTCCGTAGTGGATGCTGGGCGCCCGTCCCAAGTGCGGAATTCTGCAATACTTGTATATAGTTATTGCTTAACTATACGGTTTTTTGTTCTGAGCCATCAGTTTAATGAGGCTCAGTTGTTGTTCATACTGTTAACTGGGTATAATTATCACAAGTTGTACGGTGTGATTGGTGTGGCTGGTATGAGTCTTACCCTGGATTCCAAATCCTTTCCTAGTAATGTCAGCTCTTCCGGGCACAGTTTCCCTAACTGAGGTCTGGAGGAGGGGCATAGGGGGAGGAGCCAGTGCACACCAGATGTAGTACCTAATCTTTCTTTAAAGAGTGCCCAGTCTCCTGCGGAGCCCGTCTATTCCCCATGGTCCTTACGGAGTACCCAGCATCCACTACGGACTACGAGAAATAGATTTACCGGTGAGTAAAATCTTATTTTTAACTCCAGCCAGTATAAATATAATTTGAGCGGGGCCGAAGCCTGCCGCTGAGGGGGCGGGGCTTGATCTCCCAGCACTAACCAGCGCAATTTTCTCCACAGAACACTGCAGGAGCTGGCTCCCCGGACTCTCCCCTGCTGAACACGGTGACAGAGGGCCAAAAAGAGGGGGGGGGGGGGCACTTGTAAGGCGCAGTGAGTGTATAATTTTATCTATGTAAATATATAAATGCGCTACTTGGCTGGGAATTTGGTTTCCAGGGTTATTGGCACTGGGTGTGTGCTGGCATACTCTCTCTCTCTGCCTCTCCAAAGGGCTTTATTGGGGGAATTGTCTCCATGGTAATATATACAATCCCTGTGTGTGTGGGGGTGTCGGTACACGTGTCGGCATGTCTGAAATGGAAGGCTCTTCTAGAGAGGAGGTGGAGCAGATGATTGGGGGGTCTCAGTCGGCAACGCCGACACCGGATTGGTTGGACATGTGGAATGTTTTAAATGCGAATGTGACCTTGTTACATCAGAGATTGGACAATGCAGAGTCCAGAGAACAGGGCCCTTCAGGGTCTCAAAAGCGTCCCCTATCCCAAATAGCTGACACTGATACCGACACAGATTCTGACTCCAGTTTCGATTATGATGAGGCTAGGTTACACCCAAGGGTGGCCAAAAGTATTCATTATATGATTATTGCAATAGAAGATGTTTTGCATATCACTGATGACCCCTCTGTCCCTGACACGAGGGTACACATGTTTAAGGAAAAGAAACCTGAGGTAACATTTCCACCATCTTATGAGCTGAACGCTGTATTTGAAAAAGCTTGGGAAACTCCAGACAAGAAACTGCAGATTCCCAAGAGAATTCTTATGGCGTATCCTTTTCCTGCGCAGGACAGGGTACGGTGGGAATCCTCGCCCAGGGTAGACAAGGCGTTGACGCGCTTATCCAAGAAGGTGGCGCTACCGTCCCTGACACGGCAGCTCTCAAAGATCCTGCTGATCGCAGACAGGAAACAACTTTGAAATCGATTTATACACATACTGGTGCTTTACTCAGACCGGCTATAGCATCGGCTTGGGTCTGTAGCGCGGTAGCAGCTTGGACAGATACCTTGTCAGCTGATCTTGATACCCTAGATAGGGATACCATTTTGTTGACCTTGGGTCACATCAAAGACGCAGTCTTATATATGAGAGATGCTCAAAGAGACATCGGACTACTAGGTTCAAGGGCCAACGCCATGGCGGTCTTAGCTAGGCGGGCTCTGTGGACCCGCCAATGGACGGGTGATGCCGACTCAAAGAAGCATATGGAAGTTTTACCTTACAAGGGTGAGGTTTTATTTGGGGAAGGTCTCGAGGACCTAGTTTCCACAGCTACTGCGGGTAAATCTACTTTTTTGCCTTATGTTCCCCCACAGCAAAAGAAAACTCCACAATATCAGATGCAGTCCTTTCGGTCGCATAATTCCAGAAGAGGTCGGGGCTCTTCCTTACTTGCCAAAGGTAAGGGTAGAGGAAAAAGAAGCCCTGCTACGGCTAGTTCCCAGGAGCAGAAGTCCTCCCCGGCTTCTATTAAATCCACCGCATGACGCTGGGACTCCACTGAAGGAGTCCGCACCGGTGGGGGCACATCTTCGACTCTTCAGCCAGGTCTGGGTTCTGTCAGACGTGGATACTTGGGCGATGGAAATTGTTTCCCAAGGCTACAAACTGGAATTCGAACAGGTGCCCCCTAGCCGATTTTTCAAGTCGGCCTTACCAGCTTCTCCCCCGAAGAGGGAAGTAGTGTTAGCTGCAATTCAAAAGTTGTGTCAACAGCAAGTGATTATCAGGGTCCCCCTGGCCCAACAGGGAAAAGGGTACTATTCAACCCTGTTCGTGGTTCCGAAGCCGGATGGTTCAGTCAGGCCCATTTTAAATCTAAAATCCCTAAACCTGTACTTGAAAAAGTTCAAATTCAACATGGAATCACTCCGGGCAGTGATATCCAGTCTGGAAGGGGGGGATTTTATGGTGTCACTGGACGTAAAGGATGCATACCTTCATGTCCCCATATATCCTCCTCATCAGGAGTATCTGAGATTCGCGGTACAGGACTGTCATTACCAGTTTCAGACGTTGCCGTTTGGGCTTTCCATGGCTCCGAGGATTTTCACCAAGGTGATGGCGGAGATGATGGTGCTCCTGCGCAGGCAGGGAGTCAGAATTATCCCATACTTGGACGATCTCCTGATAAAGGCGAGATCGAGAGAGCAATTGCTGAAGAGCGTGTCGCTCTCCCTGAGAGTGCTACAACAGCACGGTTGGATTCTCAATCTGCCAAAGTCACAATTGATTCCAACGACTCGACTATCATTCCTAGGAATGATTTTGGACACGGAACAGAAGAGGGTTTTTCTCCCAATGGAAAAAGCCCAGGACCTCCAGAACATGGTCAGAGACCTGCTAAAACCAAAAAGGGTGTCGGTTCATCAATGCACTCGGGTTCTGGGGAAAATGGTGGCAGCTTACGAGGCCATCCCCTTCGGCAGGTTCCATGCAAGGACTTTTCAGTGGGACCTCCTGGACAAGTGGTCAGGGTCCCATCTGCACATACATCAAAAGATAAGCCTGTCCCCCAGGGCCAGGGTGTCTCTCCTGTGGTGGCTGCAAAGTGCTCACCTTCTAGAGGGTCGCAGGTTCGGCATTCAAGACTGGATTCTGGTGACTACGGACGTGAGCCTCCGAGGATGGGGAGCAGTCACACAAGGAAGAAATTTTTAGGGACTATGGTCAAGCCAGGAGGCTTGTCTACACATCAATGTACTGTAATTGAGGACCATATACAACGGCCTACGACAAGTGGAGAATCTTCTTCGCGAACCTACCGGTGCTGATTCAATCAGACAACGTCACAGCCGTAGCCCATGTAAACCGCCAAGGCGGGACAAGGAGCAGAGCGGCAATGGCGGAAGCCACCAGGATTCTGCGCTGGGCGGAAAATCACGTAAGCGTTCTGTCAGCGGTCTTCATCCCGGGAGTGGACAACTGGGAAGCAGACTTCCTCAGCAGACACGATCTCCATCCAGGAGAGTGGGGACTTCATCAAGAGGTCTTTGCAGAGATAACAAGGCTTTGGGGACTTCCTCAAATAGACATGATGGAGTCACGCCTCAACAAAAAGCTTCGGAGGTATTGTGCCAGGTCAAGGGACACTCAGGCAGTAGCTGTAGACGCCCTAGTGACACCATGGGTGTTTCAGTCCGTCTATGTGTTCCCTCCTCTACCCCTCATCTCAAAAGTGCTGAGAATCATAAGACGAAAAAGAGTACAGACAATACTCATTGTTACAGATTGGCCTCGAAGGGCCTGGTATTCAGATCTTCAGGAGATGCTCACAGAAGATCCATAGCCTCTTCCTCTCAGGGAGGACCTGTTGCTGCAGGGGCCCTGCGTGTTCCAAGACTTACCGCGGTTACGTTTGACGGCATGGCGGTTGAACACCAAATCCTAGCTGGAAGAGGTATTCCGGAAGAAGTCATCCCTACTCTGATAAAGGCTAGGAAGAAGGTGACGGCGAAATATTATCACCGTATCTGGAGGAAGTATGTATCTTGGTGTGAAGCCAAGAATGCTCCTACGGAAGATTTCCATCTGGGCCGTTTTCTCCACTTTCTACAGAAAGGAGTGGATATGGGCCTGAAGTTAGGCTCCATTAAGGTACAGATTTTGGCCCTATCTATTTTCTTCCAGAAGGAATTGGCTTCTCTTCCAGAAGTCCAGACTTTTGTAAAGGGAGTGCTACACATCCAGCCTCCTTTTGTGCCCCCAGTGGCACCATGGGACCTTAATGTGGTATTAAGTTCCCTAAAATCTCACTGGTTTGAACCTCTTCAAACGGTTGAATTGAAATTTCTCACTTGGAAGGTGGTCATGTTATTGGCCTTGGCATCTGCAAGGCGGGTGTCAGAGTTGGCAGCCTTGTCTCACAAGAGCCCCTATTTGATTTTCCATGTGGATAAAGCAGAGTTGAGGACGCGGCCTCAATTTTTGCCTAAGGTGGTTTCTTCATTTCATATGAACCAACCTATTGTGGTGCCTGTGGCTACGGGCGACTTGGAGGACTCCAAGTCCCTGGATGCAGTCAGGGCCTTAAAAATTTATGTAGCCAGAACGGCTAGGGTTAGGAAAACAGAGGCTCTGTTTGTCCTGTATGCAGCCAACAAGGTTGGCGCTCCTGATTCTAAGCAGACTATTGCTCGCTGGATCTGTAACACGATTCAGCAGGCTCATTCTACGGCGGGATTGCCGTTACCAAATTCGGTAAAGGCCCATTCCACTAGGAAGTTGGGCTCTTCTTGGGCGGCTGCCCGAGGCGTCTCGGCATTACAGCTTTGCCGAGCGGCTACTTGGTCGGGTTCAAACACTTTTGCAAAATTCTACAAGTTTGATACCCTGGCTGCTGAGGACTTCGCGTTTGCTCAATCGGTGCTGCAGAGTCATCCGCACTCTCCCTGCCCGGTTTGGAGCTTTGGTATAAACCCCATGGTCCTTACGGAGTACCCAACATCCTCTAGGACGTAAGAGAAAATAAGATTTTAAACCTACCGGTAAATCTTTTTCTCCTAGTCCGTAGAGGATGCTGGGCGCCCGTCCCAGTGCGGACTGAATCTGCAAGACTTGTATATAGTTGTTGCTTACATAAGGGTTATGTTACAGTTGGAATCGGTCTTGGACTGATACTGTTTTTTGTTCATACTGTTAACTGGTTGCGTATATTCCAGGTTATACGGTGTGATTGGTGTGGGCTGGTATGAATCTTGCCCTTAGATTAACAAAATCCTTTCCTCATATTGTCCGTCTCCTCTGGGCACAGTTTCTCTAACTGAGGTCTGGAGGAGGGGCATAGAGGGAGGAGCCAGTGCACACCCATACTGAAAGTTCTTTGTAGTGCCCATGTCTCCTGCGGAGCCCGTCTATACCCCATGGTCCTTACGGAGTCCCCAGCATCCTCTACGGACTAGGAGAAAAAGATTTACCGGTAGGTTTAAAATCTTATTTTTAATTACCTGCCAGTAAATCCTTTTCTCGTAGTCCAGTGGTTCCCAAACTGTGTGCCGGGGCACCCTGGGGTGCCTCGGGACACTAGCAGTGGTGCCTTGGATTGGTGGTCCAGGACCAATTCAAACTATTTTTGGTCAATATAATAGACAAAACCAGCGCTTGTGGCTGCCAATTTATAAAATATGAGGACAAACAGAAGCAAATATTGTCCCGCGACACACTAAAGAAACTAAGGATGACACATAAACATAATTTACTTATTGTTTTCTAAAATTCTCAAAGAAACTTTTGGCCTAGGGGTGCCGTGAAAAATTCTGATACTTTAGGGCGCCATGATTAAAAAAAATGTGGGAACCACTGTCGTAGTCCGTAGAGCATACTGAGCACCCGCCCAGTGCTTCGTTCTTCCTGCACTGTTACTTGGTTAAGTATTGTTGGTTCAGCTGTTGCTGTTCCTGTTTAAAGTTCAGTTAGCATGGCTTTCCTCTGTTTGTGTGTGCTGGTTCGGACTCTCACCACTATCTTTATCTATCCTCTCAAAGTATGTCCGTCTCCTCAGGCACAGTTTCCTAGACTGAGTCTGGTAGGAGGGGCATAGAGGGAGGAGCCAGCCCACACTATCAAATTCTTAAAGTGCCCATGGCTCCTGGTGGACCCGTCTATACCCCATGGTACAAAATGGAACCCCAGTATCTTCTACGGACTACGCGAAAAGTATTTACTGGTAGATAATTAAAATCCTATTTTCTCTTCGGTCTACTGCAGCTTCTAAGAAGATTCCCTATGGATTTTCAAAGTGGAAAACAACATATATTTTTATCTTATAGTCATTGTGCAAGCTTGTATTTGAATACTTTTTTCTTTTAATAGAAATGCAGCTATTATATTCAGTTACTAGTGCTCTGCCGCAGCTTTGCTCGCGTGGATAACTGTTTTTGCTCTGCAGGACTCATTTTACAAAGACAGTGGTGCCATCTAATATTGGGATGTATATTTTATATTGTGCACATTGATCACAAAATTTCTTTGTAAACAATATTTGCAATTTTTCCTTTGGGGATTAACACAAAAATATGTGTGGGACTACTAACCCGTGAGCAAGTAGACGTAAAGCTGCCCATGGGAGAAGCAGCTGGTCCTGAGATATATACGTCTGCAGCCCTGAGTGTTTATCCCTGTGACTTGTTAAGAATGCCATTTTGATTTCTCACAAATATTTAAAATACCCGCTCTAATATATATTGTAAATGCCTGCAACTCTTATTACCATATCCCATGAATGTGCGCTGTACATCGCACAACACTGCATCCCATAAGAGAAAACAATACACCCACACATTATCTGAGTTCCAAAGCTCATTGATGTATATATTTGTTGTTAAAAGGGTATGGATTCAATATATATTACAAAGTACAGTATATCTATAGTTACATGAATACAACTCACAGTAAACAGTTAGAACATACAATTACATACAGTTATATGCAGTTTCTCTAACGTCCTAGTGGATGCTGGGGACTCCGTCAGGACCATGGGGAATAGCGGCTCCGCAGGAGACAGGGCACAAAAGTAAAAGCTTTAGGATCAGGTGGTGTGCACTGGCTCCTCCCCCTATGACCCTCCTCCAAGCCTCAGTTAGATTTTTGTGCCCGGCCGAGAAGGGTGCAATCTAGGTGGCTCTCCTAAAGAGCTGCTTAGAGTAAAAGTTTTGTTAGGTTTTTTATTTTCAGTGAGTCCTGCTGGCAACAGGCTCACTGCATCGAGGGACTTAGGGGAGAGAAGTGAACTCACCTGCGTGCAGGATGGATTGGCTTCTTAGGCTACTGGACACCATTAGCTCCAGAGGGAGTCGGAACACAGGTCTCACCCTGGGGTTCGTCCCGGAGCCGCGCCGCCGACCCCCTTGCAGATGCCGAAAAATGAAGAGGTCCAGAAACCGGCGGCAGAAGACTTTTCAGTCTTCATAAGGTAGCGCACAGCACTGCAGCTGTGCGCCATTGTTGTCAGCACACTTCATAACAGCGGTCACTGAGGGTGCAGGGTGCTGGGGGGGGCACCCTGGGCAGCAATGATAGTACCTTATTCTGGCTAAAAATACATCACATATAGCCCCTGGGGGCTATATGGATGTATTTAACCCCTGCCAGGTCTCAGAAAAACGGGAGAAGAAGCCCGCCGAAAAGGGGGCGGGGCCTATTCTCCTCAGCACACAGCGCCATTTTCCCTCACAGAAATGCTGGTGGGAAGGCTCCCAGGCTCTCCCCTGCACTGCACTACAGAAACAGGGTTAAAACAGAGAGGGGGGGGCACTGATTTGGCGATATGACTACATATATTAAAATGCTATAAGGGAAAAGCACTTATATAAAGGTTGTCCCTGTATAATTATAGCGTTTTTGGTGTGTGCTGGCAAACTCTCCCTCTGTCTCCCCAAAGGGCTAGTGGGTCCTGTCCTCTATCAGAGCATTCCCTGTGTGTGTGCTGTGTGTCGGTACGTGTGTGTCGACATGTATGAGGACGATGTTGGGAGGCGGAGCAAATTGCCTGTAATGGTGATGTCACTCTCTAGGGAGTCGACACCGGAATAGATGGCTTATTTAAGGAATTACGTGATAATGTCAACACGCTGCAAGTCGGTTGACGACATGAGCCGGCCGGCAAACATATTAGTATCTGTCCAGGCGTCTAAAACACCGTCAGGGACGTTATAATGCCCATTTTACCTCAGTCGGTCGACACAGACACAGACACGGACACTGACTCCAGTGTCGACGGTGAAGAAACAAACGTATTTTCCTTTAGGGCCACACGTTACTTGTTAAGGGCAATGAAGGAGGTGTTACATATTTCTGATACTACAAGTACCACAAAAAAGGGTATTATGTGGGGTGTGGAAAAACTACCTATAGTTTTTCCTGAATCAGATAAATTAAATGAAGTGTGTGATGAGGCGCGGGGTTCCCCCGATAGTAAATTATTGGCGGTATACCCTTTCCCGCCAGAAGTTAGGGCGCGTTGGGAAACACCCCTTAGGGTGGATAAGGCGCTCACACGCTTATCAAAAGGCGGTACCGTCTCCAGATACGGCCGCCCTCAAGGAGCCAGCTGATAGGAGGCTGGAAAATATCCTAAAAAGTATATACACACATACTGGTGTTATACTGCGACCAGCGATCGCCTCAGCCTGGATGTGCAGCGCGGGGGTGGCTTGGTCGGATTCCCTGACTGAAAATATTGATACCCTTGACAGGGACAGTATTTTATTTACTATAGAGCATTTAAAGAATGCATTTCTATATATGCGAGATGCACAGAGGGATATTTGCACTCTGGCATCAAGAGTAAGTGCGATGTCCATATCTGCCAAAAGATGTTTATGGACACGACAGTGGTCAGGTGATGCAGATTCCAAACGGCACAAAGATGTATTGCCGTATAAAGGGGAGGAGTTATTTGGGGTCGGTCCATCGGACCTGGTGGCCACGGCAACTGCTGGGAAATCCACCGTTTTTACCCTAAGTCACATCTATGCAGAAAAAGACACCGTCTTTTCAGCCTCAGTCCTTTCGTCCCCATAAGCATATCTGCCCAGGGATAGAGGAAAGGGAAGAAGACTGCAGCAGGCAGCCCATTCCCAGGAACAGAAGCCTTCCACCGCTTCTGCCAAGTTCTCAGCATGACGCTGGAGCCGTACAGGACCCCTGGATCCTACAAGTAGTATCCCAGGGGTACAGATTGGAAAGTCGAGACGTTTCCCCTCGCAGGTTCCTGAAGTCTGCTTTACCAACGTCTCCCTCCGACAGGGAGCCAGTATTGGAAACAATTCACAAGCTGTATTCCCAGCAGGTGATAATCAAAGTACCCCTCCTACAACAAGGAAAGGGGTATTATTCCACACTATATTGTGGTACTGAAACCAGAAGGCTCGGTGAGACCTATTCTAAATCTGAAATATTTGAACACTTACAAAGGTTCAAATCAAGATGGAGTCACTCAGAGCAGTGATAGCGAACCAGGAAGAAGGGGACTATATGGTGTCCCGGGACATCAGGGATGCTTGCCTCCATGTCCCAATTTGCCCTTCTCACCAAGGGTATCTCAGGTTCGTGGTACAGAACTGTCACTATCAGTTTCAGACGCTGCCGTTTGGATTGTCCACGGCACTCCGGGTCTTTACCAAGGTAATGCCCGAAATGATGATTCTTCTTTGAAGAAAATGGACGACCTCCTGATAAGAGCAAGGTCCAGAGAACAGTTGGAGGTCGGAGTAGCACTATCTCAAGTAGTTCTACGACAGCACGGGTGGATTCTAAATATTCCAAAACCGCAGTTGTTTCCGACGACACGTCTGCAGTTCCTAGGGATGATTCTGGACACAGTCCAGAAAAAGGTGTTTCTCCCGGAGGAGAAAGCCAGGGAGTTATCCGAGCTAGTCAGGAACCTCCTAAAACCAGGAAAAGTGTCAGTGCATCATTGCACAAGAGTCCTGGGAAAAATGGTGGCTTATTACGAAGCGATTCCATTCGGCAGATTCCACGCAAGAACTTTTCAGTGGGATCTGCTGGACAAATGGTCCGGATCGCATCTTCAGATGCATCAGCGGATAACCCTATCTCCAAGGACAAGGGTGTCTCTCCTGTGGTGGTTACAGAGTGCTCATCTTCTAGAGGGCCGCAGATTCAGCATTCAGGATTGGATGCTGGTGACCACGGAGGCCAGCCTGAAAGGCTGGGGAGCAGTCACACAGGGAAAAAATTTCCAGGGAGTGTGATCAAGTCTGGAGACTTTTCTCCACATAAATATACTGGAGCTAAGGGCAATTTATAATGCTCTAAGCCTAGCAAGACCTCTGCTTCAAGGTCAGCCGGTATTGATCCAGTGGGACAACATCACGGCAGTCGCCCACGTAAACAGACAGGGCGGCACAAGAAGCAGGAGGGCAATGGCAAAAACTGCAAGGATTTTTCGCTGGGCGGAAAATCATGTGATAGCACTGTCAGCAGTGTTCATTCCGGGAGTGGACAACTGGGAAGCAGACTTCCTCAGCAGGCACGACCTCCACCCGGGAGAGTGGGGACTTCATCGGGAAGTTTTCCACATGATTGTGAACCGTTGGGAAAGACCAAAGGTGTACATGATGGCGTCCCGCCTGAACAAAAAAAACTGGACAGGTATTGCGCCAGGTCAAGAGACTTTCAGGCAATAGCTGTGGACGTTCTGGTAACACCGTGGGCGTACCAGTCGGTGTATGTGTTTCCTCCTCTGCTTCTCATACCCAAGGTATTGAGAATTATAAGACGTAGAGGAGTAAGAACTATACTCGTGGCTCCGAATTGGCCAAGAAGGACTTGGTACCCGGAACTTCAAGAGATACTCACAGAGGACTCATGACCTCTGCCGCTAAGAAGGGACTTGCTTTAGCACGTACCATGTCTGTTCCAAGACTTACCGCGGCTGCGTTTGACGGCATGGCGGTTGAACGCCGGATCCTAAGGGAAAAAGGCATTCCGGAAGAGGTCAATCCTACCCTGGTCAAAGCCAGGTAGGACGTGACCGCACAACATTATCACCACATGTGGCGAAAATATGTTGCGTGGTGTGAGGCCAGGAAGGCTCCACGAAGAAATTTCAACTCGGTCGATTCCTGCATTTCCTGCAAACAGGAGTGTCTATGGGCCTCAGATTTTGGTCCATTAAGGTTCAAATTTCGGCCCTGTCGATTTTCTTCCAGAAAGAATTGGCTTCAGTTCCTGAAGTCCAGAAGTTTGTCAAGGGAGTACTGCATATACAACCCCCTTTTGTGCCTCCAGTGGCACTGTGGGATCTCAACGTAGTGCTGGGATTCCTCAAATCACATTGGTTTAAACCGCTCAAATCTGTGGATTTGAAATATCTCACATGGAAAGTGACCATGATGTTGGCCCTGGCCTCGGCCAGGCGAGTGTCAGAATTGGCGGCTTTGTCTCACAAAAGCCCATATCTGATTGTCCATTCGGACAGGGCAGAGCTGCGGACTCGTACCCAGTTTCTCCCTAAGGTGGTGTCAGCGTTTCACCTGAACCAGCTTATTGTGGTACCTGCAGCTACTAGGGACTTGGAGGACTCCAAGTTGCTAGATGTTGTCAGGGCCCTGAAAATATAGGTTTCCAGGACGGCTGGAGTCAGGAAAACTGACTTGCTGTTATCCTGTATGCACCCAACAAACTGGGTGCTCTTGCTTCTAAGCAGACGATTGCTAGTTGGATGTGTAGTACAATTCAGCTTACACATTCTGTGGCAGGCCTGCCACAGCCAAAATATGTAAATGCCCATTCCACAAGGAAGGTGGGCTCATCCTGGGCGGCTGCCCGAGGGGTCTCGGCATTACAACTCTGCCGAGCAGCTACGTGGTCGGGGGGAGAACACGTTTGTAAAATTCTACAAATTTGATACCCTGGCTAAAGAGGACCTGGAGTTCTCTCATTCGGTGCTGCAGAGTCATCCGCACTCTCCCGCCCGTTTGGGAGCTTTCGTATAATCCCCATGGTCCTGACGGAGTCCCCAGCATCCACTAGGACGTTAGAGAAAATAAGATTTTACTTACCGATAAATCTATTTCTCGTTGTCCGTAGTGGATGCTGGGCGCCCATCCCAAGTGCGGATTGTCTGCAATACTTGTACATAGTTATTGGTACAAAAATCGGGTTATTATTGTTGTGAGCCATCTTTTCAGAGGCTCCGCTGTTATCATGCTGTTAACTGGGTTCAGATCACAGGTTGTACAGTGTGATTGGTGTGGCTGGTATGAGTCTTACCCGGGATTCAAAATCCTTCCTTATTGTGTACGCTCGTCCGGGCACAGTATCCTAACTGAGGCTTGGAGGAGGGTCATAGGGGGAGGAGCCAGTGCACACCACCTGATCCTAAAGCTTTTACTTTTGTGCCCTGTCTCCTGCGGAGCCGCTATTCCCCATGGTCCTGACGGAGTCCCCAGCATCCACTACGGACTACGAGAAATAGATTTATCGGTAAGTAAAATCTTATTTTCAGTTACATGCCAGCGATACAATACCATATCTTTCTCATATAAGTTTATGTCTCCATATGACTCTCTCTCTCTCTCTTTCCTCTGTAAAATCATGATGAGACTAAATCTACTTCTGAGACCAAAAAGCAACTAACTCTGAGACCAAAAGAAACAGGAACTACCTTCCTGTGTGACCAGCAAAATGTGTTAACTAGTTTCTGGGGGAGGGGTCTCTCTCTCATTCATGATTGAGTCACTAGTTTCTTTGTATGTGCTGAACATGCTCAGCCCTGGGGGACGTCCAAAGGGGCTGGCCTGAGTTTACTGTTTGGAACTTCTATTGTTCAAATAGAAGTGATTTTAGCTTTTATACATGTAATCATAATTATCCGCTGCAATGTCCCACAACTTAATAACAAGTATCAAATTAATCTACACACCAATCTGCTTGTTTTAATAGTAAACATGACAGGTGTATCTGGTTCCGTTCAAATAATACACATTCATGACATTAATTCATTAGGTAATTTTAAATCATCATGATGTCTGGCGCTTGATATTATTATAATTATGTACAGTATGAAATAAGTGTCGAATCCATCTCTGTGGCATGTCCGTGTAAATGCGTGTGTTACCATATTTTGCTGTGCTCGCTGCGCGTATTTGCAAGTATAGCGACTTAAATGTGTGTAGTTTGTATGTTCTCTTTATGTAATATTTTTGACTTTGACAGTCCACCCTTTGGCAGTAAACAATAACTGACATCAATTATTAACATAAGAAAAAATATTTCATACCATAATCGGTGACCTAGACACAAGTATGTATGCATTTCGCAAATCAGACGCTTGACTATATTTGGGGAAGACAGGGAGTAGGACGAGACATCCTCTATATGCACTCGGCGGTCACGGGACCACTGGTTGGGTGTGGGACAACATTCAACCTATAGAGTATGCTGGGACAGTGCTTTGGCCTATAATGTCTGATTTGCGACGAACATTTCACACATACATGTACCTACGTCTTTGTACACTGATGTTTGGATTCAATTGAGGTTCTGCTGGGTAGGTGAAGAAGACACAAACAAATCGTGACAGTGACATATAAAATTTTCATGATCTACATATTCCTATCATTTTCTGAACATTGTTTCCATTTCTGGAACGTATGCTAGGTCTGTTTAGTCATTGAACAAGGGTTATAAGTAGTGTCTTTCCTAAATAACATAAACCTTCGGAGTTCGGGGAGAGCCACTCATAAACCTTTCTTTCACATATATTAATGAGCTCTTTCTCTGCAATGTGTGAATAGCCATTGTCTGGCTGTTCCTGATTACCTCTGAACTCCATAACTACTAGACCTTTGATTTTTCTCAGATTTTAACAAACTGATCGGCTAATCCTGGGATCCTATAAGGAGATCACTCCTTTCTACAGAACCAGTTCCAGTCCCACACTCGACTCCTCATAAAAAAACCTCGCAAAAATAGAATATCCTGAAAGAAAATGTTTGTCAGCGGGAAAGAGAGAAAAGAGAAATAGAACAAAACAACTCTTGTTCATAACAAATCAATTACAATGACTGGTCTTTCTGTAATCCTTTAGTACGCTCAGGTAGTGTCCAACAGTGCCGCCTCCCAGTCTTCACGGAACAGAGTCTCTGGTGATAAGAGGTTCTCTTTGCCTTGCTCTTTGGACACACAGTTCACTTGGAACACACAGTTCACTTTGCTCTCCACCTAGCTCTTTGAACACACAGTTCAATTGGAACACACAGTTCACTTCAAACACACAAACTCGATGAATGTGAGCAATAAACTACTTTGTCACGAGTTCTCTCCGGGTCAGCGACCTTCTTGCAGTGGGACGAGTGGACCCAAATCTCTCTTTCGGCGACCTTTAGTGCTGTCAACAAATCTTGGTATGGTCCTTCCCACCTGTCTATTAGGCAACCGGAGCGTAAGGGCAATCACACAGTCTCTTGGTTCATAATCAAGACAGTTAGCATTTGGCATACCAGCAATCAACAGTTTCAGGTTCTTTTGTCAAGTTCTCAAATGCTGACTCATCTCAACAAGGTACTGTACTGTCACCTCATTGGTGTATTTCTGATCATTGTGCGGATCAATCATGACATGAAGTTGTCTTCCAAAAACAACCAAAAAAAAAGACACAAATACCAAAACAAAAACATTTCGAAGAGGGTGATTTGTCGAGTGAAGATCTGGGAGTGGTTCCGAAGCTACATAATACTAGTGGCAGTATCTATGATCACAATAGTACAATTTCAAGCTTTGCTCCTACTTCTAGGGGTACCATTATCTACACACCAATTTCTGCGCAATTTTTCTTTGCGGTAAACACAGCAGCATCCGTGGCGGCAGGAAATACCTCTACCCAGTTTGAGAAAACATCAGTGCACACCAATACATAACAATGATTCCTAAAGGGTGTTAACTGTACGAAGTCGATTTGTATTTCCTGAAAAGATCCGTCTGCAGGAGGGATATGGGATGGTTCTGTTGGTATTGCTTTACCAATATTCTTCCTCAAGCAAGTAAGACAGGTCATTGCTCTCTTACCTGCATGAGAATACAATCCTGGCGCACACCAGTAGGCTCTCATCAGCCTGTACCTACCCTCTTTGCCTAGATGAGTCAGACCATGTGCCACCTCAGCTAGACTTGGAAGGTATGCTCTGGGGGCTACTGGCGTACCGTGTACACCTGCCCACAGTCCTGAGGACTCCTGGCCATACCCCTTTGTCCTCCAAACTGCCTCTTCCTGCAGGGAACACAAATTTTTGTATCTTAATTTAACTATCGTGTGTTTGCAATGTAGAGTACCATGAGCATAACTCAAAAAGAAAAAAAAAAGAAAAAAGAAACATCTCTAGAGGAGAGAAGGAAGAAGAAAATGAAAAAGAAAATTTCAGGTTTGTCATTCACCAACAGGCATATCAGTGTCTATACAAAATTTCCCTTCACCAGTATTCCCATTCTCCACCCTTTGTGCATGACAAGGCACACTGCAGTAATACTGGTGTCATCGTGCTGTTGAGATATAACTCTGAAGGACCTAGGCATGTGGAGTTTGAACTGTACTTGGGTCCATGTATTGTATCACCCTGTGTGAACGCAAAAGATGAAGAGGAAAACTGTAGAGAAACAGAATAGAGGTTGGTGACAGATGAGTTTGTAGAGGTGGAGAAGATTTTATAAAAATTTGACAACTTGATTGGGCACTACGGGGAAGTGATTCTCTACTTGGTCTATACCCCTTAAAAAAATTTCTGTGTTTCTTATCTCTACTGGGACTATCCCAGCCATCAATCCAGTGTCCTGTCCATCCTAAGTTCATAGGAAACCCGGTATCTGTGAGATAATTTCCTCTACCTGTGATGGACATGCATCTAGAACAGTGAAATGTAACATTAGTAGGTTGCATTTATTCTGTTCTTCCCATTAACCGAATCTGTGTTTTCTATATGGCTTATGATTCCTTACTATATGTCCCTTGGTCCCGTCTATGTGTTTAATAATGTGGCTTGTGTTTTCTGTCTAGGGGATCTATATTGACTATGTGTCCTACTACTCCTACAATCTCTGGCAAAATGCCCTTCCTTCCTACAAGTGTAACATATTATTGACCATTTGGGATCTGGGGTTTGGACTGATGGGTCTTTCCTGTATGTGCCAGTATACTTACCATCCTCAACCTCTCCACCTGTTGATCTCTGCGCCTAGCACTATTCTGGTGATGTTCAATAGCACACTATCTAAGATTAGCTACTGTGACCCCTTTCCAAATTTGCAAAGAAGTCTGCACCCTGACACTCAATGCCTTATTGAGCCCGTCCATTTGCACAGAGACAGCCATCTCCCATTTGCCGAATTAGTGTTTACCAGTGGTCTTATCCTGATGGAGAGTTTTTCTATTTCTGCAAGAGACAAAAACAACAAAAAACTTTAACAAGCTTCTAGGTCATGCAAAGTATTTCATTCAATCCCTCTCATCCCGTACTAAGGGTCTGTACATGGTTCAACAAACATTTCCAAGCTCATCTTTACTAGGGGCATTACTAGGAATGCATACTTCTTATATGGTAACTGAAAGAAATACCCTGGGGTTACCTTGTCTCTGTCCGCTTTCCTACTGGCAAATACTAATGTGCGGACAGGTTTTTCCATTCTTGTCTTATATGACTTTGGTTAGACATACCACCTGCAATACCTTAGGATCAAATTCGCCAACCCCTCTTGCTGTCACAGGTGACAATTCTAAATACTTTTGTCGTATAAACAACCCTTTATGAAGTCTAAGAACACTGTACGCTGTTTGCTTAAGAAGTACCGTAATGGTACGCTATTTGCGTAACGATCGCTCCGCCGTAGGCGAGACGCTCAAGCGTCACGTTCGCTCACGGCCCAGTGATCACAGGACACGTTATTGGTTATGACTAGAGTAATGATTCGCTATGGCGTAGCATACGCTCGAGACCACGAGGAGGTCACCAGCGGCGCAGACGCTCACAACGCTATACCTTAATGTTTAAACCTTATACCAATGAAATACACAGAATACCTTAATGTGAGTACAGGGTGTAAGTGCAACCTTGTGTAACCTGACTAACTACAAAGCTGCTTGAGCGTCACCGACGCTCAAGTGAACACTTAACACTATAGAAAATACACAAATACTGGTTTAGGTTCCAAAGCCTATTAACTGTATTATATCTAATATATTTGAAAAAGGGGATAACAGTACAAATGATACACTACAATATAACAGAGACTTCCTAACCACAGAACTAAACAATAAATACAAAAAGACAATACTACACTGACCTAAATGCAATACAATACAATACTAGCCTAGTCTAGGGGAGATATGAGAGAACAGAACAGAGAGAGAGAGAGAGAGAGAGAGAGAGAGATGAGAGAAATTGGCTCACAGAAAGACAATGATTACGGAGAGAAACTTACGCACAAAGGGTATGATCGCCTGCGCCTCGATATCCAGCTCCCGGCTATCAGCAGATAACCGTTGATGAGAGAGTGAGAGCTGGATGTGGTCGGCCTGCCTATTTATGCCCCACACACAATGCAATCTCATGGTCCTACAATCCCATTGTCCATTGGCCGAAGGAATTCGGCCCTGCATCATAACAAAAGGTCATAGGGTGATTCATACAGGTGGGCTGTGACGATTTCCAACAGCTCAGGTGGGTGGGAAACTGGGTTTCCCGCCGCATACCTGAGTATGTGTAAATAATAGAAATGGACATAAACTTCTTATGTCCATAACTATTCGCACGAGCGATTAATACGCTCCAAACCAACACCGGAATATTACTAATTAAATACTCTTCCGATGGGTACCAAACACTGCTGTATGATTCCTGTCAGACCCTTCGTACAATACAAAGAGGGATTCCTTTAACCAGGGACCTTCTATTTTAACCAAACTTTCAGAATCTATCAAGGGGACCATGATCTACAAACTACATTAATTGTGAACATTTGTAACGAATGAGTCGCACGCTACGACTACATAAACTCTACCGTAAATACGCATACCGCGCCTGCGAGTGCACGCTATTGCGGGTATGCGCCTTCACGGGAGAGCGTACGCATGCGCAGCGCGGACCAGTGTGCGGTGCAAATATGGCAACGTGCATAGAGACATTTTTCTGACTTTGACAGTCCACCCTTTGGCAGTCAATAATAACTGCCACCTTCTAAAATATTTAAGGAGAAAAATGTAAGTCAGGGGTTAATTGATTTCCATGGTTGGGTAGGGGAGAAGAGTGGAGTAGGTGTGAAGAGGGTATGACCTAGTGAGAAAGTAGAAGCATGTGTGTATGAGTCCATGTTTGGAGGGTCATGTATCATCGTGCCGTACGTGTGGTAAATCTAGCTTCGAGGTATTGCGAAGTATACATTTGAATTCCTTCTTATCCTGTGGTACAGGTCTGTGGATGGGCTGTCAAACTCTACCGAGCTCATTTCGGCTGTGGTTGTAACAAAATGGGGATGCACATTTTAGTTGATGATACATGAATGGGGGAGGTATGTGGTTGCTGATATCTGTGCCTGTATTCCCTATCGTCTATGTGTGTCGTTACCTGTGGGTTGTAGAGATGAAGATAAAGAACACTTACGAAAAATGCAATGATATTCTATGTCAGGGAAATGTACATCTGTTGTTGAAGTTGTGTTCGGTATCTGTTGAGAGTCGTCTTCTTTGCGCTGTTTTGCTCCTTAGGCATGAGCAACAAGCTTTGTCAGTGCCATCAGATTTACAAAAATGTTGGGCTAGCGTGAGTTTAAAAATACTAGGGAAACTGGGGATCCATGGCAAAGTTCATCAAGTGTCCATATTTAAAGTTGTCAAATCTTCTTCTTTGGTGCTTGTCTGTTGTCTGTATAGCGTCTCGTCAACTTCCTCGTCCAAGGGGGTCTTTGTATCTTGGAGAAAAGCAGAAAAACAGGTGAAAGAAACGGACCGTATAATCGCATTTTCATCACATTCTGGTTTCTATCATTGGGTCATAAATCAAATCCAGGTTAATTACGGTTTCCTCACTCCTCAAGCTCATCACTCTTGTACTTTGTTTGCACCTCATTAAAGCCTGCCCGCATCTAAATATCAATCCAATCGATATAACAACACCCAAGATACATAGGAGAAACTTTCCAACATCCATTATGACTCCTTGAGCCCAGTCTCCTAAACCGGAGAACCAATTTCGCGGGTTCAACCATGACACCCAACCAGTCAGCTCATTACCTACAGCAGCAAGGGTGAGATTGTGTTTTCGACGAAATTCCCACTTCAATTGGAGAATATCGTCCATCTTTTGGTCTATGACCTCTACCGGGTCCTCGGTGCTATTTGTGATATACGTGCAACACTTTATGCCGTACTGTGTTGCCAATGTAACACAATATCCGCCTGTTACTGCTGTAAGATAATTAAGAACCATCCTATGCTGAACTAGTTCTGTTTTGTAAGCTTGAAGTTCTCTTCCAGTGTATCTAAACGTGTCATCATACATTTCAGTGATATTATCTAACAAATTGGCGAGTGCGGAAATGTATCTATAATTCATCACACCTCGAGCGGTACGAGTGAAATCTAACGCTACCAGAACCTGAATCCCGGTGGATTCATGGATAAGATCAGAGGCCGGATGCTCTAACCTTTCTGACAGTTGTCTTTTAACTCGGTGCTCGTAATGAGTGTGAGTATAAGGAGCTTGGGCACCACGGTGTATGTCCTTCATTTTGTCATGTGTAACAGTCATCACTTCAGGCAATACTTTTCCAATATAACACAATCCTTCAGAGTTTGGGGCAAGCCACTTGTACGCCTTTCTCCCGCATATGAAATATGCGTCATCGGGGAGAACATAAGGGACGGAGAAGGACATGACCATGTTACAAACCTTCCAGGTGAAATCTCCTGACCCTAATTCTTCCATCTGCTTAATGCACGTATCAGTTTGTACGATATGTGCACAGTATCCTGGTGATACCTCTCCAACTCTAGTAATCCTATTTCCTAAGGTATATCGATACCGAAAAGATTTTCCTCTACTGGCTATATGGCGTACGAGCTCTGTATCTGTAGGCATTCTATCTGCTCTGTGTGAAAAGGTCATGGTAAGGTTGCTCCACGACACTTCCCAATTTCCCGGTTTTCTGGGATTGGAGATGTTGAAACATAAGAGGGACCTATCCACATGGTATTGGTGGAGCTTCAAACTAGGAGGGCTGGAGATGTTAAACCTCCGATCCACCGGTCTCCCACCACTTAGCTCAAGTACCTCCCCTAACGTTAAAGGAAATGGTACTAGCCCTGATTTGCTGTGACCCTGAGGTACTTGAGAGCATACCCAACAATCTGTTTGGTTTAACACGTTACCCACTAAGGAGTGATAGTCACTCAATGGATGCCGGTCCATATGGATATTAAAACTGGATTGGCATTTCTTTATGCACCCATCTTCAACCAGATTATCACAGAGCCTACAGATACAATTTTCTTCAGCTAACAATCCATCACAATTTCTTCTATCGGATCGTTTTCTGATACTCGCCTTTGCTTGTTGGTTTGGTTGATCTTGGAAAACTACGCCTCCATCATCATAATCGGAACCCATTCCAGAACCTCTTTCGACCTCTATGGTACTCTCGCCGGAACAGACTGCTCTGGTCAACATCATGGTTAACATCAAAATCCGGATCACAGTCTCTTGGGGCAAGTCCATCTTTGAGGAGGAAATAGAGAAGAATGAGAAGGGGGAAAAAGAAATTTTAAGGGAGAGGGGCTGGGAAGTGGAGAAAAACAATAAAAGGGAGAAGGGAGTCGACAACTGCTTTCGGTCTTCAAGGCTCAGGTGCCGCCTCAGTCCTCCTGGAACAGACACTCTAGTGATACAACCTCTACCGTCTGTTCCTTATCACGGGACTTCTCTGGATCAGCAACCTTTTTGCAGTGGGATGAATGGACCCAAGTCTCTCTCTCAGCAACCTTCAATGCTGTGGTGCTAGTCAATAAGACCTGGTATGGTCCTTCCCATCTATCAATAAGACAACCTGAGCGTAGAAAATTTCGTATCATTACATAATTCCCAGGTTCAATGTCATGACAATTACTATCTGGTAAATCAGGAATCACCAACTTCAGATTATCATTTTGATTCCTCAACTGTTTACTCATGTTAATTAAGTATTTTACAGTTACTTCATTGTTACATTTCAAATCATCCTGAGGGTTAATCATGACATGCGGTTGTCGACCAAACAAGATTTCAAAAGGAGACAGATTAAGGGGGGACCTGGGAGTGGTTCTGATGCTATACAAAACAATGGGTAAAGCTTCTGGCCACGTCAATCCTGTCTCTGTCATTACTTTACTCAATTTATTTTTAATAGTGCTGTTCACTCTTTCGACCTTCGCACTCGCCTGTGGACGGTACGGAGTGTGCAGCTTACTATCAATTCCCATCAACTTACACATTCCTTGAAAGACATCACCTGTAAAATGGGTACCCCTATCACTTTCAATGATTCTAGGGATACCATATCTACATACAAATTCCTGCACAATTTTCTTAGCTGTAAACATAGCGGTATTTGTAGCTGCTGGAAAAGCTTCGACCCAATTCGAGAAAACATCTATACAAACAAGTACATATTTCAAATTTCGACATGGGGGTAATTGAATGAAGTCAATTTGTATTACCTGGAAAGGGCCGCCGGCAGGTGGGATATGGGATGGTTCTGTAGGAATTGCTTTTCCAATATTCTTTCTCAGACAGGTAAGGCATGACATTGCTCTTTTACCCGCATGAGAGGAGAATCCTGGGGCGCACCAGTATGCTCTTACCAATTTGCACATCCCCTCCTTGCCTAGATGAGTCAGCCCGTGAGCTGCTTCAGCCAGACATGGAAGGTATGCCCTGGGGGCCACCGGTTTACCATGTCCATCCGTCCAGAGCCCTGAGGACTCCTGGCCATATCCCTTTGCCTTCCAGACTGCTCTTTCCTGTGTGGAACACAAATTCTGCATCTCACACAACTTCTGTGTGTTGATGGTATTAAATACCATCAGTTGTGTGGTGTCTGTCTGTATGGGGGTAGCAGCTGCAAGCTTTGCGGCTTCGTCTGCTCGGCTGTTACCAAGTGATACTGGGTCTTGGCTATATGTATGTGCTTTACATTTGATAACAGCCACTCTGTCGGGTTCCTGTATCGCTGTTAGAAGCCTTTTTATATGAGCTGCATGCGCTATCGGTGTGCCAGCTGCCGTCATGAAATTTCTGAGCCGCCATAGGGCTCCGAAATCATGGACTACCCCGAAGGCGTATCTGGAATCGGTGTAGATATTGGCAGACTTACCCTTAGCCAATTCACATGCTCTGGTTAGGGCGACCAGTTCAGCAACCTGGGCTGAGTGAGGTGGGCCTAGCGGTTCCGCTTCTATGGTGTCTTGGTCATCTACGACTGCGTATCCAGTACACAAGTCTCCCGAGTCTGACTGTCTGTGACAACTACCGTCCGTGTAGAACGTGAGTTCTGCATCTTCCAGTGGATTGTCACTGATGTCAGGCCTTGCGGTAAAATTTTGGGTCAAATATTCCATACAATCATGTGTATCTTCCTTTGCATTAAATCCTCCTTCCCCATCACTCTCACCTTCCACCCTTTGTGTCTGACCAGGCACACCTGGGAGAAATGTTGCAGGGTTTAATGCACTGCATCTCCTTATGGTGATGTTTACTGGGGCCATTAATGCCAATTCCCATCTCGTAAACCTTGCTGATGAGACGTGTCTGGTTTGGGCAGAATTCAATAAGGCAGATACCGCATGCGGTGTATGGATTGTGAGGTTGTGGCCTAGCACGACATCTTCGCTTTTTGTCACTAGCAATGCTATCGCCGCAACGCTACGCAAGCATGTGGGGAGGGATCGCGCTACCGTATCTAGCTGAGCGCTGTAATATGCAATTGGCCTGCTGGCGTCACCGTGTTTTTGTGTTAGTACACCTGCTGCGCACCCAGCACTTTCTGTTCCGTATAGTTCAAAGGGTTTCCCATAGTCTGGCATACCTAGTGCTGGTGCCTGCGTTAGACACTGTTTGAGTCTCTCAAATGCTGTTTCGGATTCGTCTGTATGCGAAATCCGATCAGGTTTGTTTGAGGAGACCATTTCCTGCAAAGGTAGCGCCAATATGGAAAACCCTGGGATCCAATTACGGCAATACCCACACATTCCTAGAAACGTCCTGATCTGTTGTTGGGTTTGTGGCAGTGTCATGTCTCTAATGGCTTGGATTCTATCAGCGGTCAGGTGTCTCAGTCCTTGTGTTAGACAGTGTCCCAAATATTTTACCTTAGCTTGGCATAATTGCAACTTGTCTTTGGAAACCTTGTGACCTGTGTCTGAAAGATGAAACAGGAGCTGTTTCGTATCCTTCAGGGATGCCTCCAATGAATCAGAACACAGTAGTAGATCATCCACGTACTGTATCAACACTGATCCACTCTCCGGTTGGAAAGACTGTAAACAATCATGCAAAGCCTGAGAAAATATACTTGGACTATCTATGAAACCTTGGGGTAACCGAGTCCACGTGTATTGGACTCCTCTGTATGTGAATGCAAACAAATATTGGCTGTCAGGGTGCAGAGGTACCGAAAAGAATGCGGAGCAGAGGTCAATAACAGTGAAAAATTTGGCAATGGGAGGAATTTGCATTAGGATGACAGCTGGATTAGGCACTACGGGGAACTGACTCTCAACTATTTTGTTAATCCCCCTTAGATCTTGCACTAGCCTGTAACCCCTCCCCCCACTCTTTTTAACAGGGAAGATGGGACTATTTGCTGTGCTGGACGTTCTTACTAGAATGCCCTGTTGTAGCAAGCGCTCTATTACTGGGAAAACTCCTAACTCCACCTCTGGCTTCAGAGGATACTGTGGGATTTTTGGAGCTATCCTACCATCTTTTACTTGTACAACTACTGGAGCTACGTTTGCCATTAATCCAGTGTCCTGTCCATCTTTTGTCCAAAGTGACTCTGGTATCTGAGATGTCATCTCTTCTACTTGGGATGGATTCCTATTTGTCATAATGGAATGTGACATTAATTTTGATGGGGAGTCTAACATGTCTCGTACTTCCTGAGCGTGATTCTCAGGGATGTCCAAGAATACACCTTCAGGAGTACAATAAATGACGCAACCCATTTTACATAGTAAGTCTCTTCCCAGGAGATTAGTTGGTGCCGATGCAGCCAGCAAAAAGGAATGCTTGGTATGCAAAGGCCCTATTGTAATCTCGGCTGGTTTGCTAACAGGGTAGTGCTGGACTACTCCTGTTACTCCCATGGCTGGAATTGTCCTACCAGTGGTTCTCATGCCCACTGTCGAATTTATCACTGACTTGGCCGCCCCTGTGTCTACAAGAAAGTTTAAAGTTTTACCAGCTACATTGATTGCAATTTCTGGTTCGCTTCCAAGACTAGCAATCAACTTAACTGGGTGCAGATTACAGGTATGGCCACACCCCTATTGGGTATGCTGACCTCCCTGAATCCCGTTGGCAGCAACTACTTGTGAGGGGGTTAGCTGGGAACTACCAGAGGCATGCCAATCTCTGTTCGGGGGATATCTTTTTGTTTCCCCTGTATGTGGCTCAAAACTCCGCCTCTGTGGACCCTGCTCCCAATGTCGTGTGTTGTGTTGTTGTCTAGGGGGTTGAAAAGATCTTTGTACATTCTTTGTTCTACATTCTCGTGCAAAGTGTCCCGGTCTGTTACAAGAAAAACATGTTATTACACTTGCCTTACCCACAGGATTCGGTGGTACATACGCAGGCTGCCTTGTGGTCAGCGCCTGTATACTTACGGACATCAACTTATCACTTTGCGATTCCCTGTGCCTAGTGATGTTTCTGTCGTGATCAATAGCAGCCTCTCTCAATGTGGACACTGACAGACCTCGCCAACATGGCTGCGTGGTCTGTACCCTAGCTTTTAATGTTTCTTTCAAACCATCCATCAGTACAGATACTGCTACTTCTCGATGGTTTGGGTTGGTCTTAATGTCTTCTATACCAGTGTACTTTGCCATTTCTAATAGTGCCCGGTGAAAATATTCTGTTGCCGTTTCGGACTCCTTTTGCTTAATGGAAAATATTTTATTCCATTTAACAACGGCAGGGAAATACTCCTTTAGCTGTAAATTTATCCTTTTTACATTATCCTTGTTGTACACGTCTGTAAGCGGTACATCTTTATCCAATGCACAGTCAGCTAAAAATTGAGTTGCGTCAACATTGGAAGGTAAACAAGCTCTTAGCAGTATCTGCCAATCCTTGTTGTTGGGTTCTACAGTGTTACCTAGATCCCTGATGTATTTTTGGCTAGCAACTAAGTCCTTCCTGGGGTCAGGAAATTCGGACACTATTGTTCTTAATTCCATTCTGGAAAATGGAGTGTACATGGCAATGTTCCTTATGGGAGTGGCTCCAGACACATCTGTTTTTCCATTGGGAACTGCTATTACCCTTACAGGAGCAATTCTAACAGCCTCTTCCTGTGTAGATTCTACAGCTTGTTGTGGTACAATTGTTTCAGTGTAGTGCATGGTGCCGTACTTACCCGTTGACACGACCTCACCTATCCCTCCGCTAGGGGCTTTCACTAATCTCGTGGGTGTCGCTGTGCCTACTGTGGTCTCTGCTATGGTGGCTGCAAGAGAGAGAGCTGAAATTGTTGCTGAATCGTCTTCTTGATCACACTCCTGAGGAAGGTTCAAAACAGGGTACATCTTGCACGGGTTAATACTTGCATGAGTTATTTGGTTAACATCATTAATATTTACAGGGTTACTAAGAGTTTGTGTTTTACAACCCAGTGCGTTTCTCTCCGCAATCAACTTCTCTCCTGCAATGTATGGTGGAGGAGGAGCTGTGGCTATCAGCTTCCTGACTGCCCCAGATCCTGCCGCCAGAGCCAAACCTCTCTGTATCTCACCTTCCTGGTGCCATAACTGTAAATAATCATGATGCTGAATTCGTCTCTTTGCTGATTTTACGAGACATATCCTCCTCCTTAAATTTTGTAACACTTCTGGACTAAAGCTACCTATTCTTGGGAATTTGTCCCTGTCTTGTACAGTCATTCTCTCCCATTCATCACATAAAGATTCGGTGTGACTTCCATATTTTTCACACATTACATATCGTGCCGACCCAACTGGTCGGTTCACAGAATCAACCTGAACCAAGGTTGATCGCCCCCTACCTGAGCAACTGGCCCCCATAGTCTGCAGGTGTTGCTTAGTCCTCCTTGGATCTCTGTATCAAGGTTTTCAGCAAGCCTTTACAGACAACCAAATTACTCCACAGTAGGCCGGCGGTGGCGGTTTACCGAGTACCCCACTCACTCGCCCACCTCGACCAATACGACCTGATCACACCGACGTGGTGCTGGCGTACTCGATACAGGGCCCCTATGGAACCTTCAGTTTACTGGAACATATGAGGGTTACCCGCAGGACACTTACTCTTTCCAGTAAAGGTGGGGTTGTTAGATAGTTCCTGAGTGACCAGCGAACTTCCCTTCCAAAAATAAAAAATTACACAAATCACGTCAGAATGTACAAATAGCGTTTGTGACCACTTTACTCTAATGGTATTAGGTCAGATTACTAACTACTGCACACAATTACGTGCGGTCCAATCGTTCAGTACACAAGCACTACTTGTTATGTACTGAAAGATCAATGGAATCGATGTTTCCGGCCGCGATTCCTTCAGCAAGAGCTTGTATGGCCTATATGGGTTCTGCACCAACACCCCAGGCGTTGTGCCACTGGACTTTTATAGCGGACCTTTTACCTTACGACCTCCTGGTCTTGTTACCTTATGACCTCCTGGTCTTGTTACCTTATGGTCCGCTATACTCTAATGCTCAAATATTATTTAACCAGGGATGCCTCCCTAGCCACCGTATATGTCACTTACACGTATGTCCCTTGACGAGTACCCGGCTTTCCTTTTGGTTCCACCTTAAAGTTGTATAAACTTATGTATACAAAACCACACTCACTCAACACATGTACACTTTGTTTCTATATCTATTTCTGCGCAGAAATTGTCTTCAGTCCAACAGTGTTACCAATTAGGAGCAGGATCTGTTAAACTAAATTTCAGATTTTTTTTTTTTTTCCAAAAATAGATTTGCGTTATTTACCGCTTTGCGTTATCTACCGCTGTGCGTTACTTATCGCCTTTGCGCTAATTATCGCTTTGCGCTAATTCACCTTTTTCGTGACTTGAGCTACGTGAGCGTAACCGGACGCTACGTTGCGTAATGTACGCTGCGTGCGTCTGCCTTTTGGATTGCGTACGCTAGTCTTTGTTAGCGACACGTGTACGCAATGCAAAGATCCACCGTAACACAATATATACTTTTATCAATGTAAATGATCCCTGATCATCTACCGCAATCCACACTGACTGCCTTGTCTCCTAGACAAATCGTGTGTTGTTCTATACTTTAACTATTACCTTTATTATGAAATAACAGCAAATCTCTTTTTAGCACTTTCTATCAACTATAAAAATTGGCAAACAGGAATAGTGATATACGAAATTGAAAAAGAAATGCAGATAAATGTATGCGTGCGTGTATACGCAAGACAGAAGAGAAATAAAACAGTTTTTAAAAGACACAAGCGTTTTGTTCTTACTTCCGGTTCCCGGATTCCTTCAGCACTCTTTATCTAAGCGAAGCAGACGCTTATCCCGTCAGCACTGGGAGACAACCTCCCACCCTTTGCTGGGGGATAATGTCTGCTGATCTACCTAGTGCAGATATGAGAAGGATAGGACGAGTCCCCAATTGACAATTCTAAATACTTTTGTCGTATAAACAACCCTTTATGAAGTCTAAGAACACTGTACGCTGTTTGCTTAAGAAGTACCGTAATGGTACGCTATTTGCGTAACGATCGCTCCGCCGTAGGCGAGACGCTCAAGCGTCACGTTCGCTCACGGCCCAGTGATCACAGGACACGTTATTGGTTATGACTAGAGTAATGATTCGCTATGGCGTAGCATACGCTCGAGACCACGAGGAGGTCACCAGCGGCGCAGACGCTCACAACGCTATACCTTAATGTTTAAACCTTATACCAATGAAATACACAGAATACCTTAATGTGAGTACAGGGTGTAAGTGCAACCTTGTGTAACCTGACTAACTACAAAGCTGCTTGAGCGTCACCGACGCTCAAGTGAACACTTAACACTATAGAAAATACACAAATACTGGTTTAGGTTCCAAAGCCTATTAACTGTATTATATCTAATATATTTGAAAAAGGGGATAACAGTACAAATGATACACTACAATATAACAGAGACTTCCTAACCACAGAACTAAACAATAAATACAAAAAGACAATACTACACTGACCTAAATGCAATACAATACAATACTAGCCTAGTCTAGGGGAGATATGAGAGAACAGAACAGAGAGAGAGAGAGAGAGAGAGATGAGAGAAATTGGCTCACAGAAAGACAATGATTACGGAGAGAAACTTACGCACAAAGGGTATGATCGCCTGCGCCTCGATATCCAGCTCCCGGCTATCAGCAGATAACCGTTGATGAGAGAGTGAGAGCTGGATGTGGTCGGCCTGCCTATTTATGCCCCACACACAATGCAATCTCATGGTCCTACAATCCCATTGTCCATTGGCCGAAGGAATTCGGCCCTGCATCATAACAAAAGGTCATAGGGTGATTCATACAGGTGGGCTGTGACGATTTCCAACAGCTCAGGTGGGTGGGAAACTGGGTTTCCCGCCGCATACCTGAGTATGTGTAAATAATAGAAATGGACATAAACTTCTTATGTCCATAACTATTCGCACGAGCGATTAATACGCTCCAAACCAACACCGGAATATTACTAATTAAATACTCTTCCGATGGGTACCAAACACTGCTGTATGATTCCTGTCAGACCCTTCGTACAATACAAAGAGGGATTCCTTTAACCAGGGACCTTCTATTTTAACCAAACTTTCAGAATCTATCAAGGGGACCATGATCTACAAACTACATTAATTGTGAACATTTGTAACGAATGAGTCGCACGCTACGACTACATAAACTCTACCGTAAATACGCATACCGCGCCTGCGAGTGCACGCTATTGCGGGTATGCGCCTTCACGGGAGAGCGTACGCATGCGCAGCGCGGACCAGTGTGCGGTGCAAATATGGCAACGTGCATAGAGACATTTTTCTGACTTTGACACAGGTTTAAACAATTTGTATATCTGACCCTTTGTTTTCTGGATTTTATCAGACATATTCTTATCCTTAAGTTCTGCAATACCTCTGGTTCAAAGCTGCCCACTTTAGGGAATGATTCCCTCTCATTGTTAGTCATACATACCCACTCATTGCATAAAACTTCTGTGTGTGAACCATATTTTTCACACATGATAAACCTTGCTGAGCCTTTTGGCCACAATTCTACCTGAACCCTGTCTAAACGTCTCTTACTTGAGCCACTGGCTCCCATATTTGTGGGTCTCTTCCAATAATTTTAAAAGATTCCCACAAACACCAAAATACTCAATATAAGTAGACGGTGGAAGTATACCTGAGCGCTTTCCACTCGCTCTCGCCCACGCTGGCCAGTACAACGATACACTGTTGGTAGCGGATCGCAATGTACCCAACTTAGGGCTCCTATCAGACCTTACACCGTAATTTCTTTCGGTGGAAGTTCTGTTTGGAATATTTTCCTGAGAGAGGCAGTGAAAATTTCCTTTTCGGTATCTTTCAACTGGAGTTGTTTGTAGGGTGAAAAACAGAGAAATTAGATAACTATCCTTCACCCTTTCCAGTGAAGCCCACCAGGGAGATTTCCCGAAGTTATCAAAGAAAAACCCCTTTGTCTATACAATCACGTCTGCGTATGCTCTTCCACAGCGCATATGACACAATAATATCACGTTGCGCTGTGCAGAACAAACGGACATGTGATGCCTATAGATACTAGTTATCTATATGCCCTACGATTGCTGTAGACCACCTAGCCTAGACCACTTCAGACCACTAAGAGTTGTATGGGATACCACTCAGTCCACTAAGACCACCTAGTTAATAACGCAGGGTTGCGAACCCTACGCCACCGGGCCTCTACTAACCCAGTGTGTCCACCTAGACCACCTAGCTTAGACCACTTCAGTTCTTGGGTTCAGTATCCACTCACTCCTGCATTCGCTCACTCAAATACACTTTATTTTTCTGTACAGAAAATTAGAATTCATTCAAGTTGGCAGCTTTACCCCCAGAGGCAATTTAAAACAAATATTTCTACTAAATTTTGTTTTTATTCTAAATTTCTTTAGAAACCGGGTGGTTTGGTGCTATTGTAGCGTGGCTACTGTCCCATCTTTAAACTAAATGAACTATTGTGTAATTTGTACTTAGCGACCGTACTTCTTACGCAATTTGCATAAACACGCGACCATGCTTACGCCGCGTGTGCAGTTCCGTACTTTGTCCGAGACACGTGTAGAAAACCGTACGTCCGCAATAGCACAAATCACACAATTCTATAAATGTGAGCAATATTAACTATAATCGCTCACTTAACACAACACACAGTTTCTTTCTGTATAAACCTTTACAACTAGGCCAGGCTGCGTGTGTGTCTTACACTTACTTCCTTAAAATACTGTTATTTCAAATTTACCTATAAATTTACCTATATAGCAACAAATGTATCCTATTTCACACAGATCTATAATGACTCTAGCAATAATCAATAATTTAAATGATATGATTCAGATTGGATAGCTATCTTGCAGAACATACACTGATATAAATATACACTTAATTATAATAATATTATATATAATATATATTTATATAATATATATCACTTGACTCTCATAGAACCCCCACACAGTACACACCTACTGAATTAATGCATTTCCTTTAAAGTCTCTAATTTGCATATCAACAAAGGTTCATATGCCTGTTCAAGAGGGTAGTGGGACAGGTTAATTAACATTTCAATGTCTATCCTAAACTAGCAAGCAGAGTTAACTGAATCCTAGAGGTAAAAGAAAAAAAACACCTTTTTTTATATCTGTGTGTAATTCTTACACTAAGTGTTCATCTCACTATTAACTTTCACTAGGCCCAGCTGAAACTATTTGTAATTGACTATAGCATGGGTTAAATAAATGCATTGGTAACTCATAAATGGTGATTGATGTGACCAAGGAAAGCTGATTATTCTGGGCAGACTGAAAATCATCCATTTGGAAAAATGACCTTCCCAAAATGGCCGCTGCTCCTCCCGCTTCCACATCCATGAGGGTTACACAAAATGGTGGACAGGCCATGTGGTTAGTCCAAAATGGAGGTCAGACCATGCGGCTTCCTTTGTCACAAAGAAATCACACATCATACAAGCACCTGAAGTTATTTTAGGCCTGAGTTAAAAAAACACTATATCAATGCTATGCAGCAACTTTTAAACCTACTTAAACAGATAAACAATCCAATCTGAATCAAACACAATATGACTTATTTGAACCTTGTTTTGCAACAATAAAAATACATTTTAGCATCTTAAATATTATGAGAAACGCATTGTCCCTTGAATTTCATATCATTGACTTACTGATAACACAAAAATACATTAACGTGAATGTTATTTTCATCAGCTTCTCAATGCGTCCATTAGAGCCAGTCAATTACAGCCACATTTGTAATGTACAGTGCATCATTAAGACCCTGATATCCCGGACGAGCTCCCATCTAAGAATGCCATTTTGATTTCTCACAAATATTTAAAATGCCCGCTCTAATATATATTGTAAATGCCTGCAACTCTTATTACCATATCCCATGAATGTGCGCTGTACATCGCACAACACTGCATCCCATAAGAGAAAACAATACACCCACACATTATCTGAGTTCCAAAGCTCATTTATGTATATATTTGTTGTTAAAAGGGTATGGATTCAATATATATTACAAAGTACAGTATACCTATAGTTACATGAATACAACTCACACAGTAAACAGTTAGAACATACAATTACATACAGTTATATTCAGTTTCAGTTACATGCCAGCGATACAATACCATATCTTTCTCATATAAGTTTATGTCTCCATATGACTCTCTCTCTTTCCTCTGTAAAATCATGCTGAGACTTCATCTTCTTCTGAGACCAAAAAGCAACTAACTCTGAGACCAAAAGAAACAGGAACTACCTTCCTATGTGACCAGCAAAATGTGTTAACTAGTTTCTGGGGGAGGGGTCTCTCTCTCATTCATGATTGAGTCACTAGTTTCTTTATATGTGCTGAACATGCTCAGCCCTGGGGGACTTTCCAAAGGGGCTGGCCTAAGTTTACTGTTTGGAACTTCTATTGTTCAAATAGAAGTGATTTTAGCTTTTATACATGTAATCATAATTATCCGCTGCAATGTCCCACAACTTAATAACAAGTATCAAATTAATCTACACACCAATCTGCTTGTTTTAATAGTAAACATGACAGGTGTATCTGGTTCCGTTCAAATAATACACATTCATGACATTAATTCATTAGGTAATTTTAAATCATCATGATGTCTGGCGCTTGATATTATTATAATTATGTACAGTATGAAATAAGTGTCGAATCCATCTCTGTGGCATGTCCGTGTAAATGCGTGTGTTACCATATTTTGCTGTGCTCGCTGCGCGTATTTGCAAGTATAGCGACTTAAATGTGTGTAGTTTGTATGTTCTCTATATGTAATATTTTTGACTTTGACACTTGTTGACTGTCACAGCGAAACAGATGTCTACAGGAAACTGCAGGTGCTTGGACTGAAAAGAAAAATTTATGGGGATAAGTGGTATACGTCGTATAAACACAGTCTCACCTGTACCACATCCCGTTAGAATCTCTGCCTCAATTAGGTTCCTCAGCAGAGCAGTCACTTTACGTGGGGTTCTGTTGCATAACTTGAGCTGAGTCAAGTTCTACAAAAGCATGATCGGAACACCAACTTTCAGTGCGCCAAATGTCAAGCGTCTGGTTTTTCCTTTATTGCTCCTCCTGATGTCACATTAAGATTACACATACCTCAGTTTCTTTCTAGGTCACTAAGCTACAGTATACAATGGTGAAAACGCAATCCAAACGAATCCAGTAGTTTTTGCCGGAACACACAAATAGATAAAATCTGAATTTTTATTTATTTCTCAATAGTTTATTTAACAATCCCAAGAAGTATATTTCTCAAAATAAATTGCTATGTACAGTCACAGCCATTACAGTTTTATTATATTTATACATTATAATTATAATATAACACTGACATTAAGTGTTTGATTCAATTAGATTGGGCTGAAACAAAAATCAGCATGCCTGGGCAAGTTCTGACTGCAAGTTTGGCTACCCCTGTTTCTACACCATTGCAATGGTACTGTAATGGGCCCTACACATTTAGCGATCCGCCGCCGAGATGCCCGACGGCGGATAAGGGCAACCCGGCGGCTGGGGGGGGGGGGCAGTGACGGGGGGAGTGAAGTTTCTTTACTCCCCCCGTCACCCGGCTCCATAGCAGTGAAGGCAAATATAGACGAGATCGTCCATATTGGCCTGCATGCACAAGCGACGGAGCACCAGCGATGAATGAGAGCGGGTCGCGCATCTTTCATCGTTGGTGCCTCCAAACTCACAGATATGAACGGTATCTCGTTCATTAATGAACGAGATCATTCATATCTTTCAGTATTATCTGCCAGTGTGTAGGGCCTATTACTTATTCCCCTTGATCGACCCCTAAGAGGACACGAGGATTGCCTTTATTTCTAGTGACAAATATTGCAATTTCCCCTTTTAGATACTTTTTTTTGTTTTTATTTGTGTGAGAATGGAACAAAGGACTTTTTTTTTTTCTAATTTGGAAAAGTACTAATTTTGCAGCAAAGATGAGCGTGGCCACATCTGTACCACTGACATACTCAGTGTGTATGGCTAAGAAGCACAGCAAAACTCTGCAATTATATGTACTGCACCATCTCCATCCCTGCCCTGATTATCGTGTTTCAGTGAGCAGAACCCTGTGTGTTAGAACTTGACAGCGTTTTGGAATTACCCTCATTATACTGAGCACAGTTGGGTCTCTCTGCATTTTGCTATGCAAATTTGTACACAGAATAAAAATAGCAGGCGGTTACCCAATACGCCCCTGTGGTCTTATTTGGGCACTTGCAGAACACTTGTGGTTTGTAAATAATCCTGTATGTCTACAGCATAGCGGTTATTTTGCAGGTGTTCATCCTGTACAGTATGTGTTCTAGCAGAATAATCTGTAATGCTTGTATATTTTAGTGTCTGAAATAAGAGCAAATGAGAGTTCAGAAAAATGTGAGCATAGGTTGCAGTTATAAATCATGGTAACCTAGTACTCAGATAATGTTATTCCAACGCTCTGCAGATTTTATGTTGTCTGCATATGTACAGTTATAGAAATGGCCTTGGTGGTTGTGCAGGCTGAGCTGCCGGGATGTAGTTGCCATCCCTGCGGTTGGGATCCTGGCGGTCAGCATACTGTCGACGGAATCCTGGCTGCCAGAATGCCGTCAGGGGGCCCAGGGCTGTTCCCACCATGACAGCCATAGAGTGGGAACAGAACCTGTGGCAAGCACCCCCCCCTGCCGGCATTCTGGCGTCCGGGGATCCCGGTGACCGTATGCTCACCGCCGGTAATCCTTACCCAACGCGAGCTACCACCCAGGGCTAAGAAAGAGGTGGCGGTGCCTTTAATGTCGGCCAGTGGCACCTGTATTTGGCTTGCATGGTGCCTGGGTCGGCAGACTGGAGAGCTGCCAAACAGCTTAGCTTACTAGTTCCGGCCCACTTTCCTGGGACATCATGATGCCACATGTGGGGAGCTCGGCAAGATCGGCACAGGGCAGCATGGTGCCTGGCTACGTCAATGGAATTTTGGAATGAGTATTACTATGTTTTTCAATCATGAGATATATATAAATATATTAGGTCATACTTGCCTACTTTAACGGAAGTTGTGGGAAACTTGCAATTTTTTGGGTAGGCCCCCCACAACCCCGGAAGGGTAGGTGGATAGCCCGCATCCCACCCGCTTCCTAGTGAAGTGGACCTGATGGGGAGATTAACAGGGGAATCCTGGTGCTATATGAAGAGGGCGGGGCTAAACAATGCAAATGGCATTTCTCTAACGTCCTAAGTGGATGCTGGGGACTCCGTCAGGACCATGGGGAATAGCGGCTCCGCAGGAGACAGGGCACAAAAATAAAGCTTTAGGATTAGGTGGTGTGTACTGGCTCCTCCCCCTATGACCCTCCTCCAAGCCTCAGTTAGGTTTTTGTGGCCGTCCGAGCAGGGTGCAATCTAGGTGGCTCTCCTAAAGAGCTGCTTAGAAAAAGTTTTTAGGTTTTTTATTTTCAGTGAGTCCTGCTGGCAACAGGCTCACTGCATCGAGGGACTTAGGGGAGAGAATTTCAACTCACCTGCGTGCAGGATGGATTGGATTCTTAGGCTACTGGACACCATTAGCTCCAGAGGGAGTCGGAACACAGGTCTCACCCTGGGGTTCGTCCCGGAGCCGCGCCGCCGACCCCCCTTACAGATGCTGAAGATTGAAGGTCCGGAAACAGGCGGCAGAAGGCTCTTCAGTCTTCATGAAGGTAGCGCACAGCACTGCAGCTGTGCGCCATTGTTGTCACACACTTCACACCAAGCGGTCACGGAGGGTGCAGGGCGCTGCTGGGGGCGCCCTGGGCAGCAATATTTAATACCTTTATGGCAAAAGAATACATCACATATAGCCATTGAGGCTATATGTATGTATTTAACCCATGCCAGATATCTAAAACTCCGGGAGAAAAGCCCGCCGAAATAGGGGGCGGGGCTTATTCTCCTCAGCACACAGCGCCATTTTCCTGCTCAGCTCCGCTGTGAGGAAGGCTCCCAGGACTCTCCCCTGCACTGCACTACAGAAACAGGGTAAAACAGAGAGGGGGGGCATTTTTTGGCGATATTTTTATATATTTAAGCTGCTATAAGGAACAACACTTATATAAGGTTGTTCCCATATATATTATAGCGCTTGGGTGTGTGCTGGCAAACTCTCCCTCTGTCTCCCCAAAGGGCTAGTGGGGTCCTGTCTTCGATAAGAGCATTCCCTGTGTGTCTGCTGTGTGTCGGTACGTGTGTGTCGACATGTATGAGGACGATGTTGGTGTGGAGGCAGAGCAATTGCCGATAATGGTGATGTCACCCCCCAGGGAGTCGACACCGGAATGGATGGCTTTGTTTATGGAATTACGTGATAATGTCAGCACATTACAAAAATCAGTTGACGACATGAGACGGCCGGCAAACCAGTTAGTACCTGCCCAGGCGTCTCAGACACCGTCAGGGGCTATAAAGCGCCCTTTACCTCAGTCGGTCGACACAGACCCAGACACAGACACTGAATCTAGTGTCGACGGTGATGAAACAAACGTATTTTCAAGTAGGGCCACACGTTATATGATCACGGCAATGAAGGAGGCTTTGCATATCTCTGATACTGCAAGTACCACAAAAAGGGGTATTATGTGGGGGGTGAAAAAACTACCTGTAGTTTTTCCTGAATCAGAGGAATTAAATGATGTATGTGATGAAGCGTGGGTTAACCCAGATAGAAAAATGCTAATTTCAAAAAAGTTATTAGCATTATACCCTTTCCCGCCAGAGGTTAGGGCGCGCTGGGAAACACCCCCTAGGGTGGATAAGGCGCTCACACGCTTATCAAAACAAGTGGCGTTACCGTCTCCTGATACGGCCGCCCTCAGAGATCCAGCTGATAGGAGACTGGAAACTACCCTAAAAAGTATATACACACATACTGGTGTTATACTGCGACCAGCCATCGCCTCAGCCTGGATGTGCAGTGCTGGGGTCGTCTGGTTGGATTCCCTGACTGAAAATATTGATACCCTGGATAGGGACAGTATTTTATTGACTATAGAGCAATTAAAGGATGCTTTCCTTTATATGCGAGATGCTCAGAGAGATATTTGCACTCTGGCATCGAGAGTAAATGCGATGTCCATATCTGCCAGAAGGAGTTTATGGACACGACAGTGGTCAGGTGATGCGGATTCCAAACGACATATGGAAGTATTGCCGTATAAAGGGGAGGAATTATTTGGCGTCGGTCTATCGGATCTGGTGGCCACGGCAACTGCCGGAAAATCCACCTTTTTACCTCAGACCCCCTCCCAACAGAAAAAGACACCGTCTTTTCAGCCGCAGTCCTTTCGGTCCTATAAGAACAAGCGGACAAAAGGACAGTCATATCTGCCTCGGGGCAGAGGAAGGGGTAAGAGAGGGCAGCAAGCAGCCCCTGCCCAGGAACAGAAGCCCTCCCAGGGTTCTGCAAAGCCCTCAGCATGACGCTGGGGCCTTACAAGCGGACTCAGGAGCGGTGGGGGGTCGACTCAAGAATTTCAGCGCACAGTGGGCTTGCTCACAGGTGGACCCCTGGATTCTGCAGGTAGTATCTCAGGGTTACAGGTTGGAATTCGAGAAGTCTCCCCCTCGCCGGTTCCTAAAGTCTGCTTTGCCAACGTCTCCCTCAGACAGGGCGACGGTATTGGAAGCCATTCACAAGCTGTTTTCTCAGCAGGTGATAGTCAAGGTACCCCTCCTACAACAGGGAAAGGGGTATTACTCCACGCTATTTGTGGTACCGAAGCCGGACGGCTCGGTAAGACCTATTCTAAATCTGAAATCTTTGAACCTGTACATACAAAAATTCAAGTTCAAGATGGAGTCACTCAGAGCAGTGATAGCGAATCTGGAAGAAGGGGACTTTATGGTGTCCCTGGACATAAAGGATGCTTACCTGCATGTCCCAATTTGCCCTTCACATCAAGGGTACCTCAGGTTCGTGGTGCAAAACTGTCATTATCAGTTTCAGACGCTGCCGTTTGGATTGTCCACGGCACCTCGGGTCTTTACCAAGGTAATGGCCGAAATGATGATTCTTCTGCGAAGAAGAGGCGTATTAATTATCCCTTACTTGGACGATCTCCTGATAAGGGCAAGGTCCAGAGAACAGCTGGAGGACGGAGTAGCACTAACCCAACTAGTGCTGCAACAACACGGGTGGATTCTGAATTTTCCAAAATCTCAGTTGACCCCGACGACACGTCTGCTGTTCCTGGGAATGATTCTGGACACGGTTCAGAAAAAGGTGTTTCTTCCGGAGGAGAAAGCCAGGGAGTTATCCGAACTTGTCAGGAACCTCCTAAAACCAGGGAAAGTGTCTGTGCATCAATGCACAAGAGTCCTGGGAAAGATGGTGGCTTCTTACGAAGCGATTCCATTCGGCAGATTCCATGCACAAACTTTTCAGTGGGATCTGCTGGACAAATGGTCCGGATCACATCTGCAGATGCATCAGCGGATAACCTTATCGCCACGGACAAGGGTGTCTCTTCTGTGGTGGTTGCAGAGTGCTCATCTGTTAGAGGGCCGCAGATTCGGCATACAGGACTGGGTCCTGGTGACCACGGATGCCAGTCTGAGAGGCTGGGGAGCGGTCACACAGGGAAGAAACTTCCAGGGAGTATGGTCAAGCCTGGAGATGTCTCTTCACATAAATATACTGGAGCTAAGAGCGATTTACAATGCTCTAAGTCTGGCAAAACCCCTGCTTCAGGGTCAGCCGGTGTTGATCCAGTCGGACAACATCACGGCAGTCGCCCACGTAAACAGACAGGGCGGCACAAGAAGCAGGACAGCAATGGCAGAAGCTGCAAGGATTCTTCGCTGGGCGGAAGATCATGTGATAGCACTGTCAGCAGTATTCATTCCGGGAGTGGACAACTGGGAAGCAGACTTCCTCAGCAGACACGATCTATACCCGGGAGAGTGGGGACTTCATCCAGAAGTCTTCCACATGATTGTGAACCGTTGGGAAAAACCAATGGTGGATATGATGGCGTCCCGCCTCAACAAAAAACTGGACAGGTATTGCGCCAGGTCAAGAGACCCTCAGGCAATAGCTGTGGACGCTCTGGTAACACCGTGGGTGTTCCAGTCAGTGTATGTGTTCCCTCCTCTGCCTCTCATACCAAAAGTACTGAGAATTATACGGCAAAAGGGAGTAAGAACGATACTAGTGGCTCCGGATTGGCCAAGAAGAACTTGGTACCCGGAACTTCAAGAGATGCTCACGGAGGATCCGTGGCCTCTACCTCTAAGACGGGACCTGCTTCAGCAGGGACCGTGTCTATTCCAAGACTTACCGCGGCTGCGTTTGACGGCATGGCGGTTGAACGCCGAATTCTAAGGGAAAAAGGCATTCCGGAAGAGGTCATTCCTACACTGGTAAAAGCCAGGAAGGAGGTGACTGCACAACATTATCACCGCATTTGGAGAAAATATGTTGCGTGGTGTGAGGCCAGGAAGGCCCCCACGGAGGAATTTCAACTGGGTCGATTCCTACATTTCCTGCAAACAGGATTGTCTATGGGCCTCAAATTGGGGTCCATTAAGGTTCAAATTTCGGCCCTGTCGATTTTCTTCCAGAAAGAATTGGCTTCAGTTCCTGAAGTCCAGACTTTTGTAAAAGGAGTACTACATATACAGCCCCCGGTTGTGCCCCCAGTGGCACCGTGGGATCTTAATGTAGTCTTGGATTTTCTCAAATCCCATTGGTTTGAGCCGCTCAAATCGGTGGAGTTGAAGTATCTTACATGGAAGTAACCATGCTACTGGCCCTGGCTTCAGCCAGGAGAGTATCAGAATGGGCGGCTTTATCATATAAGAGCCCATATCTGATTTTCCATACGGACAGGGCAGAACTGCGGACGCGTCCTCATTTTCTGCCTAAGGTGGTGTCAGCGTTTCACCTGAACCAGCCTATTGTGGTGCCTGCGGCTACTAACGATTTGGAGGATTCCAAGTTGTTGGACGTGGTCCGGGCATTGAAAATATATATTTCAAGAACGGCGGGAGTCAGAAAGTCTGACTCACTGTTTATATTGTATGCACCCAACAAGATGGGTGCTCCTGCTTCTAAGCAGACGATTGCTCGTTGGATTTGTAGCACAATTCAACTTGCACATTCTGTGGCAGGCTTGCCACAACCTAAATCTGTCAAGGCCCATTCCACAAGGAAAGTGGGCTCATCCTGGGCGGCTGCCCGGGGGGTCTCGGCATTACAACTCTGCCGAGCTGCTACTTGGTCAGGGGCAAACACGTTTGCAAAATTCTACAAATTTGATACCCTGGCTGAGGAGGACCTTGAGTTCTCTCATTCGGTGCTGCAGAGTCATCCGCACTCTCCCGCCCGTTTGGGAGCTTTGGTATAATCCCCATGGTCCTGACGGAGTCCCCAGCATCCACTTAGGACGTGAGAGAAAATAAGAATTTACTTACCGATAATTCTATTTCTCGTAGTCCGTAGTGGATGCTGGGCGCCCATCCCAAGTGCGGATTGTCTGCAATACTTGTACATAATTATTGTTACAAACAAATTCGGGTTGTTATTGTTGTGAGCCGTCTGTTCAGAGGCTCCTACGTTTGTCATACTGTTAACTGGGTTCAGATCACAAGTTATACGGTGTGATTGGTGTGGCTGGTATGAGTCTTACCCGGGATTCAATATCCTTCCTTATTGTGTACGCTCGTCCGGGCACAGTATCCTAACTGAGGCTTGGAGGAGGGTCATAGGGGGAGGAGCCAGTACACACCACCTAATCCTAAAGCTTTATTTTTGTGCCCTGTCTCCTGCGGAGCCGCTATTCCCCATGGTCCTGACGGAGTCCCCAGCATCCACTACGGACTACGAGAAATAGAATTATCGGTAAGTAAATTCTTATTTTTAGCACCAGCCCCTCAAAGATGACCCGTGAATCGCTGCATTTTCCCCGTGTTGGGAGCGGGGACTGATGACATGAGCCGACGCTCTCGCCCCCATAAATCTGCAGCAGCGTCTCCTGTCTGGCCTTCTCCTAGAGAGGAGACAACAAAAGTAGGTAAGTATGTATTAGGTCAAAACTGTGTTGAGTTTGTATATTCTTCCCATACTTGCTTTGTATTCCTCCGGGTACTCCGGATTCGTCCCACAATCCAAAAATATACTGGTAGGTTAGTTGGCTTCCAACAAAATGAAGCCTAGCATGAATGTGTGTGCGTGTACAAATAGACTGTGATCTCCACTGGGGCAGGGACTGATGTGAATGGCCAAATATTCTCTGTAAAGCGCTGCAGAATATGTGCGCGCTACATAACTGGTAATAAATAAATATTAGGTCTGACAGGACATACCATTCAACTGTCTTGTCCCGATTATGACAGCAGGAGAGAGCCCTCAAATGGGACTGCCTTGATGAAATTGTGACAGTTGGGAGGAATGATAATTTACCCATACTTAAGCAGCAAATTATGAGACATATGTAACATACCTCCCTTCTTTTCCCATTTAGATGGGTTTGTCCTGATATAAGGGAATGTTGGGAGCAGGTCCGGATTTCCCACAGGGACCCGCGTCTGGGCCCCACAACATCCTATCCATGATCCATAACAAAGTCTGACTTCTATTTAAATGTTTTACAGAGGCTCAGTAACGGGGCTCAGTCCAGTATTAATATAACTAACACTGGCATGAGCTCCATTACTGGGCCTCTGCAAAACGTTTCCCAGAGGAGCACTGTGCGACCATGACTTCACGTGGATCCGCCCTACACTCCAAGAGTCCCACTGGTGCAGATGTATAAGCCTGGAGAAGGGATAAAGAAGTAATAAAGCGGTGATAAGTGTAAGGTGATAAATAACACAAGAGCCAGTCAGCTCCTGTCATTTCTCTTATGTCCTAGAGGATGCTGGGGACTCCGTAAGGACCATGGGGTATAGACGGGCTCTGCAGGAGACATGGGCACTATAAAGAAACTTTAGAATGGGTGTGCACTGGCTCCTCCCTCTATGCATACCTCCCAACTGTACCGCTTTCAGCGGGACAGTCCCGATATTCGGACCCTGTCCCGCTGTCCCACCCGCGGGCAGCAGTGTCCCGTGGGTGGGGGGGCAGTTAGGGGGAGGCTTTGATCACCCGCTGCTCTGCTCTGCGAAGCAGCCGGTGATCACTGAATACATGCTGTGCGCGCACGCACGGCATGTATTCAGAGCTAGGAGGGGAGCGGGGGCTGCCCAGCTGCTCGGGGAGCGCTGGGCACGCCCCCAAAAGGCAAAAAACCGGACCGTTTGACGAGACCACGCCCTTCACGCGCGAGGCCACGCCCCCTTTTCAGGTCGGCGTGGGAGGTATGCTCTATGCCCCTCCTCCAGACCTCAGTTCCTGTGCCCAGAGGAGACTGGGTGCATTACAGGGGAGCTCTCCTGAGTTTCTCTGAAAAAAGAATTTTGTTAGGTTTTTTATTTTCAGGGAACCTGCTGGCAACAGGCTCCCTGCATCGAGGGACTGAGGGGAGAGAAGCAGACCTACTTAAGTGATAGGCTCTGCTTCTTAGGCTACTGGACACCATTAGCTCCAGAGGGAGTCGGAACGCAGGTCTTCCCTCGCCGTTCGTCCCAGAGCAGCGCCGCCGTCCTCCTCACAGAGCCGGAAGAAAGAAGCCGGGTGAGTATAAGAAGAAAGAAGACTTCAAAGGCGGCAGAAGACTTCGGATCTTCTCTAAGGTAACGCGCAGCGCCATTGCTCCCACACACAACACACACTGCAGGCACGGATGGGTGCAGGGCGCAGGGGGGGGGGGGGGGGCGCCCTGGGCAGCAATATTACACCTCTAGGACTGGCTAGTACATATATAGGCTGCGGAGGCAGTATATATTAAAATCCCCCGCCAGTATTACAAAATTGTACAGGACCGAAGCCCGCCGCTGGGGGGGGGGGGCGGAGCTTGATCCCACAGCACTAACCAGCGCCATTTTCTCCACAGAGCACTGCAAAGAAGCTGGTTTCCCGGACTCTCCCCTGCTAAACACGGGGACACAGGGCAGAAAAGAGGGGGGGGGGGGGCATTTGTAAGGCGCAGTGAGTGTATTATATACAGATAATTATATATAAAAGCGCTATTTATCTGGGAATTTTGTTTCCAGTGTGAGTTGGCGCTGGGTGTGTGCTGGCATACTCTCTCTCTGTCTCTCCAAAGGGCCTTATTGGGGAACTGTCTCCATATAAATATATCCCTGTGTGTGTGGGGGTGTCGGTACGAGTGTGTCGGCATGTCTGAAGCGGAAGGCTCATCTAAGGAGGAGGTGGAGCAGATGATTGTGGTGTCTCCGTCGGCAACGCCGACACCTGATTGGTTGGACATGTGGAATGTTTTAAATGCAAATGTGACTTTATTACATAAAAGGATGGACAAAGCAGAGTCCAGGGAAAAAGCAGGGAGTCAATCCATGGCTTTAGCAGTGTGTCACAGGGCCCTTCAGGGTCCCAAAAACGTCCTCTATCCCAAATAGCAGACACTGATACCGACACGGATTCTGACTCCAGTGTTGACTACGATGATGCAAGGTTACACCCAAGGGTGGCCAAAAGTATTCATTATATGATTATTGCAATAAAAGATGTTTTGCATATCACTGATGACCCCTCTGTCCCTGACACGAGGGTGCACATACTGATCCGCTGTCAGGTTGAAAGGATTGTAAACAGTCATGCAAAGCCTGGGAGGAAATACTTGGGCTGTCAATGAAACCTTTGGGTAGGCGAGTCCAGGTGTACTGTATTCCCCTGTATGTGAATGCAAACAAGTATTGGCTGTCAGGGTGCAGAGGGACCGAAAAGAAAGCAGAACAGAGGTCAATGACAGTGAAAAATTTTGCAGTAGGGGGAATTTGCATGAGAATGACAGCTGGATTTGGCACTACAGGGAATTGGCTCTCAACTATCTTGTTTATCCCCCTTAGATCCTGCACTAGCCTGTAACCCCTCCCCCCACTCTTTTTCACAGGGAAGAAGGGACTATTGGCAGTGCTGGACGTCCTAACTAGGATGCCCTGTTGTAGCAAGCGCTCTATGACTGGGTACACTCCTAATTCCACCTCTGGCTTAAGAAAATACTGTGGGATTTTTGGAGCTATCCTACCATCTTTTACTTGCACTACTACAGGAGCTACATTTGCCATCAATCCAGTGTCTTGTCCATCTTTGGTCCAGAGGGATCCCGGTATCTGGGAGATCATTGCCTCTACCTTGGATGGACACTTGTCTATAACAGCAGAGTGTGACATTAACCTTTGTGGGGTGTCTAACATATCCTGCACTTCCTGAACGTGATTCTCGGGTATATCTAAGAAGACACCCTCAGGAGTACAATATATGACACACCTCATTTTACACAATAAATCTCTCCCAAGTAGATTAGTCGGAGCCGATGAAGCTAGCAAAAAGGAATGCTTGGTCTGCAAAGGCCCTATCGTAATCTCCGCTGGTCTACTTAAAGGGTAGTGTTGCACTATTCCTGTTACTCCCATTGCTGAAATTGTTTTACCCGTGGTTTTCATACCTATCGTTGAATTTAACACTGACCTGGCCGCCCCTGTATCTACAAGAAAAGGTAGTGATCTACCAGCTACATTATTATTATTATTATCCTTTATTTATATGGCGCCACAAGGGTTCCGCAGCGCCCAATTACAGAATACATAAACAAATAATCAAACAGGAAAACAACAACTTACAGTTGATGACAGTATAGGACAAGTACAGGGTAAATAAACATAGTTACATCAGCAGATGACACTGAAATAAGTATCAGGTGGCAGAAGACTGCTGGATGTGGTGCAGTTGAAGATTATTAAAGTAAGAAAGGATAAGACATGAGGGAAGAGGGCCCTGCTCGTGAGAGCTTACATTCTAAAGGGGAGGGGTAGACAGACAGGGTCTAGTACATCAACTGTGACCTCAGGTTCACTACCTAGGCTAGCAATCAACTTCACTGGCTGCAGACTACAGGTGTGGCCTAACCCCTATTGTATATTGTGACCCTCCCGCAGTGCGCTGGCAGCTACAATATGTGAGGGGGGTAGCTGAGAATTTTCAGAGGTTTGCCAGTCCCTCCTAGGTGGGTACTTCCTTGTTTCCCCTGCATGCGGCTCATAACTCCTCCTATGCGATCCCTGATCCCAATTACGTGTATCATAATGTGGTTCATATCCTGGTCTAGGGGGTCGGTATACCTTATGTGTGTCCTTATACCTACAATTCCGTGCGTAGTGTCCTTCCTTCTTACAGTTATAACATACTACTACATGCGACTTACCATCAGGGGTCTGGGGTTTTGGCTGATGTGGTTTGGTTGTAAGGGCACTTATACTTACTGTCATCAGCTTATCCCCCTGTGACTCCCTGTGCTTAATGATGTTCCGATCGTGCTCGATAGCAGACTCTCTTAATGCAGCCACCGAGATACCTCTCCAGTTAGGTAGAGAGGTTTGTACCCTGGTTCTCAGTGTGTCTTTTAACCCGTCCATTAATACTGACACAGCTACCTCCCTGTGATGTACATTTTCCTTAATGTCCTCGACCCCAGTGTATCTAGCCATTTCCTGCAGTGCTCGATGGAAATATTCAGACGCCGTTTCACCTTCTTTTTGTCTTATGGAAAAGATTTTATTCCATTTGACAACAGTAGGGAAATATACTCCTAATTGCAGATTGATCTGTCGTACATTCTCCTGAGTGTATTCATCAGTGAGAGGTACTTCTGCGTCTAATTTACAATCAGTAATGAATTTCACGGGGTCAATATTGGAGGGTAAACATGCCCGTAGCACTGTTCGCCAATCTTTGTTTGTGGGTTCGGTGGCATTACCTAATTCTTTAATAAACCTCTTGCATGCGGCTAGATCCTTTCTGGGATCGGGAAGTTCAGACATAATTGTCCTCAATTCTGCATAGCAATGTTCCTGATGGGAGTGACTCCCTGAGCATCAGTCCTCCCATTGGGGACCGCGATCACCCTGACAGGATTTAGTTCAATTACATCATTCTGGGTAGACTCTACAATCTGAGGTGCAATTGTCTCTGCATAATGTACGGTACCGTACTTACCTGTGGACACGACCTCACCTATCCCTCCGCTAGGGGCCTTTGCTACTGCTGTTACTGGTTGGGCCGTGCCCACCTGGGTGTCTTGTATGGTGGCTGCTAGAGAGAGTGCCGATATCGTGCTGGGCTCATCTTCTTGATCGCAGTCCTGAGGGAAGTTGAAAATGGGATACAACTTGCACGGGTTAGCATTAGTACATTTATCAATTTTACTCTTATCATATACCAGTATGCCATTGTCTGTAGCCACTTTCTCCCCTATAATATACGGTGGTGGTGGTGCGGTTGCCATCAGTTTCCTGCTAGGTTTGGAACCGGCTGCGTGAGCGTTCCCTCTGCATATCACCCTCTTGCTGCCATAAATTTAAACAGTTCGTGTGTCTGACCCTTTGTTTTCGGGATTTTATCAGACATATCCTAACCCTTAAATTCTGCAATACCTCTGGTTCAAAACTGCCTACCTTAGGGAATGGTTCCCTATCTTCCGCAGTCATACGTTCCCATTTATTGCAAAAAACTTCAGTGTGTGATCCATGCTTCTCACACATTATGTCCCTTGCTGACCCCCTGGGCCGCGGAATATCAACCTGAACCCTGGTTGAACGTCCCTTACTTGAGCAACTGGCCCCCATATTTTGCAGGTATTGCCTTCTCAGCTAATTCCCACAAAAAAAAACAAAATACTCAATATAAGGCAACGGTGAAAGTTCAACGAGTGCTTTCACCCACTCACCGCCCACGTTGGCCAATACTACCAAATACTGTCGTCAGCGAAGTTAGTACCCAACCTAGGGCCCCTATGTAACCTCTATTCACTGGAAGTATATGGGAGAGACTTACCCTTTCCAATAAATATTGGTTGTTGGAGATTTCCTGAGTGACCAGCGAAACTCCCTTAAAATAAAAAAAAAATTTACACAAATCACGCTTGCGTATGCTACACCCAGCACTAATGATCCCGCGATTTTACGCAAAGCTCGTAAAAGGGTATCACCTTGCGCTATGTATTGCACGCACGAACGCGCGGTCCAGTCGCACAGCGTATAGGTAACTTACTTATCCACCGTACGACCAATGGAATCGATTTTTCAGGCTGCGAAACCTCAGCCGGAGCGTATCAATCAAAAGGCCTATATGGGTTTCTTCACTAACCCCCTGAGCTGCGGCACCTAAACGAAAACCTCGCTGACCTTTGGTCTGCGGTACTCTAAACCTTCGCTGACCTTCTGGCCTGTGGTATCTGCTACCTTGCTCCTTTGTACTTTTAATCTATGTTAACGTGAGCAAGCTAGTCTCACGCCACCAAGTCTCCACTCACCTGGTGTGGTCTCCTACGGGATCCCGAATTCCCTGGGTCCACAAAACCTTTATTGTTTGCACACTCACGCTCGTTCACTCAAATACACTTTGGTTTTTCTGTACAGAAAATTAACTTTCATTCAGATAAACAGCCTTAGTACCAGAGGTAATACAGTAAAAAAGGTTTTATTTAAACTAAATCTTGGACACTGAGCAATTTTTGCTATTATTGCGTGGCTACCGTCCCGCGCCTTAACGAAACAATGCTATTGTGTAATTTGTACATAGCGGCCGTACCCTTTACGCACGTTGCGTAAACACGCGACCGTGCGTATGTCTTTACATTGCGTACGCAGTCCCGTACTTTATCCGAGACACGTGTACAAAGACCGTACGTCCGCAGTAGTACAAATCCCACACTACTATAAATGTAAGCGATATTACCTATAATCGTTTACTTAACACAACACAGTATCTTTCTGTATAAACCTGTTTAACTAGGCCAGACTGTATTTGTGTTTTACGTTTTACTTCCTTAATATCTAGTCTATGTTTTTAACTAAATAGCAACAAATTTCTCAGCACAGGTCAAAATGAATCTAATAATCACTACTTATGGCAACAATGCGAGCAGGTATACAAAGTACAAAGTACAGGTGTATGCGTGTGTTGTGTGCGCATTTGGCGCCAAACAGAAATTCACAGACTTTTAAAACAAAAGCTTTGCGTATTTACTTTACGGGTCCCACCAGCATCCCTACAAACCATGCAGAGCAGACGCTTATCTTATCAGCAATTGAGATAGGGTTTACCAGTGTATCCACCAACCAGGAGAAGGCTTACATGGATACCTGTCCACCCTTTGCTGATAGATAAAGTCTGCTTTCACCTGCTAGGTTGAGGGTATAAGGAAAAACCGGACGTTGCCCCCAATTGATAATGTCGATATTATCTTACACCATAAAGCTATACCTTTAAACACACTCTTACCATGGAGCCGCTACGGCCGCTATACTTAATATACACTCTACGCACTTTGTACGCTATTTGCGTACAGAGTACCGTACGTTGTGTGGACTTAGCGTACACACGCCGTGCTGGGTGTACAAAGTACGCACAGCGCGCGCACACACTTTATAAACTTTAAACCTTGTTAGTAATGCAATGAAGTTAACCTTAAACCTTACGCAGCGCTGATGGTATAAAGTACCCGCAGTGCGTACACACCTTATCAATACACTCTTAAACCTTATACAGTTAAATACACTTTAAACCTTAGCAGGGAAATGAGGACACAACACCGATATGTAGTTAACCGCTGGGTTCTAACGCCACAGTGGATTATTTGAAAGGGGATAACAGTACAAATTATACACTACAAGGCTAACAAGATAAATCTGCAACAGAATAATGGCTACAGTCAATGTACATACGTGAGAATGTTCGCTTGCGCAACCTGGACCAGTCCTCCGCTCATCAGGTAGATCGCATTCAGAGTCTTCTGACCAGCCAGGCAGCAACAGGCTTTTTATACACTACTTCCATATACAATACAATGGTTACTGTAATCCCTTTGTCTATTGGACACAGAGATGCATCTTTACATTACAGGAGAGGTCATAGGTTGATTTAAAAAAGTGGACGATGTCTTTCCCAACTGCTCTTGTGGGTGGTCTCCTCTGGATTCCCGCCGCATACATAATAAACAGTAAATACAGTTTATATCTATATTCTACTTCTGCACCTAACTATACGCAGGAACATGCGATCTTTCTCTAACCAACACCGGAATGTTACCCTTAAAATACCCTACAGCTGGATACTAGACATCACCTTATAACCTTTGTCTGTCCCTTCCTATCATGCAAAGGTGAATCCCTTAGTCCTGGAACCATTTAAACTGTTGATACTTGCTGATGTGGTGCAGGGGAGCTATGTGTACAAAGTGCACTATTTGGGTTAAATATGTAATGTTCTGATAACCCTCTATGCGCTCACAAACTCCGCCGTAAATACCCATACCACACGCAGGATCGCGGGAGCGATCATACACAAATTGCGGATATGTGCACGCACGGCAGAACAAGTGCACGCGCAGCGGGCATGTGTGTGGGGTTAGTACATGATGTATGCATTACAATATTTTTCGACTTTGACACAACTCTACACCCAGATGTTATTCCCTGTGGAATCCAGTGTGCCTCGCAGAAAGAGATTTAACAATGGTAAGTCTACCAAAAATCTCCTTTTCTCTTAAGTCCTAGAGGATGCTGGGGATTCCTAAAGGACCATGGGGTATAGACGGGATCCGCAGGAGCTTGGGCACACTGAAAAGACTTTGACTGGGTGTGAACTGGCTCCTCCCTCTATGCCCCTCCTCCAGACCTCAGTTAGACTTTGTGCCCAGGAGTGACTGGACACTCACTAGGGGAGCTCTACTGAGTTTCTCTAGAAAATACTTTTGTTAGGTTTTTTATTTTCAGGGAGACCTGCTGGCTACAGGCTCCCTGCAGCGAGGGACTGAGTGAAGAGAAGTCAGCCCTACTTCTACTTAGTTAAGGGCTCTGCTTCTTAGGCTACTGGACACTATTAGCTCCAGAGGGTTCGATCACTTGGTGCGCCTAGCTGCTTGTTCCCGGAGCCGCGCCATCACCCCCATCACTGAAGCCAGAAGAAAGAAGCCGGGTGAGTATGTGAAGATCCGAAGACATCAGACGGCAGAAGATTCAGTAACGAGGTAGCAGCGCAGCGGTAGCGCGGCGCTCCATGCTCCCACACACTTCACCAACGGCATGCGGGTGCAGGGCGCTAGGGGGGAAAGCGCCCTAGGCAGCATGTTACTGGGTCTTTTAAGGGCTGGCAGACAGGCATTTTCGGTGCCCGGGCACCGTTTTCCGTACCCCAGCCAGCATTCAAGTTTACATTTTTGCGGGACTGAAGCGCGCCGGGAAGGGGCGGGGCTTAGCCGCACAGCTGACCAGCGCCATTTTCTCTCACCCACAGCCGCTGCATGAGACGCTGGCCTGGGGGGGGGGGTACAGATATTTGGTGCATATATTGTAATTAACAGCAGCGCTTTTCCACATATATCGTTTGGTGGGATATATGGGCGCTGGGGTGTGGGCTGGCATACTCCCTCTGTGTTTTCTCTATCCAGGCTTCCTTGTGAGTCTCTCCCCTAACTGAGGCAGTGTGTGTGTGTGTGTGTGTGTGTCGGTACTACGTGTCGGCATGTCTGAAGCTGAGTGTTACTCCCCGGAGGAGGTTGCTGGGGGCGCAGATACGGGTTTGGTGATGGCTCTGTCGGCACAGCCGACACCTGATTTGCTTACGATGTTAAGTACACTTAATACAAATGTGGCCTCATTGTCTAAGAGATTGGATAAATCGGAGTCTCAGACACAAGTGTGGAGGAAATCCATGGAGGATGCTTTGTCTCAGGTGCAGGCCCCGTCAGGGTCGCAAAAGCGTTCGTTTACCCAGATGGTAGATACGGATACCGACACGGATTCTGATTCCGATGTCGACTTCACTGAGGCTACTTTACACCCAAGGCTAGTTAAGAGTATTCAGTACATGATTGTGGCTATTAAAGATGTTTTACGTATCTCTGACGAACCTGCGGTGCAGGAAACAAGGATTTGTTTGTTTAAAGGGAAACAACCTGAGATGAAGTTTCCCCCCTCTCATGAAATGAATACTCTTTGTGAAAAGGCTTGGGAGTCGCCGGACAAGAGGTGGCAGATTCCCAAGAGAATTTTCATGGCGTATCCTTTCCCCTCTGATGACAGGGAAAAATGGGAGTCGTCTCCGAATGTCGACAAGGCTCTATCCCGTTTGTCTAAGAAGGTGGCGCTTCCGTCCCCTGACACAGCAGCTCTCAAGGATCCGGCGGATCGCAAGCTGGAGACGTCTCTGAAGACCATTTTCGCTAATACGGGTGCATTGCTCAGACCTGCTGTGGCGTCGGTATGGGTGAGTAGTGCTATTGCTAAATGGGCTGATAATTTAGCTTCTGATATGGATACCCTTGATAAAGATAATGTTCTTTTGACTCTTGGTTATATCAAGGACGCTGCAGATTACCTGAAGGATGTGGCGAGGGATGTTGGTCTCTTGGGATCAATAGCCAATGCCATGGCGATCTCGGCCAGGAGGGCGCTGTGGATCCATCAATGGAATGCTGATGCCGACTCCAAGAAAGCTATGGAAGCTCTCCCCTTCAAAAGGTAGTGTCTTGTTTGGTGACGGCTTGACTGACCTGGTGTCTACCGCGAGTGCGGGTAAGTCATCTTTTCTTCCTTATGTTCCCACACAGCAGAAAAAGGTACCCCATCAGCAGATGCAGTCCTTTCGTCCAAATAAATACAAGCGAGGAAAAGGCTCGTCCTTCCTCGCTTCAAAGGGTAGAGGACGGGGAAGAAAGTCGCCTGCAGTATCAGGCGCCCAGGATCAAAAGTCCTCCCCCGCCTCTACCAAGTCCACCGCATGCCGCTGGGGCTCCCCTGGGGGAGTCCGGACCGGTGGGGGGCCGTCTGCGGATCTTCAGTCAGGTCTGGGTTCAATCAGGCCTGGATCCTTGGGTCCTTGAAATAGTGTCTCAGGGATACAGGCTGGAGTTTCAGGAGATGCCCCCTCACCGCTTTTTCATTTCGGCCTTGCCAATGTCTCTTCCGGACAGGGAGGTCGTGAAGGCAGCAATACAAAAGTTGTGTCAACAGAGGGTCATTGTTCCCGTTCCCCCGTCCCAACGGGGGGAGGGGTTCTACTCGAGCCTCTTTGTTGTACCGAAGCCGGACTGTTCGGTCAGACTTATTCTGAACCTAAAATCCCTCAATCCTTACTTGAAACTTTTCAAGTTCAGGATGGAATCTCTTCGAGCTGTGATTTCCAGCCTAGAAGGGGGGGATTTTATGGCGTCAGTCGACAAAGGATGCCTACTTACACGTCCCGATATATCCTCCGCATCAAGCTTTCCTCAGGTTTGCGATGCAGGATTGTCATTACCAATTTCAGACGTTGCCGTTTGGGCTTTCCACGGCCCCGAAGATTTTCACCAAAGTCATGGCGGAAATGATGGTTCTCCTTCGCAAACAAGGGGTTACAATTATCCCGTACTTGGACGATCTCCTGATAAAGGCGAGGTCCAAGTAAAAATTGTGGAATGTGGAATTGTCTCTGTCGGTTCTGCGACAACACTGTTGGGTTCTAAATTTACCAAAGTCTCAGTTGATTCCGACCACTCGGCTGCCCTTTCTGGGCATGATTCTAGGTACGGAGTTACAGAGAGTGTTTCTTCCGGAAGACAAAGCTCTGGAACTACAGACAATGGTCAGGGAGCTTTTGAGGCCGACAAGTGTGTCGATTCATCAGTGTACTCGGGTTCTGGGGAAAATGGTTGCAGCGTACAAAGCCATTCCGTTTGGCAGGTTTCATGCCCGGGTGTTTCAGTGGGCTCTGCTGAGCAAATGGTCCGGGTCTCACCTGCACATGCACCGGAAAATAAGTCTATCTTCTAGGGCCAGGATTTCTCTCCTATGGTGGCTACAAAGCTCTCACCTTCTAGGAGGGCGCCGATTCGGAATCCAGGACTGGGTCCTACAGACAACAGATGCAAGTCTCCGAGGCTGGGGCGCAGTCACCCAAGGAAGAAATTTCCAGGGGAAATGGTCAAACCAGGAATCTTGTCTCCACATAAATGTCCTCGAGTTAAGAGCCATTTACAACGGCCTGCTACAAGCAAAGAGCCTTCTTCAGGGTCGACCTGTCCTGATCCAGTCGGACAACATAACAGCGGTGGTGCATGTAAACCGTCAAGGCGGAACAAGGAGCAGGGCGGCTATGGTGGAGGCCACAAGAATACTTTGCTGGGCGGAACAGCACGTGAGCGCTCTGTCAGCAGTCTTCCTCCCGGGAGTGGACAACTGCGAAGCAGACTTCCCCAGCAGACACGATCTCCATCCGGGAGAGTGGGCTCTTCACCAAAAGGTATTTACAAAAGTGACGAAGCGTTGGGGAATTCCTCTGATAGACATGATGGCGTCTCGCCTCAACAAGAAGCTTCCGAGGTATTGTTCCAGGTCAAGGGACCCCCAAGCCAGTGCAGTGGACGCCCTCGTGTCTCCGTGGGTGTTTCAGTCGGTATATGTGTTCCCTCCACTTCCTCTCATTCCAAAGGTGCTGGCAGTCATACAACGAGCAAAGGTTCAGGCAATTCTCGTAGGTCCAGATTGGTCGCGCAGGGCCTTGTATCCGGATCTTCAGGAATTATTGATGGAAGATCCTTGGCCGCTCCCTCTAAGAGAGGACCTGTTATTGCAGGGTCCATGCGTATTTCCAGACTTACTGCGGCTGCGTTTGACGGCATGGAAGTTGAGCGCCAAATTTTAGCTCGAAAAGGTATTCCTGGGGAGGTCATCCCCACTCTCCTTAAGGCGAGGAAGGAGGTTACGGCGAAACATTATCACCGTATTTGGAGAAAGTATGTTTCGTGGTGTGAGACCAAAACTGCTCCTGCGGAGGAATTTCACTTGGGTCGGTTTCTCCATTTTTTGCAGGCAGGCTTTGATGCAGGCCTGAAATTGCGTTCCATCAAAGTGCAGATTTCGGCTTTATCTATTTTCTTTCAAAAGGAATTGTCCGTCCTTCCAGAGGTTCAGACTTTTGTGAAGGGAGTGCTGCATATGCATCCTCCATTTGTACCGCCTGTGGCGCCATGGGATCTTGAAGTGGTCTTGCAGTTTCTTATGTCTCCCTGGTTTGAACCTTTGCGTAAGGTTGAGTTAAAGTTTCTCACTTGGAAGGTAGTCATGCTTTTGGCTCTGGCGTCTGCCAGGCGAGTGTCAGAGTTGGCGGCCTTATCTCACAAGAGTCCATATTTGATCTTCCATTCGGATAGAGCAGAATTGAGGACTCGTCAACAATTTCTGCCGAAGGTGGTTTCTTCGTTTCACATTAACCAACCTATTGTACCTGTGGCTACGGATGCTGTGGCAGTTCCAAAGTCTCTTGATGTTGTAAGAGCTTTGAAGATTTACGTCGCCAGAACGGCTCTTGCCAGGAAAACAGAGGCTCTCTTTGTCCTGTATGCTTCCAACAGGATTGGAAATCCTGCTTCTAAGCAGACTATTGCACGATGGATTTGTAGTACGATTCAGCAAGCTCATTCTTCGGCTGGGCTACCGTTGCCGAAGTCAGTAAAGGCCCATTCTACCAGAAAACTGGGCTCGTCTTGGGCGGCTGCCCGAGGGGTCTCGGCACTTCAGCTTTGCCGAGCTGCTACGTGGTCGGGTTCCTTCAAACACCTTTGCTAAGTTTTACAAGTTTGATACCCTGGCTGATGAGGACCTCATGTTTGCTCAATCGGTGCTGTAGAGTCGTCCGCACTCTCCCGCCCGTTCTGGAGCTTTGGTATAGACCCCATGGTCCTTTTGGAGTCCCCAGCATCTTCTAGGACGTAAGAGAAAATAGGATTTTAGTACCTACCGGTAAATCCTTTTCTCTTAGTCCGTAGAGGATGCTGGGCGCCCTTCCCAGTGCGGACTGTTACTTGCAGTGTATTATTGCTGGTTAAATTTGTTTAAACGCGTGTTGTGTATTAGTTGTATTCAGCTTGTTGCTGTTGTTAATTCATACTGTTATCTGGTTTCCTGATACTCCTGTTGTACGGTATGTTGTGGTGTGGGCTGGTAGGTTTTCTCGCCCTTGGTTTAAACAAAAATCCTTTCCTTGAAATGTCCGTCTTCTTGGCACAGTTCCTATAACTGAGGTCTGGAGGAGGGGCACAGAGGGAGGAGCCAGTTCACACCCAGTCAAAGTCTTTTCAGTGTGCCCAAGCTCCTACGGATCCCGTCTATACCCCATGGTCCTTTTGGAGTCCCCAGCATCCTCTACGGACTAGGAGAAAAGGATTTACCGGTAGGTGCTAAAATCCTATTTTTTTATCCTGTAGAGGTCATTGTGTTTTATTTTTTTTCTATTGAGGTCAATGTGTTTTATTGTTTTCTGTAATACAAGGCAGTCCCGTCCACTAGCTGCCTACCACAAAAAATAAATCCTATAGTGTATTTTAAAAAAAAGGGGACGGGGGGCCCACAACGATATCCTGCCTAGGACCCCATGAGGTCTAAATCCGGCTCTGGTTGGGAGGTGTCTCTTACTTAGTACATGAGCGTAATCGGGGAAGAGAGGTGGATTTTGGGGGCTTGTTAGTCATTCAGATGTGGTACTCTTCGGTGTGACATGGCCATGCCAGCAGCTTAACGTATCCATGTCCTCATGTTGTGCTATTGGGAATACTTATTTGCTGACTTCTAAAGATAGGAGGTAAATGGTAATTTCAGAATGTAAACAGTATACCTAGTGGGTCGCGGTGTAGTCAAAATGTTGACAATAACTAACAGTGTTGACATTACCCCAACATCGACAGTTATATCTATATAGTTAAAATGTTGACAGGCAAGCTGTCGACATGCTCAGAATGTTGACAGGTGGAATACTGACATTGTCAGAATGTTGACATTAGGGTTAGGCTGTGGCCGGGGTAGGGACTAGGGTAGAAATACTTTCCAGAATGCTGGGGGATCACAGCTCTTACACGTAAGTATTGGTAACATGACTGCCGGGACCCAAAAGACACCACTGGAGGTGCCAGGAGAAGGTAAGTCACCGCTGGGCCACCAGGACAAAATGTTGACATTATGGGGGGGGGGGGGGGATGATTTGTTGGCGAATACCTTTGCCCAGCCAATCAGCGCGTCAATAGCTGCACTGTATTGCAGCCCGGTCTCACAGAACACTTTTGTGAGAATCTGCTTTTCTGCTGGCCAGGTGAAGGGTGAGAGATGGGGTTCCAGTGCCGGGATTTAAACGCTGTGGCAACGGCAATTCACACCCTTTGCCAGCAATTTAATTTCCCCCTACCCAGTTGGTCATAGGGAGAGTTAAACACAAGTTGACCATAATTGCTCCCATATTGCCCTTATCCGCGTACTTGGTTTTTATAAGCTTCGTTAGTACCAGGGTGCATTTCAGTCACCCACTTACTAGGTGCAACAGATCCCTCTGAAACCAGGCGTAAGTATACCTATGTACAACTCTGCACAACCTGCATTTCCATTGATGGGAAAACCCAGTTTCAACCCAGTTACGACCTATCGGCCGCAAGTGGAGATGATTTTTGTTTGCATGTGACTCAGTATCGCCCGTAGTTACTAACGCTAGGCTCTGGAGCATGCTGATTGGAAAAATGCAGGATACACTCCGCAAAAAGTACTTTGCAGTGTCCATCAATGGTAAAAAACGACTGCATGTAGCAGCCAACCCTGAGCAGCTGACACAGAGTCTGGTACAAAATGCCGTAACAAAATAGTGCAGACGCTTGACACTCATATTGGACGCTTTACTGGATTACATGATTGAGCGATCGGTAAATCACACAAATCCTTATCATAACTTCTCTTCATCATGCAATATAGGGCCTAATTCAGAAATAATCACTGAAGCAAAATGTTTCTCTTATGGGCAAAACCATATGCCGTGCAGGTTGGGCAGATATAACATGTGCAGAGAGAGTTATGGTGCCCATACACTTGTGAGATTATCGGTACAAGCCTTCGATTTCAACCACATCTGTGAGAGAAATGGAAGGATTGTATGCACATTTTAGTACCTTTCGACGCGATGCGCGGGCACGCCGGTCGAATATCGCGTCTCAAGATATTATGTGCTGCACTTAATATTTCTCGCATCACAATGCGATCACATGTGTTTCTGAAAACACGCGCTATATATCGCACTGCGATGTGCGATGGGCATCCGCCAGGAGCGGCCAGAGGCCGCTCCCACTTGGCGGTGACGTGCTCATTACGTGATTACCATGCGATCTATCGAATGGTAATCACTTTGGCAGTTCAGGTGCGGGGCATCGCACAAGTGTATGGGCACCATTAGATTTGGGTGGGGTGTGTTCAATATGCAATCTAAATTGCAGTGTAAAAATAAAGCAGCCAGTATTTACCCTGCACAGAAACAAAATAACCCACCCAAATCTAACTCTCTGCAAATGTTCTATCTGCCACACCTGCAGTGCACATAGGGGGTAATTCAGACCTGATCGCTCGCTAGCATTTTTTGCAGCGCTGCGATCAGGTCAGAACTGCGTATGCACCACAATGCGCAGGCGCGACGCTCGGGTACAAAGCGGATCGTTGCTGTGCGATGGGTTTTACGAAGAATCCATTCGCACAGCCAATCGCAAGACGATTGACAGAAAGAAGGTGTTTGTGGGTGTGAACTGACCGTTTTATGGGAGTGGTTGGAAAAACGCAGGCATGTCCAAGCGTTTGCAGGGCGGGTGTCTGACGTCAATTCCGGTCCCGGACAGGCTGAAGTGATCGCAGCGGCTGAGTAAGTCCTGGGCTACTCAGCAACTGCAAAATATCTGTTTGTACAGCTCTGCTACACATGCGTTTGCCCACTTGCACAGCTAAAATACACTACCCTGTAGGCGGCGACTATCTGATCACAGCGCTGCAAAAAACTGCTAGCGAGCGATGAGGTCTGAATTACCCCCATGGTTTTGTCGAACTGCCAACAAATTTGCTGCTGTGATCAACTCTGAATTACCCTCTTTATATCCCACCCGAATCTAACTCGCTCTGCACATGTTATAGCTGCCTCCCCCCCCCCCTCCCCCTGCAGTGCACATGGTTTTGCTCACTAGAGAAATTTTTTGCTGTTGCAATCAGGTCTGAATTAGTCCCTTAGATGGCCATAAATGAAAGAATAATTATCAGGTGCAGGGATAATGGTGGTCATTCCGAGTTGATCGCTCGCTAGCAGTTTTTAACAGCCGTGCAAACGCTATGCCGCCTCCCACTGGGGGTGTATTTTAGCGTAGCAGAAGTGCGAACAAAAGGATCGCAGAGCGGCTACAAAGTTTTTTTGTGCAGTTTTAGAGTAGCTCAAAACCTACTCAGCGCTTGCGATCACTTCAGACTGTTCAGTTCCTGTTTTGATGTCACAAACACGCCCTGCGTTTGGCCAGCCATGCCTGCGCTTTTCCTGGCACGCCTGCATTTTTCCAAACACTCCCTGAAAACGGTCAGTCGACACCTAGAAACGCCCACTTCATGTCAATCACTCTGCGGCCACCAGTGGGACTGAAAAGCTTCGCTAGACCTTGTGTAAAACTACATCCTTCGTTGTAATAGTACATCGCGCGTGCGCATTGCGCCGCATACGCATGTGCAGAAGTGCCTTTTTTTGCCTCATCGCTGCACAGTGAACGAATGCAGCTAGCGATCAACTCGGAATGACCACCAAAGTACAGAACAATAATGGCAATAGGACTTTTTCATTTATCAGGTGCCATGTTTTTTGTGTCTGCTGTATGTTCAACATTGTATATCTCTATAAAACATGTTTGTACCTTATATATACAGTAATTATGGCAGTAACATTATCGTGATATTTTGTATACACGTACAGTACCTCATTAATCTGCCAGATGCGAAGAACAAGTCCTGGAAAGTTTTCTGCAGCTCATCATAGGTGGAAGCCCCCTCAGAGAGACACGATGCAGAAAGTGTAAATGACAAAAATACCGGGCGGATTTGGAGCTACAGTATGTTGCAATGTCTCATCTCTAATAGAAATCCTGATTTACATCACAAATTGCTCTATGCTTGCTGAACTCAGGCAAACTGATTGAAATTCACTTGTTTAAAGCAATTAAAACTGCAGGTAGGTGCATAGAGACATTTGTTGGGATTGGGACTATAGGGGGCAATTCAGATCTGATCGCAGCAGCAAATTTGTTAGCTAATGGGTGAAACCATGTGCACTGAGGGGGGGGGGAGCAGATATAACATGCACAGAGAGGGGTATGGTATAGCTCATAGACAGTTAAAAGATAGACAGTCATTAGTCAGACACTATATGGTCAACAATCAAAAGTCAGACAGGGTCAAAAGTCCGAGAGGGTCATAAGTCAGACACACACACAAAAAATTATTATTTTTTGTGTGTTTTTAAACCTTTTTAACCCACATTTTGTGAAATTTGTGCGCTCACCACGCTTCAGGCTCTGTGTCTCGCTTCGCTTGCCACAACTTTACTAAAAGGTAATAGTTTGTGACACGGATAGTAAATGAGGCAAAAGTTGTAAAAAAGTTGGTAAATTTGTCCCCTCGCAGGGTCGCTGCGCTCGCAATGCTTCGGGCTCGGTGTCTCGCTTCGCTTGCCACAACTTTACTAAAAGGTAATAGTTTGTGACATGGATAGTAAATGAGGCAAAAGTTGTAAAAAACACAGAAAAAAACAACAAAAAAACAACAACAATTTTTTTGGGTGTCTGACTTTTGACCCTGTCGGACTTTTGACTGTCTGAGTTTTGACCCTGTCTGACTTTTGACTTGTCTCCTAGTGGACAAGTGGGGCCTACGAGACATAGACCTGGTGGCGTCTCGACACAATCACAGTCTTCGGAGCAAAGACAAGGGATCCTCAAGCAGCGTTCGTGGACGCACTGGCAATTCCATGGAACTTTCGGCTGCCGTACGTGTTCCCTCTGGTGTCACTCCTGGCCAGAGTAATAAGGAAGTTCAAGCATGAAGGAGGAATCCTACTCCTACTTCTGATCGCTCCAGCGTGGCCCAGATGGCATTGGTTCTCAGACCTACAGGGTCTCTCGTTAGAGCGTCCTCTTCTACTTCGGCAATGTCCCGACCTCCTTGTTCAGGGCCCTTGTGTATACTAGGATTTGGGCCGGCAGGCTTTGACAGTGTGGCTCTTGAAGCTTCAGTTCTGAGGGCCAAAGGATTTTCTGAGGCGGTCATTCAAACTAGTTGAAGGCCCGTAAACCGGCTTCTGCTCGGATTTATCATAGGGTCTGGAATTCTTACTTTGCTTGGTGTGCATCTAACAATCATGACGCTTTCAAGTTTTGTACGGCCAAGTTGTTGGCTTTCCTGCAACAGGGCCTGGACTTAGGCCTTCGTCTGGCCTCCCTCAAGGTTCATATTTCGGCCTTGTCAGTATGGTTTCAGAGAAAAATTGTGACTCTTCCTGATGTTCATACATTCACTCAGGGTGTTTTACGGATTCAACCTCCTTATGTCTCACCTGTGGCTCCTTGGGATTTGTCGGTGGTTCTGGAGGCCTTGCAATTGTCTTCGTTTGAACCTCTTGAATCTGTGGACCTTAAGTGGCTTACTCTTTAGGTCTTGTTTCTGCTGGCCATTGCCCCTGCTAGATGGGTTTCAGATTTGGGTGCCTTATCCTGCCGGTCACCTTTTCTGATTATTCACCATGACCGGGCGGTTCTTAGGACGCGCCCTAGTTATCTACCTAAGGTGGTGTCTTCTTTCCACCTTAACCAAGAGATTGTGGTTCCAGCCTTTATCTCTACTGACTTGTCCTCCAAAGAGTGGTCTTTGGATGTGGTACGGGCTCTCCGTATCTATGTGAAGAGGACAGCCTCCGTTACGAAGTCTGATTCTCTCTTTGTACTTTTTGGTTTTCACAAACGTGGCTGGCCTGCGAATAAGCAGACTCTGGCCAGATGGATTAGCTTATGTACAGGCTGGTCTTCCAGCTCCTGCTACCATCAAAGCCCATTCTACTCAGTCGGTTGGACCTTCTTGGGCGGCCCGCCGTGGTGCGACCCTTGAGCAATTGTGCAAGGCGGCTACGTGGTCCTCAGTGAACACGTTCATAAGGTTCTATGCCTTCGATACTTCCGTCTCCCAGGATGCTTCCTTTGGATGCCGGGTTCTTGTGCCCGCTACAGTGCGTTCCCTCCCATGAGGAACTGCTTTAGGTCATCCCAGATGTTATCCCTGTGGAACCCAGTGTACCCTGCTGCAGAAAAGGAGATTTATGATAAGAACTTACCGTTGTTAAATCCCTTTCTGCAAGGTACACTGGGTTCCACACAGGGCCAGTGCTAGGGTGTTCGGTGCCCTCCTGCAAAATATAAATTTGCGCCCTCCCATACTTTACATGCAAGGCTGGGGGGTTACCATGGCCTCTTGGGCCCCTGAGCTGCAGGAGATCCGTGTAAGCCTATGGATGTGAACTCTCTGCCCACACACACTCTGTGCAGCGCTAGTTACGGCCCTGCACACAGACAGTGCCGTAACTAGACATTTTAGCGATGTGTGCAAGAGAGGGCATTGGCGCCCCCGTATGTAAAATAGGGGCAGTGCGCGCCACAGGCGCGTGCAAAAAATATAGGGGTGTGGCTTCATGGGGAAGGGGTGTGGCCACAAAAATAATACCAATTCATATTACATATTATAGTAGTCTCCATTATTCAAACTACGCTGCACAGATTACCGCAGACAGCATCCCCCTTTTTACACATTACGGCGGACAGAGTCCCCTTTTTACACATTACGGCAGACAGCGTCCCCTTTTTACACATTACGGCAGACAGCGTCCCCCTTTTTACACATTACGGCAGACAGCGTCCCCCTTTTTACACATTACAGCAGACAGCGTCCCCCTTTTTACACATTACGGCGGACGGAGTCCCCTTCTTGCACATTACGGCGGACGGAGTCCCCTTCTTACACATTACGGCAGACAGCATCCCCTTTTTACACATTACGACAGACAGCGTCCCCCTTTTTACACATTACGGCAGACAGCGTCCCCTTTTTACACATTACGGCAGACAGCGTCCCCTTTTTACAAATTACGGCAGACAGCATCCCCCTTTTTACACATTATGGTGGACAGAGTCCCCTTTTTACACATTACGACGGACAGAGTCCCCTTCTTACACATTACGGCAGACAGCGTCCCCTTTTTACACATTATGGCAGACAGCGTCCCCCTTTTTACACATTACGGCAGAGAGCGTCCCCATTTTTACATAGCGGCAGACAGCGTCCCCCTTTTTACACATTACGGCTCTGCATACAGATACACACATACATAAATATATACATAAATACAAACACACACATACACACACATACCCAGACATACACACATAATCAGACACACACACACACACACACACACACACACACACACACACACACACACACACACACTTTCTCTCACACTCTTTTTACATCCCCCTATCACAATCTTGCTGGCCAGATCTTCAACAGTCTGCTAGCTTGGTCCTGTGTAGCCCCGCCCCCATGGTCCATGTATCTCCACCCCCTTTCGACAGAACAAACACTGACACTGCTCTCACTGTCACAGGGGAGAGAGAAGGATCATGCTGCGGCGCTGCTGCGGCTGCCTGTCAGTGTGACAGGGCAGGCGCAGCAGCAGGGGAGACAGGACGGCGCTTCAGCAGGGATGCAGAGCAGTGAAGGCGCCTCTCCTGCCCGGCGCCTACCTGCTCTGCATCCCTTTGCTGAGCGGGTAGCGCCGGGCCTGGTTCCATAGGGCGCCCACCCTGACGCACTTAGCTTCTTTGGGTTTGTATGGCATTAGCCGCTGATACCTTCTCCTGTTGTGAGAATGTGGTGTAAGTGGCTACTAACGATTGTCGTCTCTTTTACCTGCTACCGCATTGGACTGGTTTACAAAACTGAGCTCCTGTGCATGCAGGCAGGGTTATAGAGGAGGTGGCGCTGAGCATCTTGGGAACAGTCAAAGCTTTTAGCCTGTTGGTGCCTCGGATCAAGATCCTACTCTACACCCCAATGTCATTCCCTGTGGAGCCCAGTGTAAGTTCTTACCAAAAATCTCCTTTTCTTCAGCACTTTTGTAAATGCAGCCTAAGCCAAAATAGTGCTACTACCACTATATTAATAGATAAGAATAGGGGCGTCTTAACAGCAGTGTATGCCCCTGGGCAAAGCAATGCACTGGGGCCCCTGTCCATCCTCCAGCAGTGTCACCTTTGATGTCCCGTAGGTGGTAGCGGGTGTTCTATTTTCAGCTCAGCATATAGGACCTGGGGGGTCATTCCGAGTTGATCGCTCGCTAGCAGTTTTTAGCAGCCATGCAAACGCTATGCCGCCGCCCACTGGGAGTGTATTTTAGCTTAGCAGAAGTGCGAACGGTTGTATCGCAGAGCGGCTACAAAAATTTTTGGTGTAGTTTCAGAGTAGCTCAAAACCTACTCAGCGCTTGCGATCACTTCAGACTATTCAGTTCCGGATTTGGCGTCACAAACCCGCCCAGCGTTCGCCCAACCACGCCTGCATTTTCCCTGGCATGCCTGCGTTTTTCCGCACACTCCCTGAAAACGGTCAGTTGCCACCCAGAAATGCCCACTTCATATTAATCACTCTGCGGCAACCAGTGCGACTGAAATGCATCGCTAGACCCTGTGCAAAATTACATCGTTCGTTGTACCCGTACGTCGCGTGTGCGCATTGCGCTGCATACGCATGCGCAGAACTGCAATTTTTTAGCCTGATCGCTGCGCTGCAAACAAATGCAGCTAGCGATCAACTCGGAATGACCCCCCTGGAGCAGTCATTTCTGATAATTACTCCTTTACTGCTCAGATGGTGGTAGTTGGGGCGGGAGGGAGAACACTAAACTGTAGAAAGATGCATTGGGCTGAATGAAGGTGCCCCGGTACATGACTTCCAGGGTGGTAATGGGGTGTTTAAAGTGCAGGGGAGGGGTGGATAGTGGAGTGGGCTTAATACTCATCACTTTCTGGTGGGAGGGCAGCTTGCTTGACTGAAGATATCTTCAGTTCCTGGAAATAGATTTCTTAGTTTTCAATTGGATAAAAAAAAAGAGAGTCCCACCTTTCAGGAGGTACTAGGGACTTGGGGATCAGATTTCAGGAGCCAGAGCAATTCACCAACGGAAATATAAAACTACATACCAGACGTGTGGAGCTGGAGCAGGCAGGGCCCGGCGCCACCACTAGGCAGCTTTAGGCAGCTGCCTATGGGCGCCGGCCACGCTGCCTATGAATGCTTCTCCTCTCAAGAGGAATATGACGAGCATTACTGCGGAGAGGAGCGGAAGACAGTTGCTATAGCAACTGTAACAATATCTGGCAGGGCGCTGCTTACTCTATATGCATAGAGCCGCTGCCAATGGGGTCCGTACACTCACACTGTCCGTGCTGGCGGCTGATAACAGTTGGGCGGCGGCGCGCCGCGGCATCCCTTTAGCACGGACAGTGTTAGCGACTGTGTAACCCGTCGCCAGCGGCTCTATGCACATAGAGTAAGAAGCAGCGCTGCCGGATATTGTTACAGTTGCTATAGCAACGGTCTTCCGCTCCTCTCCGTGGTAACGCCCGTCATACTCCCGCCCCGCACCACAAAAACAGACTGCCACGAAGCACAAACTCCCCGTGCAATTGTAAGAACTTCACCAAATGTATAAAGGATCAGGGGGGGAGCAGTAAATTATTACAGTGAAGATGGGGGGGGGGGGTGTAAATTTAAATATATAAAAGGTAGAGGTTGCTGGAAAGGGGAAAATAATTTTATATATATATATATATATATATATATATAAAAATACACTAGTTACCGGCCCGTCAACATCGTAACAGTAATGTCAGTGTCGGTGGCTGTGTGCACCATATAGTCACCGCAAGCACGCAAAACACTTTAATTCCCCCTGCACAGATGAGGAGCAGCATTGGTATTTTATTACATAGTGGGTGTGTGTGTATATATATATATATATATATATGTATATAGATTGGTCGAAGTGGGCCGGTATGCGGCGGTATGGCATACCGGCACTTCTCCACAGACCAGGAAGTTTTTTTGTTTTTTTTTAATCAATTCCTGCTATGGCCGATCGTGCTCATGTTCTTCCCACCGCTGCTCCCAGTCACGGCGGTTGGTGCCGGAGCTGTGAGCCACACTACTCCCCAGCAGTTACGGCGGACACACACTCCCCCTCCCTCCTCCAGCAGCCGCTCGTGCAGAGTGCCTCGATTCCTCCAATTACTCAACCGGGCGGCTGCGTCACCATGGGGCTGCATAGACGCTGGCGCTCGGATCCTCCTGCTGCCGGCCTCCTCTTCGGGCTGTGCCTGGGTCCACGCCGCGGGACTCCTTTGTTGACAGTGACACCCTGCAGCTCAAGCTAAGGTTGACGACATGGTGGTGGTGAGTGACTGCTGGAGAGCCCTGTGCCCTTCTGCCCCCCTCCCATTCCCCATGTGTGTGGACCTTGCCTCTGTGTATGACACCTTGTGCCCCCCTGCCCCCCCCCCCCCCCCCCCCGCTGTCTATGTGTGTGTGTGTCACCCAGTGCTCCCCTACCCTTGATGCCCTGTGTGATGACAACCTGTGCCCTTATGGTGCTCTGTACACCCCCTGCGTGTGTGACACCCTGTCCCCCATGTTTCGTCTCATACCGTGTGCTATAATGTGAATTTCGGCTCATACCATGTGATATAATGTTAATTTTGGCTCATACCATGTGCTATAATGTGAATTTTGGCTCATACCTTGTGCTATAATGTGAATTTTGGCTCATTCATGTGCTATAATGTGAATTTAGTCTCATACCGTGTGCTATAATGTGAATTTCAGACTCAGACCGTGTGCTATAATGTAAATTTCGGACTCATACCGTGTGCTATAATGTGAATTTCGGCTCATACCGCGTGCTATAATGTGAATTTTGGCTCATTCCGCGTGCTATAATGTGACTTTCGTATCATACCATGTGCTATAATGTGACTTTCGTATCAGACCATGTGCTATAATGTGAATTTCGTCTCATACTGTGTGCTATAATGTGAATTTCGGCTCATTCTGTGTGCTGTAATGTGAATTTCGGCTCATACCATGTGCTATAATGTGAATTTTCGTCTCATACTGTGTGCTATAATGTGAATTTTGGTTCATACTGTGTGGTATAAAGTGAAAGGGGCATCAGTACTAGACTGTATAAGGGGTCCTACTACACTGAAGGACCCCCCCCCCCCCCTAAGGTGCCCTGGGCCACCTGAAGGCTTAATCCAGCCCTGGTCTAGCAGTTCTTGCGCACCCTGGGTAGAACGCCTGTAGCATTACAGCAGCAATCTGTCCTGAAGTTCCCAATTAAGGCCCATACACACTGGGTGATTTTGAGCTGAAAGTAGGTCACTTTTGGTGTGTTGAGCTGCTTTCAGTTCAAAACCGCCCAGTGTATATGCCCCGGCGATGAGCTTCATCGCTGGTATTACCAGTAGATGAACGGCGGGGTAAGCGGCTTTCCATAGTGTCCTGCTATGCCCAGTGTGTATGCACCTTAAGAGTCAGCTGGATGGGATGTACTAGATAAAACCTGTTTCCTGGGTTTGACTGCATATCCTGTATATATTAAGACTCAGGGGCAGATGTATCAACCTGGAGAAGGCATAAGGAAGTGATAAACCAGTGATATGTGCAAGGTGATAAAGGCACCAGCCAATCAGATCCTAACTGTTAATTTACATGGTGGAGCTGATTGGCTGGTGCCTTTATCACCTTGCACATATCACTGGTTTATCACTTCCTTAAGCCTTCTCCCGGTTAATACATCTGCCCCACAGTGTGTGGTTGGGGGGGGGTCAGCAGGCTGAAATTTTGCCTAGGATGCTGAGAAACCTTGCTCCGGCCCTGGGAGCAGGGATCAGCTGCTGGAAGGCTGTTATCTCTGGTTCTGGGCATGATAGAGACAATCTTCCAATGTCCACTGTCCACCAAAAGGGGTGAGTCCCAACTTTTGGAAGATACCCAAAATCTGTAAGTCAGACAGAACCCGAAATATCCGGCTGGGAAGAACAATTAACAGGCTCGGATGGGGACCACTGTTTAAAGTCTGATATGTCCAGCTCCCCAGGGACGATTTTCAAAAATCTGGTACCCCTGGAAAAAGGGGACCTTCAGCTATCAACCTAGGACCCTTATACTCCTGGAGTCCTTGGGTAACTGCCCATTGAGCCCATATAAAAAGACGGCCCTGGATAAGAACAGAAGTAGCAATCACAATCATACAGATACTGGGGGTCATTCCGAGTTGTTCGCTCTGTATTTTTTTCTCGCAACGGAGCGATTAGTCGCTAATGCGCATGCGCAATGTCCGCAGTGCGACTGCGCCAAGTAAATTTGCTATGCAGTTACGTTTTTTACTCACGGCATTACAAGGTTTTTTCTTCGTTCTGGTGATCGTAATGTGATTGACAGGAAGTGGGTGTTTCTGGGCGGAAACTGTCCGTTTTATGGGTGTGTGTGAAAAAACGCTACCGTTTCTGGGAAAAACGCGGGAGTGGCAGGAGAAACGGAGGAGTGTCTGGGCGAACGCTGGGTGTGTTTGTGACATCAAACCAGGAACGACAAGCACTGAACTGATCGCAGATGCCGAGTAAGTCTGGAACTACTCAGAAACTGCTAAGAAGTGTCTATTCGCAATTCTGCTAATCTTTCGTTCGCAATTTTGATAAGCTAAGATTCACTCCCAGTAGTCGGCGGCTTAGCGTGTGCAAAGCTGCTAAATGCAGCTTGCGAGCGAACAACTCGGAATGACCCCCTCTGAGAATAGTCCAAACATCGTTTTGAACTGGTGGAAAGTTGAATACAGCAGTGAGTGTCATCCACTCTGCTTATGCCTGGTGGAGTCATGGAAAGAAAACATGTACAGAGTAGTATTTCAAGAAATCCTGCCCCACACCTTATGTCAAAAATTGACAATTATGTATTATTAGTGGGGGATGGATAAATAGGCCAGAGACAGGAGGGGGCTACTCACTGCCCTTTTATAGAATAAACAAATCTGATTTCTTCAAACCGGCAAGCCTATTAGCATTCCTCATGCAGGGAGACAGAAATACCCCGCAGTGAGCAGGAGCGGCAGCATCTGGGATGCATACAGTACAGTACATTTGCTATACTATAAACAATGCCACGGTAGGGTAATCTCTCGTAATACCAATTATAGTGAAATACTACAATGGAGTAAATTAGTTAAAAAATGTAAATAATGTTAATGCACAGAATATGTTGTTTCTGCCCAGTTGCAGTTTTTATTACTCTGCATTTTGATGTTCATCTATATAGGGGCATCTTGCAACATTTTGATAATATTTGCACTTTAACAGAAATACACGCACACATTTGTACCAGGGATGATTTAATAAAGTGTCAGGGGACATTTGTCCAGGACCGCACCAGACAGGGTGAGACTTCAAGCTTCCATACCAGCTTATGGTGCCCTTGAAAGATAATACACCCTTTGTTTCAAAAGGAGAGTCTCGTTCCCTGCCACCACTGAGATGACTATTGACTCACACTCTATGGATAGAATCAATTAGTCAGAACCTCGCGCACCACTAGTACGTGGGTTATCCATGGCGAAAAACCTTGACTGTTCTTGCTTGTGTCTCATAGAGGTGTGAGCAAAGACCAAGGATGGGGTTCCTACTGTAGTAACCATTAATAGCTGCTGCCCATGGGCTATACCACAGACCACACAATGCTTGTAAATGTAATGTATGTTATATATGTGCAGACTGCCTTATGCTGTGTTTTACTGAGCCGCAGCTGCATGGGACACAGCACTCAGCTGTCAACCTCTCCCTGGCATTACTCTCTCCCTATTACCCACTGCTGTCACCTTCTGCCTGACTTCATCCTCTCCCTGTCACCCTCTCCCTGGCCTCACCCACTGCTGTCACCCACTCCCTGGCGTTACTCTCTCCCTGTCACCTACTGCTGTCACCCTCTCCCTGACACCCACTGCTGTCATCTTCTCCCTGTCACCGTCTGCTGTCACCCTCTCCCTGTCACCCACACCCCATGACCCACTGCTGTTATTCTCTCCCTGGCATCACCCATTGCTGTCAATCTCTCTTTCACCCCCTGCTGTCTCCCTCTCCCTGGCGTCATGCACTGCCTTTCCCTAGTGTCACCCTCCCTGTCAATCGCTCCCTGTCTCCCACTGCCTGCCACCCTCTCCATGGCATCACCCACTTCCTTTCCCCAGTGCCACCCACTACCACTCCCTGTCACCCACTCCCTGTCAGCCACTGTCTCTCTTAGTGAATCTCTCCCTGTCACCCTTTCTATCACCCACTGCCTCTCTCCATCCCCTTTTCCCCGTCATATTGATGCAGCATTTCCTTTGAGGCCACGCGCTCATTTCAAGACCATGCCCACTTTGCTCTCTTTTTCTGTCATGGTGCCCCCCCTGTCAATTTGTTCTGGATCTGCCTCTGCATACAACATTTAGGGTCATTCCATGAAAATGGTCTTTTTATGTAACGTTTGTTACCAGTTTTCATGACAAGCTTTGCATCAAAATTAAAGCATTTCATGTACCACACAAACAACATTTACTTTGCACAAAATATTCAAAACACATGCTCAAAAAAATATATTTCACATGAAATATATTTCAAAATGTAACGTTTGTTACCATGGAATGATCCATTACATGTATGTTTAATGTTTATATGTGTTAAACACCCCCATGCAATGTGTGTTCTCACTGGCAGTAACCCATTATGGGCTTGTTTTACTACCTTATGGCCCTCATTCCGAGTTGTTCGCTCGGTATTTTTCATCGCATCGCAATGAAAATCCGCTTAGTACGCATGCGCAATGTTCGCACTGCGACTGCGCCAAGTAACTTTGCTATGTAGAAAGTAATTTTACTCACGGCTTTTTCATCGCTCCGGCGATCGTAATGTGATTGACAGGAAATGGGTGTTACTGGGCGGAAACACGGCGTTTCAGGGGCGTGTGGCTGAAAACGCTACCGTTTCCGGAAAAAACGCAGGAGTGGCCGGAGAAACGGTGGGAGTGCCTGGGCGAACGCTGGGTGTGTTTGTGACGTCAACCAGGAACGACAAGCACTGAACTGATCGCACAGGCAGAGTAAGTCTGAAGCTACTCCAAAACTGCTACGAGGTTTGTGATCGCAATATTGCGATTACTTTGGTCGCACTTTTAAGAAGCTAAGATACACTCCCAGTAGGCGGCGGCTTAGCGTGTGTAACTCTGCTACATTCGCATTGCGACCGATCAACTCGGAATGAGGGCCTATGTTATGCCAGTATCCATCTATAGGAAATGCACCATCCACTCTGTGTTGGGTGCAAAAGATCTACCTGAAACAGATGCCCCATCTGCGTCCCCACAACACAAACAGCTACAGAAGTCTAATCCACCACGTAGTGGGACCAGAGCGTCAAAGTACGTATACAGGGTGTGGCTCATGCGCGGTCTGCTGATGATCGCAAGATGCATCCACTTTGGACTTGCTTCCCACTCAGAACTTGTACCCATGTGCACTGTCACACATCGTGGTGCAAAACCTCTTAATGGAATCAGCCCCTCTGTACTTGAATTGGGGCAGAACGTGAAAGGGGGCGTGTTGTGACAGAGATGTGGTAATGTTCCAGTGGGGATTATAGCCAATACAAAAGGTTACAACTTAAGGTCCATACACACTGGGCGATGTTGAGCTGAGAGTAGGTCACTTTTGGTGTGTTGAGCTGCTTTCAGTTCAAAACCGCCCGGTGTGCATGCACAAGCGATGAGCGGTAAGCGCTGATTCGCGATCCCGCTTCATCGCCGGCGGCAGCCGTTCATCTGCTGATAACACCAGCAGATGAATGGCGGGGTGAACGGATTTATATAGCGTCCTGCTATGGAAAGCCATTCACCCCCGCTGACATCGCTGGGCAGGGGGGAAAAGCGCTCAGTGTGTATGCAGTGAGCGATTTTCAGCCCAGCGATGTCAGTGATCATCGCTGGGCATACACGCTGGGCAAAAACTATTAAATTACCTCATTCTGCAAACTGAAAATTTTTTTTTTTTTACATTATTACACAAAATAAATTACTTTACTGATATCTCATATAATTTAGACAGGCCCGGCGACAGGGGGGTACAAAGGGTACCCCCGTACCGGGTTCCAAGGCTTTGAGGGTCCCCAAGGTGTGGGGCCCCAGCATAATGCTTTTAATGAGTGACAATTGTATTTGTTTTATGTGAATGCCACCGCACCGCCCGGCCTGCACATAGAATAGTCCAGCGGCGGTAATGTAATCCCCTGCAACGGCTGCTCTGAGCCTCTGACCTCACGTAAGCGTGACAAGTCACATGTCATGTGACGTCCGGTCTGGCACACCGCCCATCCGCCCTACCCTGCCTACTACTGCTGCATCGGCGTCCGTCCTTTGAGGAACACAGGGCGGCTCAGGCAGCGATGCAAGTTTTGAGGAGAGCAGCCCGGCAGCAGCGGCCTGACAGACTGCTGGGGGGGAAACAGCACACAGGACAGCCAGGATTGATTTGGTGGTGACTCTGGTGAGCAGAGCAGTATTACAGTGTCAAATATTTGTAAATACATTAATCGGCACATGCAGGGAGGAATGTGTGGGTCATGGGGCAAGGGGGGCTTGGGTGGAGGGGGCTGCCAAGATATCGGTGTACAGGGCAGTGCCGTAACTAGGCATTTTAGTTCTGTGCGCACGAAACGGCGTTGGCGCGTCCCCCCTATGCAAGACCGGGGTCAGTGCGCAAAAAATATATAGGGGCGTAGCTTCATGGGGAAGTGGCGTGGCCACAAAATAATACCAATTCATACTACGGTGCACAGTAGTCTCCATTATTCAAATTACGCTGCACAGTAGCGCCACTACACCAGGTAGAGCCCCTTTTTACACATTACGGCAGACAGCGTCCCCCTTTTTACACATTACGGCAGACAGCGCCCCCCTTTTACACATTATGGCAGACAGCGTCCCCCTTTTTACACATTACGGCAGACAGCATCCCCCTTTTTACACATTACGGCAGCCAGTCCCCCATTTTGCACATTACGGCAGCCAGTCCCCCTTTTTACACATTACGGTAGACAGCGTTCCCCTTTTTACACATTACGGCAACTAGTCCCCCTTTTTACACATTACGGCAGACAGCGTCCCCCTTTTTACACATTACGGCAGCCAGTCCCCCGTTTTACACATTACGGCAGACAGCGTCCCCCTTTTTACACATTACGGCAGACAGCATCCCCCTTTTTACACATTACGGCAGACAGCGTCCCCCTTTTTACACATTACGGCAGCCAGTCCCCCTTTTTACACATTGTGACAGACAGAATAGAGAGAGATAGATAGATAGATAGATAGATAGATAGATAGATACTTACCATCTCTCCCCGCTGGAAGTCAGGCTCCTCGTGCTGGCAGATACCTGGCAGCCGCAGGGGAGAAGGAGGAATGGGAGGGGGACTTGAGCCACAGCAGCGCTATGTAATTAGCAGAGGCGCAGCTGAAGCAGTCCTCTCTCCTTCCGCATTGGCTGGCCGCCGCTGTGAATGCTGGGATGAGGGAAGCGCATCCCAGTATTCACAGCAGCGCCGGCCAGCCAATGTGGAAGGAGAGGGGACTGCTGCAGCGGCGCCTCCACCAATTACATAGCGCTGCTGCGGCTCCAGTCCCCCTCCCTGCTCCTCCTCTCCTGCCTCCGGCGCTGCTGCTCTCCTCCCCTGCCTCCGCAGGGCCGTCTTAACAGCAGTGTGGGCCCCTGGGCACAGCAATACACTGGGCCCCCTACCCATCCTCCATGGGTGGGGGTGCTATCAACGGCAGCTTTGATATCCCACGGGCGGTAGGGGGTGTTCTAGCTTCCGCTCAGCATGTAGGACCTGGAGCAGTAATTTCTGCTAATTACTCCTTTACTGCACAGATGGGGCGGGAGGGAGAACACTAAACTGTAGAATGTGGCATTGGGCTGAATGAAGGGGCCCCGGTACATAACTTCCAGGGTGGTATGGGGTGTTTAATATGTAAGGGAGGGGTCGATAGTGGAGTGGGCTTCATTTTCATCATTTTCTGGTGGGAGGGCAGCTTGCTTGACTGCAGATATGTCAAGTTCCTGGAAAAATATTTCTTAGCTTTGCATGGGATAAAAAAATTAGAGTGTCTCACCTGTCAGGAGGTTCTGGGGAATTGGGGATCAGAGTTCAGAAGCCAGAACAATCCACCAACAAATATACAAAACTGCATATTAGGCGTGTGGAGCTTGAGCAGGGACCAGCTGCTTGAAGGCTGATATCTCTGGTTCTGAGCATAGTAGAGACAAGCTGCTAGTGTCCACCGAAAGGGAAGAGTCACAGCTTTTGAAATGTACCATCAGAAAAACTCTAAGTCATACAGAGCCTGAGATATCTTGATGGTAATAGCAATTAACAGGCTTGGATGGGGACCACTGCTTTGAACTCGGATATCTCTGGTTCCCTAGGGCCGATTTTCAAAAATCTGGTACCCCTGGAAAGAGGGGACCCTCAGCTATCAGCCTAGGGCCCTTATACTCCTGGGGCCCATTGAGCCCATACGAAAAGACGGCCCTGTGCCTCCGGCTTCAGCGAGGCGCACACAGCAGAGGCGGCTTGTAATGAGTCAATTTGACTCATTACAGGCCGCTGGCCGTTGCGCCCCCAGGGCAACTGCGCTGTGTGCCAGGCACACCTGGCACACACATAGTTACGGCGCTGGTACAGGGCCCCAAGATTTATTTTGCCGACCCTGACTGCAGATGACCACACAGGGCTAGTTCTATGTATCTAACAGTACATAGCAAAAACTTGCTCGTCCTATAGAATATCATCTTACTGTGTTATATCACGCAAGTGCCTATTAAAGCCCCATCTTCACTACAACTTTGTCCCATTTCCATATTCAGAAATCTCCCGTATAGACTACAAGGTCATCCTACTTACATCAGGTGAAGTGCTTCTTACCCACCCCTGGACGCCCCCAACCTACAATGTAAAGCCCCGTACACATGGGGAGAGATGTGTGCTGAGCCATCTATCAGTGACCGCTCAGCACACATCTCTCCCGCTCAGCACAGCGCGATGTGAACTGAGCGAGTGGGGGGGGGGGGCATTGGCGTCACAAGGCGGGTGCGGGGGGTGCGGCCCGCACGGGTGAGACGCCTGGAGGAGGGTGACACCAAATGTCAGCTCCTCCGCACTGACAGGAACCAGGTGCTGCAGTGAGAAAGTCTCCTACAGCACCCGGCTCCTGTCACAGAAGAGGAGCCGACAGCGGACGGAGACTGGCTCTGAGGGAAGCCCAGCATCTCCGGAGATGCTGGGCACGCCCCCAGAGTGACGATTCCGGGATCCCCACAAAGCCACGCCCCCTAAGTACAAGGCCACACCCCTTTTTGTCGCGATCGTGGCAGGAGATCAGGGGCGCGCACCGGGTGTCACCACACCCGGTGACGCCTCTGGTGGGGGGGGGGGGTTCTCATTTCAGCCAGTGGTGAAATGAGCGACCTGCTACATTGTGCCTGCCAATCTAGCACATGCCAATCTAGCACCTGCCAATCTAGCACATGCCAATCTAGCACCTGCCAATCTAGCACATGCCAATCTAGCACCTGCCAATCTAGCACATGCCAGTCTAGCACCTGCCAATCTAGCACCTGCCAATCTAGCACCTGCCAATCTAGCACATGCCAATCTAGCACCTGCCAATCTAGCACATGCCAATCTAGCACCTGCCAATCTAGCACATGCCAATCTAGCACATGCCAATCTAGCACCGGCAATTTAGTCAGATTGCTTAGAATTTAAGCACTGATCTCTCCGTGGGGTGTAGTATGTTATGCCGGCGGTCGGGCTCCCGGCGGCCAGCGTACCGACACCGGAATCCCGACCGCCGGCATACCGACAGCTGGGCGAGCGCAAATGAGCCCCCTGTGGGCTCGCTGCGCTCGCCACGCTATGTATTCTCCCTCCAGGGGGGGCATGAACCCCAAGAGGGAGAAAAGCTGTCGGTATGCCGGCGGTCGGGATTCCGGCACCGGTATTGTGGTGGTCGGGAGCCCGGTCGCCGGCAAACTGAAGACCACACCTCTCCGTGTGTACCCCCCTTTAGTCCATACTTGTCTACTTTTGAAAAGGGGAATTTGTGAACGCAACACCTGCAAGCATCGTGGTAACGTGGACTTTTGCTGCTATAGCTGAGAGGCATGTCATAAAAGTGACTTACATCTAAATGTAAATGATAGTTGCTCATTAAGATATGATTCTAGTTGATGAAAAAACAGACTGTTACTTTTCAGGGCTTGTTCATGTATTGTGTATTACTAACAACTAATTCCATACGATATAAGTGGCCACTAGAAACTTGTGCCTTATAATTAGGCTTACCATACTATCCCTTTAAACAGGGACACTCATGAAGTATACAGGTTCTGGGTCTGGCTGACTTCAAGTCTGCATTTCGCCTGGTTTTACGCAGCCACAGAACCTGTAATTCATGATTTATAATAACCAATGCAGGACATGGCACTGATGATCCCATTTGAATGTTTATATCTCTGATTTCTCCCCCCTCTTCAAGTGTATAGCAACTACATAATCTGGGTAAGGTGCAATCAGGGAGATTGATAGACTATTCAGGGAGTATGGGGGATTTGCTAATATTTCAGGGAGTCTCCCCAACATTCAGGGAGAGTTGGCAAGTACTGTATGTGAAAATCCTTATCTGTGCATAGGGATTCTAGGAAAATCTATGAAGAAAGTAAAATACAGAGCGTTCAGCTGAATATGCTAGGGATGTTCGGAAATACAACATGTAGTTCCTGGTTAAAGCCAGGTGAAGCCTGGGGTTTTGTTTGTGTTTTGTTATGGCGCATGGCATGGAACAGTCAGATCTTTCTAAAGGGGGGTACTCACGGAGCGATATTCTAAGCAATCTGACTAGATTGCTTAGAATATCGGCAGGATCGCTCCGTGTGTAGCCCCCTCAGCGATAGCGATGCGCGGCCCCGCACATCGCTATCGCCGCTGCTAGATTGGCCTGCATGCAGGCCAATCTAGCGGGTCGCTCACTTCACCCGCTGGGTGAAGTGAGCGGCCCCCCCGTCTCCCCCCGCACGCTCAGCACAGATCGCGCTGTGCTGAGCGGCAGGAGAGATGTGTGCTGAGCGGTTCGCTCAGCACGCATCTCTCCTTGATCGGCCCGTGAGTACTGGGCTTTACACAGTAAACCCGTCTCCAGCTGATATTATAGACAAAGAGCATTGCACAATGATTAGAGAGGCTGCAGTTGTTATTGCTGAACCAGTTCAACCGCTGTTTACACAACACTATATTGTTGTCAGTGATTTGACTCTGGGTGCATCATGCTGGAAACCGTCAGAGCACAGTAACTGGAGCGGCATTCTGTGACCACGATGTGACTCCCTGGGGTACATCGCTGACCCTTCCTCATCAGCATGGCAGCTCAGCAGAGAATGTTATTTCTGTAGATACCAGGGGCCTATGCTCTATAAACTGGGAATAATGCAGGCCTAATATAAATGCAGATTTGTCGCCTGTTGTGGGTTTTTTTGGACATGAGAGCAATATTTCCACAGGTACCTCTATTCTATACCTAGGGTTGCCACCTCATGCATCATCAACTCCTGAGATCCACCCCCCCCCAATCCCCCCCACCCCCCCACCCAAGCGGCACCAAGCAATGTTCATGTAAATAAAATGATGTACCATATTTATAAAATATTCAATGTACAATCTAAATTAAACAGTATATATATATATATATATAGGAATATAATAGTCGCCATTTGGCTAAATTACAGGCATTTTGTGCTTTAAAACTAGATTGTGTGAAAGAGGGAAGAACCATGGAAGTGGAAGTGTTGCACACAACCTAATCAATATCAAGCTTCAACAGGTCAAACAAACAAATGCACTACTAAAAGGTGTCTATTAGTGATTAAAAAATATACATATATCTATATATAACTTGATCCTCTATTTGTTTCATGCAAGCTCATTATATTATAAATACAATATCATACCTCTCAACTTTGAGCGCAGGTGAAGAGGGACACACGCGCGGCAAAGCCGCGCACAACCGAAAAGGGTGTGTGGCATATGAAAAAGGGGCGTGGCTTTGTGGAGAACCCGCGATCGCGAGCCAGGCCCCCCGGTTTCATCACTGAGGGGGTATGCCCAGCGCTCTGTCTGCACTGAATAGACGCTGTGTGCATGCGCATAGCATCTATTCGCCGCCGCGAGACAGAGCCTCCCAACTACCCCCCCCCCCTCCGCGGGACACTGCGGCCCGCGGGTGGGACAGCGGGACAGTCCCCAAAAAACGGGACTGTCCCGCGAAAATCGGGACAGTTGGGAGGTATGCAGTATATGTGTGACATGCCTGTCAGCTCTCGTTGCTCTTCTCACATGAGCCGGGCCGGCATTACTTCATCACCGCAGCCCGGGGAAACACTGAGGAAGAGCTGCCGATGGCTCAGTCTGGGCTGAACACAGTCTTGCGAGATTTGATGTCATCATCTTGCGAGACAGTCACTGTAGTTCACTGAGTTCCTCGGCTGCCAAGGAGCACTGCTGGTGCTCCCAGGGTCCCCTTATTCCTGGAGAATCCAGGAATCCTGGTGAAGGGAAAAGCCTCCTGTAGGGTTGTCACCAAATCCTGGAGAATCCAGGAAATCAGGGAGAGGTGGCAACCCTATCTATACCTGATGTTTTCAGTCTGTGCATGTGTCTGCGCCATACAACACTGCGTCCCGACTGAGCCGCATTATGGCTTCAGGGGCAGCTAAAGACCAACATTTGGGATATATGGATCGGATCATAACGTACAAGCCTTTGGCATGCACATGAATAGCTGGCATGGCCACACATCACACCACACTTTCACTTCACCCAGAGGGCGTGCACATCACTTCTCCAGCTGCTGGGTTGCCTCAGCCTTACACGCACAACAAGTAGGAGCCTTCCCTCTCTACATTTGCTCAGCAGGTGGGACTGTACCCAAAAAGCAGGACATATATGTGATACCCTGGGCCGAGAGCAGAGAGACAAGGGGTGCACTAGGACCCTGCAGACACTGGCCTGTGCAGCAGGGCTAAAGCAAAGGGACACCAGGGAAGTGGGCCGGTCCTTTTCACGGGGAAACATGCTGTTGGAGGAGCTCGTGAGGGCACCAAGAGAGAGAGATGCTGGCTGCAGGAGACGCCAGCTGCTGAGACACACAGAGCAGATGCTGGCTGTGAAGACACCGAGGCAGCGGCAGTTCTCAGATAAATGGTCTGTCTCAACTTGCTCTCGCTGCATATGACGTGCACCGACAAAAGCCTGGTCAGGGAAGAATTAAAGGTTACAGAATGAATTTGGATGCACAGAGAGGCCGTTCCCGGGAGGTAACAGGGGAGAGGCTAGACAGATGCCAGCATGTTGCGGGCATGTCACCGTAAGCAACTGCACTGGCACCTGCGTCCATGTTCAGATGGACATTCTGCACCTCCATAGAACAAGTGCAATGTCGGATACTGCGTCAGATGGTGCATTTTTCTACGCTCAGCTACGTAATAGGTCACCAGCCGATTGGTGTCTCTGTAGGAAGCCCATTGGCTGTGGCATCAGCCTAAAAAAGCCAACGCACTGCGCACAAAGATACAGTCATGGCTCAAACTGCATCCACCTCTGAATCAGGCAAATTATATTCTAATAAGCAGGAATGAAGAGGTGTGGACAGGAGTGTATTAAGAGGGGAGGGGGCCATTGTGCGGTTTCCGTCCGGACCCCCACCTCTCCAGCAGGTAGTGGCATTGACAGTGACTCTTGGCACTAGGTTTTGCTGGGAAAATGTCCGCTGCGCCATTTTCCTGGAGACCTGCACACCACCTAATGCTCAGAGTAACTATTGCAGGACTCCGGAGAGGTAAGTATTGAAAAAATGGGTGCAGGGTGTACCCATGGGCCGTTTGCAGCACACACACCACTCATTATAGATACGCCACTGTGTGTGGATTAGGCAGACGATGCTCTGTCCTGATTTAGTGGTTAGTCACGGAACCTGTTTGTCCCTGCAAAACAACTTCATTTGTGCACATCCTTAAAGGGGGCTGAGATCAGTCATCAGTAATTACTTCCACAGGGACATTTTTACACCATCCAGGTGGTTTTAGAACAAAAAAGTGCTTTTTATGTAAGCATGAAACACTAATATTAAAACAAATATGACATATGAGATAAACACAGGCTTGTTGTCCTTTTACTCTTATGACTTACGGCTTGCTGTCCCCTTACACTTATGAGATAATAAATGAGCATTCAATGGGTGGGATTCAAATGATATATTACGCCCAATTTCCTTTCTAAAATGATCTCCGTTATCGCGTATATTGCACCCATAGTGATCAGGTTTAGCTGTGAAAAGGGTTGGGTGCTTCCTTACTCCGGGGGTAGCGAGCTGAAATAATGATACCACACCCCTGAAACAGAACGGGTGTGGAATGGGGTGAAAAGAATTGAATCCCGCACTATGTGTCTTATTTCCAGGAAAAAAACAACAAAACTTATACCCCTTTTCCACTAGCTTTTAAAACATGGGTAAATGCGCGGGGGTGCGCATTTACCCGTGTTTTTCCCAAGTGGAAAAGGGTCCCCCTGCAAATTCCCGGATCAAGTGATCCGGGAATCCTACCTGGGTAGCTTGCCGGGTTGAACACGTGTTCAACGCGGCAAGTTGTGTAGTGTGAACGGGAGCCGTGTCGAGGCAACACGGCTCCCGTTCACAGTGTATGGGAGGGCGGCGCTGGGAGATCATGTGATCTCCCAGTGCCGCCCCTGCCACGTCACTAGCAGCGTCACCAACCCGGCAATATACCGGGTTTTTTCAGGCGACACGGCTGCGACACGTGCTACAGTGGAAAAGGGGTATAAGAAATACATGTCATGTACACACATGTACAGCCCCAGCATGCAAACTGATTGTTCAAGGCATCTATTTATAAAGTTTAAAGCCACCTACAGCCATTTCAGCAGGGTTTAAGAATTTCTTTGTATCCCTGCTATTAAGAAAAGACTAACGCAGGAGATAACAGAGAGATCCCATAATCAGGCAAAGTGGTGGCCATTATCCCCAATTTACTGAACTTCAAAAAGCTCAACTTTTGGAGCTTGATCTCAGTGGCTAATACCATGTAAAGACTGGGTAATGCATTGTAACCCTTTAGGGAAAGTAACATGGCGAGATATCTTCTGATAATTCCCCAGCACCTCCATACTAGAGTAGAAATGAAAGCAAAGTTGAGAATAAACTTATCTAGCGCTTGTTTGTAATTCAGACGTCTGTACTGGTTAGTTGTACGTTTGTCCAAGAACGAATTATATATCATGTGAAAAATAGAAAAATCGTACATAGTGAAGTACAGTACAATTTAATAACATATGACGTGTAAACATAAACTAAAACACATATAAAAAACATATGAAAATGCAGGATGATAAGACAAATGCAAGTCTCCAGATATGGCTGAACAAAGGGGGTAATTCACACATGTTTTTTTTAAATACAGTACCCCCATTACATAATTTCTTATACTGCGTTATAGGGAGGATGTAACTATCCAATCACATTTGTGCAATATCTGTCTTAAAGGCGTTGTGTTGTTTATGAATTCTAGCTGAAGTTTACTCTTTGTGAACATGCATAAAAAGCCTGATACACAAACAATACCTTCCTTGTGCAGCAATTTAATGTCTGCAATTGTAGTATTGGAAAATCTGCAACTACAGCACCTCAGGGATCAGATCACTGTCCTGCCAAACTCATGATACTGCAAAACTATGAAACATACTGCATGTCATTATACAAAAGTTCCAGGAGTTGCCTGGAGGTGGAACACAGCTTGTAGTAAGAAATACGGGCCTGATTCAGTGTTACACACAGTAGCGGATCTTGCCACGGGCAAGCAGGACTTTGGCCCGGGGTGCCGCCTTCCGGAGGGCGCCGCACCAGGGCAAGATCCGCTGCTGCTGTGTGCCCCCCTGCTGCCGCTGGCTGCTGCCCCCCCCCGCTGCCGCTGTGAATGGTCCTCTCCACGAAGGGAAACTAGACGCGTAGCGTCTAGTTTCCCTTCGTGGAGAGGACCTTTGCTGTGCGGTGCGCGATGACGTCATCGTGCACCGCACATCATTTCAGTCTGTACAGGGGGCGTAAATGACCACTCCCCCTGTACGAAGCCGTGCCCCCTATTGCCGCCCGGGGCGCACAGAGCCCCAGAACCGGCCCTGGTTACACTATGCCGTTATTTACGCAGTTGAGCTATTATCAGCTGACTACGCATGTGCTGGGATTGTCTTGTGATGTAGGTTGCAGACAGGACTTAGGGGGACATTTACTAAGCAGTGATAAGAACAGAGAAGTGAGCCAGTGGAGAAATTTCCCCATCAACCAATCAGCAGCTCTGTGTCATTTTATAGTATGCAAATTATAGATGTTATTTCAGTGCTGATTGGTTGCCATGGGCAACTTCTCCACTGGTTCACTTCTCCGCTCTTATCCCTGCTTAGTAAATGTACCCCTTATTCGCCAAGTGATTGACAGTCAGGGAGCGGTTGGAAGGAGGTAATGAGGTATGGTGGCAAAACACAGGTGTGTCGCAATGGTTTTCGAGGCGTGTTTCAGCATGCATTGTTGTGATCCCATACGCAGTTACAATAGATCTGGCATCTCACTTTCTGCACCTATGCCACTTGGTTTCGATAATCAACTGATCTGCCAGCAACGCTGCGTGTTTGTATGCAGCCACTGGGACTCGCAAAGCCGCCCAATGAGTGCCTCAATACATTACAAGGCGGCGGCAGCATTACAGTATAGTCGCACAGTAGATGCGTACAAATTCCCACCTGCGAATGCATTCGCCTACATGTCTGAATCAGACCCATAGTTACAAGTCCCTAGCAGAAAACTCCTCTATGACAAAGGGGGTCATTCAGATCTGATCGCTGCTGTGCGTTTTTGCACAGCGGGCAATTATCGATAGACTGCGCATGCGTATGCATCGCAATGCACACGCACATCACCAAGCAACAACAGGCATCACCAAACAGCGACAAGCTGGCGTGAAAATTTCAATCGGACAGCCATTTGCATGCTGATCGTCAGGAAGAGGCCGTTTGTGGCTGGAAACTGACTGTTTTCTGGGAGTGTCAGGGAAAACGCAGACGTTCCCAAGCGTTTTCAGGGAGGGTGTGTGACATCAGCTCCGGCCCCGATCAGCCTGTTCTCATCGCACTGTGGGAGTAAGTCCTGGGCTACGCACACACTGCACACACTGGCAAAATCATTCGATGGTGAGTGAGGTGCGAACGGATTTGCAGTTGTCCGAAGACTGAGGGATATTTGTAGCACGGCATACACATGCGAATGCACACTTGCACGGGTGACTTTACACTCCCCTTGGGTGGTGACTATCTGATATTAGCACAGAAAAATTAGCAGCACAGCGATCAGGTCTGATTTAGGCCCAAAGTCTGGGGACAGCGAGCATTTATTATCTCTTATGTGTATAAAGGGGTTGTGGTTGGTATCATGTGACCGGCGGTCTAGCGAGATCCCGTCATTGAGATGGCCAGCAGTGGGGGGGAGGGGCGACAAAGTGGGAATAGTCCCTGTTAGTCGGCATGCTGACTGCCGGGATTGTGAGGGGGGTGGGATGTAGCCGTCGGTACTGTGACTGCCAGTCTCCTGACTGCCGGTCACATAACTACATACTGTATAAAGGTATAAAGGGAACTTAGGGATCTTGTTAAACATGTATTCTGTAAGTCATAGTAATTGCCACTTCTCTGGTCTTATTTACTTATTTACCCAGCTCCTCACAGCCCTGTGCATCTTCCCCACATGCTTCAATTTAGTAACTGTCAAATGAAGTGGGGGATGTACTAAGCAGTGATAAAAGTGAAGAAGTGAGCAAGTGGAGAAGTTGCCCATGGCAACCAATCAGCTGTTCTGTATACTTTTATAGTATGCAAATTATAAATGTTACGTCAATGCTGATTAGTTGCCATTGGCAACTTCTCCACTGGCTCACTTCTCCACTTTTATCACTGCTTAGTACATCTCCCCCGTAATTACAAACGCTCCACAAAGTGGGTAAAGTATATGTAATGCAATCACAATGCAATGTCAACAGCAAACTTATCACCTTATTGTTTATGAAAGTGACCGGCGGCAGTGCTTACTGCGGTGCGCAGCGTGCTGTAACGCGAGATGCACTATTGCAGTTTAGTGACGTACTTCAATATTCAGCTCAAATATTTGCTCTCCAAGACAACACAAAAGATGACACGACTATTACTTGCAATCACCCTAGGAGCTGGAATAGCAGAATGACGTGCATTGATTGTAAATCTGCTTGTCAGGGATGTGGAGACTACAGACCATCATGGTTTTACATGGACCATATTTACATTGCCAGCTCCTGACCTGAGCGTCTCACATTATCATGGACAATATACCAGCGTTGCCATGGCAACCCTGGCTGGCTGACAATGTTCAGCTGACGGCTTGTATACTATACACAGCATATATCTATTACATCTAGAGATGTGCATCGGAAATATTTCGGGTTTTGGTTTTGGATTCGGTTCCGCGGCCGTGTTTTGGATTCGGACGCGTTTTGCCAAAACCTCCCTGAAAATTTTTTGTCGGATTCGGGTGTTTTTTTTTACAAAAAACCCTCAAAAACAGCTTAAATCATAGAATTTGGGGGTCATTTTGATCCCATAGTATTATTAACCTCAATAACCATAATTTACACTCATTTCCAGTCTATTCTGAACACCTCACAATATTATTTTTAGTCCTAAAATTTGCACCGAGGTCGCTGGATGGCTAAGCTAAGCGACACAAGTGGCCGACACAAACACCTGGCCCATCTAGGAGTGGCACTGCAGTGTCAGACAGGATGGCACTTAAAAAAATTGTCCCCAAACAGCACATGATGCAAAGAAAAATGAAAGAAAAAAGGGGTGCAAGATGGAATTGTCCTTGGGCCCTCCCACCCACCCTTATGTTGTATAAACAGGACATGCACACTTTAACGAACCCATCATTTCAGCGACAGGGTCTGCCACACGACTGTGACTGAAATGACTGGTTGGTTTGGGCCCCCACCAAAAAAGAAGCAATTAATCTCTCCTTGCACAAACTGGCTCTACAGAGGCAAGATGTCCACATCATCATCCTCCTCCGATTCCTCACCACTTTCACTGTGTACATTCCCCTCCTCACAGATTATTAATTCGTCCCCACTGGAATCCACCATCTCAGATCCCTGTGTACTTTCTGGAGGCAATTGCTGGTGAATGTCTCCACAGAGGAATTGATTATAATTCATTTTGATGAACATCATCTTCTCCACATTTTCTGGAAGTAACCTCGTACGCCGATTGCTGACAAGGTGAGCGGCTGCACTAAACACTCTTTCGGAGTACACACTGGAGGGAGGGCAACTTAGGTAGAATAAAGCCAGTTTGTGCAAGGGCCTCCAAATTGCCTCTTTTTCCTGCCAGTATACGTATGGACTGTCTGACGTGCCTACTTGGATGCGGTCACTCATATAATCCTCCACCATTCTTTCAATGGTGACAGAATCATATGCAGTGACAGTAGACGACATGTCAGTAATCGTTGGCAGGTCCTTCAGTCCGGACCAGATGTCAGCACTCGCTCCAGACTGCTCTGCATCACCGCCAGTGGGTGGGCTCGGAATTCTTAGCCTTTTCCTCGCACCCCCAGTTGCGGGAGAATGTGAAGGAGGAGCTGTTGACGGGTCACGTTCCGCTTGACTTGACAATTTTCTCACCAGCAGGTCTTTGAACCTCTGCAGACTTGTGTCTGCTGGAAAGAGAGATACAACGTAGGTTTTAAATCTAGGATCGAGCACGGTGGCCAAAATGTAGTGCTCTGATTTCAACAGATTGACCACCCGTGAATCCTAGTTAAGCGAATTAAGGGCTCTATCCACAAGTCCCACATGCCTAGCGGAATCGCTCTGTTTTAGCTCCTCCTTCAATGTCTCCAGCTTCTTCTGCAAAAGCCTGATGAGGGGAATGACCTGACTCAGGCTGGCAGTGTCTGAACTAACTTCACGTGTGGCAAGTTCAAAGGGTTGCAGAACCTTGCACAACGTTGAAATCATTCTCCACTGCGCTTGAGTCAGGTGCATTCCCCCTCCTTTGCCTATATCGTGGGCAGATGTATAGGCTTGAATGGCCTTTTGCTGCTCCTCTATCCTCTGAAGCATATAGAGGGTTGAATTCCACCTCGTTACCACCTCTTGCTTCAGATGATGGCAGGGCAGGTTAGGACTGTTTGCTGGTGCTCCAGTCTTCGGCACGCGGTGGCTGAATGCCGAAAGTGGCCCGCAATTCTTCGGGCCACCGTCAGCATCTCTTGCACGCCCCTGTCATTTTTTAAATAATTCTGCACCACCAAATTCAATGTATGTGCAAAACATGGGACATGCTGGAATTTGCCCAGATGTAATGCACACACAATATTGGTGGCGTTGTCCGATGTCACAAATCCCCAGGAGAGTCCAATTGGGGTAAGCCATTCTGCGATGATGTTCCCCAGTTTCCGTAAGAGGTTGTCAGCTGTGTGCCTCTTCTGTAAAGCGGTGATACAAAGCGTAGCCTGCCTAGGAACGAGTTGGTGTTTGCGAGATGCTGCTACTGGTGCCCCCGCTGCTGTTCTTGTGCGGGAGGCAATACATCTACCCAGTGGGCTGTCACAGTCATATAGTCCTGAGTCTGCCCTGCTCCACTTGTCCACATGTCCGTGGTTAAGTGGACATTGGGTACAACTGCATTTTTTAGGACACTGGTGACTCTTTTTCTGACGTCTGTGTACATTTTCGGTATTGCCTGCCTAGAGAAATGGAACCTAGGTGGTATTTGGTACCGGGGACACAGTACCTCATTCAAGTCTCTAGTTGCCTGTGAATTAACGGTGGATACCGGACACACGTTTCTCACCACCCAGGCTGACAAGACCTGAGTTATCCGCTTTGCAGCAGGATGACTGCTGTGATATTTCATCTTCCTCGCAAAGGACTGTTGGACAGTCAATTGCTTACTGGAAGTAGTACAAGTGGTCTTCCGACTTCCCCTCTGGGATGACGATCGACTCCCAGCAGCAACAACAGCAGCGCCAGAAGCAGTAGGCGTTACACTCAAGGATGCATCGGAGGAATCCCAGGCAGGAGAGGACTCGTCAGACTTGCCAGTGACATGGCCTGCAGGACTATTGGCTTTCCTGTGTAAGGTGGAAATTGACACTGAGGGAGTTGGTGGTGTGGTTTGCAGGAGCTTGGTTACAAGAGGAAGGGATTTAGTGGACAGTGGACTGCTTCCGCTGTCATCCAAAGTTTTTGAACTTGTCACTGACTTCTGATGAATGCGGTCCAGGTGACGTATAAGGAAGGATGTTCCTAGGTGGTTAACGTCCTTACCCCTACTTATTACAGCTTGACAAAGGCAACACACGGCTTGACACCTGTTGTTCCGCATTTGTGTTGAAATAATTCCACACCGAAGAGGTGATTTTTTTTTGTATTTTGACCAGGCATGTCAATGGCCATATTCGTCCCAAGGACAACAGGTGTCTCCCCGGGTGCCTGACTTAAACAAACCACCTCACCATCAGAATCCTCCTTGTCAATTTCCTCCCCAGCGCCAGCAACACCCATATCCTCATCCTGGTGTACTTCAACAGTGACATCTTCAATTTGACTATCAGGAACTGGACTGCGGGTGCTCCTTCCAGCACTTGCAGGGGGCGTGCAAATGATGGAAGGCGCAAGCTCTTCCCGTCCAGTGTTGGGAAGGTCAGGCATCGCAACCGACACAATTGGACTCTCCTTGGGGATTTGTGATTTAGAAGAACGCACAGTTCTTTGCTGTGCTTTTGCCAGCTTAAGTCTTTTCATTTTTCTAGCGAGAGGATGAGTGCTTCCATCCTCATGTGAATCTGAACCACTAGCCATGAACATAGGCCAGGGCCTCAGCCGTTCCTTGCCACTCCGTGTCGTAAATGGCATATTGGCAAGTTTACGCTTCTCATCAGACGCTTTCAATTTTGATTTTTGGGTCATTTTACTGAACTTTTGTTTTTTGGATTTTACATGCTCTCTACTATGACATTGGGTATCGGCCTTGGCAGACGACGTTGATGGCATTTCATCGTCTCGGCCATAACTAGTGGCAGCAGCTTCAGCACAAGGTGGAAGTGGATCTTGATCTTTCCCTATTTTAACCTCCACATTTTTGTTCTCCATTTTTTAATGTGTGGAATTATATGCCAGTATCAATAGCAATGGCCTACTACTATATATACTGCGCACAACTGAAATGCACCACAGGTATGGATGGATAGTATACTTGACGACACAGAGGTAGGTAGAGCAGTGGCCTTCCGTACCATACTGCTATATATACTGGTGGTCACTGTCAGCAAACTGCAAAACTAAAATGCACCACAGGTATAGAATCTAGATGGATAGTATACTTGATGACACAGAGGTAGGTAGAGCAGTGGCCTTCCGTACCGTACTGCTATATATACTGGTGGTCACTGTCAGCAAACAGCAAAACTAAAATGCACCACAGGTATAGAATCTAGATGGATAGTATACTTGACGACACAGAGGTAGGTAGAGCAGTGGCTTTCCGTACCGTACTGCTATATATACTGGTGGTCACTGTCAGCAAACTGCAAAACTAAAATGCACCACAGGTATAGAATCTAGATGGATAGTATACTTGATGACACAGAGGTAGGTAGAGCAGTGGCCTTCCGTACCGTACTGCTATATATACTGGTGGTCACTGTCAGCAAACTGCAAAACTAAAATGCACCACAGGTATAGAATCTAGATGGATAGTATACTTGACGACACAGAGGTAGGTAGAGCAGTGGCCTTCCGTACCGTACTGCTATATATACTGGTGGTCACTGTCAGCAAACTGCAAAACTAAAATGCACCACAGGTATAGAATCTAGATGGATAGTATACTTGACGACACAGAGGTAGGTAGAGCAGTGGCCTTCCGTACCGTACTGCTATATATACTGGTGGTCACTGTCAGCAAACTGCAAAACTAAAATGCACCACATGTATAGAATCTAGATGGATAGTATACTTGACGACACAGAGGTAGGTAGAGCAGTGGCCTTCCGTACCGTTCTGCTATATATACTGGTGGTCACTGTCAGCAAACTGCAAAACTAAAATGCACCACAGGTATAGAATCTAGATGGATAGTATACTTGATGACACAGAGGTAGGTAGAGCAGTGGCCTTCCGTACCGTACTGCTATATATACTGGTGGTCACTGTCAGCAAACTGCAAAACTAAAATGCACCACAGGTATAGAATCTAGATGGATAGTACACTTGACGACACAGAGGTAGGTAGAGCAGTGGCCTTCCGTACCGTACTGCTATATATACTGGTGGTCACTGTCAGCAAACTGCAAAACTAAAATGAATCACAGGTATAGAATCTAGATGGATAGTATACTTCACGACACAGAGGTAGGTAGAGCAGTGGCCTTCCGTACCGTACTGCTATATATACTGGTGGTCACTGTCAGCAAACTGCAAAACTAAAATGCACCACAGGTATAGAATCTAGATGGATAGTATACTTGACGACACAGAGGTAGGTAGAGCAGTGGCCTTCCGTACCGTACTGCTATATATACTGGTGGTCACTGTCAGCAAACTGCAAAACTAAAATGCACCACAGGTATAGAATCTAGATGGATAGTATACTTGACGACACAGAGGTAGGTAGAGCAGTGGCCTTCCGTACCGTACTGCTATATATACTGGTGGTCACTGTCAGCAAAACTCTGCACTGTACTCCTCCTATATAATACAGCTGCTCCCCAGTCCCCACAATAAAGCAGTGTGAGCACAGATATATGCAGCACACTGAGCACAGATATGGAGTGTTTTTCAGGCAGACAACGTATACTGGTGGTCACTGTCAGCAAAACTCTGCACTGTACTCCTCCTATATAATACAGCTGCTCCCCAGTCCCCACAATTAAGCAGTGTGAGCACAGATATATGCAGCACACTGAGCACAGATATGGAACGTTTTTCAGGCAGAGAACGGATAAAACTGGTGGTCACTGGACAGCAAAACTCTGCACTGTACTCCTCCTATATAATACAGCTGCTCCCCAGTCCCCACAATTAAGCAATAAGCACAAATATTTGCAGCAACATTAATAAACGGAGAGGACGCCAGCCACGTCCTCTCCCTAACATTTCCAATGCACGAGTGAAAATGGCGGCGATGCTTGGCTCCTTATATAGAATACAAATCTCGCGAGAATCCGACCGCGGGATGATGACGTTCGGGCGCGCTCGGGTTAACCGAGCCATACGGGAGAATCCGAGTATGCCTCGGACCCGTGTAAAATGGGTGAAGTTCGGGGGGGTTCGGTTTCCGAGGAACTGAACCCGCTCATCACTAATTACATCATATGGGCACATGAGTATATACATGATGTATGCTTGTTTCCCAGTAGAAAACATTATTAAGCGCAGGTTAGCCCCTACTTCCCTGCAGGGCAGTGGTGAGAGGTGCCGCACGCCCCTGTAACTGATGCAGGGCAACCCCACTGGATTTGGCTGCCTGTGACGTTGCCACAACCACAACGTAACATAGCCACACCTCCTTTCACAGTCTGCTCCGATTGGTGTATGCTATCATATCAAATTAAACAGACATAATTAGCAAAAAAAATGAAATAAATGTTTTCCCGATTCTGTGTGTTATCCTATTAGTATAATCCTAGGAAATGACAAAAAAATGAATAGTTTAGTATATACAGTAGATACCAAATATTGGTATATGAAAACAAATTGCTGTATTGCGGCCCAGTGCGCACAGGCAGTCCCCCACTTTATGTGCATAGGCAGGGAAATGTGATTGCGAGGTGTTTGGGGGGCGGCGTTGCGGCAAAAACAAAGGCGGGCAACAGTGGCGTAACTAGAAATTTTTCTCCCCCAAGCCAAAACATTCTCTGCCTCTCTTCCCCCATAATTGCCACTAGCAAAGTGATGAATCTGCCGCAGAAAACGGGGTGTCGTCTTGCTGAAATGGGTGTGGCTTTGAATAAAGGGGCGTGATATTGCAGGAAAAGACTACCTTATACCCCAGTTTTGCAACCTGCACGCCCAGACGTTGGTCACCACAGGGAAAAAAATAATCCTGATTCATGCCCCTTACATTATTTGTCATTTTTCCTCCTTATAGTAATCCCCAGTATACATTATGCCACATACTGCAATGACCCTTAGACATTATGCCACACACAGTAATGCCCATTACACAATATGCCACACACCGTAATGCCCCCGACACATTATGCCACACACCGTAATGCCTGTGACACATTATGCCACGCATCGCAATTCCCGTTATACATTATGTTACACACTGCAATGCCCCTGAGACATTATAATACATACAATGCCTGTGATACAGTACACCACACACCGCAATGCCGTTATACATTATGCCACACGCTGCAATGACCCTGAGACATTATACCACATACCACAATGCCCGTGATATAGTATACCACAAACCATAATGCCCTTAGACATTATGCCACACACCATAATGCCCCCAACACATTATGCCACACACCGTAATGCCTGTGACACATTATGACAGGAATCGCAATGCCCGTTATACATTATGCTACACACTGCAATGCCCCTGATACATTATAGCACATACAATGCCTGTGACACATTATGACACACACCGCAATGCCGTTATACATTATGCCACACACTGCAATACCCCTGAGACATTATACCACATACCACAATGCCCGTGATATAGTATACCACAAACCGTAATGCCTGTTACACATAGCGCAATGCCCGTTCTACCTTATGCCACACACAGCAATGCCCATTATACATTATGCCACACACTGCAATGCCCCTCAGATAATTATACCACATACCACAATGCCCGTGATATAGTATACCACACACCGTAATGCCTGCGACACATACCGCAATGCCGTTATGCTTTATGCCACACACCACAATGGCCATTATACATTATGCCACACACTGCAATGCCCCTGAGACATTATACCACAATGCCCGTGTTATAGTATACCACACAACGTAATGCCTGTGATACTTTATGCCTCACACCGCAATGCCCATTACACATTAAGCCCTACAGTAAGGCTTCTAATTATTTTAAATTACCTGCTCATTGCCAGGGGTTTTATGCTCTTAGTTCCATGCATGGTGCCAGGGGTTTTCATGCTCAGGGTGTCATGCTCGTTGCCAGAGGTTTCATGCGCTAGGTGTTATGCTTGTTGCCAGGGGTATCATGTGTTGGGTGTCAAGCTCATTGCCAGGGGGGTAATATACGTTGCCAGGGGTTTCATGCACTTGGTGTCATGCTCGTTGCTAGGGGGTAATGCTTGTTGCCAGGGATTTCATGAGCTGGGTGTTGCGCTTGTTACCAGGGGGTAATGCTTGTTGCTAGGGCTGTGCTCCCTGTGCCACATATGCCCCCAGTGCCAGATATTCCCCCACAGTGCCAGTTAAAAATATACCCCCATAGTGCCAGAAACACATGTCCCCAGTGCCCCATATGCCCCCCCAGTGCCAGCTACACATATGCCCCCAGTGCCAAATATGCCCCTTCATTGCCAAATATGCCCCCCTTCCCCCAAGTGCCAGGTACACTCCCCGCGGTCACAGCGGAGCACAGGATCAGATGACCGCCTGTCCTCCTGGATCACCAGACCTGGCTGCATGTAAGTGTAAGCTGAGGGAGGAAGGTTGCAGTGGGTCGTGGGGGGTTGCCGCCATCGGCTTTGCATGCGCAGTCACAATCTCAGGGTATTTTACATGAAAAATACCCTGAGAATTGCAGTAAGCAGATTCACGGGGACAGAGCTTTCCCACAAGCTCTGACCCTGCATACAATAATTGATACATCCTTGCAATCGCAATTCGATTTTTGGCAAATTTATCATAACCTATGCACATCTGAGATGCGGATTGTGATAAATATGCCCCTTAGTCACTTAATAAGTGTTGATCACCCAGGGCCGGCGCCACCATTAGGCAGCTTTAGGCAGCTGCCTATGGGCGCCGGCCACTGGAGGGCGGCACCGCACGCTGCACAGAAATGCCTCTTTTCTCTTATTCCCTTATGTGTGCTCCTCGTCTTTCTTATGAGACTTGGAGCCGCCCATCAATTACCAGCCGCCGCTGACAGAGTGAGTCAGTGTGTACCATCAGCTGCTCTACGTGTAAGCAGGCTCTCGTAATATAAAGCACTCCCTCTGCAATCCTCCCTGAGCACCCCCCCGCGATATCACATGGCATTTCCCACCCCACAACAGCATCTCCCCCCCCCCCCAAATCGCATCCCGGATTTTCTCTCCCTCCAAACTCCCCCCCCCCAGCAAATTGGTCAGCTTTCCATTCAGTCTCTCCCCCCCCCCCCCCCCCCCCCATGACCGCATTCTGCAAATTCTCTCCCTCTACCATTCATGACCACCGCCCGAACACCCCATCCCTGCTGAACAAACTGACCAGCTGTCAACTTTGTGCAGCCAGCTGGACTAGCTGGGCGCATGGAAGGAGGCTGGATCCATTGGCGGATCCAGCAGGGGGTGATGAGGGCGATCGCGCCCCGTAACACATCAACACAGCCCGCCCACTTGGTCCTGCGGGCAGCAGAGGGCAGGGGAGCTGAGTGCGACGGCCGCGACCTGGCCGCATTGACAGGGCAACTGAGATGGTGCTGGGGGCCTGGTGGGACCACCCAGTGTGCCCTGGCCCTTGCTAGTAGCGGCAGCAGCACAACTCTCTGCGCCCCGTCCTTGTTCGCTCCTTCAGCCGCGGAGGAGCTGCTGCAGCCATGTCTATGAGATCGTGAACCACATGGACACCCAAAAGGTGAGGTGCTGGGAGAGGATGGGAGGCGATTAGCTAGTGAGGAGAGAGCGGCCAGAGTGCTGTGCTGGTGAGAGCCAGGGCAGGAGAGATAGGGGACTCGTCCCGGCAGATGGAGGAGGAGGAGCGCTGCGTGGACGGGACTCTATCCTATGGTGTCTGTGTATATACTTTATACATCACTAGTGTCTATATGTACATGGAGTGTTGCTAAAGTATGTTTGTGTGTGTCTCAGCATTGTATGCATGGTGTATCACCAGTGTATGTATGGTGTAACACTAGTGTGTGTGTGTGTGTGTGTGTGTGTGTGTGTGTGTGTGTTAGTAGTGTGTGTGTGTGTGTATGGCGCATCACATGTATGTGTGTTAGTAGTGTATGTATTATGTATCACTAGTGTGTGTGTGTGTGTGTGTTAGTAGTGTGTGTGTATGGTGCATCACATGTATGTGTGTTAGTAGTGTATGTATTATGTATCGCTAGTGTGTGTGTGTGTGTTAGTAGTGTATGTATGGTGTATCACGTGTGTGTGTTAGTAGTGTATGTATGGTGTATCACGTGTGTGTGTGTTAGTAGTGTATGTATGGTGTATCACGTGTGTGTTAGTAGTGTATGTATGGTGTATCACGTGTGTGTGTGTGTGTGTGTCAGTATTGTGTGTATGGTGTATCACTAGTGTGTGTGTGTGTGTCTGTGAATATTGTATGCATGGCGTATCACTAGTGTATGTGTGTGTGTATGTATGGTGTATCACTAGTGTCTGTGTGTGTGTGTTAGCGCATGTATGGTGTATAACGTGTGTGTCAGTATTGTGTGTATGGTGTATCACTAGTGTGTGTGTGTGTGTGTCGATGTGTTAAGTAGTGTATATGGTGTATCACGTGTGTGAGTGTCTGTGTGTATGTCAGCATTGTATGTAAGGTGTATCACTAGTGTGTGTGTGCTAGTGTATGTATAGTGTATCACTAGTGTGTGTGTGTCAATATTGTATGTATGGTGTGTCACTAGTGTGTGTCAATATTGTACTGTATGTATGGTGTATCCTTAGTGTATGTGTGTGTGTTAATAGTGTATGTATGGTGTATCACTAGTGTCTGCGTGTCTGTTAGTAGTGTATGTATGATGTATCACTAGGGCTTAGCGGACTGGAAGGGGGAGGAGTCCGGATTAATTTTAAAACACCCCCCCCCCCCTATAGAAGATGTCTAGATCCGCCCCTGGCTGGATCCCTGCGTTAGGAGGAGGAGACAGTCAGTAAAGCATAAATAAAGATAGGTTGTATTCATTCTATTTTTTTTTTTGTGACCAACTAAATTTGAGTTTTAGGCTGTGGTTTTATATATATATATATATATATATATATATATATAGACACACACATACAGGCATACATACATATGTGTGTGTGTGTATATATATATATATATATATATATATATAAATGTGACCAGCACTCCACTGAACTGAGAAGTAATGCCTGGGTGCCTTCCCTTGGGTTACCAGCCAGCCCCCATACACACATTCCATTACAGCAGGCAGCACTCCACAGACTTTTTATGAAAGAAAAAACAGCCATTGCAGCTAATTCATATCATCAACGTTTCAGGTGTTTAATCCTACACCTGATGAAAGGTGTAGGATTAAACATCTGAAACATTGATGACATGAATTAGCTGCAATGGCTGTTTTTTCTTTCATAAAAAGTCCGTGGAGTGCCGCCTGCTGTAATGGAATGTGTGTGTATATATATATATATATATATATATATATATATATATATGTGTGTATATGTGTGTGTATATATATATATATGTGTATATGTGTGTGTATATATATATATATATATATATATATATGTGTGTGTGTATATATATATATATATATGTTAGTAGTATAATGCCAACAACTATTCTCCCTCTGAGGGGAGAATAAAAAATGTGGTGCGCAAAGTGCTCCAATGTGCCCGCAGTGTGGTGAGCAAAGCTGCAGGCATTTTGGCGTCCGGCATCCCACTGCCAGGATTCTGTTCACCGGGATGCCAGCTGCCGGCATATATATATATATATATATATATATATATATATATATATATTAGAATTATCAACTCCTGCACTGTATGTCTATATACCCAGGGGCGGAACTGAAATGGAGACTTTTGCCGCCGGGCTCCAGCCCTGAAGGGGGCACTTTCTCCATTGTCCACCAGCTGTTCTGTGCCCTTCCCACTATAATATACAGAGGAGCCCAGTGTATACAACCCAGGGCCCTACTTATGGCCGCGCGGCCCGCGCCGCACTATTATCCACTCCTTAAGTGACCCAGCCTGACAGCTCGGGCCCGCTGCCATCTTTGCTAGCGGCAGCACTGCCAGCGGTGGGGTGCGCCGGGCATATCGCGCTCCACCACAGACAGCCAAGAAGCGCTGCAGCTTCCGGCCTGCATGCTCCGTCCCCTCCTGACTCCTGGCTTCTGCTGCCTCCCAGTCCACAAGTGGAAAACTATACGCTACCAGGAGCCAGATGCTGGAAGTGCCTAGTGGGAAACAAAGAGTATGTGGTGGAGGAAAGTGATTATGACTGTGAGAGGGGAGTAGAGAGGCACAGGTATGGGACGGGAGAACGGCGCGGGGTGCAGGGCTGGGAAATGGCTGAGCGTTTGGCCTGTTAGGTACTGTACCGGAGTGTCAGGTAACTGACCACAACGCCCGCTGCTCACAGGGTCCATTTACTAAGTCTTCCATCTCTCCTGTCCCTGTCACCTCTGTGCTGGACCTGTCATCTCTCTTTACTGACCCTTATGTTCTGTCCCTGTCCCCTCTGTCCAGTCCCTGTATATACCCGCTGCTTGTTCCCCTCCTCTGGCGGGACCAGTGATTAGTACTACTAATCAAGCTACTGGCACATGCTTGTTGTATTAGTGCTCGCAGGCTTACACTCTATAGGTGGCATTGATACACGAGGCTACGTGCTACCTATTACCAGTTGATTGGGTATGGGATGCTGGTGGTCAGACTGTTTGAAATCCCGACTGGGGCAGTGGAGGTAAGTATACCTAATCCTAACCCTCCCTCCCCGCAGCCTAACCCTAACCCGAACCCTCCCCTTCCCACAGCCTAACATTAACCTCCCAAGAATACTTGCATTCGGAATTCCGGCTGTCGGGATTCTGGCGTTGGCATTCTGACAGGTCTTGGGATTCGAGCGCTTGTATCCCAACTACATCCCTTACCAGTTATTTATATAGCGCACACATATTCCGCAGGACTTTACAGAGCATATTTGGCCATTCACATCAGTCCCTGCCCCAGTGGAGCTTACAATCTATATTCTCTACCACATGCACACACATTCACACTATTGTTAATTTTTGTTGGGAGCCAATTAACCTACCAGTATATCTTTGGATTGTGGGAGGAAACCGGAGTACCCGGAGGAAACCCAAGCAAGCATGGGGAGAATATACAAACTCCACACAGTTAGAGCCATGCTGGGAATCAAAACCATGACTGCAGCGCTGTGAGGCAGTAATGCTAACCATTACTCTGTCTGTGCTATTGCATAAAGGTCCGTGCAGATAGCAAATGTTCTTAATGAGCTGTATGCTATGGTCACCCAGCACTGTTGCATACCCTCCAACATGACCCGCCCCACTAGGTACAAAATGCTCTGTTTCTGGACTTCCCTCTTAATTTATGATTGCCATCACCTGTGAAGAAACAGCTTTCTTATCATTTAACTAGTTCAACACAGGTGATGGAAATCATAAATTAAGAGGGAAATCCAGGAACAGAGCATTTTGTACCTAGTGGGGCGGTTCATGTTGGAAGGTCTGCTGTTGGACAGGGGACAGGAGGATGTAAAAGTGAGGAAACACAAAATATGTAAGGTTATGTGTGGACTGTACAGAGTGTATGTGTCAAGGTTATGTGGGTGGGTCCGAAACGTATAAGACCTTGCATGCACACTTTCACCTGAAGGATTGGGAAGTGGTAGTTGGGAGGGGGGGGGGGGAGGGCTGAAGTTTTGCCTAGGGTGCCAAGAAACCTTGCACCGGCCCTGTGATCACCTGCTATTTGCAGAGGCTCAAGGCACCACTGGAGAAACCCCGGTTTCAGTAAAAACACTTAAAAAGGGGTTATCATCGCTTGATACATGTACTCCTGTGTGTTTAGGAAAGTACATTGGAAGAGGGCAAAGAAAAACTTGGGCCACAATTTTTGTCAATTATATATAGGGGACATTTTATTTGTTTATTTTTTTATTTTATAGGGCACTATAAAGGGCGTTAAAGGATGAGCCTCCCATATCCAAAATGCTTGGGACCAGATTTTGGATATGGGATTTTTCTGTATTTTGGAATAGTGGCATACCATAATGAGATATCTCTGGGATGGGACTCACATCTAAACACGAAATGCATTTATGTTTCATACACACCTTACACACAGAGCCTGTAGGTAATTTTATACAATGGAGGAGATGTACTAAGCTTTGGAGAGTGATAAAATTGAGAAAGATAAAGTATCAGCTCCCAACTGCCATGTTACAGGCTTTGTTTGAAAAATTACTGTTCAGGCCCCCACACATAGGGCCCAATTCAGAGTTGATCGCTGTTGTGCGAATTCGCACAGCGGCTGATTATTGAATCACTGCGTACGCCCGCAATGCACAGGATGCCTTACAGTGACAGAATGATGCAAAAATTTAGATTGTTTTTTTTTTAAATTCAATACTTTTTTATTAGTTTTCTGTTTAACATTAAACACATTACAAAACAAAAAAAAACAACAACAGCACAACCCATAGTAGATCCCCAGCCCAGGGAATACGCAGATTCCCCTGTCCACTAGGGACCAATTATCATAGTTATCATAGAACACCGATGCAGGCCTAAATTCCGAAACATTGGTTGTAATTTAGAATCAATATTGCATGCTAACAAGGCGCATATAAATCAATGAAAGCTGTATACGGATATCTATGGCAGCACATCATAAATTTGAGCTGATTTCAGAGCTAAAGCAATGGCAGGGGAACGGGAATGGCTGACCGCGGGCGCAGGGGATAACATAGAGAAAAGAGGCAGTGTACCCAGTGCAGATCAAAAGTCACACACCCACTCTAATCCCTTGTAGCATATCTAAACACCTCGGGTTCCAGAAAGCGGGGACTCAAGCCATCGACCCCACAGGTCCTGATATTTTTCCCCCGCTTTTCTAGCTAGGTATACATATTTCTCGTGAGAGGCCGTATCATTTACAAGGGAGACCCATGATCGCAGTGTGGGTGCATCTCTGGCTAGCCAAAGCCTGGCGATACACACCTTGGCCAGGCCACACAGATTAATTACATATCGTTTGGCAGGGGGGTCCAGGGCATCCTCCTCCACAGCAGATAACACACATGTCGTCGGGGAGCACACAGACGAGGGAATACCCGTTGACACCAGGGCGTCAGTAACACCCGTCCAGAATACGGCTATCTTGGGACACTGCCAGAGAATGTGCCAAAAGTCTGCATCCAGACTACCGCACTTAGGACATCCAGAGGAGTGGGTACCCCCTACATGTCGCAAGCGCACCGGCGTCATATATACTCTGTGTATTATAAACAGTTGAATTTGCTGATATCTAGTGGTGGTAGTGGATAATCGTGGAGAACATAGAGCACCCTCCCAGATCTCATCAGAGATGGCACCCAAGTCAGATTCCCACTTGTTCCTGAGAATGGACAACGGGTCAGAGTAGTGAGAGCGAAGCATGTTTGCATAAATATTGGACACCAGATGTCCGCTTCCCAGGGACCCCAGGAGAGACTTGACCGGGGAGTCGGCAATCATTGGAGGAGTTTCGGGAAATTGTGCGTTAAGCGCGTGTCTCAGCTGCAGGTAGCGGTAGAAATGAGAAGAGGGTTTATTATTTATTATTTATTAACAGTTTCTTATATAGCGCAGCATATTCCGTTGCGCTTTACAATTAGAACAACAGTAATAGAACAAAACTGGGTAAAAACAGACAGACAGAGGTAGGAAGGCCCTGCTCGCAAGCTTACAATCTATAGGCAAGCTTACAATCTATAGATTCACTGTACTTCATTGTAAAGGGTTCACTGTACTCCTGTTGAAGCTACAGGAAGGACCTCAGTATACCATCATTATATAAGTGGCCCAGGGACGTCACACCCCACCTCCCCCACACCGCCCCAGTCCGCAGCGAAGCCAATTCTGGGAAGCCGAGGGCATTGTTCAGAGGAGTATCTGGGTCAATACCCTGGCCTAATAGGATAACATGTACGTTTTTCCATATGAGGACGGCCTGTCTTATTATAGGGATCTTGGACAAGTTAGGGTTCCCACAAAGAAGCATCTGTAATGGAGAGCCGGCAGGGTATATCTGGAGAAGCAATTGGGAGTGCAAAGTGAGAGCATCCGTGGCGTTCACCCACTCCCATATATGTGCCAACTGCGCGGCATAGTAGTAAAATCGAAATATAGGGAGAGCTAAGCCTCCCAACACTTTCGGCCTGGACAGAACGTCTAGTCTCAGCCTTGCTCTCCTGCTGGCCCATATTAAAGAAGAAAGCAAACTGTCAATCTGTCGAAATGTCTTCAGGTTAATATATATAGGGGATTGCTGGAGAACATAAAGGAGTTTGGGCAAGTATACCATCTTTACCAAACAGTAACAGTCAGGGGCAGAGACCCCCAAACCCTAACCTTCGAGCGGAGATACCCTATCAGCGGCATGACATTAAGGGAAACATAGGTACAAGGGCTATTCGATACCCATATCCCCAGGTATTTGAAGGAGTCTACCCATTTAAGGGGGGTTTGAATCACCGGGGCCTCCGAAACCGGGCCTCTAAGTGGAGTAATGGTGGATTTATCCCAGTTAATTTTGAGCCCAGAGAAACGTCCATAGTCAGTTATCAAGTCAAGAAGTTTAGGTAAGGAGGAAACAGAATCGTCCACAAAGAGCAACAGGTCATCAGCGTATAACGCTATCCTGTCTTCCCTTGCGCCAACCCTAATACCCTCAATATCTTGAGTTGCCCTAATCAAACACGCCAGTGGCTCAATAGCGATAGCAAACAGAGTCGGGGACAGAGGTCAGCCCTGCCTCGTTCCCCTGGATAGGGGGAAGGAGTCCGAGACAAACCCGTTCACCGAGACTCTGGCCATGGGCTGAAAATATAACAATTTAACATACTTGATAAAGTTGGGGCCCACACCAAACCTACTCATAGCCTCCCAGAGGAAGGCCCACTCCACTGAATCAAAGGCCTTTGCGGCATCTAAGGAGGCTATAACGGCAGAGCAGTCCTCCTCCCGAGAAGCCTGAAAATGAGTAAACAGGCGCCTCAAGTTCACAGCAGTAGAGTTGCCAGGCATGAAGCCCGTTTGGTCAGGGTGGATAATTTGGGAGACGACCCGGCCAAGTCTGGAAGCCAGAACCTTGGCCAGGATTTTAATATCCGTGGGCAACAGGGAAATAGGACGGTAGGATTCAACCCTCCTGGGGTCTTTATCCGGCTTGGGAATCACTATAATCAATGCCTCCGCCATAGACGGGGGAAGCGCACTTTGGGCAAGAATTTCACTGAACAACTCAAGCAACCGAGGGGCAAAGAATTTTATATATTTCTTATACAGTTCTGACGGGATGCCATCAAGGCCAGGGGCCTTACCATCGGGGGAGGCAGAGATCGCAGTCTCAATCTCCTCCACCGACAAAGGAGCATCTAGAAGGGCCCTGGCCTCATTGGAGATGGAGGGCAAGTGGACCCCATCCAAGTATTCACATAGCTCTAGTGGGGAACAGGTCAACTGAGAACTATATAATGCCTGATAATATGAGACAAATTCCGCCACGATCTGGGGGGTGCGGTCCAGCACCGACCCAGCTGAGTCCAAAATCTCCACTACAGTATGAGAGGAACGGTCACCCCTTGCAAGATTGGCCAAATAAGAACCTGGTCTATCGCCCGTAGCATACTGGACATGTGAGGAGAAGAGAAGTCTGTGCTGGGTTTTCCCCCTCAGATAATCATTCCATTCACCCTGCGCATGAAGCCACACCAGCTTAGAAGCATCCGTGCCATCTCGCACATATGTCACTTCTGAAGCGGCCACCCGAGCCTCCAATTCAGACTTGTGTTTTCTAAAGGAGGATTTAAGACTCCCCACCCGTTTGATCAATGTAACTCTCAAGAAAGCCTTGAATGTGTCCCATAGCAGAGACACATCCGAGGTGTCATCATGCATAACAAAGAATTCTAGCCAGCTAGCCTCCAAATCAGATCCCTCGCCCATATGCGTCAGCCAAAAGGGATTAAATTTCCACACTGCCTGGCCTCGCTGACAGTTTAAGTCAATATGTAACGATATAGGGGAGTGATCCGAGATACCCCTAGTCTCATATCTTACATTCTGAACTTTGGGCAAAAGCTCCCGGGACAGAAAAGCCAAATCTATCCTAGAGGAGGAAGAGTGAGAGCGTGAAAAACATGAGTATTGCCTCAAATCGGGATTCTTCAATCTCCAGGGGTCTATCAGACCCAATTCTGAGACAGTGTCTGCAAACGAGGAGTTCCCGGGCCGCGGGTTGGAGGACGCCCTGGACAACCTATCCAACTCATGATTTAAAACGTTGTTAAAGTCCCCCATACAGATAACTGGTATATCAGGGGAAGCAGCCATAAAGACAGACGCCTTTTTAAGGACATCGTGCGAATATGGAGGGGGTACATACACAGCCAGCAATAACAAGGGGACGGAGTTAATTCTGCACTTGAGAAATACATATCTACCCCATTGATCCGTTTGCACAGAGTCAAGCACAAAGGGAACAGATTTCCTAATTAGAATCGACACTCCCCGGGACGCAGCTGTATGCATAGAATGGTAAGCCCAGCCCACCCAAGGTTTTTTAAGGGACATAATCTTAGTACCCAGTAGGTGGGTTTCCATCAAGCAAACTATATCCGACGCATAAGATTTAATCTGTCTAAGGATCAAGGAGCACTTAACCTTGTCATTGATCCCCCGCACATTCCACGACAGAAACCTAACCGACGCCATAACAGGGCATTGTTGTGATTTTGCATAGCACCCGCGGCCAGCCATCGCCAGTGAATATCGAAGAGGATACGCCTGCAGTCAGCTGCAACATAAACATAGCGGAAATAAGCACATTGCACAGCGAAAAATAAAAACACCTGAATGTTAACAATCTAAAATAACCCCCATCCCCACCCCGTATACCACCTAAAACTAGCGGCATACCTGATTCCCTAACAACAAAACACCCTAAGGACTAACAATCTCAACTAAGGCAGAGAGCCCGATAACATACCCCGCCAGTACCAACTAAGGTCAAATTCCTATATCCACTAAGGGGGCCAAGAATTTAATGACCATAAGACAGGAAAATCCCCCAGCTAAACTCAAAACAAAACCAATCCCCCCCTAGACCTTTACCCCCACCCCAACTGAGTAACCGTTTACCCCTTAAAGACTATATGGCAGAGCAAACACCAAGATCATAAGGCCCGAAATCAGCGTAAAGGCAACATCTACCAATCACCGTCCACAAAGCCACCCCCTCCCAATAAAGGCCCGTAAGGGCCGCAAATAGCCCCTCCGTAAATCACATAGCAGCACATCACAAACAGTGGCGTATTGACTTAGCTGAGAAATCCGAGACAGGACCGCAATCAGCAGCCATCGCTCCCCCATTTGAAAAGCGTCCATCCAGCCAAACTGACATCTTGCAGGGAATCATACGGAACAAAACCACAAACAACTATACATCCCTCCCAAGACAATATAACAATAACGTATGAAGCATAAACGAAGCAGTATACTTGCAAGTAGGGAAATCAAACACATAAGTTCAATCAGCAGCTAGCGCTTGCCGTGCCGGAAAGCGTCCGTCCAGCCACATTGATGCTTCACAAGGGGTCGTGAAGAATTTTGTTTCCCCATCCGAGACCACCCGCAGTTTAGACGGAAAGAGCATGGCATAGGGGATATTCAATTCTCGCAGCCTGCGTTTCACAGGGACAAACTGAGTTCTATCCTTCTGGACATCGACAGCAAAATCCGGAAAGACTGAAACTGGGGAACCTTTCCACTTAAGGGGACCCTTGGTGCGGGCCAGTCTCAGAATCACGTCTCTATCCCGGTAATGGAGGAGCTTGGCAATAAACGTACGGGGAGGTGCCCCTGGAGGTAATGGGTGCATCGGGACCCTATGGGCGCGTTCCACTGCGAAGTGTGAAGTGAACTCCTCCGCTCCAAATACATCCAACAGCCAGCGTTCAAGAAATTTTTCAGGGGAAGCACCCTCTTCTTTCTCCGGGAGTCCGACGAAACGGACATTATTTCGCCGCAATCTCCCCTCCATAGCCGTCATCTTTCTATGTACATCCATCATCTGAGACTCCAGAGCAGAAGTGCGTCTACCGAGAGGCGTAACCGTGTCCTCCAGCGTGGAGGTGCGCGTCTCAACCTCACCGACCCTCTCTCGCACCCGCTGAAGGTCCTGGTGTATAATGGATAAATCCGACTGGACCTGACCGATCCTGTCGGCCAAGCGGGCTTCACTGGCCGTGACCGCATCCAGCACCCTTTGCAGAGCAGCATCGGCGGCATCCGCAGATGAGGAGCCAGCCGACGGAGAAGGCGGCGCCGAGGTCGACTGCACCTCCCCACCCTGTTGGGACCGCGTCGGCGGATTTCTGACATACTTCTCCAACTTCGCCGCGGCCGCGGCAGACTGATGCGGTTTGACCATTATAACCGAGCGGGCGGCAGGAGGCAAGAAGTATATTAAATAGTATATCAAGAACTGTCCAGGGACGGCCAATGAATAACTGAATGTAGTATATCAGAATTATCCAGTCGCTGCTTGCGGGTAAGTATAGTATACCAGAACTGATCAGTGACCGTGTATAATACCGGGAGCCTCTGTTAGCACAGAATAAATAATTGCGGCAGGATATAGAAATCTTTCCTTCCCTCCCAGCATATGAGGCACAATAAGTTGAAGTGAAGAGTGTGCTAGGAAGCTGAGGTTGACCAGCGTGTCACAGGATCTGCAGGGGTTAATAGCACTGCTCCCTATCCTGATGGAGCAGAGCTCAGCAAGGCAGCAGTAGTATGGGGAGGGCACAGGCACTTATAAAATTGAGTCGTGCCGTGCACCTCCTCCCCAGCGGCAGAGCACAGTGCAGGAGCCGGAGGGCACGGGCTGGGGCCGCCGGAGCGAGCAGGTAGAGAGAGCGGCGGCGGGTCACGTGGTAGTGCAGCGGCTGGGGGAGCGCTCGCCAGCCTGCCACAACAGAGGGGAAGCCGCGGACCCGGCGAGGACGGGAGCCGGGTGCAGGTCTCGGTGCGGGATGACGGGAGCTGGATGCAGGTCTCTGTACGGGCAGCAGGAAGCCGCGGACCCGGTGATCAGCGCTCAGGACGGGAGCGCGATGCAGGTGACAGCAGGTCTCAGTACGGGATGACGGGAGCCGGGTGCAGGTCTCTGTGCGGGCAGCAGGATGGCGGCGTCCCACGTGTAGTAGCCCGGGGCCCCCCGCACACTGTAGTCACTCTATTTCAGAGGGTAGCTTGCTGGCGGGTCTCCGAGCGGGCCAGGGGTACCCCCACACTATAATGTTGGTATTGGGGCGGATTGCAGGCCCAGGGGGGGACACAGGATATTGGTGCAGGATTTAATAGCTGGAGAGACACACAGTCTGTGTGCTACTCCATGTCCGTCGAAGCCACGCCCCCAAAATTTAGATTGTTAGACGTATGCAAGATGATTGACAGGAAGCGGACATTTGTGGGTGGTAACTGGCCGTCAACTGGGAGTGTCAGGAAAAACACAGGCGTGCCCAAGCATTTTCAGGGCGGGTGGGTGACGTCAGCTCCGGCCCGATCAGCCTGTCTGTATCGCACTGTAGGAGTAAGTCCTGGGCTGCGCACAGACTGGATAAATCATTAGATGGTGAGTGATTCGCGGATTTGCAGATGTCCGCTGTCTGGTGAAGTTTTTGCACAGTGTACGCATGCATTCGCACACTTGCACGGGGCAAGTTTTCACTCTGTATGGGTGGCGGCTATCTGATCGCAGACCTCTGCAAATTTGCAGAGAAGTAATCAGGTCTGATTTAGGCCCCTAGTACGATGTGAACCGACGATGCGACAGACGTTCCTAGGGCCGACATATCGGGCGGTCCCTACTCACAAGGCGATCCGATGCTCGATTGCCCACTATGACGTGCCCCTCCCCGCATAGCGTTGCATGGTATCGTCAGCCACATCGCCTGATCTTTTGAACATGCAGAAAGATCAGGTGAAGCGACGGACAACCCTGCGGGAGCTTGCAATGAGCTATATCATGCATGCACATGGAAAAATATAGCTGTTTTATCGTTCCAATTAGAGATGAGCGGGTTCGGTTCCTCGGAAACCGAACCCGCCCGAACTTCAGGTTTTTTTACACGGGTCCGAGCGACTCGGATCTTCCCGCCTTGCTCGGTTAACCCGAGCGCGCCCGAACGTCATCATCCCGCTGTCGGATTCTCGCGAGGCTCGGATTCTATTGCGAGACTCGGATTCTATATAAGGAGCCGCGCGTCGCCGCCATTTTCACACGTGCATTGAGATTCATAGGGAGAGGACGTGGCTGGCGTCCTCTCCGTTTAGAGAAGAGAGTGAGACCGTAGAGAGAGACACAGTAGTAGTAATTTTGGGGAGCATTATTAGGAGGAGTACTACTATACTACTACTACTTGCTGAAGTGATATAGATTAGATAGTGTGACTGTATTAATTATCTGACTTGTGGGGGAGACACTGACAGTGGGGAGCAGTTAGAGTCTGAGAGCAGGACTCAGGAGTACATATAACGTACAGTGCACACTTTTGCTGCCAGAGTCAGTGCCACACTGCCATTGTGACCACACTGACCACCAGACCAGTATAATATATTTTGTGATTGTCTGCTTAGGAGTACTACTTGCAAGTTGCTGATAGTGTGACCAGTGACCTGACCACCAGTTTAATAATCAATCACCACCACCAGTTTAATATATATATATATATATATATATATATAATTGTATATAATATATATATATATAATATTGTATACCACCTACCCGTGGTTTTTTTTTTTTTCATTCTTCTTTATACATACTACTATAGTAGCTTACTGTAGCAGTCTGCGGTGCTGCTGAGCTGACAGTGTCCAGCAGGTCCGTCATCAGTCATTACATAATAAATATATATACCTGTCCGGCTGCAGTACTAGTGATATTATATATACATATATATTGATTTCATCTCATTATCATCCAGTCTATATTAGCAGCAGACACAGTACGTTAGTCCACGGCTGTAGCTACCTCTGTGTCTGCACTCGGCAGTCCATCCATAATTGTATACCACCTCCCCGTGGTTTTTTCTTTTTCTTTCTTCTTTGTACATACTACTATAGTATAGTAGCTTACTGTAGCAGTCTGCGGTGCTGCTGAGCTGACAGTGTCCAGCAGGTCCGTCATCAGTCATTACATAATAAATATACATACCTGTCCGGCTGCAGTACTAGTGATATTATATTGATTTCATCTCATTATCATCCAGTCTATATTAGCAGCAGACACAGTACGTTAGTCCACGGCTGTAGCTACCTCTGTGTCGGCACTCTGCAGTCCATCCATAATTGTATACCACCTCCCCGTGGTTTTTTTTTTTCTTTCTTCTTTGTACATACTACTATAGTATAGTAGCTTACTGTAGCAGTCTGCGGTGCTGCTGAGCTGACAGTGTCCAGCAGGTCCGTCATCAGTCATTACATAATAAATATACATACCTGTCCGGCTGCAGTACTAGTGATATTATATTGATTTCATCTCATTATCATCCAGTCTATATTAGCAGCAGACACAGTACGTTAGTCCACGGCTGTAGCTACCTCTGTGTCGGCACTCGGCAGTCCATCCATAATTGTATACCACCTCCCCTTGTTTTTTTTTTCTTCTTTCTTCTTTGTACATATTACTATAGTATAGTAGCTTACTGTAGCAGTCTGCGGTGCTGCTGAGCTGACAGTGTCCAGCAGGTCCGTCATCAGTCATTACATAATAAATATACATACCTGTCCGGCTGCAGTACTAGTGATATTATATTGATTTCATCTCATTATCATCCAGTCTATATTAGCAGCAGACACAGTACGTTAGTCCACGGCTGTAGCTACCTCTGTGTCGGCACTCGGCAGTCCATCCATAATTGTATACCACCTCCCCGTGGTTTTTTTTCTTCTTTCTTCTTTGTACATACTACTATAGTATAGTAGCTTACTGTAGCAGTCTGCGGTGCTGCTGAGCTGACAGTGTCCAGCAGGTCCGTCATCAGTCATTACATAATAAATATACATACCTGTCCGGCTGCAGTACTAGTGATATTATATTGATTTCATCTCATTATCATCCAGTCTATATTAGCAGCAGACACAGTACGTTAGTCCACGGCTGTAGCTACCTCTGTGTCGGCACTCGGCAGTCCATCCATAATTGTATACCACCTCCCCGTGGTTTTTTTTTTTCTTTCTTCTTTGTACATACTACTATAGTATAGTAGCTTACTGTAGCAGTCTGCGGTGCTGCTGAGCTGACAGTGTCCAGCAGGTCCGTCATCAGTCATTACATAATAAATATACATACCTGTCCGGCTGCAGTACTAGTGATATTATATTGATTTCATCTCATTATCATCCAGTCTATATTAGCAGCAGACACAGTACGTTAGTCCACGGCTGTAGCTACCTCTGTGTCGGCACTCGGCAGTCCATCCATAATTGTATACCACCTCCCCGTGGTTTTTTTTCTTCTTTCTTCTTTGTACATACTACTATAGTATAGTAGCTTACTGTAGCAGTCTGCGGTGCTGCTGAGCTGACAGTGTCCAGCAGGTCCGTCATCAGTCATTACATAATAAATATACATACCTGTCCGGCTGCAGTACTAGTGATATTATATTGATTTCATCTCATTATCATCCAGTCTACATTAGCAGCAGACACAGTACGTTAGTCCACGGCTGTAGCTACCTCTGTGTCGGCACTCGGCAGTCCATCCATCTCCATTGTTTACCTGAGGTGCCTTTTAGTTGTGCCTATTAAAATATGGAGAACAAAAATTTTGAGGTTCCAAAATTAGGGAAAGATCAAGATCCACTTCCACCTCGTGCTGAAGCTGCTGCCACTAGTCATGGCCGAGACGATGAAATGCCAGCAACGTCGTCTGCCAAGGCCGATGCCCAATGTCATAGTACAGAGCATGTAAAATCCAAAACACCAAATATCAGTAAAAAAAGGACTCCAAAATCTAAAATAAAATTGTCGGAGGAGAAGCGTAAACTTGCCAATATGCCATTTACCACACGGAGTGGCAAGGAACGGCTGAGGCCCTGGCCTATGTTCATGGCTAGTGGTTCAGCTTCACATGAGGATGGAAGCACTCAGCCTCTCGCTAGAAAAATGAAAAGACTCAAGCTGGCAAAAGCACCGCAAAGAACTGTGCGTTCTTCGAAATCCCAAATCCACAAGGAGAGTCCAATTGTGTCGGTTGCGATGCCTGACCTTCCCAACACTGGACGTGAAGAGCATGCGCCTTCCACCATTTGCACGCCCCCTGCAAGTGCTGGAAGGAGCACCCGCAGTCCAGTTCCTGATAGTCAGATTGAAGATGTCAGTGTTGAAGTACACCAGGATGAGGAGGATATGGGTGTTGCTGGCGCTGGGGAGGAAATTGACCAGGAGGATTCTGATGGTGAGGTGGTTTGTTTAAGTCAGGCACCCGGGGAGACACCTGTTGTCCGTGGGAGGAATAGGGCCATTGACATGCCTGGTCAAAATACCAAAAAAATCAGCTCTTCGGTGTGGAAGTATTTCACCAGAAATGCGGACAACATTTGTCAAGCCGTGTGTTGCCTTTGTCAAGCTGTAATAAGTAGGGGTAAGGACGTTAACCACCTCGGAACATCCTCCCTTATACGTCACCTGCAGCGCATTCATAATAAGTCAGTGACAAGTTCAAAAACTTTGGGTGACAGCGGAAGCAGTCCACTGACCAGTAAATCCCTTCCTCTTGTAACCAAGCTCACACAAACCACCCCACCAACTCCCTCAGTGTCAATTTCCTCCTTCCCCAGGAATGCCAATAGTCCTGCAGGCCATGTCACTGGCAATTCTGACGATTCCTCTCCTGCCTGGGATTCCTCCGATGCATCCTTGCGTGTAACGCCTACTGCTGCTGGCGCTGCTGTTGTTGCTGCTGGGAGTCGATGGTCATCCCAGAGGGGAAGTCGTAAGCCCACTTGTACTACTTCCAGTAAGCAATTGACTGTCCAACAGTCCTTTGCGAGGAAGATGAAATATCACAGCAGTCATCCTGCTGCAAAGCGGATAACTGAGGCCTTGACAACTATGTTGGTGTTAGACGTGCGTCCGGTATCCGCCGTTAGTTCACAGGGAACTAGACAATTTCTTGAGGTAGTGTGCCCCCGTTACCAAATACCATCTAGGTTCCACTTCTCTAGGCAGGCGATACTGATAATGTACACGGACGTCAGAAAAAGACTCACCAGTGTCCTAAAAAATGCAGTTGTACCCAATGTCCACTTAACCACGGACATGTGGACAAGTGGAGCAGGGCAGGGTCAGGACTATATGACTGTGACAGCCCACTGGGTAGATGTATGGACTCCCGCCGCAAGAACAGCAGCGGCGGCACCAGTAGCAGCATCTCGCAAACGCCAACTCTTTCCTAGGCAGGCTACGCTTTGTATCACCGCTTTCCAGAATACGCACACAGCTGAAAACCTCTTACGGCAACTGAGGAAGATCATCGCGGAATGGCTTACCCCAATTGGACTCTCCTGTGGATTTGTGGCATCGGACAACGCCAGCAATATTGTGTGTGCATTAAATATGGGCAAATTCCAGCACGTCCCATGTTTTGCACATACCTTGAATTTGGTGGTGCAGAATTTTTTTAAAAACGACAGGGGCGTGCAAGAGATGCTGTCGGTGGCCAGAAGAATTGCGGGACACTTTCGGCGTACAGGCACCACGTACAGAAGACTGGAGCACCACCAAAAACAACTGAACCTGCCCTGCCATCATCTGAAGCAAGAAGTGGTAACGAGGTGGAATTCAACCCTCTATATGCTTCAGAGGTTGGAGGAGCAGCAAAAGGCCATTCAAGCCTATACAATTGAGCACGATATAGGAGGTGGAATGCACCTGTCTCAAGCGCAGTGGAGAATGATTTCAACATTGTGCAAGGTTCTGATGCCCTTTGAACTTGCCACACGTGAAGTCAGTTCAGACACTGCCAGCCTGAGTCAGGTCATTCCCCTCATCAGGCTTTTGCAGAAGAAGCTGGAGACATTGAAGGAGGAGCTAACACGGAGCGATTCCGCTAGGTATGTGGGACTTGTGGATGGAGCCCTTAATTCGCTTAACAAGGATTCACGGGTGGTCAATCTGTTGAAATCAGAGCACTACATTTTGGCCACCGTGCTCGATCCTAGATTTAAAGCCTACCTTGGATCTCTCTTTCCGGCAGACACAAGTCTGCAGAGGTTCAAAGACCTGCTGGTGACAAAATTGTCAAGTCAAGCGGAACGCGACCTGTCAACATCTCCTCCTTCACATTCTCCCGCAACTGGGGGTGCGAGGAAAAGGCTCAGAATTCCGAGCCCACCCGCTGGCGGTGATGCAGGGCAGTCTGGAGCGACTGCTGATGCTGACATCTGGTCCGGACTGAAGGACCTGACAACGATTACGGACATGTCGTCTACTGTCACTGCATATGATTCTCTCACCATTGAAAGAATGGTGGAGGATTATATGAGTGACCGCATCCAAGTAGGCACGTCACACAGTCCGTACTTATACTGGCAGGAAAAAGAGGCAATTTGGAGGCCCTTGCACAAACTGGCTTTATTCTACCTAAGTTGCCCTCCCACAAGTGTGTACTCCGAAAGAGTGTTTAGTGCCGCCGCTCACCTTGTCAGCAATCGGCGTACGAGGTTACATCCAGAAAATGTGGAGAAGATGATGTTCATTAAAATGAATTATAATCAATTCCTCCGTGGAGACATTCACCAGCAGCAATTGCCTCCACAAAGTACACAGGGAGCTGAGATGGTGGATTCCAGTGGGGACGAATTGATAATCTGTGAGGAGGGGGATGTACACGGTGATATATCGGAGGATGATGATGAGGTGGAGATCGTGCCTCTGTAGAGCCAGTTTGTGCAAGGAGCGATTAATTGCTTCTTTTTTGGTGGGGGTCCAAACCAACCCGTCATTTCAGTCACAGTCGTGTGGCAGACCCTGTCACTGAAATGATGGGTTGGTTAAAGTGTGCATGTCCTGTTTATACAACATAAGGGTGGGTGGGAGGGCCCAAGGACAATTCCATCTTGCACCTCTTTTTTCTTTAATTTTTCTTAATTTAATTAATTAATTTTTCTTAATTTAATTTTTTGCGTCATGTGCTGTTTGGGGAGGGTTTTTTGGAAGGGCCATCCTGCGTGCCACTGCAGTGCCACTCCTAGATGGGCCCGGTGTTTGTGTCGGCCACTAGGGTCGCTTATCTTACTCACACAGCTACCTCATTGCGCCTCTTTTTTTCTTTGCGTCATGTGCTGTTTGGGGAGGGTTTTTTGGAAGGGACATCCTGCGTGACACTGCAGTGCCACTCCTAGATGGGCCCGGTGTTTGTGTCGGCCACTAGGGTCGCTTAGCTTACTCACACAGCTACCTCATTGCGCTTCTTTTTTTCTTTGCGTCATGTGCTGTTTGGGGAGGGTTTTTTGGAAGGGACATCCTGCGTGACACTGCAGTGCCACTCCTAGATGGGCCCGGTGTTTGTGTCGGCCACTAGGGTCGCTTATCTTACTCACACAGCTACCTCATTGCGCCTCTTTTTTTCTTTGCGTCATGTGCTGTTTGGGGAGGGTTTTTTGGAAGGGCCATCCTGCGTGACACTGCAGTGCCACTCCTAGATGGGCCCGGTGTTTGTGTCGGCCACTAGGGTCGCTTATCTTACTCACACAGCTACCTCATTGCGCCTCTTTTTTTCTTTGCGTCATGTGCTGTTTGGGGAGGGTTTTTTGGAAGGGACATCCTGCGTGACACTGCAGTGCCACTCCTAGATGGGCCCGGTGTTTGTGTCGGCCACTAGGGTCGCTTAGCTTACTCACACAGCTACCTCATTGCGCCTCTTTTTTTCTTTGCGTCATGTGCTGTTTGGGGAGGGTTTTTTGGAAGGGACATCCTGCGTGACACTGCAGTGCCACTCCTAGATGGGCCCGGTGTTTGTGTCGGCCACTAGGGTCGCTTAGCTTACTCACACAGCTACAGATGTAGCCACCTTTATCTTGAGTGGCCGCGGCGGTTGTCCCGTTCGACCATACGCAGCGTACTGTGGCGTAGCGAGGCGCGCCTAGCCACAGAGAGGCTATCTAATCGCACGGAGACAGACATTTGACGTTTGGCGTTACCTTTACGTGTAATACCTGCGATCAGCCACCAGATGTCGCTTTTTACAATCACCACTGCGCATGCGTGTGGTCTCCCGTAAAATACAATACTGACATACATAATAAGGACTACTTTACTAAGGCGTCTCATTACGCTGCATACAGCAAATACTGTACTCATTACGCTGCATTATTTAATACAGTACTGTATATACAGTACGACACCGACGCAAATACAGTAGTACAGCATACAGTATATGATCCATCTACAATACTTTATGAATACTGTATGTGAGCGTCCAAGTCCCGCAGACAAAACACAGTACTGTAAAACCAGTAGTGTACACTGTCGCAAATGGATGTGTGTTACAAGTTCACTATTGCCTCTCAAGATTAGGAATTTTCTACAGTATGTTATCGTCCTAATCCCGTAGCCATTACAGCATAATCAAAACCAACGGATTTATACATTTGTCTGCGGCGAAGTGGTGAAGTGTTTCGCTTCCTATACTCAGAGTCCAGGGTTCGATTCCTTAAGTACGAATGCATGTTACTGTAGTTTTTTTCAGACACTTTATTATTTTTTTTATTCACATACTGTAAACCAGGGCATACAGTAGCTGCATGAGCGGTTCTATGCGATCGAGTCCGGTGTACCATAATGTGCAGGTTCTATGCAGGTTAAGGTACTATGCTCCGTACACAGTACACATACAATTCTGTAGCTGGGCAGACTGAATAGAAATGGCTACCACCTATGACTCCTTGCCCCACAGAGGCCCTAGGCTACGGAGCAAGTAATAGTCCAGATTGTACAGACTATGGGGCAATGCTGAAGGAGCGTCACAATCCCCTAGCTAAAATACACAGTATGCATATTATGGTACACCGGACTCGATGACATACTGTAGCACACTGGCAAAATGGCCGCCGCCCCTGAACCCTTGTGCAGGTTATGGGGCAATGCTGAAGGAGCGTCACAATCCCCTAGCCAAAATACACAGGGGAGGGATAAGCTACTGTAGGATTGCATACAGTATTACGGTACACCGGACTCAATCGCATAGCACACTGTCAAAACGACCACTACCCCTGAACCCCCACCTCGTGGCAGGCAGCAGTTGGGTATGGAATGAGAAATGGCATAAGCTGTGCAGGCTACGGGGCGATGCTGAAGGAGCGTCACAATCCCCTAGCCAAAATACACAGGGGAGAGATAAGCTACTGTAGGATTGCATACAGTATTACGGTACACCGGACTCAATCGCATAGCACACTGTCAAAACGACCACTACCCATGAACCCCCACTTCCTGAACCCCCACCTCGTGGCAGGCAGCAGTTGGGTATGGAATGAGAAATGGCATAAGCTGTGCAGGCTACGGGGCGATGCTGAAGGAGCGTCACAATCCCCTAGCCAAAATACACAGAGATACTGTAAGCGAGGTCTATGCACATTACAGTACTGTACGTTACACCGGGCTCGGTCGCATAGCAAACTGACAAAACACAAGTTTTACAGTACATACAGTAAAGCAGGCCAAAGCTGCAGGAGAGTTTCTACTGTAAAGGTTCTATGCACCGTACGGTAATGTACACATACCTGTACAATTCTATAGCAGGGCAGACTCAATTGAAATGGCTACCGCCTGTGACTCCTACAGTAGCTCCTAGGAGGCACTCAGCTATGGAGCAAATAACAGCACAGATTTTGCAGGCTACGGGGCAATGCTGAAGGAGCGTCACAATCCCCTAGCTACAATACACAGGGGTGATAGAGATAATCGAGTGGCTGGAGGGGGGTCCCCTTGATTTAAGGGGCCCCCACTCCTCCAGGGTACTCCGGCCAGGTGTGACTAGTTGGGTATTTAATTCCATGGCCGCAGGGACCGGTATAAAAGTCTCCCCCGGCTGTGCATTATCTGTCCAGCTAGTGGAGCCCAGTGCTGATTCAAAAAATATGGGGAACCCCTACGCTTTTTTTGTCCCCCTTATTTTTTGCACCAGGACCAGGCGCAGAGCCCGGTGCTGGTTCTAAAAAGATGGGGGATCCCGTGTCCATTTTTTCCGTATTCCTTCCGGAATTCGACTGCAATTGCATATACAGTACTGTACCCCTTAATGTCACTGCTTACAGTATACAGTATTTAGACATGAGCTTGTGTACAGTATCTGTCATGAGGTGCTTTTTTCACTGACACTATAACTTTTTTCTATTGTGATATACTGTACAGAGGCGGCAAACTAGCCAAACGGGAATAATCAGCTTCTGCAGAATAAAATGAGATGCTACAGTACATGCCTATATTCTGTGAGTGACTGCGGCTCTATGAAATTAAATCAGAAAATTTAAATATGAAATGCATTACTAATGTGTGGCATTACTGTACTGTATGTGTATAAGGTGTACTACAATATTTTCTGGTGTAACATAAGGAAAGGGCACTACTGCATGGTCTAATGCAGTGGTTCTCAAACTTGGTCCTCAGGACCCCACACAGTGCATGTTTTGCAGGTAAACCAGCAAGTGCACAGATGTATTCATTACTAACTGACACATTTTAGAAGGTCCATACAGTAGGTGGAGCTAATTTTTTCACTTGTGATTCTGTGAGACCTGCAAAACCTGCACTGTGTGGGGTCCTGAGGACTGAGTTTGAGAACCTGTGGTCTAATGTAAATAAAGATGAATGTGGTGGGGTGTAATGTGAATAAGGGGCATTACTGTTAGGAGTAATGTGGTACTATGATATGATGTCATGAGAATAAGAGACACCACTGCATGATATAATGTGAATAAAGTTGCAGTACTGTGTTGTGTCATTTCATCTTCGGGTATTATTGTGTTACCATGCCCCTTCCCAGCAAGAACATACTGTACACTGTTTTGGGCTGGCACTAAATGTGCACATTGTTCTTATTTAGATTATAGGGGGTAGGAGCGCCAAAATGGGTGATGGTGCTGGGAAAGGGGTGCAGGGTTAGAGGCGGAACTACGTAGCATCTGTGCAAGAGGGCATCAGCCAAAATCTAGCCTAGGGCATCATGTTGGTCAGGTTTGGCTCTGATAATACTGTATACTGTACTCTTACTGTACTTTGCATTCAATACAGATACTGTTTGCACACAGGTTTTACATGAATCATTGGCAATGCTGCAGGAGTGTCTCATTAGGCAATCTAAAATATACCACGACTATGGGTGGGGATACAGTAGGGAAGTTCTGTCACCATAAGCTGTCTGCTGTGTATAGCATATTTCCATCTGAGATGCATTTGTGTGTTTGTAATAAGAAAAAAACATTTTACTGTACATTTAGTGGATACAGTATTTCTCCCCCATAATGACGTATCATACTGTACAGGTACCCTCATGTACTGTACCGTACCATACTGTAAAATTGAATATTTATTGGAAAAACATCAATATTAATGTAAAAATAAAGTATTACAACATCCGATTCCATGTACTGCACTGATCAAAATGTACAGTACTCTTATTCAGGACTTATAAAACTGAAAATAACTGTTCATACAGTACACATCAATAACATTACTACTGTATAATATTCTACATTAGTTTATGCAATAATCAGACAAAGGCAATTTTATCATTTTTTTTAATAATGCACCAATTTAAAATTTTAAACAGAAAATACAGAACTACATATTTGTGGCTTGACCATTTCTTTCAACTACAACAGGTAATACTTTATACAGGTGATTTATATAATTATTACAATGTTCAGGTGTGAGTACTTCTAGCCAAAATTTCTTTATCCCATCCACCAGTTGCTGTTTTGTTGTTGGCTTTGCAACACTCCTAACGTACCTCTTCAATTGAGCCCACACTAATTCGATTGGGTTCATGTCTGGTGATCTATATAAAAATAAAAAAAAAGCGTATAGAAAAAATTAATTACATTACAGTAAATAGAGAAAATTAAACATACAATATTGTACTGTTTATTAAACAAAAATTTTTTTTACAGTACTAGAGTGCTATCCAAAATTTTACTTGTACACTGTTGAAAGAATACTCACTCTGGTGGTGTGCGTTCCCAATTCATACCTTTCTCTTCCATAAATTTGGCTGAGGCGGAGTGTTTAGGATCATTGTCTTGGAATATCCTATGGTGAGTTGGGTAATATTTATTCACAAATGGCACCATACATTTCTCTACTATTGTTTCTTGGAAATATTTCTTATCCATGATTCCTACAGAAATCAAAAAATGTTGTTCATTAATAAGCAACTCCTTTTATTGTGCAGTTACACGTACTCTACAGTACAACATGTATTTTTACAGAACACAGGCACAGAATAAAGTATAGTACTGTACCTTCGAAAAATAATAGGGGACCAGCTCCTAATCGTGATATGCCTCCCCATACATGGATTTTCAATGGATGCTTTGGGCGTGGTTTTAAAGAGATATGGTTACGTTTCCTGAATGACATTCTGGAGAACCGCTCAAGGGCAACAGACGATTCATCTGTGAAAATGACATCATCAAATGTTTCACCACTCTCAATCCATCGCCGTGCCTGTTCCACTCTCTTTTCTTTATTCACATCTCTTATCATTGGAGATATCCTGTGAAGAGCCAAAAATAATGAAATCAGATACAGTTATGAAATTACAGATTTACAGATTACTGTATATACAGTAGACTGTATGTGCAGTATACTGTATTATATACCTACTGTATACATTAAACTGTACATACAGTACATTAAGTTACATACAGAGTAATATATATATATACATACTGTACATACACACAAACACACACACACACACACACACACAGTATACAGTATGTAATCATCACAATAAGCCGGCAATGCTTCATTGCTGTCTCTGAGTGCCTATACAGTAGGTATCTCTTTTGGGATAGAATATATACAGTATATACACACACACATACTGTATATAGTATAAAGTACACACTCTGTATAATGATTTATGGCATTATTATATCACGTATCAAGGGATTATTAACAGTGCATTTACTGTATGGTTTATACTGCTTTCAGTATTTTACCTTGTTGCGCCAAAGGTCCATCCCATTTTCCGTCGCATCCTTCTGATGCTGGTGGCCGATATGTCCAGGTCATACTTGGAATGGAGAATTCGTTTTATTTGCAGAGCAGTACGCTCATCATCCTCACGAGTTAGTTCCTCCACAATTTGTTGCACTCTCCTACAGTACAATACAGTATGAAAAATATGAATTCATGAACAGCACAATCACAGTTACAATTGATGAAGTTTTTATTTTATTTCAAAAAAATTGTTTATGGTATAAAGCAAGTCATTTAAACATTACAGTAGTGTACAGTACGTACCATGTGCATTTTGTAGGAAATACAAATCTGGGCGTTGTTCTCTCGAATGCATGATAGCGCACCGTTTCTAAAGTGACTATAATGCCACTTTCCTTGAGCCATGCATGGATCTCTTTGATGGTTTTATTTTCTTTTTTCATGTTGGCGATTATCTTGCTCATCGTTTTGTTGATAGTTACTGGCATGTTGTCCAACTATAATTCCTGTATGGAGAGAAAACATTTGTGAATACTGTAGTCTAAAATTTACACATCTGAAAATGCATAAGAGTTTTATGATAGAAGTTAATACTGTACATGTTTACTATCCAGTACCTGATGTTCAAATTTAAGTATTGTATACTGTACAGTACTGAAAATACAACTTCAGTGTTATGGACTGTATGAAACAGATACAGTACAGTAAATAACCCTCCTTGGAAGTGCATGGGCCCTGTGAGACTTACAGTAGTGTACAGCATAAGGGTCGACTGACATGATGTACAAGCATTACATACAGTACATGTCAGTACTGTATGTAAATTCTTCAATTATTGCCTAACAACAATGCTGCTTACTGTATATTAAATACTGTAGGCCTAGAAATGTGCATCTCAATATAGTAGTTAAAAACACAGGGGCCTATGTGGATAAGCGAGTTCTATGCACACTAAAAATGGCCACCGACCGTGAACCCCCAGCACGTGGCAGCGCTCGGATATGTAGTGAGATACAGTATGGCATACATTTCACAGTTCAGGGGGCAATGCTGAAGGAGCGTCACAATCCCCTAGCTCAATTACACTGGGATAAGCGAGGTCTACTGTATGCACATTACGGTATACCGAGCTGGATCGCTTAGCAACCTGACAAAATGGCCGCCGACCGTGAACTCCCAGCACGTGGCAGCGCTCGGATATGGAGTGAGATACAGTATGGTACAGTCCAGGGGCAATGCTGAAGGAGCGTCACAATCCCCTAGCTCAATTACATTGGGATAAGCGAGGTCTATGCACATTACGGTATACCGAGCTGGATCGCTTAGCAACCTGACAAAATGGCCGCCGACCGTGAACTCCCAGCACGTGGCAGCGCTCGGATATGTAGTGAGATACAATATGGCATACATTTCACAGTTCAGGGGGCAATGCTGAAGGAGCGTCACAATCCCCTAGCTCAATTACATTGGGATAAGCGAGGTCTATGCACATTACGGTATACCGAGCTGGATCGCTTAGCAACCTGACAACATGGCCGCCGACCGTGAACTCCCAGCACGTGGCAGCGCTCGGATATGGAGTGAGAGATGGTATACATTTTAAAATACACCGGGATAAGTTGTATAGGCCATGGAGCAATGCACAGGGACATTCATCATTTACGTACAGTATATAAATAATTGTAAACCGTAAATGAAAGAATTACCGGTCAAATACTGTATGACGAAACTGTGTCAATGAGCTGGAACAGTATGGCCTGTGAAGAAGTTTTCGAAGGCAGAAACGGAGAGCAAATTATCAGGAGATTTCTGAAAGGTCGGAGAAGATCCACACAGCAAGTCTGCTTACGAGGAAACAGCTTTGCAAAGTGGGTAGCGGGGCGGTGACTGAGACGCTCTTTTATTCACATTCACACAAAAGGAATTCTTACCGCTGTGATTGGTGCCAATATAGGCGCATTCATCCTTACACCAATCACAGAGCATACTGTACTTTTGAATGTGAATAAAAGAGCGTCTCAGTCACCGCCCGCTACCCACTTTGCACATCTGTTTCCTCGTAGGCAGACTTGCTGTGTGGATCTTCTCCGACCTTTCAGAAATCTCCTGATAATTTGCTCTCCGTTTCTGCCTTCGAAAACTTCTTCACAGGCCATACTGTTCCAGCTCATTGACACAGTTTCGTCATACAGTATTTGACCGGTAATTCTTTCATTTACGGTTTACAATTATTTATATACTGTACGTAAATGATGAATGTCCCTGTGCATTGCTCCATGGCCTGTACAACTTATCCCGGTGTATTTTAAAATGTATGCCATACTGTATCTCACTACATATCCGAGCGCTGCCACGTGCTGGGAGTTCACGGTCGGTGGCCATTTTGTCAGGTTGCTAAGCGATCCAGCTCGGTATACCGTAATGTGCATAGACCTCGCTTATCCCAATGTAATTGAGCTAGGGGATTGTGACGCTCCTTCAGCATTGCCCCCTGAACTGTGAAATGTATGCCATATTGTATCTCACTACATATCCGAGCGCTGCCACGTGCTGGGAGTTCACGGTCGGCGGCCATTTTGTCAGGTTGCTAAGCGATCCAGCTCGGTATACCGTAATGTGCATACAGTAGACCTCGCTTATCCCAGTGTAATTGAGCTAGGGGATTGTGACGCTCCTTCAGCATTGCCCCCTGAACTGTGAAATGTATGCCATATTGTATCTCACTCCATATCCGAGCGCTGCCACGTGCTGGGAGTTCACGGTCGGCGGCCATTTTGTCAGGTTGCTAAGCGATCCAGCTCGGTATACCGTAATGTGCATAGACCTCGCTTATCCCAATGTAATTGAGCTAGGGGATTGTGACGCTCCTTCAGCATTGCCCCCTGAACTGTGAAATGTATGCCATATTGTATCTCACTACATATCCGAGCGCTGCCACGTGCTGGGAGTTCACGGTCGGCGGCCATTTTGTCAGGTTGCTAAGCGATCCAGCTCGGTATACCGTAGTGTGCATAGACCTCGCTTATCCCAATGTAATTGAGCTAGGGGATTGTGACGCTCCTTCAGCATTGCCCCCTGAACTGTGAAATGTATGCCATACTGTATCTCACTACATATCCGAGCGCTGCCACGTGCTGGGGGTTCACGGTCGGTGGCCATTTTTAGTGTGCATAGAACTCGCTTATCCACATAGGCCCCTGTGTTTTTAACTACTATATTGAGATGCACATTTCTAGGCCTACAGTATTTAATATACAGTAAGCAGCATTGTTGTTAGGCAATAATTGAAGAATTTACATACAGTACTGACATGTACTGTATGTAATGCTTGTACATCATGTCAGTCGACCCTTATGCTGTACACTACTGTAAGTCTCACAGGGCCCATGCACTTCCAAGGAGGGTTATTTACTGTACTGTATCTGTTTCATACAGGAAACTAATTGCAGTCCATAACACTAATATTAAGCCCACTCCATTATCCACTCCTCCCCTGTGTATTAAACACCCCCTACCACCCTGGAAGTCATGTACCAGGGCCCCTTCATTCAGCACAATGCCCCCTTCTACAGTTTAGTGTTCTCCTTCCTGCCCCATCTGTGCAGTAAAGGAATAATTAGCAGAAATTATTTCTCCAGGTCCTACTGTACATACTGAGCGAAAGATAGAACCCCCCCTATCCCCCGCGGAGCATCAAAGCTGCCGCTGATAGCTCCCCCCACCCCTTCCGCTGGTGAGTGGGTAGGGGCCCCAGTGCATTGCTGTGTCCAGGGGCCCACACTGCTGTTAAGATGGCTCTAGTAATTGAGCTAGGGGATTGTGACGCTCCTTCAGCATTGCCCCTGGACTGTACCATACTGTATCTCACTCCATATCCAAGCGCTGCCACGTGCTGGGAGTTCACGGTCGGTGGCCATTTTGTCAGGTTGCTAAGCGATCCAGCTCGGTATAACGTAATGTACATAGACCTTGCTTATCCCGGTGTACTACAGGTATGTGCAGTAGTACTGAATGATTGCTATCACTTGTGGTGAAACACCTATCTTATCAAATACAGTAACTACTGTACAGTATAGTTGTTCGCACAGGTGATGGTAATCATACTGTATATTTAAACTGAAGTCCGTAACAGAGCATTCTGTCCCTCCTGCAGAGGTTCTTGTTGGGAGGCACAGGGAAAAAAGGCAAATACTGTACAGTATTTGCACTTTACTGTTGTGCACTTTATTTGAAAATGTACAGTTGTTTGCTATTTTTAGCATGCTGTGCTTTACATGTTTTCTTATTGTGGTTTTTATATTTTTAGACAAAAGACAAAGAATGCAGACTACCAGATTTTACGGGAGTGCCAAAACCCACCCATCAGTGGCACAGAAACTTGCTGCATTAGTCCCACAAAAGAAGAAGAAAACTGCCAAGGCGGCTCAGAAAGAAAATGTGGTGAAACCACGAAAAAATGCCAAGGCAAAGAATAATACGTTGGAGATGATATGTGGTGTGGCAAATGATGTAATTGTTCCATCTCCTGCAGATCACAGTGTTCAGCCAATGAATCTGGAAATACCGGTGCTAGAGGACGTGACAAACACGCTGCATCAGGAAGCTTCTTTTTTGGACCATGTAGCCACCCCTGGACAAGAAGACATGACACATTCACCACGAAGAAGGTTGCATTTCACAGATGTGAACACCAAAGTGCAGGACTGCCAGTGTACCTGTCCTGTTTTACTAAAGGAGCTACTCAGTAAGGTGACCAATATGGAGTCAGAAGTTGGTGGACAGGTCAATCAGCTGCAGACCGATGTGGCTGGCCTTAAAGAAGGCATAAAGGAACAGATGGTAGAAGCCATGAAGAAAGTCATTGAACAAACGAGGGAAGAATGGCAAGTTGGAGTTTGCTGCACCATCATTGCAACACACCACCAAGCGGTTCAAGTCAGCGGCCTGGACGACCGAGGCCTGGAGGACCGCAGAGGAGGCCTGGAGGACCGCAGAGGAGGCCTGGAGGACCGCAGAGGAGGCCTGGAGGACCGCAGCGGACTGGACGAAGTCAGCGGCATGGACGACCACAGAGGAGGCCTGGAGGACCGCAGAGGAGGCCTGGAGGACCGCAGAGGAGGCCTGGAGGACCGCAGAGGAGGCCTGGACGACCGCAGAGGAGGCCTGGACGACCGCAGAGGAGGCCTGGACGACCGCAGAGGAGGCCTGGAGGACCGCAGAGGAGGCCTGGAGGACCGCAGCGGACTGGACGAAGTCAGCGGCATGGACGACCACAGAGGAGGCCTGGAGGACCGCAGAGGAGGCCTGGAGGACCGCAGAGGAGGCCTGGAGGACCGCAGAGGAGGCCTGGAGGACCGCAGAGGAGGCCTGGAGGACCGCAGAGGAGGCCTGGAGGACCGCAGAGGAGGCCTGGACGACCGCAGAGGAGGCCTGGACGACCGTAGAGGAGGCCTGGGGGACCGCAGCAGCGGACTGGACGAAGTCAGTGACTTGGACGACCGCAGAGGAGGCCTGGAGGACCGCAGAGGAGGCCTGGAGGACCGCAGAGGAGGCCTGGAGGACCGCAGAGGAGGCCTGGACGACCGCAGAGGAGGCCTAGACGACCGTAGAGGAGGCCTGGGGGACCGCAGCAGCGGACTGGACGAAGTCAGCGACTTGGACGACCGCAGAGGAGGCCTGGAGGACCGCAGAAGAGGCCTGGAGGACCGCAGAAGAGACCTGGAGGACCGCAGAAGAGACCTGGAGGACCGCAGAGGCCTGGACCACAGCAGCGGACTGGACGAAGTCAGCGACTTGGGCGACCGCAGAGGAGGCCTGGACGACCGCAGAGGAGGCCTGGACGACCGCAGAGGAGGCCTGGACGACCGCAGAGGAGGCCTGGGGGACCGCAGCAGCGGACTGGACGAAGTCAGCGACTTGGACGACCGCAGAGGAGGCCTGGAGGACCGCAGAAGAGACCTGGAGGACCGCAGAAGAGACCTGGAGGACCGCAGAGGCCTGGACCACAGCAGCGGACTGGACGAAGTCAGCGACTTGGGCGACCGCAGAGGAGGCCTGGACGACCACAGAGGCCTGGAGGACCGCAGAGGAAACATGGAGGACCGCAGAGGAGGCCTGGAGGACCGCAGAGGAGGCCTGGAGGACCGCAGAAGAGACCTGGAGGACAGCAGAGGAGGCCTGGAGGACCGCAGAGGAGGCCTGGAGGACCGCAGAGGAGGCCTGGAGGACCGCAGAAGAGACCTGGAGGACAGCAGAGGAGGCCTGGAGGACCGCAGAGGAGGCCTGGAGGACCGCAGAGGAGGCCTGGAGGACCGCAGAGGAGGCCTGGAGGACCGCAGAGGAGGCCTAGAGGACCGCAGAAGAGACCTGGAGGACCGCAGAGGAGGCCTGGAGGACCGCAGAGGAGGCCTGGAGGACCGCAGAGGAGGCCTGGAGGACCGCAGAGGCCTGGACCACAGCAGCGGACTGGACGAAGTCAGCGACTTGGACGACCGCAGAGGAGGCCTGGAGGACCGCAGAAGAGACCTGGAGGACCGCAGAAGAGACCAGGAGGACCGCAGAAGAGACCTGGAGGACCGCAGAGGAGGCCTGGAGGACCGCAGAGGGCTGGACGACCGCAGAGGCCTGGATTCAAGTGTGCTGTTGCCAGGAACACCAATGATGACCAGCACACCTGCTCACAGGCCACTTCGCAATACATTCGGAGGCTCTCTGAACAATATTGCCCTGGCTGTCATCTCAACTTCCCTGGACGACCATCTGTACAGAGCTTCAAATGGACATATTCAGAAATATGCATATTCTCTGTTCCAGCACCATGTACGGTACGACAAATACTTGACGTGGGCCAATCGTGTGAACTTTGATGGTTCCAAGGGCAAACTTCCGCTGCCCAAAAATCTGGTACATGACATCATGGCTAGGTGTGAACGCCGCGTGAGGATTGGTGATCCAGAAAAGAGGAAGATAAGGGATACCATAAACTCTGTGCTGAGAACGAAGAGGAAAATGACTTGGAAGCTCGACTATGATGAAACCAGATCATTACCTACCTCCTAGCTTCAGCACATCAGCTTCACACAGCTGAAGCTAAAAAATTGTGTCAATGTACCTGTATGACCTGTACATTTTCTGGGGCTGCATGCACTGTGCTGAATCCACTTGGAGCAGCTCGGTTACTCAAAGGGGAGTGCATGAACTTGGCTCACCACATTCCTGGTAATGTAAGGGCCTGTTACAAGTTGCCCCTTTTATTCCTGTTGATTTTTTGGGCGCTGCTGTATCTATCCAGTAGCAGCCGAGTCCATTGTGCTGTGTCCATCTGGGGCCTTGGGCTGCGTTTCCATCCAGGGGCTGCTGTTGTCAGTCCTCTATTCTGGTGTCCGTATGCGACAGTGTTAAAAAGCAAAAGACAAAAACGAAAAATAATTCAAAAAAGCAAAACCTAAAAATAAAGTACAAAAACCATTACCCCGCACCACCACCACAAAAAAATAAATTATAAAAATGTTAAAGTTGATATTGTTACTGTATTTGTGCTGTTACCTTTTGATTAAAGTACCGTACAGTATGTGTGATGTTGGCTTTATTACAATACAGTACAGTATGTGTGATGTTACATGTTCCAAATGATTTTGTCCGTAAATAAAGTGTTTCTTAAAATAAACATGACGTGGTTTCCAATGTTTGTATTCCCAACTTCCTGTACTGTATAAATTAGTACTACTGTATGATGGGAATTCAATTAAGAGTGGTATACTGTATGTAAAACAACTTGGTTAGGCATCTTGCATTTCATATTTTAATAAAAACCACAGGAAACTTCTATTTTTAAAAGTTTATTGAAGAAAAAAAAGGTGTTTTTTTTAAAATAAAGTTTGAAAGTTAATTAAAACAAAAAAGTAGTTTGTTCTTCGTTACATTCTTTTCTTGTGTATATAGATATCTGTGGGGGAAAAAAAAAAAAAAGTATTAAAGTAAAGACACTCATGTTCATTTGTTTTCCAAGAAAATTTGTGGAACCACACAGCCCAGCAATAAGTCATGCTGGGCTGTGTGGTTCCACAAAAGGCATGCGGTACAAAGTGAAATAGTGGTGTCAGTGGTCAGCACTTTGACACGCTAACATTTGTGGAACCACACAGCAATGGCTGACACACATAAAATGGCTGACACACACAAAATGCCTGACACACACAAAATGCCTGACACACACAAAATGCCTGACACACACAAAATGCCTGACACACACATGCTGGAGTGAAAACACATGTTTGCCAAACAGTCGACAGCACATGTCGGCCAGATGGCCGACCAAACTTGCTCCAAATCACCCCAAACTGGCCAGAAAGCACCCCAGCACACTCAGGAGGTACTGTACACCACAGCTAAATTAGGAGAGAATTTCATTACAAACAGCCAGATCTTGCAGATTATCTGCCAGATAATTGTATGGTGTACAGTATGCCTATCTTATACAGTAGAAAAAGATACTATACAATGGAGTACAAGAACAAAAATTTTTATTAAATAAAATTAAATTAATCTTAATAAAACATTAAAAAAGTGGTCCACTAAGAGGTGGACCACCACCCGCAGGAGCTGGATGGCACGCTGCAACTGTTCTGTGGGAAAAAAAGGACAGTATTACAAAACAAATACTGAATACTTTACAGTGTAGTAATGGCAATACAGTACTTTACTCTATATTAGACAATATTGTTATTTACAATGTACAGTACTGTATTGTCAGTACAGTAAATCAAACACTACTGTATGCTGTCGAGGTAATTTAAACATTGCTTTAGTTTACCTCTTGTATAAGTGGGCTGCTGCCTGCCCGCTTCTGGGCCAGCCCACCTATCTTGCCCCTGTCTGGGGCCCCCATAAATAATTGGCACTATATTGGAGAAAAAAAAACATTTAGTCACATTCAAATAGTAAACAATTATTACTGTATACTGTAGGTACAGTATTATACTGTATTGCTGGTATTCAAAATATAAAGTACTGTACAAGAGTTTAGCTTCAATAGGTCATAAACAAATTGTCAAAGGAATTAAACACCACAGTACAAATACTGTAGACATTTACTGTATGTATTAGCAGTCATGACATTTCATGACCGCTTCAGAAAAAAGAGGGTTACAGTACTGTAGGTGGTGTTGTAGGGAGTACTATCCATAATAGTGGACTGTACTCAGAGCCAGCCATAAATAATATGATTCCCTAGTCAAGTTTTTGGATGCTGCCCCCTTGCACAGATGCTATTTCCGCCTCTGAGCCTGTACCCCTTTCCCAGCACCATCACCCCTCAACCATAGCAGTCCTCATTTTGGTGCTCCTCCAACTTACTGTACTGTATGTTTAAAATAGCAACAGTGTGCACATTCGGTGTGCATCCCAAAACGGTGCATGTTCTTGCTGGGAAGGGGCAAGGCCACACAGTAATTCCCCAATCTGAAATGACGCCACACAGTACTGCAACTTTATTCACAACATATCATGCAATAGTGTCTCTTTTTCTCGTTACATCATATGATAGTACCACATTACTCCTCAAAGTATTCCCACTTATTCACATTGCATCACATCATATTGCTCTTTGTTCACATTAGACCACACAGTAGTGCCCTTGCTACAGTATATGTTACACAACAAAGTACTGTATACACATAATGCTGCACATTAGTAATGCATTTTGTATGCACAGAATATACTGTAGGCATGCTGCATATCATATTAATCAGCAGAAGCTGCTTGTGCCCCTGGGCATTTGGCAAGTATGCCTATGCCTAGGGCAGGCTCAGACTGGAGATCAGTACGTAATCCCGCTGGACGGGATCCCGGCAGTCAAAATACAGACGCCGGAATCCCGACCACACAATCCCGACAGGGGCGGCGAGCGGAAAGCAGCCCCTTGCATGCTTGCTTCGCTCGCCACGCGGTGGGCACGGTGCCTCGCTACGCTCTACACACTATTATATCAGTAGTCAGGAAACGCAGCATGCATTTGTGGAGTGAAGAGGGTGAAAAAGGAGAGAAAGTACAGTTTGTACTGTAAGGTTATGTCAGAGGGTGTGAAGATGATCAGCTCAGTGTTATACATGTTACAGTAAGTTAGAATACAGTACAGTGCATTATGTATTTCTATTTTATTACCAGGTGTCTCCTCCACTGGTTGGCGACGGACTGTAAAAAGATAATACAGTACAGTTAGTCATATCAGTTTGACTTAAAATAATGTTGGAGAAAAAAAAATACTGTAATTACAGTACCAACTATTGCTACTGTACAGTATATTTACCAAAAATGTATTCTGGCTCGTCGTCTGTGGGTAAAAGAGAAGAATATTATAAGATACAGTATACAGTAAAAAGTATAGTAATAGTACACTAGTGTCCAGGCCCAGTGTCAGGTGGGTAAAAAAAGGTATGCTTGTGACAGGCATGGTGATTCCAAGGGACCCCACCGAGACCATCAGAAAATTTGTGAGTGACCCGTATGCCGGTGATTATGACTAGAATAAGGTAGCAACTCTTTTTTCTTTTGAATTATGTATACTGTACAGTACTGTATGTGCATATTGTACAGTACACTTAAAATATTTAGCAGTTACTGTAGTGGTAATTTTTGGGATGACAGTATTAGCATACTGTAAGCATCCAACTGAGGCCCCCAAACAGATGCCGCCACTAGGTACAGTACGTGCCTCTCGTGCCTAATGGGAAATTCATCACTGACAGTATCTAGAGAGATGAATGGAGAGACAGTGACAAGGGGTGAGAGAGAGAGAGAGAGAAATTGAGTAAGATGGGTGTTTTTTTTAGAACAGGATGTTGTCCATACAGTAGCAACCAATCAAATATTACCTACTGTACTGTATTATCGTCTGTAAGTGTAACTAGATACTGTAAATGTTAATGTGGGATGTGATCGGTTGCTACTGTATGGGCAATATCACCAGTTCAAACAAAAACAATTTTCATCCGATTTCTACGCATTTGCCAGAAAAATCTGATGAAAAGTGCTACTCTGATGGCATCAGATCAATGTCAGTAATAATTCTTACCACTAAATGCAGCAGCATCATCATCATCCTCCTCCTCCTCCGTGGCCTGTTCCAGTGTAGGGCCTGTGAAAAAAAACATTAATGTGAAAAAAAAAAAGGTTCATTCCAGGAAATACACATACCCTCCAACATGACCCGCCCCACTAGGTACAAAATGCTCTGGTTCTGGACTTCCCTCTTAATTTATTATTGCCATCACCTGTGAAGAAACAGCTTTCTTATCATATAACTAGTTCAACACAGGTGATGGAAATCATAAATTAAGAGGGAAGTCTAGAAACAGAGCAGTGCGGCGGGTCATGTTGGAGGGTCTGCATACAGAAACATAGAATTTGATGACAAATACTGTAAGAACCACTTTGCCCATCTAATCTGCCTCTTTTTTTTAACCTTTTTTTTACATCAAACCTTATAACAATTTTCCCCAAACATCACATGATGCAAAGATAAATAAATAAAAAAAGAGGTGCAAGATGGAATTGTGATTGGGCCCTCCCAACCACCCTTATGTTATATAAACAGGGTCTGCCACACGACTGTGGCTGAAATGACTGGTTGGTTTGGGCCCCCACCAAAAAAAGAAGCAATCAATCTCTCCTTGCTCAAACTGGCTCTACAGAGGCACGATGTACCGGACTGGACTTACTTAATGGGTGCAGTGAGGTGATGGACATAGAGATAGACTCCTGGTCCTCCTCCTCCGCCACCGCCTGTGACAGTGTAGGGCCTGTGAAAGCAAAAAATCCATGAAATATACTTTTGTATTCTGTGTTGAATACAGTAAAGCAAAAATTCAGTCAGGAATTGGAGGAGGAGAGTAAATTTCGCACACAGAGACGAGAATGTCGAGGCCAGAATCAGGGGGTAGTGGAGGAGGGTTAGGATACCGTACCTCACCCTGTTGGGATTGCTGCAATCAGGATGCCACTGTCGGTCACCTGACCGCTAGAATCCTGACTGCTGGTCACGCAAACCCAACCCATTGGTTTAACACAATGTACAGTACAGTACAATACTGCAGTTTACTTACCAAGTTGGGGAGAGGGTTTTTCATCCTCATCCTCACTGTCAATAATTACTGAGTTGAAAATAAAAAAATATTATAAACAAAATACAGTAGAGTACAGTTACTACAAAATTGCACAGTAGTACAGTGCTACAGGAGGCAGAGATATATTCATAATACAGTAGGAGCAGAATGACTGTCCAGCGGTAGGGGACATACAGTACTGTATTTAAAAGACCTGCTGTCTGGATCCCGACATTCAGAATGCAGAGTGTGGATTCAGAGTATGATTGGAGGGTTAGGCTAGTGGAGGGTGGGTCGGATGCACAATTTTGGGCACCATAATACAAAATGGATATCGTGGAACTACAAAAGGTTTAGAGGCGGGCGACCAAAGTGATGAAGTGGATTGAGAAGATGGAATACAAGGAAAGGCAGGCTAGGCATGTTTACATTGGAAAAGAGGAGATTAAGAGGGGACATGATTAACCTTTACAAATATACTGTATACAGTAAGGGGACAATACACAGGAACGGTTTTTGATAAGATGGACACAGAGGACACGTGCACAGTAACTCTTGTTGAAGTAGAGGCGATTTCGCACAGAGGCGAAAAGGGGTCTTCACAGTGAGGGAAATACTGTACAGTACATGTTTGGAATTCCCTGCCTGAAAAGTAATAAAAGTGGACTTGGTCAATACTTTTAAGAATGGGCTTGAGAAAATCCTACTGTACTTACTATAATCTGGCTCCTCTTCCTCCCCCGAATCAATGGGAATGAGCTCCTCCTCTGTATCAATTACGAGGCGGTCTGTGTGTAAAAGATGACAAGTATTGTAAAATACAAAAATTACAGTAATACTGTAGGAAACTAGTGTGTCTGTAACAAAAAGTAATTATTACCACTTCCGGAGCTCTCGGATGGTGTCGGCGGTGGTGGTGGTGGTGTTGGTACTGTGGGAAAAAAAATAACAGTACTGTAAGTGAAGCTGTCAATTTGAAACATGTACTGTACAGTATCCAGGACACATGTACAGTAGTGTAACAACGATGACAGTAGCACCAGAATTCTCGTTACACAATACCTGGCAGCGCAGCAGGTGGTGGTGGTGGTGGTGGTGGTACTGTGGGAAAAAAAATAACAGTACTGTAAGTGAAGCTGTCAATTTGAAACATGTACTGTACAGTATCCAGGACACATGTACAGTAGTGTAACGATGACAGTCACACCAGAATTCTCGTTACACAATACCTGGCAGCGCAGCAGGTGGTGGTGGTGGTGGTGGTGGTGGTACTGTGGGAAAAAAAATAACAGTACTGTAAGTGAAGCTGTCAATTGGAAACATGTACTGTACAGTATCCAGGACACATGTACAGTAGTGTAACGATGACAGTCACACCAGAATTCTCGTTACACAATACCTGGCAGCGCAGCAGGTGGTGGTGGTGGTGGTGGTGGTGTTGTTGGTACTGTGGGAAAAAAAATAACAGTACTGTAAGTGAAGCTGTCAATTTGAAACATGTACTGCACAGTATCCAAGACACATGTACAGTAGTGTAACAACGATGACAGTAGCACCAGAATTCTCGTTACACAATACCTGGCAGCGCAGCAGGTGGTGGTGGTGGTGGTGGTGGTGGTACTGTGGGAAAAAAAATAACAGTACTGTAAGTGAAGCTGTCAATTGGAAACATGTACTGTACAGTATCCAGGACACATGTACAGTAGTGTAACAACGATGACAGTAGCACCAGAATTCTCGTTACACAATACCTGGCAGCGCAGCAGGTGGTGGTGGTGGTGGTGGTGGTACTGTGGGAAAAAAAATAACAGTACTGTAAGTGAAGCTGTCAATTTGAAACATGTACTGTACAGTATCCAGGACACATGTACAGTAGTGTAACGATGACAGTCACACCAGAATTCTCGTTACACAATACCTGGCAGCGCAGCAGGTGGTGGTGGTGGTGTTGTTGGTACTGTGGGAAAAAATAAGAATTTACTTACCGATAATTCTATTTCTCGGAGTCCGTAGTGGATGCTGGGGTTCCTGAAAGGACCATGGGGAATAGCGGCTCCGCAGGAGACAGGGCACAAAAGTAAAGCTTTTACAGGTCAGGTGGTGTGTACTGGCTCCTCCCCCTACGACCCTCCTCCAGACTCCAGTTAGGTACTGTGCCCGGACGAGCGTACACAATAAGGGAGGATTTTGAATCCCGGGTAAGACTCATACCAGCCACACCAATCACACCGTACAACTTGTGATCTAAACCCAGTTAACAGTATGATAACAGAGGAGCCTCTGAAAGATGGCTTCCTAAACAATAACCCGAATTAGTTAACAATAACTATGTACAAGTATTGCAGATAATCCGCACTTGGGATGGGCGCCCAGCATCCACTACGGACTCCGAGAAATAGAATTATCGGTAAGTAAATTCTTATTTTCTCTATCGTCCTAAGTGGATGCTGGGGTTCCTGAAAGGACCATGGGGATTATACCAAAGCTCCCAAACGGGCGGGAGAGTGCGGATGACTCTGCAGCACCGAATGAGAGAACTCCAGGTCCTCCTTTGCCAGGGTATCAAATTTGTAAAAATTTACAAACGTGTTCTCCCCTGACCACGTAGCTGCTCGGCAGAGTTGTAATGCCGAGACCCCTCGGGCAGCCGCCCAAGATGAGCCCACCTTCCTTGCGGAATGGGCCTTAACAGATTTAGGCTGTGGCAGGCCTGCCACAGAATGTACAAGTTGAATTTTGTTACAAATCCAACGAGCAATCGACTGCTTAGAAGCAGGTGCACCCAACTTGTTGGGTGCATACAGTATAAACAGCGAGTCAGATATTCTGACTCCAGCCGTCCTTTAAATGTATATTTTTAAGGCTCTGACAACGTCCAACAACTTGGAGTCCTTCAAGTCGTCTGTAGCCGCAGGCACTACAATAGGCTGGTTCAGGTGAAACGCTGATACCACCTTAGGGAGAAAATGCGGACGCGTCCGCAGCTCTGCCCTATGTCGAATGGAAAATTAAATAAGGGCTTTTATAAAACAAAGCCGCCAGTTCAGATACTCTCCCGGCCGAAGCCAGGGCCAGTAACAAAGTCACTTTTCATGTGAGATATTTCAAATCCACATTCTTTAGTGGTTCAAACCAATTGGATTTGAGGAAATCTAAAACTACATTTAGATCCCACGGTGCCACCTTAGGCACCACAGGAGGCTGTATATGCAGTACTCCTTTGATAAAAATCTGGACCTCAGGGACTGAGGCCAATTCTTTTTGGAAGAATATTGATAGGGCCGAAATTTGAACCTTAATAGATCCCAATTTGAGACCCATAGACAATCCTGATTGCAGGAAATGTAGGAAAACGACCCAGTTGAAATTCCTCCATCGGAGCACTCCGCTGCTCGCACCACGCAACATATTTTCGCCAAATACGGCGATAATGCTTCGCGGTGACTTCCTTCCTTGCCTTTATCAAGGTAGGAATGACTTCTTCTGGAATGCCTTTTCCTTTTAGGATCTGGCATTCAAACGCCATGCCGTCAAACGCAGCCGCGGTAAGTCTTGAAAAAGACAAGGACCCTGCTGAAGCAGGTCCCTTCTCAGAAGTAGAGGCCACGGATCGTCCGTGACCATCTCTTGAAGTTCCGGGTACCAAGTCCTTCTTGGCCAATCCGGAGCCACTAGTCTTACTCCTCTTTGCCGTATAATCCTCAATACCTTTGGTATGAGAGGCAGAGGAGGAAACACATATACCGACTGGTACACCCAAGGTGTTACCAACGCGTCCACAGCTATTGCCTGCGGATCTCTTGACCTGGCGCAATACCTGTCCAGTGTTTTGTTGAGGCGAGACGCCATCATGTCCACCATTGGTTTTACCCAACGGTTTAATAGCATGTGGAAAACTTCTGGATGAAGTACCCACTCTCCCGGGTGAAGGTCGTGTCTGCTGAGGAAGTCTGCTTCCCAGTTGTCCACGCCCGGGATGAATACTGCTGACAGTGCTATCACGTGATTCTCCGCCCAGCGAAGGATCCTGGCAGCTTCTGCCATTGCCCTCCTGTTTCTTGTGCCGCCCTGTCTATTTACATGGGCGACTGCCGTGATGTTGTCCGACTGGATCAACACCGGTCTTCCTTGAAGCAGAGGTTCCGCCTGGCTTAGAGCATTGTAGATTGCTCTTAGTTCCAGAATGCTTATGTGAAGAGACTTTTTCAGGCTCGACCACACTCCCTGGAAATTTCTTCCCTGTGTGACTGCTCCCCAGCCTCTCAGGCTGGCATCCGTGGTCACCAGGATCCAATCCTGCATGCCGAATCTGCGGCCCTCCAATAGATGAGCCTCCTGCAACCACCACAGAAGGGATACCCTTGTCCTCGGCGACAGGGTTATCCTCAGGTGCATCTGAAGATGCGACCCTGACCATTTGTCCAACAGATCCCTTTGCATGGAATCTGCCGAAAGGGATTGCTTCGTAAGAAGCTACCATTTTTTCCCAGGACTCTTGTGCATTGATGTACAGACACCTTTCCTGGTTTTAGGAGGTTCCTGACCAGGTCAGATAGCTCCTTGGCTTTTTCTTCGGGAAGAAAAACCTTTTTCTGAACTGTGTCCAGAATCATCCCCAGGAACAGCAGACGAGTTGTCGGCATTAATTGGGATTTTGGAATATTCAGAATCCATCCGTGCTGCTTTAGCACCTCTTGAGATAGTGCTAAACCCATCTCTAGCTGTTCTCTGGACCTTGTCCTTATTAGGAGATCGTCCAAGTATGGGATAATTAATACGCCTTTTCTTCGAAGAAGAAATATTATCTCGGCCATTACCTTTGTAAAGACCCGAGGTGCCGTGGACAAACCAAACGGCAGCGTCTGAAACTGATAGTGACAGTTTTGTACAACGAACCTGAGGTACCCCTGGTGTGAGGGGTAATTGGAACGTGGAGATACGCATCCTTGATGTCCAAGGATACCATAAAGTCCCCTTCTTCCAGGTTCGCTATCACTGCTCTGAGTGACTCCATCTTGAACTTGAACTTCTTTATGTACAGGTTCAAGGACTTCAGATTTAGAATAGGCCTTACCGAGCCATCCGGCTTCGGTACCACAAAAAGAGTGGAATAATACCCCTTCCCTTGTTGTAGAAGAGGTACCTTGACTATCACCTGCTGAGAATACAGCTTGTGAATGGCTTCCAAAACCGTCTCCCTTTCTGAGGGGGACGTTGGTAAAGCAGACTTCAGGAAACGGCGAGGTGGCTCTGTCTCTAATTTCAACCTGTACCCCTGAGATATTATCTGCAGGATCCAGGGATTTACCTGCGAGTGAGCCCACTGCGCGCTGTAATTCTTGAGACGACCGCCTACCGCCCCCAAGTCCGCTTGCGAAGCCCCAGCGTCATGCTGAGGCTTTTGTAGAAGCCGGGGAGGGCTTCTGTTCCTGGGAAGGAGCTGCCTGTTGCTGTCTCTTTCCTCGTCCTCTGCCTCGTGGCAGATATGAATAGCCCTTTGCTCTCTTATTTTTAAAGGAACGAAAGGGCTGCGGTTGAAAAGTCGGTGCCTTTTTCTGTTGGGGAGTGACTTGAGGTAGAAAGGTGGATTTCCCGGCCGTAGCCGTGGCCACCAAATCCGATAGACCGACCCCAAATAACTCCTCTACGCATCGCCTGTCCACTGTCGTGTCCATAAAGCTCTTCTGGCCGAAATGGACATAGCACTTACCCGTGATGCCAGTGTGCAGATATCTCTCTGTGCATCACGCATATAAAGAAATGCATCCTTTATTTGTTCTAACGACAGTAAAATATTGTCCCCGTCCAGGGTATCAATATTTTCGATCAGGGACTCTGACCAAACTACCCCAGCACTGCACATCCAGGCAGTCGCAATAGCTGGTCGTAGTATAACACCTGCATGTGTGTATATACCTTTTTGGATATTTTCCATCCTCCTATATGATGGATCTTTAAGTGCGGCCGTCTCAGGAGAGGGTAACGCCACTTGTTTTGATAAGCGTGTTAGCGCTTTGTCCACCCTAGGAGGTGTTTCCCAGCGCTCCCTAACCTCTGGCGGGAAAGGGTATAAAGCCAATAACTTCTTTGAAATTAGCAGTTTTTTATCGGGGCACCCCACGCTTCATCACACACGTCATTTAATTCTACTGATTCGGTAAAAACTACTGGTAGTTTTTTCACACCCCACATAATACCCTGTTTAGTGGTACCTGTAGTATCAGCTAAATGTAACATCTCCTTTATTGCCAAAATCATATAACGTGTGGCCCTACTGGAAAATACGGTTGATTCGTCACCTTCACCACCGGAATCAGTGCCTGTGTCTGGGTCTGTGTCGACCGACTGAGGCAAGGGGCGTTTTACAGCCCCTGACGGTGTTTGAGGCGCCTGGACAGGCACTAATTGAGTGTCCGGCCGCCTCATGTCGGCAAACGACTGCTTAAGCGAGTTGACGCTATCCCGTAATTCCACAAATAAAGGCATCCATTCTGGTGTCGACCCCCTAGGAGGTGACATCCTCATATTTGGCAATTGCTCCGCCTCCACACCAATAACGTCCTCATACATGTCGACACACACGTACCGACACACAGCAGACACACAGGGAATGCTCTATACGAAGACAGGACCCACTAGCCCTTTGGGGAGACAGAGGGAGAGTCTGCCAGCACACACCAAAAAACGCTATATATGACAGGGATAGCCTTATGATTAAGTGCTCCCTTATAGCTGCTTTTATATTGATATATTGCCATTTATTTTGCCCCCCCTCTCTGTTATACCCTGTTTCTGTAGTGCAGTGCAGGGGAGAGACCTGGGAGCCTTCCTGACCAGCGGAGCTGTGACAGAAAATGGCGCCGTGTGCTGAGGAGATAGGCCCCGCCCCTTTTCCGGCGGGCTCGTCTCCCGCTATTTAGTACATTTAGGCAGGGGTAAATATCTCCATATAGCCTCTGGGGCTATATGTGAGGTATTTTTAGCCTTTTTAAAGGTTTTCATTTGCCTCCCAGGGCGCCCCCCTCCCAGCGCCCTGCACCCTCAGTGACTGCCGTGTGAAGTGTGCTGAGAGGAAAATGGCGCACAGCTGCAGTGCTGTGCGCTACCTTAAGAAGACTGCAGGAGTCTTCAGCCGCCGATTCTGGACCTCTTCTTGCTTCAGCATCTGTGAGGGGGCCGGCGGCGTGGCTCCGGTGACCATCCAGGCTGTACCTGTGATCGTCCCTCTGGAGCTTCATGTCCAGTAGCCAAGAAGCCAATCCATCCTGCACGCAGGTGAGTTCACTTCTTCTCCCCTCTGTCCCTCGTTGCAGTGATCCTGTTGCCAGCAGGAATCACTGTAAAATAAAAAACCTAAGCTAAACTCTCTAAGCAGCTCTTTATGAGAGCCACCTAGAATTGCACCCTTCTCGGCCGGGCACAAAAATCTAACTGGAGTCTGGAGGAGGGTCGTAGGGGGAGGAGCCAGTACACACCACCTGACCTGTAAAAGCTTTACTTTTGTGCCCTGTCTCCTGCGGAGCCGCTATTCCCCATGGTCCTTTCAGGAACCCCAGCATCCACTTAGGACGATAGAGAAAAAATAACAGTACTGTAAGTGAAGCTGTCAATTTGAAACATGTACTGCACAGTATCCAAGACACATGTACAGTAGTGTAACAACGATGACAGTAGCACCAGAATTCTCGTTACACAATACCTGGCAGCGCAGCAGGTGGTGGTGGTGGTGGTACTGTGGGAAAAAAAATAACAGTACTGTAAGTGAAGCTGTCAATTGGAAACATGTACTGTACAGTATCCAGGACACATGTACAGTAGTGTAACAACGATGACAGTAGCACCAGAATTCTCGTTACACAATACCTGGCAGCGCAGCAGGTGGTGGTGGTGGTGGTGGTGGTACTGTGGGAAAAAAAATAACAGTACTGTAAGTGAAGCTGTCAATTTGAAACATGTACTGTACAGTATCCAGGACACATGTACAGTAGTGTAACAACGATGACAGTAGCACCAGAATTCTCGTTACACAATACCTGGCAGCGCAGCAGGTGGTGGTGGTGGTGGTACTGTGGGAAAAAAAATAACAGTACTGTAAGTGAAGCTGTCAATTTGAAACATGTACTGCACAGTATCCAGGACCAAAAAGGGGTCCGGCCAATAAACAATCTGCATCAGAGAAGCAAGATACAGTATGCTTAAAGTATACAGTACTATATACTAGATCGCCAACAAACGTAAATTAACAAACAACTATCACTGGAATTTACCATCCTCATCCCGTAGCGAAGCACGGGTATTCAGCTATCTACAATGTTATTTATACTTTGTGTTTAATATTTACATTTAGTTTTGTAAACAGACATTCTTAACATTAACGGATTGCAGCGAGTTATCTGTGATGGTCAGGACAGGGGGTTGGGACTATAGAAATCACTATGTACTGTACACTACTGTATTTGACAATACTTACCAGCTTGGCGGCGCCTGTCCCGCCTCCTGTGACGTCGTGCTACCAGCCCTGTAAAAATATATATACAGTATAATGGCAGCATACTGTACAGCCAATGAAATTCAACATTGACAGCATCTTTATGACATCACAATAAATGGAATTGTTCATTCTAGTACCCTGCACCTAATCACTCAGGAGGGCATAGTGTACTGTACTGTCTTCAAAACTTAAGGGGCACATTTCTAAATGTGACATACAGTACACTTACAGTATCGCTACAGTACAGTAGGTCCAGGGTATTAGACAGAACACTACCTTTATAGACATTGTAACACACATAAGCATTGCCCTTATAAACATTATGACACACATCAGCATGCAGCCCTCCCACCCTTAACCATCTCAGTACTGTTCATTACATTACAAATTGATTTCATGACAGATGATGCAGTACTCACCTGAATTCATCTTATTCACGTCATGTCACAGTAGTGCAGTTTATTCACGTCACAGTACTGTCCTTGATTCACGTTGTGTCACACAGTAGAGCACCGTATTCACGTCACAGTACTGTCCTTGATTCACGTTGTGTCACACAGTAGAGCACCGTATTCACGTCACAGTACTGTCCTTGATTCACGTTGTGTCACACAGTAGAGCACCGTATTCACGTCACAGTACTGTCCTTGATTCACGTTGTGTCACACAGTAGAGCACCGTATTCACGTCACAGTACTGTCCTTGATTCACGTTGTGTCACACAGTAGAGCACCTTATTCACGTTACTGTACGTCACAGTAGTGCAGTAGTATATCCACATTACGTCACAAAGTAGAGATCTGCCAGTCATGAACCTTATGCAAGAGTAATGCACGTCAGAACACATTAGGCCACTGTAACATCCCTTAGAATAATTTCTGCCAAAGTAACATCCCTTAGAACACTGTACTATCTGAAACACAAATTTCGGCACACTGCACGACACACTGCAATTAAACCACACAATGCACTGCACGACTGCGTGATATGACAAACTGCACATTTCCCTGCAAAATATGATACAATGTACACTACACAAAAAACTGCAATTACCACATGTGTATACAGTACACTGCACGACAGTGCTGGCCCTAGCCAGGTACAGATACAGCCGCAGTCACGCAAAATATAGGCATGCCGCATATCATTTTAATCAGCAGAAGCTGCTGGTGCCCCTAAGCATAGCAAATGCCCTAGGCATTTGCCTACTGTAGTTTGCCTATGCCTAAGGCCGGCTCTGCTGCACGATGTGATTCACTATGTATTACACTCACTGCACAATACCATATACTGAATGTACACTGCATGACACGCTGCAATTACGCAGCACGATACACTGTGATACATTGCATATACTGTACACTGCATGATACTGTACACTGCACAATCGTAGACCACCTGGATTGTAAAGAACTACTGTATATACACAAGTTTAAAAAAATAACAATTGTTTTTGTAAAACGCATGTCGATCTTTTTCCATGTCAACTTAACGACCATGTCAACCTACAGTAACTGGTGTCAACCAATTTCAAAAGCCGCACCATCTAGGTCGACGCAAAAAAACAAATTGACCTTTTGACCCGGGTTAATGTTTGGTCCTTGTTTAACCATTTGTTTACCACAAATACTGTACAGTGCTGTATAGACCGGATACCTGCTGCTACAGCAGCCCCTGCTATAATGTACTGTACCTGTAACTACAGTAACTTAAAGTACAGTAATCTACAGTAATGTACTGTACTTACAATCCCTTATGGCCTGCAGGCGTCGTGGGGTCCTCCTCACGAGGTCGCTCCATCTCCTCTGGAGAGACCTCACCGTTCTCCTCCGGTTGTAGGTCCGGAGGATATCCCTGCTGGCCCTCCTATATGCCCTAACTTTCTCCTCGTTGCTGGCGAGAGTTCTGTCCCGCCAGCGAACGAGGAGACGCAGCTCACCCAGAGCATAGGGACGGTCACGTACTACAGGTACAGCAGCCATGCTTATGCTCAATGAGCGATCCAGACGTCGTGCGTCTCAGACGTCGTGCGTCTCAGACGTCGTGCGTTCCAGGCATTCAACGTACAGTACTGTAGTTACTGTACTTTGTGACAGTTTCCCTTAGTTTTACATATGCCCTTTCTTTGACCACAGTATTTTCCACTGTCTTGCCCTACGCCCTTCCCTCCTGGGAGCCTTCACAGGTCTTATGCTATACACAAATACCGAAGATGCACAGTCCGTCAGAATACACTCATTTCATTCACGCTGTTTGGGTGCATTTAGCGTAAAGAATCGCTCCTGCAGATGTACTTTGATTTATGTGAAACCTGTGTGCATCCTTCCATTGACTGTCTTACAATGTAAATAAAATAATACAGTGCATTATTACAGAAAAAAAAAAAAAAAAGAAAGAAAGCACATCATGTCTCGAACCCTGGACCCCCAGTGAGGGAGGTGGGAGCCTTCACCCCTAGCCCACGACGCCTCATGAGAGATTTCTAATTTCATGTGTGAAAGTACTGCAAACAGCGCCCGGCCCTCGCCCCATTGCTGTTGGTTTATGCCTTAGAGGACTCGGACGCTCGCATTTGTAAAGCACGGTGTTTTCCTCCGCCTCCTGCTAGCCTGTTGCCCTTCCCCCATGGGAGCCTGCACAGATCATGCAGTAGACAGGGAGGGAATGCAGGTCATGTGCAATACACAAACGCCCACTGTAGTACTATTTTGCTCACTTACAGTACCGTACTGTAGGTTGCATTTAGCGTAAAGAATCGCTCCTGCAGATGTACTTTGATTTATGTGAAACCTGTGTGCATCCTTCCATTGGATGTACTGTATTGGAGAGAAAAAAAAAAATGTTAAAGTGAATGTCACGGGAACACATTAAAAATAAGGTTGGCACTTCCTTCCCATTGGTGTTGGTTTACAGTATGCCGTAGTGTACTCGGACGCTCATGTAATTGCATTTCAAAGGCACAGTATTTTCCATCGTCTCCCCCCTACCCCCATCGCCCTTCCCCCCTGGGGGCCTGCACAGGGAGGAAATTCAGGTCCTGTGCAATGCACAAACGCTGAAGATCTACAGTACTGTTTTGCTTAGTTGGTAGCGCCAGAATACACTCATTTCATTCACGCTGTTTGGGTGCATTTAGCGTAAAGAATCGCTCCTGCAGATGTACTTTGATTTATGTGAAACCTGTGTGCATCCTTCCATTGACTGTCTTACAATGTAAATAAAATAATACAGTGCATTATTACAGAAAAAAAAAAAAAAAAGAAAGAAAGCACATCATGTCTCGAACCCTGGACCCCCAGTGAGGGAGGTGGGAGCCTTCACCCCTAACCCACGACGCCTCATGAGAGATTTCTAATTTCATGTGTGAAAGTACTGCAAACAGCGCCCGGCCCTCGCCCCATTGCTGTTGGTTTATGCCTTAGAGGACTCGGACGCTCGCATTTGTAAAGCACGGTGTTTTCCTCCGCCTCCTGCTAGCCTGTTGCCCTTCCCCCATGGGAGCCTGCACAGATCATGCAGTAGACAGGGAGGGAATGCAGGTCATGTGCAATACACAAACGCCCACTGTAGTACTATTTTGCTCACTTACAGTACCGTACTGTAGGTTGCATTTAGCGTAAAGAATCGCTCCTGCAGATGTACTTTGATTTATGTGAAACCTGTGTGCATCCTTCCATTGGATGTACTGTATTGGAGAGAAAAAAAAAAATGTTAAAGTGAATGTCACGGGAACACATTAAAAATAAGGTTGGCACTTCCTTCCCATTGGTGTTGGTTTACAGTATGCCGTAGTGTACTGGGACGCTCATGTAATTGCATTTCAAAGGCACAGTATTTTCCATCGTCTCCCCCCTACCCCCATCGCCCTTCCCCCCTGGGGGCCTGCACAGGGAGGAAATTCAGGTCCTGTGCAATGCACAAACGCTGAAGATCTACAGTACTGTTTTGCTTAGTTGGTAGCGCCAGAATACACTCATTTCATTCACGCTGTTTGGGTGCATTTAGCGTAAAGAATCGCTCTTGCAGATGTACTTTGATTTATGTGAAACCTGTGTGCATCCTTCCATTGACTGTCTTACAATGTAAATAAAATAATACAGTGCATTATTACAGAAAAAAAAAAAAAAAAGAAAGAAAGCACATCATGTCTCGAACCCTGGACCCCCAGTGAGGGAGGTGGGAGCCTTCACCCCTAACCCACGACGCCTCATGAGAGATTTCTAATTTCATGTGTGAAAGTACTGCAAACAGCGCCCGGCCCTCGCCCCATTGCTGTTGGTTTATGCCTTAGAGGACTCGGACGCTCGCATTTGTAAAGCACGGTGTTTTCCTCCGCCTCCTGCTAGCCTGTTGCCCTTCCCCCATGGGAGCCTGCACAGATCATGCAGTAGACAGGGAGGGAATGCAGGTCATGTGCAATACACAAACGCCCACTGTAGTACTATTTTGCTCACTTACAGTACCGTACTGTAGGTTGCATTTAGCGTAAAGAATCGCTCCTGCAGATGTACTTTGATTTATGTGAAACCTGTGTGCATCCTTCCATTGGATGTACTGTATTGGAGAGAAAAAAAAAAATGTTAAAGTGAATGTCACGGGAACACATTAAAAATAAGGTTGGCACTTCCTTCCCATTGGTGTTGGTTTACAGTATGCCGTAGTGTACTCGGACGCTCATGTAATTGCATTTCAAAGGCACAGTATTTTCCATCGTCTCCCCCCTACCCCCATCGCCCTTCCCCCCTGGGGGCCTGCACAGAGAGGAAATTCAGGTCCTGTGCAATGCACAAACGCTGAAGATCTACAGTACTGTTTTGCTTAGTTGGTAGCGCCAGAATACACTCATTTCATTCACGCTGTTTGGGTGCATTTAGCGTAAAGAATCGCTCCTGCAGATGTACTTTGATTTATGTGAAACCTGTGTGCATCCTTCCATTGACTGTCTTACAATGTAAATAAAATAATACAGTGCATTATTACAGAAAAAAAAAAAAAAAAGAAAGAAAGCACATCATGTCTCGAACCCTGGACCCCCAGTGAGGGAGGTGGGAGCCTTCACCCCTAACCCACGACGCCTCATGAGAGATTTCTAATTTCATGTGTGAAAGTACTGCAAACAGCGCCCGGCCCTCGCCCCATTGCTGTTGGTTTATGCCTTAGAGGACTCGGACGCTCGCATTTGTAAAGCACGGTGTTTTCCTCCGCCTCCTGCTAGCCTGTTGCCCTTCCCCCATGGGAGCCTGCACAGATCATGCAGTAGACAGGGAGGGAATGCAGGTCATGTGCAATACACAAACGCCCACTGTAGTACTATTTTGCTCACTTACAGTACCGTACTGTAGGTTGCATTTAGCGTAAAGAATCGCTCCTGCAGATGTACTTTGATTTATGTGAAACCTGTGTGCATCCTTCCATTGGATGTACTGTATTGGAGAGAAAAAAAAAAATGTTAAAGTGAATGTCACGGGAACACATTAAAAATAAGGTTGGCACTTCCTTCCCATTGGTGTTGGTTTACAGTATGCCGTAGTGTACTCGGACGCTCATGTAATTGCATTTCAAAGGCACAGTATTTTCCATCGTCTCCCCCCTACCCCCATCGCCCTTCCCCCCTGGGGGCCTGCACAGGGAGGAAATTCAGGTCCTGTGCAATGCACAAACGCTGAAGATCTACAGTACTGTTTTGCTTAGTTGGTAGCGCCAGAATACACTCATTTCATTCACGCTGTTTGGGTGCATTTAGCGTAAAGAATCGCTCCTGCAGATGTACTTTGATTTATGTGAAACCTGTGTGCATCCTTCCATTGACTGTCTTACAATGTAAATAAAATAATACAGTGCATTATTACAGAAAAAAAAAAAAAAAAGAAAGAAAGCACATCATGTCTCGAACCCTGGACCCCCAGTGAGGGAGGTGGGAGCCTTCACCCCTAGCCCACGACGCCTCATGAGAGATTTCTAATTTCATGTGTGAAAGTACTGCAAACAGCGCCCGGCCCTCGCCCCATTGCTGTTGGTTTATGCCTTAGAGGACTCGGACGCTCGCATTTGTAAAGCACGGTGTTTTCCTCCGCCTCCTGATAGCCTGTTGCCCTTCCCCCATGGGAGCCTGCACAGATCATGCAGTAGACAGGGAGGGAATGCAGGTCATGTGCAATACACAAACGCCCACTGTAGTACTATTTTGCTCACTTACAGTACCGTACTGTAGGTTGCATTTAGCGTAAAGAATCGCTCCTGCAGATGTACTTTGATTTATGTGAAACCTGTGTGCATCCTTCCATTGACTGTCTTACAATGTAAATAAAATAATACAGTGCATTATTACAGAAAAAAAAAAAAAAAAGAAAGAAAGCACATCATGTCTCGAACCCTGGACCCCCAGTGAGGGAGGTGGGAGCCTTCACCCCTAGCCCACGACGCCTCATGAGAGATTTCCAATTTCATGTGTGAAAGTACTGCAAACAGCGCCCGCCCCCCGCCCCATTGCTGTTGGTTTATGCCTTAGAGGACTCGGACGCTCGCATTTGTAAAGCACGGTGTTTTCCTCCGCCTTCTGCTAGTCCTCCATTCCCATTATGCATTAGCGAACTCAGACGCTCATATATTTTAAAAGCACGGTGTTTATACATTGTACTGTACATTCTTCCTTTTACACAATTACTGTAGTTGCGTCTCCATACACATACAGTACTGTACTCCATACTTTTTCCACCGCCTCCCGTTACGCCTACAGTATTGCCAGAGCTGTAGATCAATCCGCCGCTATACTGTACGATCGAAAGTACTGGATTAGTGGAGCATTAGCCACACAGTGGTGGAGATGTGTAATGCATGATGAGTATCTAGATCGTCTCAACGCGCCTGCCTGTGATTAAACTCAGCTATCGCCTTAGCGTGGCTAAACGCCCGTCTCGGCGGAGAAACAGTCAAGATAAAGTTGGCTACATCTGTACCTCATTGCGCCTCTTTTTTTCTTTGCGTCATGTGCTGTTTGGGGAGGGTTTTTTGGAAGGGACATCCTGCGTGACACTGCAGTGCCACTCCTAGATGGGCCCGGTGTTTGTGTCGGCCACTAGGGTCGCTTAGCTTACTCACACAGCTACCTCATTGCGCCTCTTTTTTTCTTTGCGTCATGTGCTGTTTGGGGAGGGTTTTTTGGAAGGGACATCCTGCGTGACACTGCAGTGCCACTCCTAGATGGGCCCGGTGTTTGTGTCGGCCACTAGGGTCGCTTATCTTACTCACACAGCTACCTCATTGCGCCTCTTTTTTTCTTTGCGTCATGTGCTGTTTGGGGAGGGTTTTTTGGAAGGGCCATCCTGCGTGCCACTGCAGTGCCACTCCTAGATGGGCCCGGTGTTTGTGTCGGCCACTAGGGTCGCTTATCTTACTCACACAGCTACCTCATTGCGCCTCTTTTTTTCTTTGCGTCATGTGCTGTTTGGGGAGGGTTTTTTGGAAGGGACATCCTGCGTGACACTGCAGTGCCACTCCTAGATGGGCCAGGTGTTTGTGTCGGCCACTAGGGTCGCTTAGCTTACTCACACAGCTACCTCATTGCGCCTCTTTTTTTCTTTGCGTCATGTGCTGTTTGGGGAGGGTTTTTTGGAAGGGACATCCTGCGTGACACTGCAGTGCCACTCCTAGATGGGCCAGGTGTTTGTGTCGGCCACTAGGGTCGCTTAGCTTAGTCATCCAGCGACCTCGGTGCAAATTTTAGGACTAAAAATAATATTGTGAGGTGTGAGGTATTCAGAATAGACTGAAAATGAGTGTAAATTATGGTTTTTGAGGTTAATAATACTTTGGGATCAAAATGACCCCCAAATTCTATGATTTAAGCTGTTTTTTAGTGTTTTTTGAAAAAAACACCCGAATCCAAAACACACCCGAATCCGACAAAAAAAAAATCGGTGAGGTTTTGCCAAAACGCGGTCGAACCCAAAACACGGCCGCGGAACCGAACACAAAACCAAAACACAAAACCCGAAAAATTTCCGGTGCACATCTCTAGTTCCAATGCGTTGGTTCGTCAGCTATATCGTTCTGTGTGTGTAGGCCTTTACAGTAGGAGCTGATTTATCTCTCTCCACTTTATCACTCTACAATTATTTTTAATAATAATGCATGAAATTAAGTATGTGTACATTGTGTACATTGAGCCATCAGCATACAAAGGTTTCACAAGTCAGTCGCCCACAAAAAAGTTTGGATTTTGGAATATTTTGGATATCATATTTTCAGATACGTCGCTGTGCATGATACATTTTTCAGGGGTGAAAAAAGGGGACGCTGTCTGCCGTATTGTGTAAAAAGGGGAATCTGTTTGCCGTAAGGTATAAAAGGGGCTCTACCTGGTGTAGTGGCGCTACTGTGCAGCGTAATTTGAATAATGGAGACTACTGTGCACCGTTATATGAATTGGTATTATTTTGTGGCCACACCCCTTCCCCATGAAGCCACACCCCTATATTTATTGCTCGCACTGCCCGTTTTACATAAAGGGGGGGGGGGGGCTCCGATGCTGTTTCTTGCACACAGCGCTAAAATGTCTAGTGACGGCACTGTGGCTAGGTATCCATTTCCCTGGCCCTGGGCAGGTCCCCCTCACCTCATCCTCTCCAGAGGTGAGGGGGTGGACTTGGACGGGATGAGGGGGGGGGGGGGGGGGCAAAGCATTTTGTTGCACCTGGGCCTACCGCTCCCTAGTTCCGCCACTGCACTGGCGATAGCGCTATGGCTGGGGGCATACAAACGACAGATCCATGCTTAAAATCTAATCAATCTAGTCAGAGTGCTTATGGCCCGTACACACTGGCCGATATATCGGCCGTTCTCATGAACGGCCGATATATCGCGGGTCCGTCGGCCAGTGTGTACGGCCGATACGTCTATGAACTCCGTCGTTCACAGACGTATCGCGTCGGCCCCTCAGCACAGCCGACGGCCAATATATCTACCGATATATTGGCGCATCGCTGTGTGTACGGCGGTCGGCCGACCGCCCGTACACATGCTGCGGCGGCCGGCGGTGATTGACAGCTGAACTGGGCGGGTGTGTGTACACGCCCGCCCAGTTCATGACGTCAGTCCCTGACGGATCGGGCAGTGTGTATGCTCAGCACACTGCCCGATCCGTCCATAGATATATCTGCAGATCAATTGATCGGCAGATATATCTTTCCAGTGTGTACCCACCTTTAGATTTTAAGCACGGATCTCTCTGTGTGAACCCCCCTTAACTCTCTCTGCACATGTTATATCAGGTCTGAATTAGGCGCACAGTATGATCAGCTGCAGAAGCTTTTGTGAAAGGCTGCAATATCAGGGTGAATTGTCTGGTGGGCTTAGTCATGGTTCTCTTTTACAAACCAATTATCATATTCAGCTGTATATAAGTTAATAAGACTGGAACATATAATTGTGTACTAAGTAATAATGTAGATCTCACAATGGAATGGACAGGAAGCGGACGTTTGTGGGTGGTAACTACCATTTTCTGGGAGTGTTAGGAAAAACGCAGGCGTTACCAAGCGTTGTCAGGGAGGGTGTATGACGTCAGCTCCGGCCCCGATCAGCCTGTTTGTATCGTACTGTAGGAGTAAGTCCTGGGCTGCGCACAGACTGCACACACTGGTAAAAACCATTCGATGGTGAGTGAGTTGCAGACGGATTTGCAGCTGTCGGATGACAAGGGACATTTTCGCACAGGGTACACATACGATAGCACACTTTCACGGGGCGAATTTACAGTCCCCCCTTGGGCAGTGACTATCTGATCGCAGGACAACAAAATTTGAAACCCAGCGATCAGGTCTGAATCACCCCTAGTGCATACTTGCCTACTTATGAAAAGTAGTTTCAGGGAGATTATAGATCGCACTATAATGTGGGGAGAGCACGGTGCCATTGAGGGGGTGTGTCACATTCCAGCCAAGGGGTGTGTTAATCTCCACCTATGGGCGTATCTATTGTCTTAGGGGTGTGTCCTGCAGTGGCAGGTGAAAGCTAAAGTACAAAGGGCCTAATTCAGATCTGATCGCTCGCTAGCTACTTTTTGCAGTGCTGCGATCAGATAGTGGCCACCTATGGGGAAGTGTATTTTAGCTTTGCAAGCGTGCGATCGCATGTGCAGCCGAGCGGTACAAAAACATATTGTGCAGTTTCTGAGTAGGTCTGAACTTGCTCAGCCGCTGCGATCACTTCAGCCTGTTCGAGCCCAGAATTGACGTCAGACACCCGCCCTGCAAACGCTTGGACACGCCTGCATTTTCCAACCACTCCCAGAAAACGGTCAGTTGTCACCTGCAAACGCCCTCTTCCTGTCAGTCTCCTTGCGTTCGGCTGTGCGAATGGATTCTTCGTTAAATCCATCGCACAGCAACGATCCGCTATGTACCCGTACGACGCACCTGCGCATTGCAGTGCTTCGCAGTGAAAAAGCAAACAGATCTGAATTAGGCCCAAAGAGCAGTGCTGACTTAACACTGACAACACAGCTACATTACACGGCAGGGCTACGCACCGACAACACACCTACATTATTATACACATACAGTATATGTGACATACACACGTGACAGACATTATTTTGGCCTTTAAAGTTTAAAGTGTAATGTTCTTAATTTTTTTTTAAACGGTCCACTGCTTTCACTCCCGCCACTGCCGATAAAGTTTTGGCCAGTGAGCCCTCTCCAAGTGTGCTAGCGCTACTTTGCTAGCCGTTCACCGCTACTTATAACCCTGCGCCGGTGGCTGGCCTTTAAACATAATGATGTCTCCCCAGTAAATTTGTGGGGCAGTGGGAGAAGGGAAAAAAATCTGTGTAGGGGGAGAGGGAGACTGAGGATACTGCGAATGGGGAAAGGGGGAGTTTGGCACTGTAAGGGGAAAAAGAGTAAGCCTAAGCAACAAGCCACTCACTGACATTGGACCAGCTAGTAATAGGGGCAGTAATACAGGTTCTCTCATGCCTACCCCAGAGGCAAACATATATATAATACCTGCATGCTGACACACAATGCTACAGATGCCACCAGGTCTTACAGAGGACAACCCCCTAACTCTCCCATGTACAGTCCGATGCCAAAGTACAGTATGACTGTTCATTGTGCATGACTGGGGCATACAGCAGATTCAGAATGGTGGGTGGCATGCAGTGTGCATGTGCCACAGATGAGCCCTGTGTGGTGCATACATTTCCTTCCCTTTGTCTCACCCAGCACTGGGCACAGCTCCTGGCCGCCGGCCTCTCCGCAACTATACAGTAGCCAAGCGCGTACAGTCCTGGACACGGGGATCCTCCAGACCGCACACAGCGCCCGCTTCACCTGCTCCCTCCTCCGCCTTTGTTGTGCACCGCGCACCCCCGGTGGCCGGCAGATGACAGGAGCAAGCTGCCCGGGTCCATATGTGCTGCCAGTCTCTCACTGACCGGGGCCGTGGGATGTACCACTCACAGGGCGATCGGCGGGGGGATTATATGGCAGCAATGACGCAGCCACACTCACTACCACCCACAGTTCTACCGGCCTCCCCTTGCATGTACACGCCATTTTCTCACGGACTGGGGGAAGGGGTGGTTTTAGTGGGAATCCGGGAGCTGCAGGTCAGTGTGCGGGGCAGCGGGGCACTGTGGCAAAATACGGGAGCCTCCCGCTAAATGCGGGAGGGTTGGCAAGTCTGCCCTAGTGAGTAAGCGAGCTGCGTATGTGATACAAGTTACAGTAGGACTGAAACTAGCAACATTGCAAGAGCTCCCTCTGGTGGTATTATCTATATCCATTGCCATGACCAGGCCTGTAACACTAATATTGGCCCTCATTCCGAGTTGTTCGCTCGCTAGCTGCTTTTAGCAGCATTGCACACGCTAAGCCGCCGCCCTCTGGGAGTGTATCTTAGCTTAGCAGAATTGCGAACGAAAGATTCGCAGAATTGCGAATAGAAATTTCTTAGCAGTTTCTGAGTAGCTCGAGACTTACTCCTACACTGCGATCAGTTCAGTCAGTTTCGTTCCTGGTTTGACATCACAAACACACCCAGCGTTCGCCCAGACACTCCCGCGTTTTTCCCAGAAACGCCAGCGTTTTTTCGCACACGCCCAGAAAACGGCAAGTTTCCGCCCAGAAACACCCACTTCCTGTCAATCACACTACGATCACCAGAACGATGAAAAATCCTCGTTATGCCGTGAGTAAAATACCTAACTTTTGTGTAAAATAACTAAGCGCATGCGCTCTGCGAACCTTGCGCATGCGCAGTAAGCGACTTATCGCAATATAGCGAAAATCGGCAACGAGCGAACAACTCGGAATGAGGGCCCTTACCTGCACTTTTATCCATTGCTTCTCTCACTGCTTGTCACTCATATGACATATCACAGACATGTGATCACACGCAGTAGGAATGCTGCAGCTGTAATGTTTTTTTTTCTGTGTGTAGGGAAGTACAGATATCCAACAATCCTACAATATAACATAAGCCGCTCATAACTTTATTGTGATTACATAAACCTTTTACTTAAGCTAGCTTATCACTAAATAAAACCACACCACACACTGAAATAAAGACACGGACACAGTAGCTGGAGTTAAAGGTCAGACGATGTTTATTAATCGCTGACCAACTCTTTAAACTAATAATTGAGGCCGAATTAGAATTGAATTGAATATATATTAACTTTAGTTTGGAGGATGGCAAACAGAAAACCGCTGCCAAACACCAGCACCCGTCACCTAGATGACAAACCACCAAACCAAGGAGGGGAGTACACATACCCCGCCTCCTTCCCGCATAACCCGCATTGTGCTGGCCTTACCCCTCTTTCTCTGGCAAACGTTCGGTTCCCGCAGGGGAACGTCTAAATGTCCAACCGCAAGAAAAGGACACACCTGCCGTCCATTTAAAGAGGGAGCCCCACAATGACCACTTATGCCTGTGTGACAGCTGGTTGGCAGCGATTTCCCGCCAATCTGGCTTTCAATAGCCCACAGCAAGAACAAAAAACGTAGACGCATTCTGGGAGGGCGGGCGGGCATAAACTGAAAGGCAAGAGGGAGTCTAGCAAGATGGCCACCCCCTATATACTAACCTAAGACCCTCCTCTTCATCCTGATGCACAACCCCTTAAACCAATAGGAAAAAACCAACCGGGAAAACTGATCTGCCTAGCAACTGCTTAGTCATTTAACAACCAATCACAAAAAGTTGATCGCTTATATGGCCTCAGGCTTATGCAGCCTTCAGCTTATCTAAGCCGCTCATAACTTTATTGTGATTACATAAACCTTTTACTTAAGCTAGCTTATCACTAAATAAAACCACACCACACACTGAAATAAAGACACGGACACAGTAGCTGGAGTTAAAGGTCAGACGATGTTTATTAATCGCTGACCAACTCTTTAAACTAATAATTGAGGCCGAATTAGAATTGAATTGAATATATATTAACTTTAGTTTGGAGGATGGCAAACAGAAAACCGCTGCCAAACACCAGCACCCGTCACCTAGATGACAAACCACCAAACCAAGGAGGGGAGTACACATACCCCGCCTCCTTCCCGCATAACCCGCATTGTGCTGGCCTTACCCCTCTTTCTCTGGCAAACGTTCGGTTCCCGCAGGGGAACGTCTAAATGTCCAACCGCAAGAAAAGGACACACCTGCCGTCCATTTAAAGAGGGAGCCCCACAATGACCACTTATGCCTGTGTGACAGCTGGTTGGCAGCGATTTCCCGCCACCAAGGTTTTCCAAACCGCCACCGCCATCCGCAAACAGAACCTTAACCAACCAGAAACTAACTAGCTCTAACGAAAAAGACCGAAAATATCTTCCAGAAAAAACTGCACTCCTTCCGGAGAAAGGTGAACCCCATCGTCTCTATAGAACTGCCTGTTCCGCAGCACCAGCAGAGGATGCTTAATTGCCACTCCGCCTATGGCCTTGACAAACAGAGACACCGTCGAGTTCACCTTTTTGCGTGCTTTCTCCAGCGCCGAGAAACGCACCGCACCACGCCAATGGAAACGGGGCACCATTTCCGACCAGACAATGCATACCCCAGGCCAGTGACAACGTATCGCCACCACATCCGCCTTTATAGACAAAATCAAGTCTATGCCTTTAACTCGGCCCAGATCATTACCACCCAGATGAATGATAATACAACTGGGGCGACCCCAGCGGCGCTCCCTAGAAAAAAGGACGCGCAACAAATCACCCCATAACATGCCCCTAACACCTAACCATCTAAATTGCCGGGACCCAAAAATCTCAGTCGCCCTAGATGCCATGGGATGTTTCTCCGCCCAAAAAACATATGAATGACCAACCATCCATATGTGGTCTCCAAAATTGCTGACAGCTGTAAAAGAAAATATCCTAATGTCAGATTATGCACATAATCTGTAACTTAAACACAACGTAACCAATAAAACCCAAGTGAAGGAGAAAACTCAAAAAACCTCCCGTGGACCTTGGTAGAACAGCCAATTGAAATTAGGCCCCCTCGGAGGAAAAATTTTAAAAATTCGCTTCACACCCTCGATTCCTGAACGGTAAGCGTTCAAAAACCGACGAGTAAACACGTTTTTGGGTTAGCGCAACAGGCGCACTTATAACTTATCTATACGGACATAGGACTTATAGGAGGCCGACTTCCAGCGACCCAACTCCCGAATAGCCGCTGGTGATGAACCAGCGGCCGCCGCATGGGTAGCCGCCCCAATCCGAAAGGAATGAGTACCGAAGTCCGCCTCCTGCAAGCCCAACGCCGTCAAACATTTCTTGAACACCGATGAGAACTGAAACTTTGTCAGAGGGTCCAACTGCGCGTGCACCAGCAACTGGTTGCCCCCCGGAGGTCTTAACCGCACATACTCTTGCGTCAACCGCAGCGGGCAAACGCCCGTACCTCCCTGAGCCTCCAAGGACAACCAGCGACCCCGACCTGTTTGATCTGTCTTGGACCGCACAATCCTACAGAGCAACAGGCCCTCCTGCAAGCGCACATTCTCGTAGAGCAGACCCGATTCCCGGGACGCCTTGCTGCTCGCCACTAGCTCGCTCACCCGAAAAGCCCCGAAAAAGGCCAGGGCATACGCGCTACTAAACAATGCCACCTCAAATTCCGAGGACGCAATCCGAGGTAGCACACGCAGCAATTCCGCTAGCAGCTGCAACGTTATAGGCCTACGTGAATCCGCAGGCGCCGGGTGCAACCTAGCCCAACCTTTCAGCGCTCTGGAAAGGACAAACGACCCCGTGGGGTCCGTTGTCCCGTGGAGTCGCGAGTGAAAGGCGATGCCCGCAAGGGCAGTAGCCATGGCCGCTTTTGATCTACCGTTTTGGTAATGCTCCCAAACAAAGGTCAACAGGGCGTCGGCCGAGGACTCACCTGCTACCCCGTACCTACTCTGAAAGGCTGACCAATCCCGCCATGCAGCATCATACGCTCGTAGCGTAGAGGGAGCCAGTGCACACCTGGCCAACGCCGTTAAACCGCTTCGACCATCTGCCAGACAGAAGGTGGGCACTGTAACCCCTCTGCCTCCGCTCCCGGAACCAACGTCCTGAATTTGTCAAACTGGAACCGGGACAATGCATCCGCAATTCCATTGTCAACTCCAGGTACGTGGCGAGCCCTAAAATTAATATTGCGCTGCAAACAAACCAACACTAAATGCCTTAGCAATCGCAGCGCCTGCGGAGATGAGGAACGCTGGTTATTAATCGCATGCACTACCCCTAAGTTGTCGCAAAGAAACAAAATGTCCCTATTTGCGAACCGTCCGGCCCATAACTCAAGCGCCACTAAGATCGGGAACAATTCCAGCAGAAGCAGGTTCTTGGTAAACCCACGCGTTACCCAAGATGCCGGCCAGGCCGCAGCGCACCATGAGCCAGCGAAGAACGCGCCGAAACCTCGACTGCCTGAAGCATCCGTGAACAACTGCAGCTGCTTACTGGAACAACAAGGAGCGGGCCACAACACTTCCTTGTTGAAGGACACCAGGAACGAGACCCAAATCCGCAAATCATCCTTGATCTCGCGGGAAAGGTACACGGAGTGATTCTGTCGAACCGTCCCCGCGGTGGCCCGCTCAAGTTTGCGACAGAAAATCCTACCCATGGGGATAATCCGACACGCAAAATTGAGAGAACCAAGCAAGGACTGCACCTGTTTAAGCCGAACCCTGCGTTTTCCTAAACAGTCTGTAATCAAACCCAATAGTTTCCGCACCTTATCCTCGGGCAAGCGACAGCACCCCCTACCGTGTCAATCTCGATACCTAAATAGCTAAGACAAGTGCAAGGACCCTCGCACTTATCCTGCGCAACCGGTACCCCTAAAGCGCAGAATAACGACCTGGCCACCGAGAGAATGTCCCCACAGACCGAACTGTCTCCGGGGCCTACAAAAAGAAAGTCATCCAGGTAGTGAGCCACCCCCATCTGCCCGGAGGCGGTCTGGACGCACCAGTGCAAAAATGTGCTAAAGCACTCAAAGTAGGCGCAGGAGACAGAGCAACCCATGGGGAGACACCGATCGACGTAGAATTCGCCCCCTATTTTGAAACCAAGAAACCGCAGGGAATCTGGGTGTAGCGGGAGTAGCCGAAAGGCCGACTCCACGTCCAATTTTGCCAACAGACTCCCCGGACCACAATCCCGCACTAATCGCAGCGCGTCGTCAAACGACTGATATCGAACTCTGCATTGGGCTTCCGGGATAGCGTCGTTGACCGACAGCCCCGGCGGGTGCGACAAGTGCTGTATCAAACGAAACTTACCTATGGCCTTCTTGGGCACTACCCCTACTGGGGAAATGCACAAGGAGGGCAACGGGGAAAGGGCGTAGGGCCCAGCCATGCGCCCCAGCCCAATCTCCCCGTCAACCTTCCGCCGGACTTCCTGCGGGAATTCCCGAGCCGATCTCAAATTCTGGCGTGCAACCACATACACCGAATCCGGGATTGGCAAACGAAAACCGTGCTGAAAGCCCTGCAAGAGAAACGATGCCGCCGACTCATCGGGGTACAAGGTAAGCCAACGCTGCAACTCGGGAACTATAATCGGGGAGAAGGCCTTACTTGCCAATTCCACCGGCCTCGGTGGAAGCGGCAGGCTTACCGCCTGTCGCCGCGGTGCATTCCTTGGCCGGGTGACTGGCTCCGCACAACCTGCATGAGTGGCGAAAACGACAGCCCGTTCCTTTGCCGCATTTGCCGTCGTTGTAGGCAAAGCACTTGCCTTTTCCCGTCAATCGAGAAGCCACCGCCCCGGCCGCCCCGGGCTTCTTGGCCGTGACGTCCGGGGTGGGTTTGACCTGCTGCGTGACCTCCAACCACACCTCAACATCCTTAAAACCCGCGGGCAGGATGGGGTTGCCATCCTGATTTCGACGAAACTTCTCGTCGTAATCCCGCCACGCGGAACCCTTGGATTTTAAGTACATATCGTGTACTAAAAACAAATATTTCACCAAGTTGGCATACTCCGCGGGACGCGATTCCGTGTAGCAAGCCATGAACACCAAAAACCCACGCAGCCACTGGTGAAAATTGCGAAACGCATTTTCCCCAATACCACCCGGTTTCTTGGCCGCGTCAAAACCCTGCCGCATTTCCTCTGTAAGGGTGAATATGTCTACATACTTCCCCTTACGTATTTTTTCCCGCATGCGCTTACGAACCCCTCTTGTCACTGCCGTGTTGGCGCAATGTACCATCTCGCCGTAACGGGGAGGGTCGGAGGGGACCACCTGCGCAGGAGCGGCCACCTTGTGCGCCTCCTTGGCCATTCGCCGCGCGATGAGCCTAGCTAATTTACGCGGGCGCCGCGGAGAGCCGGATGATACGCTGCTAGAAGACGAGGAACTACAAGTTGAAACGTGTAAAGGAATATTTAGCTCACCGGAGTTTGAAGGACCCGGAACCGCGTCGTCCGCTGCACCCGCCTCCGCTGATGGCCGTACCTCCACGTTCGCAGTCGCGCTTGTCCGTGACCTTCGCCTCGTGACGGGCGTAGCCCCTGAATTAGACGGAACCTGCAAGGGAGAAAAAGAGGGGACAACCGGCACCGGGGGAACCAGAACATCATTAACACTTGTCCGCAAATGCGGAGGCGGAGAGCCCGTCCCCCCGTTCCGTGGCGGATGGCCGCCCGGCAGCTGCAGGGAGGGGGCCCCCGCCGAGGTGTACCCGATCGACTGCGTAAAGGCTGACCCGCTCACTGCACCGAAACTCGCGGGGTAAGACGGCCGCCACGCCGTATGCGGCGGGCAGCCGCCCGCCCCCGCCCATCCGTATGACGCCGGAAGGAACTGAGGGGGCGCCGCGAGAGGGGGCCAACTCTGTGCCACCTGATACCCACCGCCCGGTGCCTGCCCTGACTGCAGGCCCGCAAAGGCCGGCAAGGGCACCGCGACTCGGGGGCCACCGACCGACCACGTGGACTGCACGCCGGCGCCCGCGCTGGCCCCGTGCGGGGGAAACTGTGTGCCGGACACCGTCATGAAGCCCATGGAAGGCATGCTGGCGGCTAAGGGGAATGCTGGAGCCGGAGGCCACGCAAAACCCCCGGGGAAGGACTGGCTCCCCGCGAAGCCTTGCTGCGCTGCTACCGAAAGCGCCCCGCCGGGCGTCATATAAGCCGCCGAGACGGATGTCTGTGTGGACCCAAACTGAAAAAGACCGGGAAGGGCGTGGAGAGGGGTTTGAAAACCGACGAGCGGGGGCGCCGTTAATGGCGTCGGGGCGTCTGACACCCAGGAGGAGCCCGAGCAGGCCACCGAGGCCGGGGGAAAACCCTGCCATGTGACTGCCGCCGGGGCGGGTGTGGCGGCCGCCGCTGCCACGTCCCCCGCCCCGGCGACACTAGGCCCAAACGGCCCAATATTATTTAAATTGAGGTGCGGTGTGCTAAACCCCCCGCTGGAGGGGGGTAGTATGGGGCCCTGTATTGTCCCGGGGACAGCGGGAGCCGCTACCCGCTGCCCTGGGCTCATATCCCCCAGCTGCATATTGACCCCCCCCTCGCCCCCCGCAGCTCTGCCGCGGCCGTCCGGCACAGCTTGTGCCCCCAGGACGCCGCCGAGAGCCGACCGCGGGGATGGAGGAGGAGGGCCGGAGGCACTTATGGAAGGAGGGAGGGAAGTCGTTTCGCCCGCGGGAGGCGCCGGGGAGCGCGGCCCAGCCGGACCGCGCGCACCCGCGCCACGTGCAGAGCGGCCGCCGGCCGCCGGAGGGGAAGTGCTGCAGACGCCCGAGGCAGGAGGGAGAGGAGAGGCCCGTCCCGCTGCGAGCGCCGGGACGCGCGGCCCGGCCGAGCCGCGCGCATCGGCACCACGTCCGTCACGTCTCCGTGCGGCAGGGGAGCGGGCTGTAACTGCCCGTCCCCGCCGCCTGTCTGAAACAGGGGGAAGTCCTCTCTGTGGCGCAACGCTCGGGGAGCGGGAGCGGAAGGCGCTCCCCGCATCCACGAGGCGCCGGGGGGGGGGGAGCTGCACGTTTTGGACGAGGCATGGCAGAGGGGGGAGAATCTGCAAAAGTAGACAATGACACGCAGAGAGGGGGCACAGCACTGTATAATGCCCTAGAGAAGGCAAATGAAATTCAAAAAAAAAAAAAAAAAAAAAAACAATTTACAGGCAGTGAAAATAAGCAATAGTACTTATCCTTCCTGGGGCATAAACTGAAAGGCAAGAGGGAGTCTAGCAAGATGGCCACCCCCTATATACTAACCTAAGACCCTCCTCTTCATCCTGATGCACAACCCCTTAAACCAATAGGAAAAAACCAACCGGGAAAACTGATCTGCCTAGCAACTGCTTAGTCATTTAACAACCAATCACAAAAAGTTGATCGCTTATATGGCCTCAGGCTTATGCAGCCTTCAGCTTATCTAATAACAAATATAAGATTATGGAGACAGTAGAGCATCACTATCAGGGCCGGATTTAGACTTTGTGGCGCCCCGGGTGAAAAATAGGGGTGCGGCTTCATGGAGAAGGGGCGTGGTCAGTTATGCCCTCTGTAGAGTTGTGACCCCAGTAGAGTTGTGCCCCCTAGTTGTGCCGTGCCCCCAGTACTGTGCTCCCTGTAGAGTTGTGCCCCCTAGTTGCGCTGTGCCTCCAGTCCTGTGCCCCCTGTAGAGTTGTGCCCCCAGCAGTATTGCCCCCAGTACTGTGCCCCTAGTTGCGCCGTGCCCCCAGTACTGTGCCCCCTGTAGAGTTGTGCCCCCTAGTTGCGCCGCTTAAAAAAAAATAAAAAAATAAAAAAATGAATACTCACAATCCCCGCTCCTGCGTCCGGACCGCTGCTGCACTCCGTCTCCATCCGCCAGCGACGCTCCTTTGATCTATGGAGAGACGTCATGACGTCTCTCCCATAGCACCGCATAGACACTAGAGGTCAATTATGACCCCTAGTGTCTATGTGCCGCTCCCACAATGCAGTGCGGTGCGCGATGACTTCATCACGCACCGCACAGCACCGCATCTACCGAGCACCGGGGACACCAGTAGCGGATCTTGCCATGGCGGCGGCACCCTCCGGACGGCAGCGACGATCTCCGGAAGGCGGCGCCCCGGGCAAAAATCCTGCATGCCCGTAGCAAGATCTGCTACTGATCACTATCTACATGTAGAGCATTGCATGTGGTTAACATTACTTGCATCCCAACTGTGCCAACTCACGGACCTTGATATCAGTAGGACTTACGTGAATTTGGGAGGCGTTTGGACCAAAGTGGGTGGATTCAGATCGGGTATTTTATTGTCCTGATTTCACACATCTATATGTGAGGGCATGTGGCCTGCGCTGCGTCACATCTCTGGAGTGCAGCTACTGCAGCTTCATTCAGCTATGTCACCCCCTGTAAGTGGCATTGATCTTCATTTCTTCTGCGTTTCATTTTGAACTGCCACTGTCCTAATAAAACGGTGTTTCTCTCACTATTTACATGTCCTCATTTGTGGGCCCAATAGCAACATTTATACGGGCTCCATGTAACGCCCAGTGGTAAAAAAATAAGATTTTACTCACCGGTAAATCTATTTCTCGTAGTCCGTAGTGGATGCTGGGGACTCCGTAAGGACCATGGGGATTAGCGGCTCTGCAGGAGACTGGGCACAACTAAAGAAAGCTTTAGGACTACCTGGTGTGCACTGGCTCCTCCCACTAAGACCCTCCTCCAGACCTCAGTTAGGATACTGTGCCCGGAAGAGCTGACACAATAAGGAAGGATTTTGAATCCCGGGTAAGACTCATACCAGCCACACCAATCACACCGTATAACTCGTGATACAATACCCAGTTAACAGTATGATAACAACTGAGCCTCTCAACAGATGGCTCAACAATAACCCTTTAGTTAGGCAATAACTATATACAAGTATTGCAGACAATCCGCACTTGGGATGGGCGCCCAGCATCCACTACGGACTACGAGAAATAGATTTACTGGTGAGTAAAATCTTATTTTCTCTAACGTCCTAAGTGGATGCTGGGGACTCCGTAAGGACCATGGGGATTATACCAAAGCTCCCAAACGGGCGGGAGAGTGCGGATGACTCTGCAGCACCGAATGAGCAAACTCTAGGTCCTCCTCAGCCAGGGTATCAAACTTGTAGACTCTTGCAAGAGTGTTTGACCCCGACCAAGTAACAGCTCGGCAAATTTGTAAAGCCGAGACCCCTCGGGCAGCTGCCCAAGAAGAGCCCACTTTCCTCGTGGAATGGGCTTTTACAGATTTAGGGTGCGGCAGTCCAGCCGCAGAATGTGCAAGTTGAATCGTGCTACAGATCCAGCGAGCAATAGTCTGCTTAGAAGCAGGAGCACCCAGCTTGTTGGGTGCATACAGGATAAATAGCGAGTCAGTTTTCCTGACTCCAGCCGTCCTGGAAACATATACTTTTCAGGGCCCTGACTACGTCCAGAAACTTGGAATCCTCCAAGTCCCAAGTAGCCGCAGGCACCACAATAGGTTGGTTCACATGAAAAACTGATACCACCTTAGGAAGGAATTGGGAACGAGTCCTCAATTCCGCCTTATCCATACAAAATACAGATAAGGCTTTTGCATGACAAAGCCACCAAATCTGATACACGCCTGGCCGACGCCAAGGCCCACAGCATGACCACTTTCCACGTGAGGTATTGTAGCTCCACGGATTTAAGTGGCTCAACTCAATGCGACTTCAGGAAATCCAACACTACGTTGAGATCCCACGGTGCCACTGGAGGCACAAACAGGGGCTGACTATGCAGCACTCTCTTAACAAAAGTCTGAACTTCAGGCAGTGAAGCCAGTTCTATTTTGGAAGAAAATCGATAGAGCCGAAATCTGGACCTTAATGGAACCCAATTTTAGGCCCATAGTCACCTCTGACTTGGAGGAAGTGCAGAAATCGACCTAGCTGAAATTCCTCCTTTGGGGCCTTCCTGGCCTCACAGCACGCAACATATTTCCGCCATATGCGGTGATAATGGTTTGCATTCACTTCTTTCCTAGCTTTAAATAGCGTAGGGATAACTTCCTCCGGAATGCCCTTTTCCTTCAGGATCCGGCGTTCAACCGCCATGCCGTCAAACGCAGCCGCGGTACGTCTTGGAACAGACAGGCCCCCTGCTGCAGCAGGCCCTGTCTGAGCGGCAGAGGCCATGGGTCCTCTGAGATAATTTCTTGGAGTTCTGGGTACCAAGCTCTTCTTGGCCAACCCGGAACAATGAGTATAGTTCTTACTCCTCTCCTTCTTATTATTCTCATTACCCTGGGTATGAGAGGCAGAGAAGGGAACACATACACCGACTGGTACACCCACGGTGTTACCAGAGCGTCCACAGCTATCGCCTGAGGGTCCCTTGACCTGGCGCAATATCTTTGTAGCTTTTTGTTGAGGCGGGACGCCATCATGTCCACCTGTGGCCCTTCCCAACGGTGTACAATCATTTGGAAGACTTCTGGATGAAGTCCCCACTCTCCCGGGTGGAGGTCGTGTCTGCTGAGAAAGTCTGCTTCTCAGTTGTCCACTCCGGGAATGAACACTGCTGACAGTGCTAACACATGATTTTCCGCCCATCAGAGAATCCTTGTGGCTTCTGCCATCGCCATCCTGCTTCTTGTGCCGCCCTGTCGGTTTCCCTGAGCGACCGCCGTGATGTTGTCTGACTGGATTAGCACCGGCCCGTGTTAAAGCAGGGGTCTAGCCTGACTTAGGGCATTGTAAATGGCCCATAGTTCCAGAACATTTATGTGTAGGGAAGTCTCCTGACTTTTCATAGGCCTTGGAAGTTTCTTCCCTGTGTGACTGCCCCCCAGCCTTGAAGGCTGGCATCCGTGGTCACCAGGACCCAGTCCTGTATGCCGAATCTGCGGCCCCCTAGAAGATGAGCACTCTGCAGTCACCACCACAGCGACACCCTGGCCCTTGGAGACAGGGTTATCCGCCGATGCATCTGAAGATGCGACCCGGACCACTTGTCCAACAGATCCCACTGGAAGATCCTTGCATGGTACCTGGCGAATGGAATTTCTTCGTAAGAAGCTACCATCTTTCCCAAGGCTCGCGTGCATTGATGCACCGACACCTGTATTTGTATTAGGAGGTCTCCGTCTAGAGACGCCAACTCCTTGGACTTCTCCTCCGGGAGAAACACTTTTTATCCTGTTCTGTGTCCAGAACCATACCCAGGAACAGTAGACGCGTCGTAGGAACCAGCTGCGACTTTGGAATATTCAGAATCCAGCCGTGCTGTTGTAGCACTTCCCGAGATAGTGCTACTCCGACGAACAACTGCTCCCTGGACCTCGCCTTTATAAGGAGATCGTCCAAGTACGGGATAAGTACTTCAGCCATTACCTTGGTAAATACCCTCGGTGCCTGGGACAGACCAACGGCAACGTCTGGAATTGGTAATGACAGTCTTGTACCACAATTTTGAGGTACACCTGGTGAAGAGGGTAAAGAGGGACATGCAGGTAAGCATCCTTGATGTCCAGTGATACCCTGAAATTCTCCAGGCTTGCAATAATCGCCCTGAGCGATTCCATTTTAAACTTGAACCTTCGTATAAAAGTGTTCAAGGATTTCAATTTTAGAATGGGTCTCACCGAACCGTCTAGTTTCGGTACCACAACATTTTGGAATAGTAACCCCGGCCTTGTTGAAGGAGGGGTACCTTGATTTCACCTGCTGGAAGTACAGCTTGTGAATTGCCGCCAGTACTACCTTTCTCCGAGGGCAGCAGGCAAGGCTGATGTGAGGTAACGGCGAGGGGGAGTTGCCTCGAACTCCAGCCTGTATCCCTGTGATACTACTTGCAGAACCTAGGGATCCACCTGTGGGCAAGCCCACTGGTCCCTGAAGTTCCCGAGACGCGCCCCCACCACACCTGTCTCCACCTGTGGAGCCCCAGCGTCATGCGGTGGACTCAGAGGAAGCGCGGGAAGATTTTTGATCCTGGGAACTGGCTGTCTGGTGCAGCTTTTTCCTTCTTCCCTTGTCTCTGTGCAGAAAGGAAGCGCCTTTGACCCGCTTGCTTTTCTGAAGCCGAAAGGACTGTACCTGAAAATACGGTGCTTTCTTAGGCTTTTGTGAGGAAACCTGAGGTAAAAATTTTTCTTCCCAGCTGTTGCTGTGGATACGAGGTCCCAGAGACCATCCCCAAACAATTCCTCACCCTTATAAGGCAGAATCTCCATGTGCCTTTTAAAGGCAGCATCACCTGTCCACTGCCGGGTTTCTAATACCCTCCTGGCAGAATGGACATTGCATTAATTCTGGATGCCAGCTGGTAAATATCCCTCTGTGCATCCTTCCTATATAAGACGACGTCTTTAAAATGCTCTATGTTAGCAAAATATTATCCCTGTCTAGGGTATTAATATCATCTGACAGGGTATCAGACCACGCTGCAGCAGCACTATTTTGCTGAGGCAATTGCAGGTCTCAGTATAGAACCTGAGTGTGTGTATATACAGACTTCAGGATAGCCTCCTGCTTTTTATCAGCAGGCTCCTTCAAGGTGGCCGTATCCTAAGACGGCAGTGCCACCTTTTTTGACAAACGTGTGAGCGCCTTATCCACCCTAGGGGATATCTCCCAGCGTGACCTATCCTCTGGCGGGAAAGGGTACGCCATCAGTAACTGTTTAGAAATTACCAGTTTCTTATCGGGGGAACCCACGCTTCTTTACACACTTCATTCATTCATCTGATGGGGGAACAAAACACTGGCTGCTTTTTCTCCCCAAAAATAAAACCCCTTTTATGTGGTACTTGGGTTCATGTCAGAAATGCGTAACACATTTTTCATTGCCGAGATCATGTAATGGATGTTCCTAGGATTGTGTATATGTCTCAACCTCGTCGAGACTGGAGTCAGACTCTGTGTCGACATCTGTGTCTGCCATCTGAGGTAACGGGCGTTTTTTGAGCCCCTGATGGCCTTTGAGACGCCTGGGCAGGCGCGGGCTGAGAAGCCGGCTGTCCCACAGCTGCTACGTCATCCAGCCTTTTATGTAAGGAGTTGACATTGTCGGTTAATACCTTCCACCTATCCATCCACTCTGGTGTCGGCCCCACAGGGGGCGACATCCCATTTATCGGCCTCTGCTCCGCCTCCACGTAACCTTCCTCATCCAACATGTCGACACAGCCGTACCGACACACCGCACACACACAGGGAATGCTCTGACTGAGGACAGGACCCCACAAAGTCCTTTGGGGAGACAGAGAGAGAGTATGCCAGTACACACCAGAGCGCTATATAATGCAGGGATTAACACTATAACTGAGTGATTTTTCCCCCAATAGCTGCTTGTATACATATATTGCGCCTAAATTTAGTGCCCCCCCTCTCTTTTTAACCCTTTGAGCCTGAAAACTACAGGGGAGAGCCTGGGGAGCTGTCTACCAGCTGCACTGTGAAGAAAAAATGGCGCCAGTGTGCTGAGGGAGAAGCCCCGCCCCTTTTTCGGCGGACTTTTCTCCCGCTTTTTATGGATTCTGGCAGGGGTAATTTATCACATATATAGCCCTGGGACTATATATTGTGATGATTTGCCAGCCAAGGTGTCTTATATTGCCCTCAGGGCGCCCCCCCCCAGCGCCCTGCACCCATCAGTGACCGGAGTGTGAGGTGTACATGAGGAGCATTGGCGCACAGCTGCAGTGCTGTGCACTACCTTGGTGAAGACCGAAGTCTTCTGCCGCCGATTTTCCGGACCTCTTCTTGCTTCTGGCTCTGTAAGGGGGACGGCGGCGCGGCTCCGGGAACGAACACCAAGGTCGGGTCCTGCGGTCGATCCCTCTGGAGCTAATGGTGTCCAGTAGCCTAAGAAGCCCAAACTACCACCTGTTAGGTAGGTTCGCTTCTTCTCCCCTTAGTCCCTCGCTGCAGTGAGTCTGTTGCCAGCAGATCTCACTGTAAAATAAAAACCTAAATATACTTTCTTTCTAGGAGCTCAGGAGAGCCCCTAGTGTGCATCCAGCTCAGCCGGGCACAAGAATCTAACTGAGGTCTGGAGGAGGGTCTTAGTGGGAGGAGCCAGTGCACACCAGGTAGTCCTAAAGCTTTCTTTAGTTGTGCCCAGTCTCCTGCGGAGCCGCTAATCCCCATGGTCCTTACGGAGTCCCCAGCATCCACTTAGGACGTTAGAGAAAACTCACATAGAAACATGGGACAGACAAGGAATACAGAACCCCCCTCAGCTGTGAGTCCCAAAACGGCTGCACTTATGCCAGCTCTGTAACAGGGTGGCCGATATTGCCCTCTAAACGTATGACATCATGCCTAAGGGGCGGGGCCACCAGCACTCTGGGAAGTATAGCGCTGTAGACAGCTTGTTCGGGCCTCAATAATACAGGGGGTGTGGCCTAATCACTGAGGTGTGGCCAGACCCCCTTAAAAAAAAAACCACATGTACAAACCTATTGTTTATGCGTGGAATGAGTTTGATTCAAAGGGCCGTATTCAATAGCTGTTGGAAGCTGCCATCTTGTCGGAAAGACTGCAGCTTCCGACAGATTTCTGTCGGAAGGGGTTCCGACCTATTCAATATGGGCATTTTCCCAGGTGCTTCTGTTGGAAACGGGGCCAAATCCGACAGGTTTTGGCCCCCTTTCCGACAATCTCAATCCGACTTTAAAAAAAGTCGGATTGAGCAGGGTGTCCCCCCGGCCAGGCTCCTTACTCCCGGCAGCGCCCCCGCCCCGCCGCAGACATCTCACACCGCCGCCGACAGCACAACCCCCCGCCTCAGACATCACCCCCTGCAGTCGCTGACAGTGCACCCCCTCGCCGCAGACATCAGCCCCCGCCGCCGCCAGCTCCCGCCACAGACATCTCCCTCCGTCGCTGAGAGCGCCACCCCCTGCCGCAGACATCACCTCCTGCCGCCGCTGACAGTGCACCCCCCTCCGCAGACATCACCCCCCGCTGCCGCAGACATCACCCCCGCTGCCGCTGCCAGCTCCCCCACTGCCGCAGCCAGCTCCCCCCGCCGCCGCTGACCGCACCCGTCAGCAGGCTGACAGCAGCAGCAGGACAGGACATCGGGAACGGGCAAATCGGACAGTCGGATTTGGCTGTTCATTGAATAGTCCTTGTCGGATTAATTCCGACAAATGCATGTCAAAATGGATCCGACACTTATTGAATATTCCCCTAAGTGTCACTATCGCCATCATCATATTGGGTGAAAACGGATGCTTATGCTGAATTTCTTATGGATTATAAAATTTTTTACTGATTTCCTACAGGCTACCACTTATTGTGTCACTTTATCACAATTGTCTATATAATTAGCAGCTTAACAATAAAAAAGGGGGTCATTTTACATTACTGGTAAAATGTGTGAAATTCTTTTAAGAAGTATAAGACGTGAAAGTTGGCATATAAGATATATAAGCCTGTAGAGCTGCTCAGAGCGTCCTTTGGGTGCTCCGGGAAATGCTACACTTCCCAGAGTTGGTGCCCCGCCCTTTATGTGTGACATCATGACATCGCAGGTTTTCTGGGAGTGGGTCGGCACAGGACGCACTGCCGCCCTGGTACAGCGCGGATATACGCCTGGATATACGCTAGACACACATGGACTGAAAAGAAAACTGTATAAGGTCGTAGTTGCCTTTCACAGGTCCAATACAGGGGCATAACTCCCAGAGGCAATGGAGACGCCTGCCTCTAGGCTCTGAGCCCTGAAGAGGCACCTGTGTGTACAGCAGCACTTGTGTGGTTTACAGCGGGATCCAAGTGTAATAGCTGCTGTTCCAACGGAGCTCGGTGGTGCACCTGCTGCAGAGTTAGACCCAGCTTTATGAAGCCTTGGAGAGTGATAAATAGCTCGGTGATAAAGTGCCTCCTGTCATTTTTCAAAAACAGCCTGTTACATGACAGTAAGGAGCGGATTGGTTGATACGTTATCACTGTGCAATTTATCACTCTCCAAGGCTTGATAAATCTGGGCCTCAATCGGCTCGGTCCCAGGTGCCCTGCTAACACCAGCTATAGGGGAACACCAGTTATAGGGGACAGGGCGGCTCCTGTCTGGTACCGATCAGCCTGCGCTGCAGCAAGTGACGATGCACCCGCCACTGCTGCTGGACTGTGAGATGGGATCCACCATTAAGGCTGGCATCCGTGGTCACCAGGACCCAGTCCTGTATGCCGAATCTGCGGCCCCCTAGAAGATGAGCACTCTGCAGTCACCACCACAGCGACACCCTGGCCCTTGGAGACAGGGTTATCCGCCGATGCATCTGAAGATGCGACCCGGACCACTTGTCCAACAGATCCCACTGGAAGATCCTTGCATGGTACCTGGTGAATGGAATTTCTTCGTAAGAAGCTACCATCTTTCCCAAGGCTCGCGTGCATTGATGCACCGACACCTGTATTTGTATTAGGAGGTCTCCGTCTAGAGACGCCAACTCCTTGGACTTCTCCTCCGGGAGAAACACTTTTTATCCTGTTCTGTGTCCAGAACCATACCCAGGAACAGTAGACGCGTCGTAGGAACCAGCTGCGACTTTGGAATATTCAGAATCCAGCCGTGCTGTTGTAGCACTTCCCGAGATAGTGCTACTCCGACGAACAACTGCTCCCTGGACCTCGCCTTTATAAGGAGATCGTCCAAGTACGGGATAAGTACTTCAGCCATTACCTTGGTAAATACCCTCGGTGCCTGGGACAGACCAACGGCAACGTCTGGAATTGGTAATGACAGTCTTGTACCACAATTTTGAGGTACACCTGGTGAAGAGGGTAAAGAGGGACATGCAGGTAAGCATCCTTGATGTCCAGTGATACCCTGAAATTCTCCAGGCTTGCAATAATCGCCCTGAGCGATTCCATTTTAAACTTGAACCTTCGTATAAAAGTGTTCAAGGATTTCAATTTTAGAATGGGTCTCACCGAACCGTCTAGTTTCGGTACCACAACATTTTGGAATAGTAACCCCGGCCTTGTTGAAGGAGGGGTACCTTGATTTCACCTGCTGGAAGTACAGCTTGTGAATTGCCGCCAGTACTACCTTTCTCCGAGGGCAGCAGGCAAGGCTGATGTGAGGTAACGGCGAGGGGGAGTTGCCTCGAACTCCAGCCTGTATCCCTGTGATACTACTTGCAGAACCTAGGGATCCACCTGTGGGCAAGCCCACTGGTCCCTGAAGTTCCCGAGACGCGCCCCCACCACACCTGTCTCCACCTGTGGAGCCCCAGCGTCATGCGGTGGACTCAGAGGAAGCGCGGGAAGATTTTTGATCCTGGGAACTGGCTGTCTGGTGCAGCTTTTTCCTTCTTCCCTTGTCTCTGTGCAGAAAGGAAGCGCCTTTGACCCGCTTGCTTTTCTGAAGCCGAAAGGACTGTACCTGAAAATACGGTGCTTTCTTAGGCTTTTGTGAGGAAACCTGAGGTAAAAATTTTTCTTCCCAGCTGTTGCTGTGGATACGAGGTCCCAGAGACCATCCCCAAACAATTCCTCACCCTTATAAGGCAGAATCTCCATGTGCCTTTTAAAGGCAGCATCACCTGTCCACTGCCGGGTTTCTAATACCCTCCTGGCAGAATGGACATTGCATTAATTCTGGATGCCAGCTGGTAAATATCCCTCTGTGCATCCTTCCTATATAAGACGACGTCTTTAAAATGCTCTATGTTAGCAAAATATTATCCCTGTCTAGGGTATTAATATCATCTGACAGGGTATCAGACCACGCTGCAGCAGCACTATTTTGCTGAGGCAATTGCAGGTCTCAGTATAGAACCTGAGTGTGTGTATATACAGACTTCAGGATAGCCTCCTGCTTTTTATCAGCAGGCTCCTTCAAGGTGGCCGTATCCTAAGACGGCAGTGCCACCTTTTTTGACAAACGTGTGAGCGCCTTATCCACCCTAGGGGATATCTCCCAGCGTGACCTATCCTCTGGCGGGAAAGGGTACGCCATCAGTAACTGTTTAGAAATTACCAGTTTCTTATCGGGGGAACCCACGCTTCTTTACACACTTCATTCATTCATCTGATGGGGGAACAAAACACTGGCTGCTTTTTCTCCCCAAAAATAAAACCCCTTTTATGTGGTACTTGGGTTCATGTCAGAAATGCGTAACACATTTTTCATTGCCGAGATCATGTAACGGATGTTCCTAGGATTGTGTATATGTCTCAACCTCGTCGACACTGGAGTCAGACTCTGTGTCGACATCTGTGTCTGCCATCTGAGGTAACGGGCGTTTTTTGAGCCCCTGATGGCCTTTGAGACGCCTGGGCAGGCGCGGGCTGAGAAGCCGGCTGTCCCACAGCTGCTACGTCATCCAGCCTTTTATGTAAGGAGTTGACATTGTCGGTTAATACCTTCCACCTATCCATCCACTCTGGTGTCGGCCCCACAGGGGGCGACATCCCATTTATCGGCCTCTGCTCCGCCTCCACGTAACCTTCCTCATCCAACATGTCGACACAGCCGTACCGACACACCGCACACACACAGGGAATGCTCTGACTGAGGACAGGACCCCACAAAGTCCTTTGGGGAGACAGAGAGAGAGTATGCCAGTACACACCAGAGCGCTATATAATGCAGGGATTAACACTATAACTGAGTGATTTTTCCCCCAATAGCTGCTTGTATACATATATTGCGCCTAAATTTAGTGCCCCCCCTCTCTTTTTAACCCTTTGAGCCTGAAAACTACAGGGGAGAGCCTGGGGAGCTGTCTACCAGCTGCACTGTGAAGAAAAAATGGCGCCAGTGTGCTGAGGGAGAAGCCCCGCCCCTTTTTCGGCGGACTTTTCTCCCGCTTTTTATGGATTCTGGCAGGGGTAATTTATCACATATATAGCCCTGGGACTATATATTGTGATGATTTGCCAGCCAAGGTGTCTTATATTGCCCTCAGGGCGCCCCCCCCCAGCGCCCTGCACCCATCAGTGACCGGAGTGTGAGGTGTACATGAGGAGCATTGGCGCACAGCTGCAGTGCTGTGCACTACCTTGGTGAAGACCGAAGTCTTCTGCCGCCGATTTTCCGGACCTCTTCTTGCTTCTGGCTCTGTAAGGGGGACGGCGGCGCGGCTCCGGGAACGAACACCAAGGTCGGGTCCTGCGGTCGATCCCTCTGGAGCTAATGGTGTCCAGTAGCCTAAGAAGCCCAAACTACCACCTGTTAGGTAGGTTCGCTTCTTCTCCCCTTAGTCCCTCGCTGCAGTGAGTCTGTTGCCAGCAGATCTCACTGTAAAATAAAAACCTAAATATACTTTCTTTCTAGGAGCTCAGGAGAGCCCCTAGTGTGCATCCAGCTCAGCCGGGCACAAGAATCTAACTGAGGTCTGGAGGAGGGTCTTAGTGGGAGGAGCCAGTGCACACCAGGTAGTCCTAAAGCTTTCTTTAGTTGTGCCCAGTCTCCTGCGGAGCCGCTAATCCCCATGGTCCTTACGGAGTCCCCAGCATCCACTTAGGACGTTAGAGAAAACTCACATAGAAACATGGGACAGACAAGGAATACAGAACCCCCCTCAGCTGTGAGTCCCAAAACGGCTGCACTTATGCCAGCTCTGTAACAGGGTGGCCGATATTGCCCTCTAAACGTATGACATCATGCCTAAGGGGCGGGGCCACCAGCACTCTGGGAAGTATAGCGCTGTAGACAGCTTGTTCGGGCCTCAATAATACAGGGGGTGTGGCCTAATCACTGAGGTGTGGCCAGACCCCCTTAAAAAAAAAACCACATGTACAAACCTATTGTTTATGCGTGGAATGAGTTTGATTCAAAGGGCCGTATTCAATAGCTGTTGGAAGCTGCCATCTTGTCGGAAAGACTGCAGCTTCCGACAGATTTCTGTCGGAAGGGGTTCCGACCTATTCAATATGGGCATTTTCCCAGGTGCTTCTGTTGGAAACGGGGCCAAATCCGACAGGTTTTGGCCCCCTTTCCGACAATCTCAATCCGACTTTAAAAAAAGTCGGATTGAGCAGGGTGTCCCCCCGGCCAGGCTCCTTACTCCCGGCAGCGCCCCCGCCCCGCCGCAGACATCTCACACCGCCGCCGACAGCACAACCCCCCGCCTCAGACATCACCCCCTGCAGTCGCTGACAGTGCACCCCCTCGCCGCAGACATCAGCCCCCGCTGCCGCCAGCTCCCGCCACAGACATCTCCCTCCGTCGCTGAGAGCGCCACCCCCTGCCGCAGACATCACCTCCTGCCGCCGCTGACAGTGCACCCCCCTCCGCAGACATCACCCCCCGCTGCCGCAGACATCACCCCCGCTGCCGCTGCCAGCTCCCCCACTGCCGCAGCCAGCTCCCCCCGCCGCCGCTGACCGCACCCGTCAGCAGGCTGACAGCAGCAGCAGGACAGGACATCGGGAACGGGCAAATCGGACAGTCGGATTTGGCTGTTCATTGAATAGTCCTTGTCGGATTAATTCCGACAAATGCATGTCAAAATGGATCCGACACTTATTGAATATTCCCCTAAGTGTCACTATCGCCATCATCATATTGGGTGAAAACGGATGCTTATGCTGAATTTCTTATGGATTATAAAATTTTTTACTGATTTCCTACAGGCTACCACTTATTGTGTCACTTTATCACAATTGTCTATATAATTAGCAGCTTAACAATAAAAAAGGGGGTCATTTTACATTACTGGTAAAATGTGTGAAATTCTTTTAAGAAGTATAAGACGTGAAAGTTGGCATATAAGATATATAAGCCTGTAGAGCTGCTCAGAGCGTCCTTTGGGTGCTCCGGGAAATGCTACACTTCCCAGAGTTGGTGCCCCGCCCTTTATGTGTGACATCATGACATCGCAGGTTTTCTGGGAGTGGGTCGGCACAGGACGCACTGCCGCCCTGGTACAGCGCGGATATACGCCTGGATATACGCTAGACACACATGGACTGAAAAGAAAACTGTATAAGGTCGTAGTTGCCTTTCACAGGTCCAATACAGGGGCATAACTCCCAGAGGCAATGGAGACGCCTGCCTCTAGGCTCTGAGCCCTGAAGAGGCACCTGTGTGTACAGCAGCACTTGTGTGGTTTACAGCGGGATCCAAGTGTAATAGCTGCTGTTCCAACGGAGCTCGGTGGTGCACCTGCTGCAGAGTTAGACCCAGCTTTATGAAGCCTTGGAGAGTGATAAATAGCTCGGTGATAAAGTGCCTCCTGTCATTTTTCAAAAACAGCCTGTTACATGACAGTAAGGAGCGGATTGGTTGATACGTTATCACTGTGCAATTTATCACTCTCCAAGGCTTGATAAATCTGGGCCTCAATCGGCTCGGTCCCAGGTGCCCTGCTAACACCAGCTATAGGGGAACACCAGTTATAGGGGACAGGGCGGCTCCTGTCTGGTACCGATCAGCCTGCGCTGCAGCAAGTGACGATGCACCCGCCACTGCTGCTGGACTGTGAGATGGGATCCACCATTAAGGCTGGCATCCGTGGTCACCAGGACCCAGTCCTGTATGCCGAATCTGCGGCCCCCTAGAAGATGAGCACTCTGCAGTCACCACCACAGCGACACCCTGGCCCTTGGAGACAGGGTTATCCGCCGATGCATCTGAAGATGCGACCCGGACCACTTGTCCAACAGATCCCACTGGAAGATCCTTGCATGGTACCTGGTGAATGGAATTTCTTCGTAAGAAGCTACCATCTTTCCCAAGGCTCGCGTGCATTGATGCACCGACACCTGTATTTGTATTAGGAGGTCTCCGTCTAGAGACGCCAACTCCTTGGACTTCTCCTCCGGGAGAAACACTTTTTATCCTGTTCTGTGTCCAGAACCATACCCAGGAACAGTAGACGCGTCGTAGGAACCAGCTGCGACTTTGGAATATTCAGAATCCAGCCGTGCTGTTGTAGCACTTCCCGAGATAGTGCTACTCCGACGAACAACTGCTCCCTGGACCTCGCCTTTATAAGGAGATCGTCCAAGTACGGGATAAGTACTTCAGCCATTACCTTGGTAAATACCCTCGGTGCCTGGGACAGACCAACGGCAACGTCTGGAATTGGTAATGACAGTCTTGTACCACAATTTTGAGGTACACCTGGTGAAGAGGGTAAAGAGGGACATGCAGGTAAGCATCCTTGATGTCCAGTGATACCCTGAAATTCTCCAGGCTTGCAATAATCGCCCTGAGCGATTCCATTTTAAACTTGAACCTTCGTATAAAAGTGTTCAAGGATTTCAATTTTAGAATGGGTCTCACCGAACCGTCTAGTTTCGGTACCACAACATTTTGGAATAGTAACCCCGGCCTTGTTGAAGGAGGGGTACCTTGATTTCACCTGCTGGAAGTACAGCTTGTGAATTGCCGCCAGTACTACCTTTCTCCGAGGGCAGCAGGCAAGGCTGATGTGAGGTAACGGCGAGGGGGAGTTGCCTCGAACTCCAGCCTGTATCCCTGTGATACTACTTGCAGAACCTAGGGATCCACCTGTGGGCAAGCCCACTGGTCCCTGAAGTTCCCGAGACGCGCCCCCACCACACCTGTCTCCACCTGTGGAGCCCCAGCGTCATGCGGTGGACTCAGAGGAAGCGCGGGAAGATTTTTGATCCTGGGAACTGGCTGTCTGGTGCAGCTTTTTCCTTCTTCCCTTGTCTCTGTGCAGAAAGGAAGCGCCTTTGACCCGCTTGCTTTTCTGAAGCCGAAAGGACTGTACCTGAAAATACGGTGCTTTCTTAGGCTTTTGTGAGGAAACCTGAGGTAAAAATTTTTCTTCCCAGCTGTTGCTGTGGATACGAGGTCCCAGAGACCATCCCCAAACAATTCCTCACCCTTATAAGGCAGAATCTCCATGTGCCTTTTAAAGGCAGCATCACCTGTCCACTGCCGGGTTTCTAATACCCTCCTGGCAGAATGGACATTGCATTAATTCTGGATGCCAGCTGGTAAATATCCCTCTGTGCATCCTTCCTATATAAGACGACGTCTTTAAAATGCTCTATGTTAGCAAAATATTATCCCTGTCTAGGGTATTAATATCATCTGACAGGGTATCAGACCACGCTGCAGCAGCACTATTTTGCTGAGGCAATTGCAGGTCTCAGTATAGAACCTGAGTGTGTGTATATACAGACTTCAGGATAGCCTCCTGCTTTTTATCAGCAGGCTCCTTCAAGGTGGCCGTATCCTAAGACGGCAGTGCCACCTTTTTTGACAAACGTGTGAGCGCCTTATCCACCCTAGGGGATATCTCCCAGCGTGACCTATCCTCTGGCGGGAAAGGGTACGCCATCAGTAACTGTTTAGAAATTACCAGTTTCTTATCGGGGGAACCCACGCTTCTTTACACACTTCATTCATTCATCTGATGGGGGAACAAAACACTGGCTGCTTTTTCTCCCCAAAAATAAAACCCCTTTTATGTGGTACTTGGGTTCATGTCAGAAATGCGTAACACATTTTTCATTGCCGAGATCATGTAACGGATGTTCCTAGGATTGTGTATATGTCTCAACCTCGTCGACACTGGAGTCAGACTCTGTGTCGACATCTGTGTCTGCCATCTGAGGTAACGGGCGTTTTTTGAGCCCCTGATGGCCTTTGAGACGCCTGGGCAGGCGCGGGCTGAGAAGCCGGCTGTCCCACAGCTGCTACGTCATCCAGCCTTTTATGTAAGGAGTTGACATTGTCGGTTAATACCTTCCACCTATCCATCCACTCTGGTGTCGGCCCCACAGGGGGCGACATCCCATTTATCGGCCTCTGCTCCGCCTCCACGTAACCTTCCTCATCCAACATGTCGACACAGCCGTACCGACACACCGCACACACACAGGGAATGCTCTGACTGAGGACAGGACCCCACAAAGTCCTTTGGGGAGACAGAGAGAGAGTATGCCAGTACACACCAGAGCGCTATATAATGCAGGGATTAACACTATAACTGAGTGATTTTTCCCCCAATAGCTGCTTGTATACATATATTGCGCCTAAATTTAGTGCCCCCCCTCTCTTTTTAACCCTTTGAGCCTGAAAACTACAGGGGAGAGCCTGGGGAGCTGTCTACCAGCTGCACTGTGAAGAAAAAATGGCGCCAGTGTGCTGAGGGAGAAGCCCCGCCCCTTTTTCGGCGGACTTTTCTCCCGCTTTTTATGGATTCTGGCAGGGGTAATTTATCACATATATAGCCCTGGGACTATATATTGTGATGATTTGCCAGCCAAGGTGTCTTATATTGCCCTCAGGGCGCCCCCCCCCCAGCGCCCTGCACCCATCAGTGACCGGAGTGTGAGGTGTACATGAGGAGCATTGGCGCACAGCTGCAGTGCTGTGCACTACCTTGGTGAAGACCGAAGTCTTCTGCCGCCGATTTTCCGGACCTCTTCTTGCTTCTGGCTCTGTAAGGGGGACGGCGGCGCGGCTCCGGGAACGAACACCAAGGTCGGGTCCTGCGGTCGATCCCTCTGGAGCTAATGGTGTCCAGTAGCCTAAGAAGCCCAAACTACCACCTGTTAGGTAGGTTCGCTTCTTCTCCCCTTAGTCCCTCGCTGCAGTGAGTCTGTTGCCAGCAGATCTCACTGTAAAATAAAAACCTAAATATACTTTCTTTCTAGGAGCTCAGGAGAGCCCCTAGTGTGCATCCAGCTCAGCCGGGCACAAGAATCTAACTGAGGTCTGGAGGAGGGTCTTAGTGGGAGGAGCCAGTGCACACCAGGTAGTCCTAAAGCTTTCTTTAGTTGTGCCCAGTCTCCTGCGGAGCCGCTAATCCCCATGGTCCTTACGGAGTCCCCAGCATCCACTTAGGACGTTAGAGAAAACTCACATAGAAACATGGGACAGACAAGGAATACAGAACCCCCCTCAGCTGTGAGTCCCAAAACGGCTGCACTTATGCCAGCTCTGTAACAGGGTGGCCGATATTGCCCTCTAAACGTATGACATCATGCCTAAGGGGCGGGGCCACCAGCACTCTGGGAAGTATAGCGCTGTAGACAGCTTGTTCGGGCCTCAATAATACAGGGGGTGTGGCCTAATCACTGAGGTGTGGCCAGACCCCCTTAAAAAAAAAACCACATGTGCAAACCTATTGTTTATGCGTGGAATGAGTTTGATTCAAAGGGCCGTATTCAATAGCTGTTGGAAGCTGCCATCTTGTCGGAAAGACTGCAGCTTCCGACAGATTTCTGTCGGAAGGGGTTCCGACCTATTCAATATGGGCATTTTCCCAGGTGCTTCTGTTGGAAACGGGGCCAAATCCGACAGGTTTTGGCCCCCTTTCCGACAATCTCAATCCGACTTTAAAAAAAGTCGGATTGAGCAGGGTGTCCCCCCGGCCAGGCTCCTTACTCCCGGCAGCGCCCCCGCCCCGCCGCAGACATCTCACACCGCCGCCGACAGCACAACCCCCCGCCTCAGACATCACCCCCTGCAGTCGCTGACAGTGCACCCCCTCGCCGCAGACATCACCCCCCCACCGCAGACATCAGCCCCCGCCGCCGCCAGCTCCCGCCACAGACATCTCCCTCCGTCGCTGAGAGCGCCACCCCCTGCCGCAGACATCACCTCCTGCCGCCGCTGACAGTGCACCCCCCTCCGCAGACATCACCCCCCGCTGCCGCAGACATCACCCCCGCTGCCGCTGCCAGCTCCCCCACTGCCGCAGCCAGCTCCCCCCGCCGCCGCTGACCGCACCCGTCAGCAGGCTGACAGCAGCAGCAGGACAGGACATCGGGAACGGGCAAATCGGACAGTCGGATTTGGCTGTTCATTGAATAGTCCTTGTCGGATTAATTCCGACAAATGCATGTCAAAATGGATCCGACACTTATTGAATATTCCCCTAAGTGTCACTATCGCCATCATCATATTGGGTGAAAACGGATGCTTATGCTGAATTTCTTATGGATTATAAAATTTTTTACTGATTTCCTACAGGCTACCACTTATTGTGTCACTTTATCACAATTGTCTATATAATTAGCAGCTTAACAATAAAAAAGGGGGTCATTTTACATTACTGGTAAAATGTGTGAAATTCTTTTAAGAAGTATAAGACGTGAAAGTTGGCATATAAGATATATAAGCCTGTAGAGCTGCTCAGAGCGTCCTTTGGGTGCTCCGGGAAATGCTACACTTCCCAGAGTTGGTGCCCCGCCCTTTATGTGTGACATCATGACATCGCAGGTTTTCTGGGAGTGGGTCGGCACAGGACGCACTGCCGCCCTGGTACAGCGCTGGATATACGCTAGACACACATGGACTGAAAAGAAAACTGTATAAGGTCGTAGTTGCCTTTCACAGGTCCAATACAGGGGCATAACTCCCAGAGGCAATGGAGACGCCTGCCTCTAGGCTCTGAGCCCTGAAGAGGCACCTGTGTGTACAGCAGCACTTGTGTGGTTTACAGCGGGATCCAAGTGTAATAGCTGCTGTTCCAACGGAGCTCGGTGGTGCACCTGCTGCAGAGTTAGACCCAGCTTTATGAAGCCTTGGAGAGTGATAAATAGCTCGGTGATAAAGTGCCTCCTGTCATTTTTCAAAAACAGCCTGTTACATGACAGTAAGGAGCGGATTGGTTGATACGTTATCACTGTGCAATTTATCACTCTCCAAGGCTTGATAAATCTGGGCCTCAATCGGCTCGGTCCCAGGTGCCCTGCTAACACCAGCTATAGGGGAACACCAGTTATAGGGGACAGGGCGGCTCCTGTCTGGTACCGATCAGCCTGCGCTGCAGCAAGTGACGATGCACCCGCCACTGCTGCTGGACTGTGAGATGGGATCCACCGATGAATGCTGATTCTACAGACGGCTGCTTCTCGCAAGTCTGACTCTAACCCACCAGCCGTTGTCACACAGCATAGTTGGAGTGCTGTCAATTCACTGTAAGAGTGCTATCTAAATAATTCTGTATGTCATGTGTGTATAGAGATATCTATCTATCTATCTATCTATCTATCTATCTATCTATCTATCTATCTATCTATCTATCTATCTATCCAAACAAATATAAAACCACAGCACTTGCCACCCCACCTCATAGGGTGGGGTGGATGTTGCCCATGGCCACCTACTTAAATATATACAGACAGAAAGTTCAGCACTCACCATAGCAAGCTCACTTATCACAACATCAAATAAATAAATGATGGGGGTTTAGTTAGTGAATTGGCCAATGCACGGAAGCCTGCAAACCGATCGCCAAGGTACCCCACCCTCTTGCAGGTCCTACACTATCACAGAGTCTTAAAAATTAAAACCTGGCAGTTGTATCACACATAATATAACTGCAAATATGCCTACTAGGTTTAATGTGCACCTGCCACATACCTTATGGCTTTTAAAGGTACACTAGTCACCTGACACTGGCTGATAAATTACTAAGGAACAGCTGACACAGGTTTAAGACAATTGAATTTACATAGGGGTGCATGAAAAAGCTTATGGCCATGGTTAATAAGAGTTAACCAAAGATTAACCCTGCAATATACAAACAAATATAAAACCACAGCACTCGTCAGCCCAGAAGCGGGGTGCAATGTTTGCACTCACCACTCATAGGGTGGGGTGCATGTAGCCCATGGCCACCTACTTAAATATATACAAACAGAAAATTCAGCACTCACCATAGCAAGCTCACCAAGTCTCACAACATCAATAAATAAATGATGGGGGTTTAGTTAGTGAATTGGCCAATGCACTGAAACATTGTATCTATCTATCTATCTATCTATCTATCTATCTATCTATCTATCTATCTATATATCTATATATATATATATATATATATATATCTCTCGGAAAGAAACAGCACTCTAAAAAGGTTATTTCAATTAAGTGGTACCAGTTCTATATTGCAGTAATATATACACACTCACTTTTCACAGCAGGATGAAAAGATAACGGAACAGCACTCACATTTAAGCAGGGTTTATTGGTCCAACAGCATAACACAGTAATAATCAGCGGCGGCCCAGCGGCCATTTCAACCACGCTTTTTAGCCCCTGAGGAAAACCATAGAAGCGTGGTTGAAACGGCCGTTGGTCCGTCGCTGTCATATTCAACAGCTTGGCACACCTATCTTTGGCCAGTTCCGCCCATTCCACTTTGCAGCACCACTCAAACTTCATCAGGTTGGATGGGAAGCATCGGTGCACAGTCATTTTCAGATCTCTCCAGAGATGTTCAATCGGATTAAAAATTTGTTTGCTTAACTGCGCACTGAGTCCCTTTTTGTTCGGATAAGCTGCCGCACTTAAAGGTGACCAACCTCCAAATAGAAACAAAAAATACAAATTTGTGCTGCGCTCAATCCTGGTGATTGTAATGTGCTTACCCCTCAATTTGTTATCACTAATTGTCTGTATGGTTTTAGGTACAGTATAACCTACACAGGAAGGTGATATATGAGACAATAGCTTTTATAGTTGACCAGTGTAATTTATAAAGTATAGTATATACCAGATCGTGGATGAAATAATTATGTGGCAACTGTATTTTTTAAAGTGCTAAGCTCCGTTTATTTAGGCAATTTAGTCCAGTATTGTCCATATCATTTCTCAATGTCACCCTTTCTTAATGCGGCATCCCGCATGCAAGTTTCACCAGATTCTACTTGGTACAGTCTTTTGAGTACTCAATTGCTTCTGCAGTAATACTGTAAAAAGTACTTGAGTCTTCACGGTGTGGAGCACTCAATGTTCATTCATATGGTACACAGACACAGTGGTTTCCTCCGGACTGGCTTTCTCCTCTCACCCTGGCTGTCCGTGGTGCGTCCTGCTTCGGACGTTCCCCGTGCGCCAGTCGGTTCGATTGAGCAGCCTGTCTGAGGCAAGGGAGTCCGGGGGGCGCTCTACGGAGCTGCTCACCAGGCTAACCCCGCCTCATACGGACACTCACCTGTTGTCTTTTCCCGATGATGACCCGAGTTCCGACACCGACTTCTTCCTCCGTTCCTCGTCCTGCGATTGCTTAGTTACGAGCGCGCTCTCTGAATGTCCGGGTCACGTGACCAGTTCTTTCATGGATCGTCTCGTCCCCTCTGCTCCGTGCGGCAATGATAAATGAAATGTGGATAATAAAATCAGTGGTGCCTCCAACGCGTTTCAGCCTCTGTCAGGCCTTCCTCTGGGAGAATGGTGTATTCAATTAGTGAATTGTTCTGATTTTTAAAGGGTGAATGGAATGTCTTTTCCGGTCATGTGGTCTTCATATGCTGCTCCTATTGGTCTAGACTCCTTTCTATTTAGTGTATAGGATAACCTGATTGATCTGATTGTTCTAAAGGGTCCTGATTAAATATTTATTTATTAAATATTTATCTAAAAGTCTAATTTCCCTTTAAATTGATAAATAAGAATTGCTGATGTTGATAGATGTATATAGGTTATGCACAAATGCCAAATCTGGATTAAATGTTAGGGAATCCTATCTTGAAAGTGACAGATATGTTCATTTTTTACAAATAACTGATTTCACTTCATTATCTTTATTTAGTCCAAAAGGGGCCAGTGTCTTCATTTCATACATCCACCTTAGTTCTATTTTATTGATTTTTTCAATAAAGTCACCTCCCCTCCAATTAGGGTGAACCTCCTGTATCCCTATGAATTTTAATGATTTCGAGTTACTCTCATGGTGATCTTTAAAGTGTTTTGATAAATTGTGTTCCTCCAGTCCCCTTTTGATATTACGAATATGTTCACTAATTCTGGTTTTCAATGGGCGCGTGGTTCGTCCTATGTATTGTTTTTTGCATCCACATTCTAATATGTAAATAACCCCTTTGCTGTTGCATGTCAGTCTGTCCTTGATATTATATACTTTATGTGTGTTGGTGGAACTGAAGCTTTTTACTGGTTTGGTGCTCTGCGGTCCTCCATTTCTGCATCCCAAACAGGTCCCACAATAGTAGAAACCTGTTCTGGGTTTGGATTGATTGATGTGTGTTTGTATCAGTGTAGTTGGTTGTAGATGACTATGTACCAGTTTCTTCTTTAGATCTGGTGCTTTTCTAAAGATGACTTTTGGTTTTGTGTCTAAAATGTCGTTCAGAATTTCATCCTCCATGAGAAGTGGCCAGTGTTTCTTGAGTATGTGCTGTATAGATTTGGCTTGTTGTGTGTATTCCGTGATGAATATAACTTCCTCCAAATGTTTTTTGTCTTTCTTATCTCTATACTCGAGTAACTGTTCTCTATCTGTTTCCCCCACCTGTTGGTATGCCTGTTGTATTCTGTCCTCCTTATACTTTCTTTCTCTGAATTCTGTAATTAATTCTTCTCCTTGAATTGTATAATCTGATTTCTTAGAACAATTTCTCCTGAGTCTGGTAAATTGTCCTTTTGGAATTGACTCTAACCAACTGGGATGGTGTGCACTTGTTGATAAGATGTAGCTATTTACATCCACGTTTTTCTTGAAGGTTTTTGTATGTATATTGCCTCCCTCTACAAAAATGTTTAAATCTAGGAAACTGACATTGGTCTTACTGTAGGTAGTGGTAAATTTAAGGTTGTTGCTGTTCCTATTCATATATTCTATAAATCCATTCAGTGTGTCCTCCTCTCCTTGCCATATGAAAAAAATGTCGTCTATGAATCTGGTCCAGAGCACGAGACTCGCCCCAAGCCCCCCCCCCCCCCCCCCCACACGAACCGGTCCTCCCACCAGCTCATGAATAGGTTGGCGTAACTCGGGGCGAATCTCGTGCCCATCGCTGTCCCCGTGGTCTGGAGGTAAAAGGTGCCTCCAAACCACACATAATTATGTTTAAGGATGTAGATAATACTGTCGATGATGAATTGTCATTGTACCTCTGTCAGACCTGTGTCTTGATCTAGATGGTATTTAATACTTTCCGTCCCTTGGTCGTGGTCAATTATTGAATATAGTGATGTGACATCAGAAGTGACTAGCCACATGTCTTCTTTCCACTCTATTCCTTGTAATTTCTTAAGTATATGAGTGGTGTCTCGTAGATAGGATCTTTGTTTCTGCACATAGGGTTGCAAGAATGTGTCCAAATATTCTGATAACTGAGATGTCAAGGAACCTATCCCCGATATAATTGGTCTACCTGGTGGATTTTGTGTGTCTTTGTGCATTTTTGGAAGGTAATAAAAAACCAGAATAATTGGGTGTTGAGTTTGTATGTACTGATGTTCAAATTTATTGAGAATCCCCTGATCTGCTCCTTTTTGTAGGTGAATGTCTAGTACTTTTTGAAATGTTACTGTTGGATCTCTTTGCAATTTCTGATATGTATTTGTATCATCTAATATGCGATTAGCTTCTTTAATATAGTCTGTTTTATTAAGCAAGACTATTCCACCACCTTTGTCTGCCGGTTTTACTACTATGGAGTTGTTCTCTTGTAATTCTTGTAGGGCTTTCTTTTCCTGTCTAGTCAAGTTATTTGAGGATTTGGTTACATCAAGTTTTTCAATGTCTCTTTCTACCATTTTGATGAACGCATCAATTTGTGTGCCCTTCAAGTGACTTGGGTAGAATGTGGATTGTGGTTTGAGTTGACTGTGTCTGTATTGGTCTGGTTCAGTATGGTTTCTTACCGCTGCAGGTGTTGTGGTTGCAAAATATTTTTTCAATGTCAGTTTGCGTGCAAATTTGTGAAGGTCGAGATAGGTGTTGAATTTATCCATTTTGTTTGTGGGTGCGAATTTCAAACCTTTATCTAAAAGTTTTAGATCACTGTTGGTTAATTGTGTATCACTTAGGTTAAAGATTCCTTTGCCTAGTTCCTCTACCTCTATTTGTTGTCTGTTTTTGTTCTTTTCTCCCCCTCTGACTCCTCGCCTAGTTCTTCTAACTTTCTTTTCATTTTTTTGATGGGTGTATTGTTGTTGTTCGTGTGGCGTCCCTCCGAGTTGGTGACCCCTAAAAAATGATTTGATGCACGTTTGTGTCAATTCCGTGTCTACTTGTTTGTTAGTAAATGATGTTAATATACTTTTATCAAGTATTAATTGAGTAGTGCTTGGTTGATCTTGCACCTGTTGTGTGCGTGCCCTTTCTGTGATGAAACCACTTGCTTGATTCTGATCGGCCCACCCTGTCTCCAGAGATAATCTGGCTAGACTTTCGTATTCCACGTCTTCCTCTATTTCATGTATGGAAAATGAAACCTCTGATTCTGTATCTTCCTCTGAGGAGTCAAGCGACTGGTTAAGATGATTCCCTATATTCTTGTTCTCATCTATTTGGTGTATTTTTGACATGTATTGCTGGTATGTAAGGTTAAGTTTCTTGTAGATGGAATTTGTTTGGTTGTACTGTTTAGGTGCAAAAGTGGGTGCTGTTCTAGGTTTCTCAAGTAGTGGTTGTTTTGATTTTTTCTTTGGTATACGTGATCTATTAACCCCGAATTTGTCCCTAAGGATTTTTCTCTTTTTGATTTCTATTAATTGATTTTCTCGTTTTAATATTCTTTGTGCTGTCAGTTCTGAAAGGTTCTTAAATTCTTGTTCTTGCTTGTGTGGTCCTAATTGTGTGTCTAATGTTGTAATACTCTGTCCTATTTGTTCTAGTTCAGATGTATTGTTCTTGATGATTAATGTTATCAATTTGTTTGAGCATTCTTTTAGAATGTTGTTCCACTCAGTCATAAACGATGCATTTTCTCTGTTGTGTGTGGGTACTTTCTTTATCTTCAGCCCCTTGGGTACTAGTTCATTTTGTAAATACCAGTTGAGTGTATGTGTATCCCACCATAAATTGGTTTCTTTATTAATCAATCTCTCTAATTGTAAAAAAACATTACAGAAGGTGTTGCTATCACTTGTCTGAGTGTTTAGTCCCACTAAATCTTGAAATATCAGTTCTGCCCTAGTGGCTCTGTTTTCTCGTAGTTCAATCAATCCCATGTGGGGTCTCTTGCTGCAGAAAATTAGTCAAGACTGTAAATCAAAATTTGTTTGCTTAACTGCGCACTGAGTCCCCTTTTGTTCGGATAAGCTGCCGCACTTAAAGGTGACCAACCTCCAAATAGAAACAAAAAATACAAATTTGTGCTGCGCTCAATCCTGGTGATTGTAATGTGCTTACCCCTCAATTTGTTATCACTAATTGTCTGTATGGTTTTAGGTACAGTATAACCTACACAGGAAGGTGATATATGAGACAATAGCTTTTATAGTTGACCAGTGTAATTTATAAAGTATAGTATATACCAGATCGTGGATGAAATAATTATGTGGCAACTGTATTTTTTAAAGTGCTAAGCTCCGTTTATTTAGGCAATTTAGTCCAGTATTGTCCATATCATTTCTCAATGTCACCCTTTCTTAATGCGGCGTCCCGCATGCAAGTTTCACCAGATTCTACTTGGTACAGTCTTTTGAGTACTCAATTGCTTCTGCAGTAATACTGTAAAAAGTACTTGAGTCTTCACGGTGTGGAGCACTCAATGTTCATTCATATGGTACACAGACACAGTGGTTTCCTCCGGACTGGCTTTCTCCTCTCACCCTGGCTGTCCGTGGTGCGTCCTGCTTCGTACGTTCCCCGTGCGCCAGTCGGTTCGATTGAGCAGCCTGTCTGAGGCAAGGGAGTCCGGGGGGCGCTCTACGGAGCTGCTCACCAGGCTAACCCCGCCTCATACGGACACTCACCTGTTGTCTTTTCCCGATGATGACCCGAGTTCCGACACCGACTTCTTCCTCCGTTCCTCGTCCTGCGATTGCTTAGTTACGAGCGCGCTCTCTGAATGTCCGGGTCACGTGACCAGTTCTTTCATGGATCGTCTCGTCCCCTCTGCTCCGTGCGGCAATGATAAATGAAATGTGGATAATAAAATCAGTGGTGCCTCCAACGCGTTTCAGCCTCTGTCAGGCCTTCCTCTGGGAGAATGGTGTATTCAATTAGTGAATTGTTCTGATTTTTAAAGGGTGAATGGAATGTCTTTTCCGGTCATGTGGTCTTCATATGCTGCTCCTATTGGTCTAGACTCCTTTCTATTTAGTGTATAGGATAACCTGATTGATCTGATTGTTCTAAAGGGTCCTGATTAAATATTTATTTATTAAATATTTATCTAAAAGTCTAATTTCCCTTTAAATTGATAAATAAGAATTGCTGATGTTGATAGATGTATATAGGTTAGGCACAAATGCCAAATCTGGATTAAATGTTAGGGAATCCTATCTTGAAAGTGACAGATATGTTCATTTTTTTACAAATAACTGATTTCACTTCATTATCTTTATTTAGTCCAAAAGGGGCCAGTGTCTTCATTTCATACATCCACCTTAGTTCTATTTTATTGATTTTTTCAATAAAGTCACCTCCCCTCCAATTAGGGTGAACCTCCTGTATCCCTATGAATTTTAATGATTTCGAGTTACTCTCATGGTGATCTTTAAAGTGTTTTGATAAATTGTGTTCCTCCAGTCCCCTTTTGATATTACGAATATGTTCACTAATTCTGGTTTTCAATGGGCGCGTGGTTCGTCCTATGTATTGTTTTTTGCATCCACATTCTAATATGTAAATAACCCCTTTGCTGTTGCATGTCAGTCTGTCCTTGATATTATATACTTTATGTGTGTTGGTGGAACTGAAGCTTTTTACTGGTTTGGTGCTCTGCGGTCCTCCATTTCTGCATCCCAAACAGGTCCCACAATAGTAGAAACCTGTTCTGGGTTTGGATTGATTGATGTGTGTTTGTATCAGTGTAGTTGGTTGTAGATGACTATGTACCAGTTTCTTCTTTAGATCTGGTGCTTTTCTAAAGATGACTTTTGGTTTTGTGTCTAAAATGTCGTTCAGAATTTCATCCTCCATGAGAAGTGGCCAGTGTTTCTTGAGTATGTGCTGTATAGATTTGGCTTGTTGTGTGTATTCCGTGATGAATATAACTTCCTCCAAATGTTTTTTGTCTTTCTTATCTCTATACTCGAGTAACTGTCCTCTATCTGTTTCCCCCACCTGTTGGTATGCCTGTTGTATTCTGTCCTCCTTATACTTTCTTTCTCTGAATTCTGTAATTAATTCTTCTCCTTGAATTGTATAATCTGATTTCTTAGAACAATTTCTCCTGAGTCTGGTAAATTGTCCTTTTGGAATTGACTCTAACCAACTGGGATGGTGTGCACTTGTTGATAAGATGTAGCTATTTACATCCACGTTTTTCTTGAAGGTTTTTGTATGTATATTGCCTCCCTCTACAAAAATGTTTAAATCTAGGAAACTGACATTGGTCTTACTGTAGGTAGTGGTAAATTTAAGGTTGTTGCTGTTCCTATTCATATATTCTATAAATCCATTCAGTGTGTCCTCCTCTCCTTGCCATATGAAAAAAATGGCGTCTATGAATCTGGTCCAGAGCACGAGACTCGCCCCAAGCCCCCCCCCCCCCACACGAACCGGTCCTCCCACCAGCTCATGAATAGGTTGGCGTAACTCGGGGCGAATCTCGTGCCCATCGCTGTCCCCGTGGTCTGGAGGTAAAAGGTGCCTCCAAACCACACATAATTATGTTTAAGGATGTAGATAATACTGTCGATGATGAATTGTCGTTGTACCTCTGTCAGACCTGTGTCTTGATCTAGATGGTATTTAATACTTTCCGTCCCTTGGTCGTGGTCAATTATTGAATATAGTGATGTGACATCAGAAGTGACTAGCCACATGTCTTCTTTCCACTCTATTCCTTGTAATTTCTTAAGTATATGAGTGGTGTCTCGTAGATAGGATCTTTGTTTCTGCACATAGGGTTGCAAGAATGTGTCCAAATATTCTGATAACTGAGATGTCAAGGAACCTATCCCTGATATAATTGGTCTACCTGGTGGATTTTGTGTGTCTTTGTGCATTTTTGGAAGGTAATAAAAAACCAGAATAATTGGGTGTTGAGTTTGTATGTACTGATGTTCAAATTTATTGAGAATCCCCTGATCTGCTCCTTTTTGTAGGTGAATGTCTAGTTCTTTTTGAAATGTTACTGTTGGATCTCTTTGCAATTTCTGATATGTATTTGTATCATCTAATATGCGATTAGCTTCTTTAATATAGTCTGTTTTATTAAGCAAGACTATTCCACCACCTTTGTCTGCCGGTTTTACTACTATGGAGTTGTTCTCTTGTAATTCTTGTAGGGCTTTCTTTTCCTGTCTAGTCAAGTTATTTGAGGATTTGGTTACATCAAGTTTTTCAATGTCTCTTTCTACCATTTTGATGAACGCATCAATTTGTGTGCCCTTCAAGTGACTTGGGTAGAATGTGGATTGTGGTTTGAGTTGACTGTGTCTGTATTGGTCTGGTTCAGTATGGTTTCTTACCGCTGCAGGTGTTGTGGTTGCAAAATATTTTTTCAATGTCAGTTTGCGTGCAAATTTGTGAAGGTCGAGATAGGTGTTGAATTTATCCATTTTGTTTGTGGGTGCGAATTTCAAACCTTTATCTAAAAGTTTTAGATCACTGTTGGTTAATTGTGTATCACTTAGGTTAAAGATTCCTTTGCCTAGTTCCTCTACCTCTATTTGTTGTCTGTTTTTGTTCTTTTCTCCCCCTCTGACTCCTCGCCTAGTTCTTCTAACTTTCTTTTCATTTTTTTGATGGGTGTATTGTTGTTGTTCGTGTGGCGTCCCTCCGAGTTGGTGACCCCTAAAAAATGATTTGATGCACATGTTTGTGTCAATTCCGTGTCTACTTGTTTGTTAGTAAATGATGTTAATATACTTTTATCAAGTATTAATTGAGTAGTGCTTGGTTGATCTTGCACCTGTTGTGTGCGTGCCCTTTCTGTGATGAAACCACTTGCTTGATTCTGATCGGCCCACCCTGTCTCCAGAGATAATCTGGCTAGACTTTCGTATTCCACGTCTTCCTCTATTTCATGTATGGAAAATGAAACCTCTGATTCTGTATCTTCCTCTGAGGAGTCAAGCGACTGGTTAAGATGATTCCCTATATTCTTGTTCTCATCTATTTGGTGTATTTTTGACATGTATTGCTGGTATGTAAGGTTAAGTTTCTTGTAGATGGAATTTGTTTGGTTGTACTGTTTAGGTGCAAAAGTGGGTGCTGTTCTAGGTTTCTCAAGTAGTGGTTGTTTTGATTTTTTCTTTGGTATACGTGATCTATTAACCCCGAATTTGTCCCTAAGGATTTTTCTCTTTTTGATTTCTATTAATTGATTTTCTCGTTTTAATATTCTTTGTGCTGTCAGTTCTGAAAGGTTCTTAAATTCTTGTTCTTGCTTGTGTGGTCCTAATTGTGTGTCTAATGTTGTAATACTCTGTCCTATTTGTTCTAGTTCAGATGTATTGTTCTTGATGATTAATGTTATCAATTTGTTTGAGCATTCTTTTAGAATGTTGTTCCACTCAGTCATAAACAATGTATTTTCTCTGTTGTGTGTGGGTACTTTCTTTATCTTCAGCCCCTTGGGTACTAGTTCATTTTGTAAATACCAGTTGAGTGTATGTGTATCCCACCATAAATTGGTTTCTTTATTAATAAATCTCTCTAATTGTAAAAAAACATTACAGAAGGTGTTGCTATCACTTGTCTGAGTGTTTAGTCCCACTAAATCTTGAAATATCAGTTCTGCCCTAGTGGCTCTGTTTTCTCGTAGTTCAATCAATCCCATGTGGGGTCTCTTGCTGCAGAAAATTAGTCAAGACTGTAAATCAAAATTTGTTTGCTTAACTGCGCACTGAGTCCCTTTTTGTTCGGATAAGCTGCCGCACTTAAAGGTGACCAACCTCCAAATAGAAACAAAAAATACAAATTTGTGCTGCGCTCAATCCTGGTGATTGTAATGTGCTTACCCCTCAATTTGTTATCACTAATTGTCTGTATGGTTTTAGGTACAGTATAACCTACACAGGAAGGTGATATATGAGACAATAGCTTTTATAGTTGACCAGTGTAATTTATAAAGTATAGTATATACCAGATCGTGGATGAAATAATTATGTGGCAACTGTATTTTTTAAAGTGCTAAGCTCCGTTTATTTAGGCAATTTAGTCCAGTATTGTCCATATCATTTCTCAATGTCACCCTTTCTTAATGCGGCGTCCCGCATGCAAGTTTCACCAGATTCTACTTGGTACAGTCTTTTGAGTACTCAATTGCTTCTGCAGTAATACTGTAAAAAGTACTTGAGTCTTCACGGTGTGGAGCACTCAATGTTCATTCATATGGTACACAGACACAGTGGTTTCCTCCGGACTGGCTTTCTCCTCTCACCCTGGCTGTCCGTGGTGCGTCCTGCTTCGGACGTTCCCCGTGCGCCAGTCGGTTCGATTGAGCAGCCTGTCTGAGGCAAGGGAGTCCGGGGGGCGCTCTACGGAGCTGCTCACCAGGCTAACCCCGCCTCATACGGACACTCACCTGTTGTCTTTTCCCGATGATGACCCGAGTTCCGACACCGACTTCTTCCTCCGTTCCTCGTCCTGCGATTGCTTAGTTACGAGCGCGCTCTCTGAATGTCCGGGTCACGTGACCAGTTCTTTCATGGATCGTCTCGTCCCCTCTGCTCCGTGCGGCAATGATAAATGAAATGTGGATAATAAAATCAGTGGTGCCTCCAACGCGTTTCAGCCTCTGTCAGGCCTTCCTCTGGGAGAATGGTGTATTCAATTAGTGAATTGTTCTGATTTTTAAAGGGTGAATGGAATGTCTTTTCCGGTCATGTGGTCTTCATATGCTGCTCCTATTGGTCTAGACTCCTTTCTATTTAGTGTATAGGATAACCTGATTGATCTGATTGTTCTAAAGGGTCCTGATTAAATATTTATTTATTAAATATTTATCTAAAAGTCTAATTTCCCTTTAAATTGATAAATAAGAATTGCTGATGTTGATAGATGTATATAGGTTATGCACAAATGCCAAATCTGGATTAAATGTTAGGGAATCCTATCTTGAAAGTGACAGATATGTTCATTTTTTACAATTCAAGGAGAAGAATTAATTACAGAATTCAGAGAAAGAAAGTATAAGGTTATATATAAGGAGGTATATAATGAAGGTTACTTCATTAATTACTGTATTGTTTAACATCATTAAGGCTGATTCTGAGTTGGGAGCAAATCAAATATAACGAGTAACTTTGCACTAGGACAAATCATATTGCACTGCAGGTGGGGCAGATGTAACATGTGCAGAAAGAGTTAGATTTGTGAGGGGTGCATCCAAACACAAATCTATATTGCAGAATAAAAATACTGCTGTCCAGCATGTGTGTGGGTACATGCAAAAGTAACCAGTATTTATACTGCTTGCTAAAACAATAAATGTATTTGCTCCCCTTGCATGGCAACATGGTTGGTTCCAGATGCAAAGTTATTTTTATTTTTTTGCTTTGCTCCTAACTGAATATTTTCCCGATTTCGTTTTATATCTAAATTCATATATAAATCATCCAAGCAGCCGGCACTCCCCTTGCTTACGTGACATCTGCTCCGGTGCCCTCCTTAGGAAAGAATTCCAATTGTAGATAGGAGAATAGGCGGCACTCTGGAGACTGTTCAAACAAATTTCTTTATTGAAGAGACATCCTACAATTGTTTCGGGCGTCCGCCCGTCGTCAGGGATGTACAATACAGTACTAACAAACATTATATACCCTCACAGAGACTTCCCACATATACAATTAAGTTTACTCACCTCACCTGCGCTCCTGCCCTCCGATCAGAACGCCACGCTGACCGCTGCTCTCACACACTGTGCAGCGGCTTCCGTGTAGCGGGCGACGTCATCGGAAGGCGCCCGCAGGGAGGGACAAGTCTACATACTCAGGTTACCAAGGCAACATTACAAACAAAAACAGTTTCATGCACGTGAGGCATCTCATCTACGATCAAAAGGAAACATAGATATTATGATGCAACCCAAGTGCATGGGCAGATATTGGCAATACAGGTAAAAAATAAAGATACAAAAATACAAAAAATACATAAAATGCAAAATACACAAAACGAACAAACCATGGGACACTATAGACAAACTGAGACCCAACACATTATAAAGTACATACTGGCATCATTATATGTCCAGAACCATCCCAAAGATAATTTCATTGAAATGGAAACCAGTTATAGTATGATATGAATATTTCTAATATTTTCAATAAACGCGAACAGCATACTCCAAGTGCCAACATTTAATTAGCCATTAATTATGACGTCCTAATAATGCCCAGCTAGAACTATAAAAAACTATGTAGTCCACGCTGTTCATTCAGCCCTTTCGGGGACAATGTGTCCAACCTAAAAATCCACTGACTTTCTAGCTGAAGAAGTCTTCTACCTCTATCACCACCACAAATAGATGATGGCACATGATCTATTATCTTGCTTCTGATGCTAGCGATATTATGCGACCATTGGGCACAATGACGAGCCATAGGTTGATCACTAGAACCTGACTCAAGGGCGGCTCTAATTGCAGATCTGTGATTTGCCATTCTTTCTTTAAATTGACATTCTGTCTTGCCCACATAGTGAAGACCACATGGGCAAGACAGAACATACACCACATACCGTGAAGTACATGTGAGCGGAAAATTAATAGAATATTTTTTACCTGATCTAGGGTGGCAAATAAAATCTCCCACCAGCATAGAGCGACAGGTAACACATCCTATGCACCTGAAGCATCCAGGTTTACGTGACAGGAAATGTGGAACAGATTTTACTTTCATTAATTCCGTCACATCAACCTTAACTAAAAGATCTTTCAAATTTTTTCCCCTGGAATATGCTGGCATAATACGAGTATTATAAAGACTCGAAAGGTCCTTATCAGTGTTTACAATAGGCCAGATTTTCTTGATTTCCTTGTTGGTTTTAAAACTAGCTTCTGTATATCTATTAACCCAAGGTATCCTTTGCTGGTCAACATCTATAGAAGCTTTACCTTTAAGATAAACCTCCCTAGGGATTTGTATAACCCTCTGTTTAGTAGCCAATAGTAGTTCATTATCATAATCCCTCTGTTTAAACTTAGACACCATACCATCCAAGGCATGGTCAATCTTAGAGGGATCACTTGTGATCCGCCGTGCTCTAAGCATCTGCGAATATGGCAGACCATATTTCGATGAAGGAGGGTGGAAACTATCGGCTTTAAGGACAGTATTACGATCCGTCTCCTTGACATATAGGGATGTACAGATTTGGCCATCACTGCATGCAATGGTGACGTCTAGAAAGTTAACATTAGTTGTGCTAAAATCATAAGTAAATTTCACAACACTAGAAGATGTATTATGCCTGTCCAAAAGATCACGTAAACATTCCTGAGAACCACCCCACACAATCAACAAGTCATCTATGTACCTAACGTACATGATGACCTGATGACTGAAGGGATTGTCCAAAAGAAGAGGTTTTTCAATCCAGCACATAAACGCATTGGCGTACGATGGGGCCACATTGGACCCCATCGCACAGCCAAGGCGCTGCAAATAGAAATCACCATTGAAAAAAAAGTAGTTTCTGGTCAGCACTAAAGATAATAATTCCCAAAACAATTCCATAGGCGGACCAACATAATGGGGATTATTCTCAATTAATGCTGCTACCGCTGATATCCCCAAATCATGGGGAATACAGGTATATAGCCCAACAACATCTGCACTGCAAAATATTGTGCCAGGTGGAAGTGAATCTAAAGCATTCAACCGTGTCAATAAGTCATTAGTATCTTTAAGATACGAAACAGTATGCTGGATGCATGGATTTAATAATGCATCCAAATAAACTGAAATTGTCTGAAATAAAGAACCCCTGGCAGAAATGATTGGTCTGCCAGGGGGTGTCTGACTGTTCTTGTGGAGCTTAGGCAAGGTATAAAATAGGGGCATTACAGGATGTGCTGTTTTTAATGCAGTAAACAATTCATTGGATATCCAAGAATTAGTGACCGCCCTAGATAACACCTTGTCCAACTCTATTTTTAAATCATTGGTGGGATCCCGTGTCAATTTTTCATAGATGTCAGCATCTGATAATTGCCTATTACACTCAGCAATGTAATCAGACAGGTCCTGAACCACTATCGCTCCACCTTTATCAGCACTTCTGATTATAATATCAGAGCGAGATTGTAAATTTTTTAGTGCCTGTCGTTCAGGACCCGTCAGATTACTATGACCCCTACTGTCATGCTCACAATCATTCCCCAACCTCTCCATGAGGCGTGAGAATGTTTTAATGGAAGGATTATTTGACACAGGATCAAATTTTGACTTAGGTTGTATGCTCTTAAGTTGTTTAGGTACATCAGTAATAGCAACAGTTGCTGCTGCAGAAACAGTTTTAAAATGTTCACGTAACTTTAATGTCCTGTTAAATTTAAATGATTCAACCTTCCACTGAAATGGGTCGTGGCGGACAGTGGGAATAAACGAAAGTCCTTTTGCTAACACCTGATATTCAAAATCATCAAGTGGAGTTTTAGAAAGGTTAAAGACAAGGTCCCTTACTTGCGAGTCTTTGCTTTTGCCTTGCCTTTTTCTTTGGCCACCTCTCCTCGTCCTTTTGGCGGTTTGCCATACGTGGCCCGGGTTTTTACCCCTAAAGGGTGCTCTTGGCGAGATGTTGTCGCGACTTGTACATCATTGTCACTTGCGGAGGTACTTGATCCTTCATAGTCAGTGAATTGTATATTATGATTTGATTCCCCTCCAATTGTCCCACACATTCTCTGTAGTGTATAAATTAGTTAACTTATGTTTTCTTCAATCATGATGCAAAGTACAGTAATCTAATGGCACATTTAACAAAAAAACTAAATTTATGTTAAGAACTTACCTCTATTAAATCACTTTCCGCGAGGTACTCTGGGCTCCACAGGGAATGACATTGCGGTGTAGAGTAGGATCTTGATCCAAGGCACCAACAGGCTAAAAGCTTTGACTGTTCCCAAAATGCATAGCGCCGCCTCCTCTATAACCCCGCCTCCGTGCACAGGAGCTCAGTTTTTGTTAACCAGTCCAATGCAGTAGCAGGAAAAGAGATGACAACTGTTAGTAGCCACATACACCACACTCTCACGACAGGAGAAAGTGTCAGCGGCTAATGCCATACCAACCCAAAGAAGCTAAGTGCATCAGGATGGGCGCCCTGTGGAGCCCAGTGTACCTCGCAGAAAGAGATTTAACAACGGTAAGTTCTTACCATAAATCTCGTTTTCTGCTGCGGGGTACACTGGGCTCCACAGGGAATGACATTGGGGATGTCCTAAAGCAGTTCCTTATGGGAAGGGACGCAATGTAGCGGGCACAAGAACCCGGCATCCAAAGGAAGCATCCTGGGAGGTGGAAGTATCGAAGGCATAGAACCTTATGAATGTGTTCACTGAGGACCACGTTGCCGCCTTGCACAATTGTTCAAGGGTCGCACCACGGCGGGTCGCCCAAGAAGGTCCAACCGACCGAGTAGAATGGGCCTTTACGGTAGCAGGGGCTGGAAGGCCAGCCTGTACATAAGCATGTGCAATCACCATTCTAATCCATCTGGCCAGGGTCTGCTTGTGAGCAGGCCAGCCACGTTTGTGAAAACCAAACAGAACAAAGAGAGAATCCGACTTCCTGATGGAGGCAGTTCTCTTCACGTAGATACGGAGAGCCCGTACCACATTCAAAGACCACTCTTTGGAAGACAATTCAGGAGAGGAAAAGGCCGGAACCACAATCTCCTGATTAAGGTGGAAAGAAGATACCACCTTAGGTAAATACCCAGGACGTGTTCTAAGAACCGCCTCATCATGGTGAAAAATCAGATATGGTGACCTACAAGACAGGGCACCCAAATCCGACACCCGTCTAGCAAAGGCAATAGCCAGCAGAAACAATACCTTAATAGAAAGCCACTTAAGGTCTACAGATTCAAGAGGCTCAAACGGAGACCCTTGCAACGCCTCCAAAACCACCGACAAGTCCCAAGGGGCCACAGGCGGGACATAGGGAGGTTGAATCCGCAACACACCCTGAGTGAACGTATGCACATCAGGTAAAGTTGTAATTTTTCTCTGGAACCAAACCGACAAGGCAGAAATATGAACCTTGATGGAGGCCAGACGAAGGCCTAAGTCCAGGCCCTGCTGTAGAAAGGCCAAAAGTTTGGCCGTACTAAACTTGTAAGCGTCATGATTGTTAGATGTGCACCAAGCAAAGTAAGAATTCCAGACCCTATGGTAAATCCGAGCAGAAGCCGGTTTCCGGGCCTTCAACATGGTTTGAATGACCGCCTCAGAAAATCCTTTAGCCCTCAAGACGGAAGCTTCAAGAGCCACGCCATAAACAGAAAATTTTCCCAGCGCAACGAACCAGAATATAAAGAAGGTGTTGAAAAAATGAATTGAGAATAAACACTTAATTTCAAAAAAACTTGTTCTTTTATTGTTTACTTATTAGAGGTATAAAATTTAATGATAATATAAAAATCAGAATAAATGGTGTGACTTCCTATTACCGGTAAACAGAGACATGGCTTACACAAACAAAACATATAACATGTATGGATGGAGTGGAGAAATTATTATACCCCACTGTATTGTGGTGGTCCCCAGTACATAGAGATCACTGTAGGTGATAAAAATGGAAAGGGCGCGCTAATTTGCGACTTACTCCCTCTATCTTAATGGTGCCTTTTCAGGGATTGCGTAGGCACACTTGGGCTATGTTTAAATGAACTGAAGTCACTGTCAGTGAAACCTCCACATCCACTGTACGGTGCACCTGCACAGTCACTGATAATGTGGTTTAATCAGTCCATTCACGATGCAAAGGTACCTTTATAACCTATGATGTTTTTCCAAAACGTCTTCAGTGGAGTTCCTTCACTAGCTGTGAGGTCCCCAAGGCCACTGAGAAGAGATCCGGATTCCGCCGGCGGAAAATCCCGTGCCCGCTGCTTGTAGCGCTGCACAACGTTGCTCGGGATCGATGATATCTGCACTCAACGCGTTTCGCCTGTAAAGGCTTCGTCAGGATCACAGAATGATCGATCCGTCTCCTCTCATGGCTTTTATAGAGCATCCAACCACGGCTTCCGTTTTCTATATGCGTTCCAAATGAGATCATGCGTTCCATCGTCCTGTGGACTTCCTGATTAACAATGGAACAACCTTATTTCCTCCCTTCTTCATAATTACTTTCACAAAAAAAGAAAGGGGGGGACGGAGTTGGAGGTATATAAAGGTTCTTTTCTATATACATGAATAATCTCACTAGATTCCACAAATAACAAACATAACAAACATAAAACAGTGCTCATAATATTCTAATAACTAAAAATAAATATAAATATAAAAATCAAAAAGACAATGGAGTTTTGTTTATCACAAAAAGGAGTCATAAAATAGGGGCAGAATTGGAAGGAGGCGGAATTAAAAGACGGTGGGATTAAAAGGCGGCGGGATTAGAAGGAGGCGGGATTAGAAGGAGGCGGAATTAAAAAGGGAAAAAAAAAATTCATTATAGTAACCAAATTATTGAAAATGTTAAATGGATGGACTCTACCTATATTATTGAAGGGTCCATTTATATCTAAAAGTATTATTTGTTAATTAAAACCTTTATTATAACTAAAATTAATGATCCATATTTATTGGCCCTAAAACACACATATATACATTTACACAGGTGTACACCCTCATATAGTAATCATCAAACAGAAATCAGAAAATTCCTTTTCATTCCTTTTAATTCCTATTCACAAAAAAGGCATCAAATCGAAATCAATATTGAGTCCCTTAGGCATAAGGGTACCTAGTTGATAAATTAATTTCTTCTCTTCTCTAATGAGACATTCCTCCATCCGTCCTCCTCTCCAAGGTACAGATACCTTCTTTAATCCCACAAACTGTAACGTATGTGGGTTGTCATAATGTTTATCAGAGAAATGAGCAGATACACTGTGGTCCTTCTTTCTATTTTTTATGTTACATAAGTGTTCTTGTATCCTCACATGTAACTTGCGTTTAGTCTGCCCTATATATTGTAACCCGCAAGGGCATGCCAACAGATAAATAACACCAGTGCTGTTACAACTTAAACGATCCCTGATCTTAAATTCTGTGTTATTTGAAGATGACTTAATGGTTTCGACAATCTTAATTGAATTCATTCTCGTCTTTTGGCAGGCCGTGCAAACACCACATCTAGAAAAACCTTTCCTATCCCCTTCTTTAGACTTTATTACAGGTTTTAGATGACTCCTAACCAATGAGGATTTCAGAGTAGGTGCACGCCTATAGACTATGCGTGGTTTTTCCGGAAGTACACTTTTTAAAGCATCATCAGATAACAGGATGTGCCAATGCTTACGGATACTCTCCTCTATCATGTTATTCTGAGCTGAGAATGTGGTAATGAACAAAACATCCTTCATTTGATTGGGGTCCTTTGCTTATATTTGAGGAGTTCGGATCGATCTATTTTCTTCGTTAAATCTTTTGTTTCCAAAAGATGGTGTTTATCAAAATCCTTATCCTCAAAGTTCTTAATAAGCTCTTCCACTTGCACATCAAAATCTATACTTTTTGAACAATTACGTTTTATACGTTTCATTTGTCCCCCCGGAATATTTTGAATCCATCTTTTGTGATGATTACTCTTAGCATTTAGATAACTATTAGTGTCCGTCGGTTTTACATACGTCTTTGTATCTAACTTGTTATTCTCTACATAGATCATGAGATCAAGGAAATGTATTGACTCTTCACTTATTGTGCTGGTAAACTCTAAATTCACTGCATTGTTATTTAATTCCTGTATAAAATTTTCAAGTTCATTCCGGTCACCTGTCCACAAAATAATGATATCATCAATATATCTGCCCCAGAGATGTAGTTTATCTCTATATTTTTCATTCTGCCATACATTCTTAATTTCCCACTCCGCTAAAAACAAATTGGCATATGTTTTTAGCGGAGTGGGAAATTAAGAATGTATGGCAGAATGAAAAATATAGAGATAAACTACATCTCTGGGGCAGATATATTGATGATATCATTATTTTGTGGAAAGGTGACCGGAATGAACTTGAAAATTTTATACAGGAATTAAATAACAATGCAGTGAATTTAGAGTTTACCAGCACAATAAGTGAAGAGTCAATACATTTCCTTGATCTCACGATCTATGTAGAGAATAACAAGTTAGAAACAAAGACGTATGTAAAACCGACGGACACTAATAGTTATCTAAATGCTAAGAGTAATCATCACAAAAGGTGGATTCAAAATATTCCGGGGGGACAAATGAAACGTATAAAACGTAATTGTTCAAAAAGTATAGATTTTGATGTGCAAGTGGAAGAGCTTATTAAGAACTTTGAGGATAAGGATTTTGATAAACACCATCTTTTGGAAACAAAAGATTTAACGAAGAAAATAGATCGATCCGAACTCCTCAAATATAAGCAAAGGATCCCCAATCAAATGAAGGATGTTTTGTTTATTACCACATTCTCAGCTCAGAATAACATGATAGAGGAGAGTATCCGTAAGCATTGGCACATCCTGTTATCTGATGATGCTTTAAAAAGTGTACTTCCGGAAAAACCACGCATAGTCTATAGGCGTGCACCTACTCTGAAATCCTCATTGGTTAGGAGTCATCTAAAACCTGTAATAAAGTCTAAAGAAGGGGATAGGAAAGGTTTTTCTAGATGTGGTGTTTGCATGGCCTGCCAAAAGACGAGAATGAATTCAATTAAGATTGTCGAAACCATTAAGTCCTCTTCAAATAACACAGAATTTAAGATCAGGGATCGTTTAAGTTGTAACAGCACTGGTGTTATTTATCTGTTGGCATGCCCTTGCGGGTTACAATATATAGGGCAGACTAAACGCAAGTTACATGTGAGGATACAAGAACACTTATGTAACATAAAAAATAGAAAGAAGGACCACAGTGTATCTGCTCATTTCTCTGATAAACATTATGGCAACCCACATACGTTACAGTTTGTGGGATTAAAGAAGGTATCTGTACCTTGGAGAGGAGGACGGATGGAGGAATGTCTCATTAGAGAAGAGACGAAATTAATTTATCAACTAGGTACCCTTATGCCTAAGGGACTCAATATTGATTTCGATTTGATGCCTTTTTTGTGAATAGGAATTAAAAGGAATGAAAAGGAATTTTCTGATTTCTGTTTGATGATTTTTATATGAGGGTGTACACCTGTGTAAATGTATATATGTGTGTTTTAGGGCCAATAAATATGGATCATTAATTTTAGTTATAATAAAGGTTTTAATTAACAAATAATACTTTTAGATATAAATGGACCCTTCAATAATATAGGTAGAGTCCATCCATTTAACATTTTCAATAATTTGGTTACTATAATGAATTTTTTTTTTCCTTTTTAATTCCGCCTCCTTCTAATACCGCCTCCTTCTAATCCCGCCGCCTTTTAATCCCACCGTTTTTTAATTCCGCCTCCTTCCAATTCTGCCCCTATTTTATGACTCCTTTTTGTGATAAACAAAACTCCATTGTCTTTTTGATTTTTATATTTATATTTATTTTTAGTTATTAGAATATTATGAGCACTGTTTTATGTTTGTTATGTTTGTTATTTGTGGAATCTAGTGAGATTGTTCATGTATATATAAAAGAACCTTTATATACCTCCAACTCCGTCCCCCCCTTTCTTTTTTTGTGAAAGTAATTATGAAGAAGGGAGGAAATAAGGTTGTTCCATTGCTAATCAGGAAGTCCACAGGACGATGGAACGCATGATCTCATTTGGAACGCATATAGAAAACGGAAGCCGTGGTTGGATGCCCTATAAAAGCCATGAGAGGAGACGGATCGATCATTCTGTGATCCTGACGAAGCCTTTACAGGCGAAACGCGTCGAGTGCAGATATTATCGATCCCGAGCAACGTTGTGCAGCGCTACGAGCAGCGGGCACGGAATTTTCCGCCGGCGGAATCCGGATCTCTTCTCAGTGGCCTTGGGGACCTCACAGCTAGTGAAGGAACTCCACTGAAGACGTTTTGGAAAAACATCATAGGTTATAAAGGTACCTTTGCATCGTGAATGGACTGATTAAACCACATTATCAGTGACTGTGCAGGTGCACCGTACAGTGGATGTGGAGGTTTCACTGACAGTGACTTCAGTTCATTTAAACATAGCCCAAGTGTGCCTACGCAATCCCTGAAAAGGCACCATTAAGATAGAGGGAGTAAGTCGCAAATTAGCGCGCCCTTTCCATTTATATCACCTACAGTGATCTCTATGTACTGGGGACCACCACAATACAGTGGGGTATAATAATTTCTCCACTCCATCCATACATGTTATATGTTTTGTTTGTGTAAGCCATGTCTCTGTTTACCGGTAATAGGAAGTCACACCATTTGTTCTGATTTTTATATTATCATTAAATTTTATACCTCTAATAAGTAAACAATAAAAGAACAAGTTTTTTTGAAATTAAGTGTTTATTCTCAATTCATTTTTTCAACACCTTCTTTATATTCTGGTTCGTTGCGCTGGGAAAATTTTCTGTTTATTGTATCTTCTATAGCGGAGCAAGGTAGTAGCCCCGCCTCCTTCAGCTGCATTGTCCAGGATTAACCTGTTCCTTTACTATAGCGCAGTACCCAAAACCTCCCCCTTTTTTGTCTCAAGAGCCACGCCGTCAAAGCCAACCGGGCTAAATCCTGATATACACAGGGGCCCTGAACGAGGAGATCTGGGCGCTGTGGAAGTAGAAGGGGATGCTCTATCGAGAGATCCTGAAGGTCTGAGAACCAATGGCGTCTGGGCCACGCAGGAGCGATCAGAAGTAGGAGTTCTTCTTGCTTGAACTTCCTTATTACTCTGGGCAGGAGTGACACATATGGCAGCTGAAAATTCCATGGAATTGCCAGTGCGTCCACAAACGCTGCTTGAGGATCCCTTTTCCTTGCTCTGAAGACCGGAACCTTGTGATTGTGTCGAGACGCCATCAGGTCCACATCTGGCAGGCCCCACCTGTCCACGAGGAGTTGAAACATTTCTGGATGGAGGCTCCGCTCTCCGGCATGTACGTCCTGACGACTGAGAAAGTCCGCTTCCCAGTTTAGGACCCCCAGAATGAACACTGCCGATATGGCTGGCAGATGGAGTTCCGCCCACTGAAGAATCCGTGATTGCCATGCAGCTTCGAGTGCCGCCTTGACGATTGATGTATGCCACTGTGGTGGCGTTGTCTGACTGTACTTTAACAGGTCTGTTCTGTATTAAATGCTGGGCCAAGTTCAATGAGTTGAACACCGCCTGCAATTCCAGAATGTTTATCGGGAGGAGAGACTCCTCCATGGTCCACCGACCCTGAAGAGAGTGTTGCTCCAACACCGCGCCCAAACCTCTCAGACTGGCATCTGTCATCAGGAGGACCCAGCTGGAGATCCAGAATGGACGACCCCTGCTCAATCGTTGGTCCTGAAGCCACCAGCTCAGTGACAGACGGACCTCCAGAGACAAGGAGATTATTTGAGACCTGATCCGGTGAGGCAGGCCATCCCACTTGGCAAGAATCAGCTTCTGCAGACGGCGGGAATGGAATTGAGCGTACTCCACCATGTCGAAAGCTGACACCATGAGACTTAGCACATGCATTGCCGAATGTACTTACACTTGCGGATGAGATAGGAAGCATCAAATCCTGTCCTGAAGCTTCAGAACTTTCTAATGAGACAAGAACAACCGCTGGTTGTGAGTGTCCAACAACGTCCGCAGGTGCACCATGCTCTGAGCAGGGACCAGGGAAGATTTCTTCCAGTTGATGAGCCACCCGTGGGCTTGCAGAAACTGGATAGTCAGATCCAGATGGGGTAGGAGAATTTCTGGGGAATTTGCCATGATCAACAAGTCGTCCAGGTACAGTAGGATCCTGACCCCTTGACGGCGGAGTACAGCCGTTATTACCGCCATGACCTTGGTGAAGACTCGCGGAGCCATGGCCAAACCAAAAGGTAACGCCCGAAATTGGTAATGGAGGTTGCCAACCGCAAACCTCAAGTATTGCTGATGCGACATTGCAATGGGAATATGCAGGTAAGCATCCTGTATGTCCAGGGAGACCATATAATCTCCAGGTTCCAAGGCCAGAACAATAGAGCAAAGAATTTCCATACAAAACTTGGAGACCCTCACAAATTTGTTCAAGGACTTGAGGTTGAGAATGGTCCGGAAGAACCCATTCGGTTTCGGGACTAGGAATAGCGGTGAATAGTACCCCTTGCCTCTCTGAGCCAGAGGCACCTGTACTACCACTCCTGTGTCCAGGCGGGACTGTACCACCGAATGAAGAGTGTTTGCCTTCACCTGATCCGAAGGGACGTTTGTCAGGCAAAATAAATGAGGGAGACGATTTTTGAAGGATACGGCGTAACCTCGAGTGACGAGGTCCCGTACCCAGGTATCGGAAGTGGTCTTCAACCATTCCTGGGTATACCCTAGAAGTCGGCCCCCCTCCCTGGGATCCCCCAGGGGGAGGCCCGCCCCGTCATGCAGCAGGCTTGTCAGTCTTGGAAGCAGGCTGACGGGCAGCCTAGACCTGTTTGGGTTTGGGCTTATTGGGTTTGGAAGTGCGAGCCTGTTTCGGGTATGCCTGACCCTTTGCTTTCCCTGATCGACGAAAGGAGCGAAAGGAATTACTCTTAGCCTTCGGTACCAAAGGAGCAGTACTAGGTAGACAACTGTTTTAGCAGAAGTCAGCTACAATCTTGTTGAGGTCTTCTCCGAAAAGGATGTCTCCCTTAAAAGGGAGTACTTCCAGGGTTTTCTTAGAGTCCAGATCCACGGACCAGGACCGCAACCACAGAATCCGGCGAGCCAGTATGGACGTAGTAGAAGCCTTGGCCGCCAGAATACCGGCATCAGAAGCCGCCTCTTTAATTTAATGAGAAGCTGTGACAATAGACGATATGCATTGTCTAGCATGATCAGAAGCGTTGGAAAACATCTCAGCTTCCAACTCCTGAGCCCACGCTTCAATCGCCTCTGCAGCCCATGTCGCTGCAATAGTGGGCCTATGCGCAGTAACCGCTAGAGTGTAAACGCCGTTAAACAACCCTCCACGCGCTTATCCGTTGGTTCTTTCAGAGACCTGACGGTAGTTACTGGAAGAGCCGAGGATACCACCAGCTGCGCCACCTGCGAATCCACTGGCGGGGGTCTCCCAATTTTTACTTAGCTCCGCAACGAGGGGATAGTGAGCCAGCATCTTCTTGTGAGGCGTGAATTTCTTTCCTGGATTTTCCCAGTACTCCTGACGTATGTCAACTAAATGGTCAGAATGAGTTAAAACTTGTTTAACCACCTTCTGACGTTTAAATCTGTCCGGTTTCTTAGGAGCAGCATCAGGCTCCGGGATATCAGTAATTTGAAGAATGAGCCTGATAGCCTCCAACAAGTCAGGAACATCCACCTGCGAAACAGATTCCCCATCAGAAGCATCTGGGTCAGTGTCTGAGGGATCAGTATGTATGCCATCTTCATCAGATGAAGTGTCTGGAACATGGGTGGATTGTGCGGAAGTAATGGCCCGCTTAGAGGACCCCTTGGTCTTAGGCGGGCGAGGGTCAGACTTCTGAGTAGTCAGTGATTGGTTCAATTGCTGTAACTGAGCAGACAGTTGATCTGCCCATGGCGGGTTAACCGTGGGAACCATAAGTGGTTGTTTCGGCACAGGAGGTCCCATAGGGGGCGTTAGTCTAGTTACCAGCGTATTCAATAGCGTGGAGAAGGTAGCCCAAGGCGGGTCATTTTGAACCCCCATTGCTACGATCCCACTGGGGGGCAAGGAACCCCCAGAACCTGAACCCTCAGCTGCTATATTTTCCTTAAATGTGTCTGCAGCGTCACTACCACATAATGTGGGATCAGCCCCAGCACCATTGCCCTTTGTAGCTGACATATTCGAAAGCTCAATGTAAGGCAACACAGTACAATATCAGCAGCACAATAGCTGACGAGAACGGGATGCGGTCAAGATCCCGCCGGACGGAATCCCGGCGGTCAGAATACTGACACCAGGATCCTGACCGGCACAATCCCGACATATTCTCCCTCTGTGGGTGTCCACGACACCCACAGAAGGAGAATAAATTAGTGTGCTGAGCGTAGCAAGGCACAGTGCCTGCAGCGTGGCGAGCGCAGCGAGCCCGCAAGGGGCTGCGTTGCGCTCGCCCCCCTGTCGGGATTGTGCCAGTCGGGATTCTGGTGTCGGTATTCTGACCGCCGGGATTCAGTCCGGCGGTAAAACGTACTGATCCCACGAGAACCCCCTGTGCAATGTAACAGCACAAACAGGGAATTCAAGAGGTATATGGTGACTAAAAATCACAGAGAAAAATACACACTGAGTATATCTTGTGAAATACCTATATTAAATGATAAACCTGATGCACCTAGCCCCCTCAGGATATAGGGATAGCAATCTGAGTGAGATAGAGAGATACACGAAATGGAGGTCACACAGCAGCTATATGCACACACACATAGTCACATTGTACAATGCAGAAATTATGACATGCAATAAAACTGCACTGGACTAGCAATACAGAGTAATACTAAGTATAGCTATACACTCAATAGATATAACAATGCACAGTAAAGACTGGATGTATGTCACATGGTACTTGTACTATATAACCCTGACTAAATGCACTCTTTCTTAACTAGCTCTGTCAGCAGACATGTAGAATACTTAAGTGTCTTGTAAAATGCACAACGCTGACATGCAAGCGGCTTTACAGAGGAGGATTTGCCCAAACAGTCCCAGGATCAGCTCAGCTTGTCCTAATGGCGCCCAAACGCTGACAGGGAGCGAGGGAGAGAGAGAGATATGCAGCTCCATGGCAGGAACATTTACTCTAAATGGTGCCCTGGGGCTGAGGGAGGGACTACAGGTCAAAGCCTTATCCCCCTGCTGGACTTCACCACCGGGTACTGTGGGCTATATAATAAACGGTTTTGTTTTTTTAAATTAAAACCGACCTGTGCCCTTGCCCTGGTGGTCTAGTGGGGTCCCTGTACTACCACAGTGTCCACGCCAGCGCGCGCGGCCCGCCTTCCACCGGCCACGCGGGATCGCGATTTCCAGCGGGTCCCGTCTGGGGAACCCACTTACCTCCTCCCTGATTGCGGCCACGCAATCCTGGAGAGCAGCGGTGGTGTGTGTGACTAACTTGAGAGAAACTGGAGCCTCCGCTGTAGGTACCCGGCAACCAGGGCGCAGGAGTGTACAGCGCCGCTGGGGGAGGTGATGGAGCTGCAGCAGGAGATGTCTGACTGACATCTAACACAGTGTCTCTGCTGCAGCCCTTGAAGTCTTCATTTTTCACTTTAAAAGCTCTTCTCAAGGCTGCCGGAGCAGCCCCCCTGTTGTATGCCTGCACTGCATGGCACCAACTACAAAACTGAGCTCCTGTGCATGGAGGTGGGGTTATAGAGGAGGCGGCGCTATGCATTCTGGGAACAGTCAAAGCTTTTAGCCTGTTGGTGCCTCAGATCAAGATCCTACTCTGCACCCTAATGTCATTGCCTGTGGAGCCCAGTGTACCCCGCAGCAGAAAAAAACACATTGGCAGATACAGACCATTCCTGTCGGAACCTGACACAAAATGAGTCACTGGTCAGCCAATCAATAGTGCTTAATAACATAGACACATTGGGCCTGACTCAGATGCGGTCGCAACTTCATTGGTGTTGCAACTGAGCTACAGATGTGTCATCAAACATCTTGCCTCAGTTCACCACATAGCGGGTGGGCGATGCCTGCCAGGAGTGAGCTGACAGGTCTTTGCAGAAAATGCATCTTATTTACATCGCTATGCGAAAAAGACAAACAAGCAGACTCTGCTGATTAAAATGATATGCGGCTTGCATATATTCTGTGCACTCCTGCAACTGTATCTGCATTTGAAATGCTACATTACAGTGTTATCAAGGAAAACACTCACGTACTATTTTGTACAGTATGCAGATACAGCCGCGGTTGTAATATACCCCAAGGGTTGGCAGGGTATGGTTGGCAGGGTATGTCTAAGTGGTTGAGAGAGGTATCACAGGTGTTCGGTGGCTGTGTGATGGACCTTTCCACGGAAATGTTGTTCCCCATACCTTACCTCGTAGTACCATGCTCAGAGAGGTAAGATAGATTGATACGAATCAGAAGTGAGCCAGCAATACCAACAGGAAGTTCTTTTTATTGATCTGCAATGGCAATTGGCTGATTAAAGGACGTTGCTTTGATTGGAAACCACAAAAAGAAGAATCTGGCATACAAGAAGAACAGGAATATACAATTCACAATAGTTCACACCACAAAAGATCATCCAAAAGCCAACTAATTGGAAACACAGATGAAGAATAATTGGAATCACAAATTAACATACATTCCATTCTATAATGTAGTAATAATAATAATAATAATAAGAAGAAGAATTTACTCACCAGTAATTCTATTTCTCGTAGTCCGTAGTGGATGCTGGGGACTCCGTAAGGACCATGGGGAATAGACGGCTCCGCAGGAGACTGGGCACATCTAAAGAAAGATTTAGGTCTATCTGGTGTGCACTGGCTCCTCCCCCTATGACCCTCCTCCAAGCCTCAGTTAGGACACTGTGCCCGGAAGAGCTGACACAATAAGGAAGGATTTTGAATCCCGGGTAAGACTCATACCAGCCACACCAATCACACCGTATAACTCGTGATAGGAACCCCGGTTAACAGTATGATAACAACGGAGCCTCTGAACAGATGGCTCGCAATAACAACCCGATTTGTGTAACAATAACTATTTACAAGTATTGCAGACAATCCGCACTTGGGATGGGCGCCCAGCATCCACTACGGACTACGAGAAATAGAATTACCGGTGAGTAAATTCTTATTTTCTCTAACGTCCTAGTGGATGCTGGGGACTCCGTAAGGACCATGGGGATTATACCAAAGCTCCCAAACGGGCGGGAGAGTGCGGACGACTCTGCAACACCGAATGAGAGAACTCCAGGTCCTCCTCAGCCAGGGTATCAAATTTGTAGAATTTTGCAAACGTGTTTGCCCCTGACCAAGTAGCAGCTCGGCAAAGTTGTAAAGCCGAGACCCCTCGGGCAGCCGCCCAAGATGAGCCCACCTTCCTTGTGGAATGGGCTTTTACAGATTTAGGCTGCGGTAGTCCCACCGCAGAATGCGCCAGGTGAATAGTGCTACAAATCCAGCGCGCGATAGTCTGCTTAGAAGCAGGAGCACCCAGTTTGTTGGGTGCATACAGGATAAACAGCGAGTCAGTTTTCCTGACTCCAGCCGTCCTGGAAACATAATTTTTCAGGGCCCT